>NC_135502.1:148350606-148970174 GCF_052857255.1 Amblyomma americanum | reverse complement strand
TTCTTCTTCACTTCTTCTTCACTTCTTCTTCACTTCTTCTTCACTTCTTCTTCACTTCTTCTTCACTTCTTCTTCTTCTTCTTCTTCTTCTTCGTCTTCTTCTTCGTCTTCTTCTTCGTCTTCTTCTTCGTCTTCTTCGTCTTCTTCTTCTTCTTCTTCACTTCTTCTTCACTTCTTCTTTTTCTTCTTTTTCTTCTTGGTCTTGTTCTTGTTCTTGTTCTTCTTCTTCTTCTTCTTCTTCTTCTTCTTCTTCACCCCAGGTATATGGCACATACCCACGCGGGGGGATTGGCCAAGGTGTAGTAGAAGAAACAAAGAAGTTTCCATGGAAGATGATGACAAAATTGTAGCACCAATCGTGAATTTTGAAAAATCAATGAATAAAAACAAGAGAACAATATTGACAGATAAATAACAGACAGCATTTTGAAGAAAAAAGAAGAGCTCGTAGAACTTTAAAAAAACTAGCACATCAACCTACCAGTTGCAATTATGTAATCGTGGAGAAACCCACAAATAGAACACAATGCAAATCACGCTGCTTCTTTAATCACCTCGTCTTCATCGTCTTACTCCGCTCCTGTGTGTCGATCCTCTTTCTCTTCTTTGCGGCTCCTCTACGAAAATTCAGGGCGAGCTTAAGTGCGCGAGGCGAAAGTCATTCTGCACCCAGTTAGGATAATTATTGACTAATTGCTAATTAATAGTGCTTGTTGGGCAGCACGGCTAAAAATTCAGGAATTACACTAAGGGGGACATTAGCGATCGTTTCTTTTTAATTTTTTAATTTGTTCTTTTTATTTTTAATTATGTTAAGTTTTATTTTTGAATTTTTTTGTCTTCGTTCTTTCTGTATGTCTATTTTTACTCTTTTTAAACTAATTAATGCCTAATTAAGAAGTAATGGATCGTCACTAATTGATGACTAATTACTCACCGCCCATTACTTAGTAATTGCAAAGAGTATATGCATTATAGCAATTATGCTATTGATAACGTCATAGTGTGACAGATTTCGCGGATGGAGGGACGGACGGAGAACGATGAGCTATTAAAGGCTTTCGCCTTAAAAAAATACAGGAATGCACTTCAGTCTGTTCAAGAGCGGAAATGCGAAGGCCTTACCTTTTTCTTTCTCCCGGAATTTTTCATTTTTTAATTTGTTTTATTTATTCCTAGAGATTTTATTGCTTTTAGTTTATTTATTTGATTACTTTTCCCGTTCCTTATATTACATTATTTTATTCATATTATGTTCATTTTTTTAAGCTAGATAAGCCTTTTCACGCGTTTACATCGTTTTTGATCCAGTCGCAGAAAGCCTGCTTCAAACACAACTTAGCTGAAGAGCGGCACTCAAACTTAGCATTGCCGAGTACTGTAATCGTCGGTCAGTGCCTGTTCGCCAGAAAACGTCATGGAGGGGATTTAAGCCCATGTATCACTGAAGAACTAAGTAGCCTGCAATTTGCGATTTACTTATTGAGCGTGATCTAAATTTTGCTTCCCAGGTACCTCAGTCCACCCACACGTACTTCCGCCACTTCCGCTTCTACCATTTTTCTTTTTTCGCGCAAGCCGATGACCGCTGATGGCCGGCTGAGCAGAAGAGCCGATCGACTCACCTACCTTCGAAGAGCTCCCGCTCGTTGCGCACTCCGGTTGAGTCTTCTCGATCGCTCTCGTTCTCATTTGCAATGGCCAGTAAGTGGCAGAAATACCGGCGGCTGAACCGGGAGGTCAGCGAATTTTGTGAAGAACAGTCTACGCGATGTCGCAGGTACTAACGATGACCTCCACGTGAACATCGACGGATTACCGATATTAAAGAGCTCTTCGCTGGGCTTCTGGGTTTTGCTGTGATCAGCGGCGAATGCAGTTGACAGCCGGCCAATTGTTGCTCTTAGGAGGTGATGTGGAAACTAACCCTGGCCCTGAACTTGCGCAGATTGCAAAACAACTAAAGGACATTGCTTGCGACATAAAAGACATCACAGAAATAGATAAGAAACTGGATGCATTGTCAGGCTTGAGCAGGTCGCCATCGAACGAATTCATAGATTAGGACGACCAGAGAGCAACAAGATCCGCTCGGTTATCTTTAAACTATTAGATTCGAGACAGAAGACAGCTATATTGAAGAACTGTCGGAAGCTAAGGGACACAAGATTCTGTATTGGCGAAGATATTTCCCCCAGAATTCGTGAAATCAGGAAAAATCTTTGGGCGAGCGTGAAAGAAGACTGCGAAAGAAAAGAAAAGGTGTCCTTGGCCTTCGACAAGTTATTCATCAACGGCCGTGCATATGTCTGGGACTATGAGAAGAATAATCGATTACCTCTGAGAGAACATGATGGGAAGAGCAAACAACCACCTCTGGAAAAAAACCGATCCAAGCCCACCAATGACTCGACGGGGAGCACGGTCAAAGAATTGACGGTTATCAACATCAATGCGAGAAGCGTTATAAATAAAGTCGAATTCCTAGAGACTGTACTGCTTGACTACGAACCAGATATAGTTGCGATTACTGAAACCTGGCTCTCCCAAGATGTCAGCGACGATGAAATTGCTCCACCGAACTACGAACTTGTCCGAGAGGATCGTGCCTCCCGCGGTGGTGGCGTGGCACTTATGATACAAAAGCGCATCCCATTTGTCATGCTTCCTGAAGTAACCGGCGCTGAAGCTGTTTTCTGCAAAGTTATTTGCAACAACACCAACATTATAATTGGCAGCTTCTACAGAAGCCCTTATTCTGGACACGAATGCATATCGGTAATTCAAGATTTCCTCCAGCATTACTGTTGTAACTCACGAATCATTCTGATGGGCGATTTTAACCTACCAGATGCATCATACTTCAGTTATCTCCGACGCTGTAATTAATTTGATGATAAACTTTAACCTCCATCAAATCGTTCTCGATCCTACATGCGTACAAGGCTCAACAAAAACATTCATGATTTGATTTTAATCAGTGAACATTTCCCCGTCCATCGTGTTGCAACCCACGTCATCGATGGCATCTCAGAACATAAAATCCCAGTTTGTGAATTACCGCTACAGTGCACCATGACATGCCACTGTCCAACCACCACCATAAAAAACTTTGCAAAGGCAGACGATGCAGCGAACCTAACTTATCTCGCCCATGAATTCGACAGCTTTGCCGAGAGCGCATCGGACAGATCTACAAACATAGACGCTAAATGGCTTATCTTTAAACGCTCTGTACAGTACTGTATGACTAACTTTGTCCCGCTCAAGATTAACGCATCGCTAAAAATAACAATTGGATCACTAGAGACGTCATTCACGCGCAGCGTCAAGTAAAGAGGTTACGCAAAGCTATCAAGACCAAAGGTGGTAGTCATTTGAGGAAATCTAAATTAAGCAGTGCCATTGAAAAGCTCAAGCAGGTCACGAAACAAGCGAAAGACTACTACTTCAATGTAACTTTCCCAAGTTTTTTGAGAAATAATCCACACAGGTTTTGGAGCCATTTTCGTGGCCACAAAACGGTGCAATCCGGTCTCTCTGTAGAAGATAAGGACAATACTGCTAATACTCCTGCGATTTGCCCCTGCTAGATATTGAACCTCTCAGAATTACCGATGACGGGATTTTCAATCTTCTGCTGAACCTAGATCCAAAAAAATCAACAGGTCGGGTCGATATTCCAAATGAGTTTTTAAAAAGATATTCCGAATTGTGTAGCAAGTACCTTGGTAATATTTTTCGCAAGTCTATTTCATCATCAAGGCTGCCCAGAGACTGGAAAAGGGCAAAGATCATACCTATTCATAAATCAGGGGACACTACCTCACCCTCAAACTATAGGTCAATCTCTCTTACAAGTACATCATGTAAAATTTTGGAACACATAATTTCGAAGCACATAACCTCATTCCTGGAGCGGAATAGTATATTGACACCCCATCAGCATAGATTCAGACGCGGGTTATCAACCGTTACTCAACTAACAAAGGTTTTACACGATCTAGCACTTAATATTAATAACTGTAGCCAGACAGACATATTATTGCTCGATTTCTCAAAGGCATTTGACTCTGTATCACACAATAAGTTGCTAGGAAAACTAAAAACTGTTATCGGGGAAGGCGAATTATTATCTTGGTTAGAAGATTTTTTTGTCAAATCGGTATCAGTTCGTGGTTTTTGAGTATGTTTCATCCAAAACAGTTCTAGTAACGTCGGGCGTTCCTCAGGGATCAGTCCTTGGTCCATTGTTATTTTTGCTCTTCATCAATGACATAACTAATGACATTGATTGCAGCATTAAGCTCTTCGCAGATGATTGCATTCTTTAAAAACAATTAACAACCGCGAAGACCATCCGTCGTTAAACAGTTCTCTAAAAAAATAACAGAATGGTGTAACACGTTGCAAATGACAATAAACACTAAAAAATCCGTTTGTATGACAGTAACGAGAAAAAAATTCCCGTTTTGCTTTTCTTACTCTGTAAACGGCGTTCCATTAACGAAAACTAAACACCATAAATATCTAGGTATTACGCTGTCTTCTGACCTGAGGTGGGACTCTCACATTGCTAATATCACGTCTACTGCTTTACGGAAACTTCTCTTTATCAGGAGACGCTTGCGGTCCGCACCAGTATCTTCTAAACTCCTGGCCTAGAAAACCCTTTTAAGGCCAGTATTAGAATACGCGAACACAGTCTGGTTCCCCCAATCAATAACTAACATCACAAAACTTGAGGCTATACAAAGCAAAGCCTACGAATAATTCACAATAATCACAAGCGCACAGATTCCCCACTACACGAGCACTACAGGATAGATGTGCAAAAATACGTGACGTACTCACCATCGCCACCTTCACGGCACAAACATATGAGCACACTAACCGAGTATGTGTGCATAATGACACGTTTAAGCATTCCTTTTTCCCTCTCTTCATTAGTGAATGGAACCGCTTAGATCGTAACAACACCTGCACTCAATCCTTATCATCATTCGTGTCACAGATAGAGCATTTGTCGTAATGCACAGTGGCGATGCAACAACCGTGACCGCAAATCTAGGCAAGAAGACAACCCCTTCTAACTTGTAATGTATGCGATTTTGAGTGCATTCTTAAATTGTGCCTACCATTGTCGAAGATCTGTTCTGTATATCCTTTTGCTATGGCCAATTCTATTTTCCCTACCTTTGCTTTTATGCCATGTTTGCTGCCTTTAAATAATATGTTTATATTTGTTTTCTTTTTTGGACTGTACTAATTGCCCCTGCTATGGTCTTGCAATAAGACCAGCAGTATTGTAAATAAATAAATAAATAATTTTTGCGACCATCTCTATAAGAAATGAAAAGTATGGAAGCTTCTGGTGTCATCATCAAAGGTGTATGTAGCAGTGTTTCACTTGTTGCAGTAATCTGTGATGCGCCAGCCTGTTCTTTTGTGAAATGTACCAACTGGTACTAGTTATTACGGTTGCGACCGCTGCACACAGAAAGGAGAAGAATTGACCGCAGGCAAACATTCCCCATGTGTGCTGCTTTCAGGAATCGAATCGCAGAGATGATACCGCACAATGGCCGACGCTGGCCACCATCACGCTGCATGTCCACTTTTGGAGTTGCATGTGGACGTGGTGAAACACTTTCCGGTGGATTACATGCACACGGTGGGCTTGGGAGTGGTCCGTAAGTGTTGCTGCAGACGTGGACATTGGACCATTGCCGCATTGTCTCGGCGCAGAGCAGCAGAGCATTATGAATGCCAAGACTGCACCAAACAAGTCTGCCGTCAGAATTTGCTTGGCAGCCCAGAGGCTTTGATGAATTGGACCGATGGAAGGCAGTGGAGTTTAGGTCCTTCCTTCTCTACACTGGCCCTGTGGCGCTATGCGGTTTGCTGAACAACCAATACAAACACTTCCTGTGCCTTCATGTGACGATGTGCATTCTGCTCAAAGATGTTCTTGCGACAGAGATGAACAAGTTTGCCTCAGATCTCCTGAAGTATTTTTCACAGCAGTGTGGGGTTCTTTATAGACCTGAGTCTGATCTACAATGTACACATGCTGTGTCACATTGCGGATGACGCCATAATTTATGTTCTGCTGGACAATGTTAGTGCCTTCCCATTTGAGAACATTCTGAGAACCAGCAGAAAGCCACTTGGGCAGGTGAGCCGCAAATTGTCCGAGTTGGCTTATTCAGTGAGAGAACTCCCACTGACTGTGGAGGTGTAGAGAAGGACTCGTGTTGCTTACTAAGCAATGGCAGCATTGTCAGTCTGACAGAGGTGTCTCGGAAGTTTCTTCTTGGCCATGAGTTTCTTCATGCAAGGAACTTCTATGCTCCGTTTCCATCAGAAAATCTCAAGATTTTCCGTACAAAGAATGCTTCACATGAGATAAGGATGTGGCCTGTGGATTCATTCCGCTTGAAATGTGTGAAAGTTGTGTGGAAGACTGGGTTTATTTTGTTTCCTCTCCTTCATCATAATTAATAGCTAGGACTTTATTACAGTTTATCTTGAGCACTGTGTTCCATCTTCATAGCCAGCAGAAGTCTCTCATGTAGAAGTGTATGCTCAGTGTTGTTTTTTCGCTTCATTGTCATATTTAGCAGAAGTGTATCTTGGCTTAGTGTATCATAGGTAGTAGCTGTGTACTTTTAGTGTTGTTATATCATAGCTGTATTATCTGAGTGTTTTGCTTAACTGAGTTTTGGGGGTTGCAGGTAGTAAAAATAGCATTTATTGTTCTGTTCCAACACAATAGCTACTTTTGTGTATCTTCATCAGTTGTAGTGATAACGGTGAAGTACACATGTTACCTATGCTCTTTCGGTTGCAGACACGTGCTTCATGTCTTTCTAATGTCTGCTGAACTGAGTACATCTTCTGGTTTATGTTTACAGATATGCTACCTCGGTCTGGCCTACATAGGTGTGGTTGAGGTGAACACACTGATGGGTTGTAGAGGAAAAAACCACAACTTCAGATAGGACGTAAGACCACTTCTCAGTCTTGCGTCCTGTCTGAAGTTGCGGTTTCATTTTCCTCTACATTATTTCTGACCAAGTGGCCCAAAACTTCCCCTTGTAAAACATGGGTCAGCTGCATAGCAAACTGAGAGGCGACACGCCGTGGGCTGTCTGCTTAGTGTTCACCACGGTTGCAGGCCGATGCGCATGGCATGTTGCTTCGCTCGAATGGCAGCACAGCCGATGCATTGTTGGTTTAGCCGGGACTGTCTATGAAGGTTTCTCGTGCCAGAAATAAAGGCCCTCCTCTCTTAGGGTTGTTATCTTTATCTCAAAGAGCTTCGGTTAGCACAGCCCTAATATGTCTTTCTTCTGCTATTATTTGACAGCATCAGTTTGCACAAAATCGGTGTTCAATACCTCTTGTCTGAATTGCCAGTGCCCCTTGTGTTACTACTTTACTGTGATAGTGCCTTCTTATCTAGTACAAGATATGCTGAATGATTTCCCCTCTTTCCACTTTATGTGCTACGTGAATGAAGTGTTTTAGTTGTGCGCGTTGCCGCTTTTAATACTCGGTGCTTTTGTGCTTATTGCAGGCTCTGTGTTCTTTGCCTGTGCACTCTGTCAGGGTCGTCACTGTGTCATTCGCCACTTAACATTGTTGGTGGAGGAGCCGGGTGTACGATTGCGCCGTGAAGCTTGAAGTAGTCGGATCGGCACAGAGTCACATAGGATGGGTAGCGCTCCTTTCGTAGTCAAGGTGTCACCCTGATACCCCGTCATGTTTGGAATTGACGAGACGGATGTCGATGACTCGCTCTGCTCATACGTGCCAGTCATAATCTGTAACATGTGGGACCCTCCTCTGATGCCGGCGAATGTCATCTGTGAGGAAAAACTGCGTATATTATTTGCAAGACCTGATGCATGGAAGGTAACCTCGAAACAACAGCTTTCGTCGCGCGCCGAGTCCGCCACAGAGGGCTACATACCTATATTCTGGATGCCCTGGCGCTTCGCCACAAAGTGGACGTTGCTTTAACTCAGTCATGACCAGCGAGGAGTGTCATCGCTTCGGAGCAAATTGAAAGCTGCTGTATTCCGCAGCTGTTTTCTCGGCTTCCTAAGACAGTAGCAACCTCTTCCTCTGAGGACCAGCAGCTACCACCACGTCCACTCTTTGAAATGCCTGCCCTCGCAGACGCAGTCGCAAGGATTGTGTGACTTGAATTAGAGGCATTTGTGCCTATCCCAGTCGTATGCCTCTGCCTATCGTGTTGCTCATCCAGGCATTCGTGTAGCAAGAAGTTGCCAACTGGAACCTCAATCTGGCAGTTTGTGTGCTCTTGGTAGCCCAGCTGGCACTGAGGTTTCAACCACCAGTATAAACCTCCACTGTTTCTCCGGAATTCCGCAGACAACCGACCGAATCGCTTTCACTACTCTCACATAGTCTTCATTGCTCGGCACTGCTGCAGCCCCATGTCGCATCCTTACGGCAACTGCACTAGTCGCTGTTGGGCCTTTCAAAATTTTAACTAATTACAACTACTCTACACAGAAGCGACCGGAACATTTTTTAGCATATTTATTGTTTTTTGCTCACAATTATTTATTGCAGACAACTTGCTTACGGAACACTTTTACTGAGGAAGCTAGTGTACATATTAACAAGCCACCACTGTTTATAATATTTATTTTGCATACAGTAGCAAAAGTTCATTGTTTCGCTGCTGTCTTTATAACTTTTCCTTTAATTTTTTTTGTTCACATCTTTGCCATTGCTTCGCAATCCCATTACCTTGATAAGCTATTGCCAGCCTTATTCTCATATTCTTGGTGGTTTGAAGCACTGCACATTGCAAATCTAGAAACTCACTGAAACACCCAGGTTAGAAAAGTAAATACTTAGGTATAATAATAAGTTTGGCGCCAGCAGCTCTCGAGAAATATGGCTAGCTGTCTTGCGATCTATGACAGTGTAGCGGCACTAAATTCCCATCATAAATGTTGCGCTGTCACGGCTTGCAACAAGCGCTGGCTCCGGCTGCGCGGAGCCACGCGCTAAGGAAAATAAGAGCAGTTTCACACCAGGTTCTTAGCTTGTTTTCGTCGTCCGCATCGCACTCGTCTAATTTGTGGGGGACTCTCCATTCTCCGCCGCCCTAAACTATATGGGGACGGACTCTCCAGCACACCTGTCACAGTGGTTCTCTTGGACACATTTTAACACATAATATGATTCACATTTTGGTTATCTATACTGTGAACATCACTGAGTACATTCTGAATATGAGGTGTGAACTAGCCTCTAAGAACATTAATTGTTTTGCAATTGAGTGCTGCAAACTGAGCTGTTCATTCTGCACTTTTGCCATGCCTTGTATGCTTATAATTTTTCTTTTGTAAAAATCTTCTTAAGCTGATGAGAATCTGCCGCGCAGTGTTTCTAAGCACCTCATGCTACTTTGGAAACAATGAATAACTGCGCAAAAAGTACGGGACAAGAGAGAAGAATCACCCAAAAAAGAACGTGAAGTTATCGAAGCCTTGGAAATCGCGAGATTAGGGCCCGACAAATGTGTTAGCGAGGCTTCCAAACACCTGTACCTCAAGGAGTTGGTGTTTCTTGGTTGGACGTGATGAGTATGGCTTTTGTCTTTGCGGTTGGTGCGCATGCGCTTTGTTTTCGAAGGAGGAGGCGTTGGTGCAATAAACCAATAAACCAGTTGTTAGTCTGCGCTTGTCTCGTGTGATTCTTCTCTCTTGTCCCGTCCTTTTTTGAGCAGGTATTCATTGTTTCCATAATGTCGTACCAACTAGCCCCTCACCGCACTCTTTTAGATTACACCTCATGCTGTAGTGAATGTAGCAGTAATCAACTGCGCCACCCCAAGTGGCATCCTATCCATTTCTGTTCATCTGCTGTTTTTGTTCAGTTGCTGGGCTATCACTGCGGCATCTTTAACTCAAAGATGTTGTCAGCTCTGAGAGCGCATTAAAATTCTGAGTAGTGGAGCACACTCTTGTTGACAACTACAAAATACTAAAAAATCACAGCTGAATTGAGATCATGCTACAGATTTCTGAATTATTACTGTGTACATTGACTTAATGGCTTACCGTGTCAACTATTGACGAAGATATGACCGTTATCTAACATCTTTGCATAGAGTTAGTGCATGATCCTGCAAACTGCCGGGATTCTGCAAATAGCATGCAAAATGAATTCGTTTCCCCATACAAAGCAGTGCACAGTTAACAAAATTTGCACGTTGGTGTTTGAGCGAGGGGCCTGCTACAAAATTGGTGTTTCAGTCAATCTAACATGCTAAAAGATCGTAGTCAAACCCAGCTTGGGCGGCCCATGTAATACCCCAGCGGATGCCCCATGGGCTCTGCACGGGCTGTACAACCTGGGCTGAGGCCCTGTAATACCCGCATATGGTCTCGGTGAAATAGCTGTGCTGCCTGCAGAAAGAACGCGGGCAGGCACAACTTGGATGGCCCACTTAATACCCTAGCGGGTCGCACATGGGTTCTGGAGGGGAAAACCGGTGCATGTGTCCATGTAATACATATGCATGGCGCTTTCGTAGGTAAATGCGTGGGCTGACTTGGTGTAGACCAGCGCTATGGGATGATAGGCGGGCTGCGCAAGTTGGGCTTGCCCCTAGTTTTCCTGCAATGAGCCCAACTTGTTTTCAAGTTTGAATTGTTGCTGGCAAGGGACATATGCGGGCTGACATGGCAGCATGGGCTCACATTGCCCCATAATTACCAATATGGGGCCCTAATTGGCTTGTAATGGGCCAGCCCAAATTGTCTTTGCCCACAAAATGCCCACAAGGGTTCAAGCTGGGCCCAAGAGGGGCTGTCCAAATTAGGGCTGCCCGTCATGTTTCTGTGTATACCCCAGTTTTGCATCAAATCAGCCCTATCACAGCCCACTAAGGCCAAATTCGGGTTTTTTGGTGGGATGAGAACTAGTTTCGCCTCTTTAGAGCCCATGTTGGACCAATTGGGGTGATAGGCGGGCTGCCCAAGTTGCGCTTGCCCCTAGATTTCCTGCACTGAGCCCAACTCGTTTTCAAGTTTGTCTTAATGTTGCCGGCAAGGGCCCTGTGTGGGCTGAACTTTGCAGCATGGCTCACATTGCCCCATAATTACCAATAATGGGCCCTAATTGGCCTCTCCTGGGCCAGCCCAAATTGTCTACCCACATGATGGCCACAAGCGTCCAAGCTGGGCACAAGATGGGCTGTCCAAATTAGGGTTGTCCGTCATGTTTCTGTTTATAGCCCAGGCCTGCATCAAATCAGCCCGATCACAGCCCATTAAGGCCCCATTCGGGTATTTTAGCGGGATGAGAAGTAGTTTCGCCCCTTTAGAGCCCATGATGGACCAATTGGGGTGATAGGCGGGCTGTCCAAGTTGGGCTTGCCCCTGGTTTTCCTGCACTGAGCCCAGCTCGTTTTCATGTTTGCCCTAATGTTGCCAGCAAGGGACCTGTGCGGGATGAACTGAGCAGCATGGGCTCACATTGCCCAAAAAATTACCAATATGGGGCCCTAATTGGCTTGTCATGAGCTAGCCCAAGTTGTCTTTGCCCACATGACGCCTGCAAGGGTCTAAGCTGGTTTAAAATGGGGTTTTCCAAGTCCACGTTGCCCACATGGAGCCCAGATGGGCCCTAAAGCTGTGCTACTTGGGTACGCAGCAAGGCACGTAGCCTTCAAGGGACAGAAAGATGTGCGATTGCCGCTATCCGAAGAAAGTACGACTTGTATGCGTCCAAAAAGTTCAGGGTCCGGTCCTTCTCTAACGAAGCCACTCTCGCTACTGTTCAGCTGTGGTCATTGTCACAGGATTTTATTCCGAGGTGAAGGTCCATCCGGATGTGCAGTGTGAACCAAGTCATCCTCGCTGCCACAATCATAACAGCTACGCAGCAAAAAACATGGCCTTTAAGTGTCAGCAAGATGGGCAATTGCCGCTATTTCATGAAACGAGAACCTGTTGGCACGAAAGGAATTTCAGAGTGCGACTCGGCGCTACCGAAACCACTGCCGCTATTCTTCAGCTGTGGTCGTTGTCACGGGCTTTTATTTCAAGGTGAACGTCCGTCCGCTTTCGCAATGTGAACCAGTAATCCTTGCTGCCACAATCATAGCAGCTACGCAGCAAGACACGTGGCCTTCAAGGGTCAGCAAGATGTGTGATTGCCCCTATCCGAAGAAACTACGACTCGTGTGCGTGAAAAAAGTTCAGGGTCCTGTCCTTCGCAACCGAGCCCACTGCCACTACTCTTAAGCTGTGGTTGCCACGGATTTTATTCCGATGTGAAGGTCCTCCCGGATGCGCAATATTAACCAAGTGATCCCCCCTGCCACAATTTTAGCAGCTACGCAGGACGAGACGGGGCCTTCAAGGTACAAACAAAATTGTGATTGAAGCAATTTCATCAAATGAGGACGTCTGAGCATCAAAGGAAGTTCAGAGTGCACCCCTTCGCAACCGAAACAACAGCCGCTACTGTTCAGCTGTGGTCGTTCTCACGGGCTTTTATTCCGAAGTGAAATTCCGTCCGGATGCGCTGTGTGAACCAAGTAATCCGCGCTGCCACAATCACAGCAGCTACGCAGCAAGACACGTGGCCTTCAAGGGCCCGCAAGGTGTGTGATTGCCGCTGTATTAGGACACGACGACTTGTGATCGTGAAAGTTGAGAGTCCTGTCCTTCGCTACCGAAACCTCTGCCGCTACTATCAGCCGTGGTCGTTCTCACGCGCATTTAACCCTACGGGAAGGTCGTTCTGCACGCGCAGTGGAAACAGAGTAATTTTCGCTGCGGCAGTCATAGCAGCAGCTACGCGGCAAGACACGTCGCCTTAAATGGTCAGCAAAATTTGTGATTGCCCCTATCTGAATACACGACGACTCGTGGTGGTGGAAGAAAGTTCAGGGTTCTGATCTTTGCTTCCAAGACCACTACCGCTGCTTTTCTGCTGTGGTCGTTGTCATGGACTTTTATCCCGAGAAGATTCGTCCGGATGCGCAGTATTAACCAAGTAATCCTCTCTGCCACAATCATAGCAGCTACGCAGCAAGCCACGTGACATTCAAGTGTCAGCAAGATGGGTAATTGCCGCGCTATTTCATTAAGCGAGGACCTTTTGGCATCAAACGAAGTTCAGTGTGCAGCCCTTCGCTACCGAAACCACTGCCGCTGCGGCTCAGCTGTCGTCGTTGTCACGTGTTTTTATTCCGAGGTGATGGTCCGTCCGGGTGCGCATTGCGAACCATGTAATCATGGCCGCCACAATCATAGCAGCTCCGCAGCAAGACACGAGGCGTTCAATGGTCAGCAAGATGTGTGATTTCCGCTATGCGAAGAAACTACTACTTGTGTGCGTGAAGAATTTTAGTGTCCTGCCCTTCGCTACCGAAACCGCTGCCACTATTCTTCAGCTGTGCTCGTGGTCACGGGATTTCATTTCGAGGTAAAGGTCCGTCCGGAAGCGCAGTGTGAAGGAAGTAGGCCTCGCTGCCACAATCATGGCAGCTACGCAGCAAGACACGTTGCCTTCAACGGTCAGCAAAATATGTGATTGCCGCTATTCAATGAAACGAGGACCTGCGGGCATTAAAGCAAGTTCAGAGTGCAGCCCTTCGCTACCGAAACCACGGCCGCTGAGGCTCATCTGTCGTCGTTGTCACGGGCTTTTATTCCGAGTTGAAGGTCCGTCCGGATGCCCAGTGTGAACGAAGTATTCCTCGCTGCAACAATCATAGCAGCTACGCAGCAAGACACGTGGCCTTCAAGGGTCAGCAAGGTGGGTAATTGCCGCTATCTTAGTAAACTACGACATTTGTGCATGAAAAAAGTTTAGAGTCCTGTCGTTTACCGAAACCACTGCCCCTATCTTCAGTTGTGGCCGCTGTCATGGGCTTGTATTCCTAGGTGAAGGCCCGTACGAATGTGCAGTGTGAACCATGTAATCTCCGCTGGCACAATCATAGCAGCTACGCACCAAGACACGTGGCCTTCAAGGGTCAGCAAGATGTGTGATTGCTGCTATCCGAAGAAACAACGACTTGTGTGCGCGAGAAATTTCAAGGTCCTGTCCTTCGCTACCGTATTCACTGCCACTAATCTTCAGCTGTGATCGTTGTCAAGGTCTTTTATTCTGAGGTGTTGGCCCTTCCGGATGCGCAGTATGAACCAAGCAATCTTCGCTGCCACAATCGTAGTTTCTACTCAGCAAGACACGGGGCCTTCAAGGGTCTGCGGAATGTGTAATTTCTGCTAATCAACTAATCGAGGACCTGTGAGCATCAAAGAAAGTTCAGAGTGCAGCCCTTCGCTACCGAAACCACTGCCGCTACTGTTCAGCTGTGGTCGTTTTCACGGAATTATATTCCGAGGTGAAGGTCCGGCCTGATGCTCAGTGTGAGCCAAGTAATCCTCGCTGCCACAATCATAGCAGCTACGCAGCAAGGCATGCGGCCTGCAAGGGACAGCAAAATCTGCGATTGCCGCTTTTCTATGAAACGAGTACCTGTGGGCACGAAAGGAATTTCAGAGTGCAGCACTTCGGTACCGAAACAACTGCAGCTACTCGTCGGCTGTGGCCGATGTCACGGGCTTTTATTCCGAGGGAAAGGTCCGTCCGGATGCGCAGTGTGAACCAAGTAATCCTCGCTGCCACAATCATAGCAGCTACGCAGCAAGACACGTAGCTTTCATGAGTTAGCAGAATGTGTAATTGCCGCTATTCCATGAAACGATGACCTGTGGGCATCAATGGACCTGTGGGCACTTCGCAGTGGCGACGACCGCTGTGAGCATGGAACAAGCTTCGCTCTGCTCTTCCACTGCAGATCGGTGTTCGCACTGTTGGTGTTCGCACTATAAGCACCGTGCAGCTGCTACAGGAACCGTGACTGCCATCAGGCGCGTGCGCCTGCTGGGACATGAATCGGCTGTATCATCCCACGTCAGGGACGTGGCTGTCAGCGACGGTCAGCGATACCTGCTATCTGCAACGTGGGCAGTTAAATCACCCCAGCAGCTAACGAAAGGTGTGCTCGCGAACCGGACAATCACTTGGCAGTGGCGACGACCGCTGTGAGCATGGAATGAGCATCGCTCTGATTTTGCACTGAAGATTGGTGCTTGCATTGTATGTTACGTTACACATTTGATGCATTCTTCCTGATTTTCCGTCGCTGCTGCCAAGTGGTGTTTCTGAGTGGCTGTTTCTGCGTGGAAAAGAATAAACAATGACAAAAGAACTTGGAAAATATAATGAAGAGCTCAAAAAAGATTCTGTAACGATGAAAGAGGTATTGAAGCTGAAACTTGAGGATATTGTGGAGTTAAAACATCAACATCAGGCTGAAATTACCAAAAATGCAAACCTAGTCGCAGAGAACGAGATAATGCAAGCTGAATGCACTAAAATAGAATGCAAAGTTGCTGACCCTGAAAATCATATGGTACATCTCGAATAGTATTCAAGATGTGCCATGCTGGAGATTAAAGAAGTCACGAAGAGGAACAATGAGGATGATTTGCAAATTTTATCAGAAATTCGAGGACTGATAAATGAGCCAATTAATGAGTGCGATATTGAATCCTGCCACCGTGTTCCAACACGGACATCTCACACATCAAATATTGTAGGTAAATTCAAGTAACAGGCGACGCGACACCACTCTGTATAAAGCTAGGAAGGCTAGAATCAGTAATGAAGACATTGGACTGAACAGCAAAGACGCAATTTACATTAATGAGCCCCTCTGCCCAACTCTGAAGCGACTTCTCCGAAAAGCGATCAAACAAAATAAATGAGCAACGCTGGAAGTCCGTTTGGACGCAGAACGGGAAGATTTTCGCTCACGAAAGTGACGCATCACCATGTATTCAGATCATCAGTGAGATAGACCTTGTTAAGTTAGTCTCGCCGCCGTCCCCTGACACGTGAGCACACTAGGCGTGCATATATAGCTTCACTGATGAACTCCTCCGAGCTCGTTTTTTCACACAGAGTTCGACTTCCGCTCCCATCAGAAAACTCAATATTACAATTCAATGCGCGCTCCACTATAAACAAGGAAGATAATATTGTCGATATATTGAGCCAGTTTTCATTAAAATATAACAATATAATGATAACTGAAACTTGGTACTATGATGGCGGTGATATGGTTCACCTTGATGGTTTCAAGAGCTTCGTCATTATTCGTAATTGCCGCCGTGGAGGTGGCGTAGCCATCTATGTTGACTCCTGGGATTATGAGCCTGTAACTGCATACTGCCTGATTACGAATGACTTTGAAATTTTAACACTTACGCATAATCTTAAAATCTCGGCCGTTTTTTACCGTCCCCCCCAATGGCAGGAAATTTTGGAATATATGTGCGCGAATAATTATCAGTTAATTTGTGGCGGTGATTTCAATTTGAACATGCTGGACGCTAACGCCAGTACATACAATTTTGTGACAAGACTCACTTCAACCGGTTTCACAAATGTGATCACAACGCCAATTCGTGTCACAGTGTCCACATCCTCCAATCTTGATCTGTTAATCACAAGCATTGAAACAGCTGTGTCCCTGGCTGCTACGATCACTGCAGATATTGTGACCATTGCCCTGTTTTCACGTTTTATCATTCACACAAAATGTCGAACAGAAAACGCCCTTAGGTTTTTAGTTTCCAACACATTTCAAACGAAGCGCTTGAATATTTCGACCAAAACATTAGAACAGAAGACTGGTCGTTTATATTTGGGAAGCGAAATTGGAATGATGCATGCACAGGTTTCATTCAAATATTTATAAAAGTATACTGGGCGCACTTTCCATTCAGAACATTCCACCAATCAAAAAAGATAAAAAAGCCATGGGTGAATCCTGTTCACTTAGGCATGATAAGAAAGAAAGAATCTGTGTCGAGCATTTTTAAATGTGCGCACATTGAATGTCTTCCCAAGAATTCAAAGCTGCTCGAAATAAGTTAAACATTGAACTTCGACGTGCAAAGACTGCCTACTCTGAGCAGCTGTTACATGAAGTAACGAAGAAAAAACCAAAAGCCGTCTGTAAAGCGATCAACAAAGCCTTAGGTCGTCAAACCATAAATGCCACGCCTGCTAAGATATACAATAACCGCAGCCTTTCTGGCCAAGAACTGACTGATCACTTCAATAAAACATTTGTGGATAGCATCACGTTAGATGACAGTCTGCTATTTACAGCACCTTCAATCAACAGCCCAGTTAAACGTTTGGTTTGTCGCCCAGTAACCGAGGAAGAAGTATCTAGAACATTTATGCAACTCAATAATAGGAAAGCTCTTGACATTAATAATATGCAAATAAAACCCATAAAGCATGTCTTGTAGTTTATTGTTCCTGTTCTCACGTACATTTTCAATTTGGTCATTGACGATGGTGAGTTTCCTGTGCAAATGAAAAAATCTAGGTTAACAGTCATACACAAATGTGCTGACCGAAATGATGTCAAGAATTACCGGCCAATATCAGTAATACCACTGTTTTCGAAAGGGCTAGAACAAATATTGTCATCTAGAATAACACATTTTTTTGATAAGATGAACTCTTTTTCTGTCGCGCAGTATGGATTTATAAAGCGGAGATCTACTGAAATGCTTTGCTAACACTGAAAGTAAACATCCTGCAAGATACAGAAGATAAGCTTTTCTCCCTCAGTCTAATCACTGACTTTTCTAAGGCGTTTGACTCCCTCAGCCATGACATTCTTTTACACAAATTTTATCTTCACGGAATACGAGGAACACCCCTTAATCCCATTTGATTTTACTTAGGCGACAGAATCCAGTGCGTGCATATTAGTATTCGGCAGACCTCTTTTCTACCCATCAAAGCCGGAGTGCCTCAGGGCAGTATTTTAGGACCCTCTGTCGATAATGTATATATTAATGACATTGTAATCATTGATTCAAAGGCTCAATATATTATCTATTCTGATGACAGGAACAATCTTTAATGTGGCCCTGATGAAGATAAACTTGAAATATGGGGTAATGACCTGCTCAAAAATTGGTTTTGTGGTCACAGTGTAACAGAGTAAAGAATAATCCGACAAAATCAAAAGTAATTATTTTTCGGCCACGAAACAAAATAGTGATTCTACAATGTTGTTCAGTGCGAAGGGGAAGAAATTGCTGTTGCTAAGGAACATAAAATTTTCAGAGTGACCGTTTCAGAAACATTAACGTGGGATTCACACATTAACAACGTATGCATAAAAGTTTAGGACAACCGGTTCCTTATCGCGATGCCTTTCGTTTCTCCCAATTCATATTAAATTTCATATCTACCAAGCCCTGTTCTCGTCATATATTAATTATTGCAATTCAGTGCGGCTCACAACTACCAAAGGGAACATTAACAAGATCCACATGTTACAAAAAAAGTTTGTGTGCAACATCGCTAACATTGACTACTTTTCTTCTACTGAACAATATTTCCTTCAGCACAATATTGTCCCCATATAAAGTACGTATGAATTTCGCTTGTTTCACTCATATTGTCACATTGGCGTTGGCGTAGAGTCAGCAACGGCGTTAAGCGGCCGAGAGTCAGTAGCGGCGTAGCCCTGGACGAGAGCGCTTCCTCAACACTTCGTTCTCTTCTTGATCGGTGCGTTCGTCTTCCGGAGCGCTGGCGTCATTAGCCCCCTCTTCCGAAAGTATCGACCCGATGCAGAAAAGAAAAAGCAAGCAGGGTGTCTCGAGAAGATATAGGGTGGTGTCCTTGCGTAGTAGGTCTTGAGGCGAACAACGTGGACCACCTCGGACCGGTGGTGGCGTGGAGGTTGTTGAATCTCATAAGGGACGACTTCCTAATTGAGGGCTCCAAGGCATCGCACAATTCGGTAAGGACCGAAGTGGCGGCGCAAGAGCTTTTCACTGAGTCCGCGTCGTCGCATTGGAGACCAAACCCAGACAAGGTCACCTGGGTGGTATTCCACATGCCACCTCCGTAGGTTGTAGCGCTGTGCGTCCTGGCCCTGTTGGTCCTGAATTCGAACCCGTGCGAGTTGGCGGGCAGCTTCGGCGCGTTGTAAGAAGGACGCAACGTCGTGATTTGTATGATTGTTGACATGAGGCAGCGTTGGCATCGAGTGTTGTCTTGACCTGACGTCAAAACTAGGCCAAATGGTGTCAAGTTGGTTGTTTCCTGCACGTCTGTATTGTATGCGAACATGACGTAGGGTAGGACGTCGTCCCAGGTTTTATATTCCACGTCCACGTACATTGAAAGCATGTCCGTAAGCGACTTGTTTAGGCGTTCCGTCTGTCTGTTAGCTTGGGGATGATAAGAAGTCGTTCGACGGTGACTGGTGTGACTGAATATTAGAACATGGTGCAGGAGCTCATAGGTAAAGGCCGCCCCTCTCCCGTAATTAAAACGTGTCGAGCACCATGACGTAACACCATTTGAGTAACAAAGAACTCGGCTACTTCGGTGGCTGTGCTACTTTAAGAGATGCTGTCTCCGCATAACGTGTGAGATAATCAGTGGCTACTATTATCCACGTTTTTCCGGAGTCTGATGTAGGAAAGGGCCGAGCAAGTCCATGTCGACTTGTTGGAACACTTGCGAAGGCGGCTCAATTGGCTTGAGGAATTCGGCTGGCTTTACGGGCTGAACTTTGCGGCGCTGGCAATCCCGGCGCGTGCGGAAGTAATGCGCAACATCAGGGCCCAGGCGAGGCCAGTAGTACTTGTATTGAATCCTAGCTTGTGTTCTAGGAACACCAAGGTGGCCAGAAGATGGTTCGTCATGGCAGGCGTGAAGCATTTCGTCGCGTAGGTTCGCAGGGACGACCAGCAAGTATTGCCTACTGTAAGCGGCGAAATTCGTCTTGAACAGAACACCGTTTCACATGCAGAGAGACGACAAAGCTCGCCTGAAGGCTTTAGGAACTCTGCTGCTGGTACCTTCAAGATAACGAATGATGTCGTGGAGGTCGGGGTCGGCGCGTTGATGCGCGGCGAAATCGTTGGCATGTATTGCATTCAAGAAGACTTCATCGTCATCAGCAGCGTCGTCCGGAGCTGCTTGCCTGGTAGCACGAGATAAGCAGTCGGCGTCTGCTTGTGTGTGACCGGATTTGTAAATGACGGTGATATCGAACTCTTGGAGTCGAAGGCTCCATCGTGCGAGGCGCCGGAGGGATCCTTGAGGTTGGTAAGCCAGCATAGTGCGTGATGATCGGTCACTACTTTGAAAGAGCGGCCATAAAGGTATGGTCTGAACTTCGAAACTACCCACACGATGGCGATGCATTCTTTTTCTGAGGCAGAGTAGTTGGCTTCTGTCTTCGATAGTGCGCGGCTCGCATAGGCGATGACACGTGGTTGGTCCTGCCGAACTTGAACTAGGACAGCGCCCAAACCAACGTTGCTTGCATCGGTGTGCACCCTGGTGTCTGCAAAGTTTATCAGTGCGCCAGCACGGGGGGTGACTGCAGGCGGCGTTGAAGTTCTTGAAACGCCATCTGCTGTGGTGGTCCCCACCTGAGCGGCACATGCGCCTTTCTCAGATAAGTAAGGGGTGAGGCAATGTAAGAGAAATTCTCCACGAAGCGGCGATAATACGCGCATATTCCGCGGAATCAACGAACTTCCTTCTGATCATGCGGCGGTGAAAAATTGGCAATGGCGGATGTTTTCTCGGGATCTGGAAGGACTCCTTCGTAGTTCACGACATGGCCTAAAAAATTTAACTCTTCGTAAACAAAATGGAATTTTCCGGCTTTTAGAGTAAGGCCTGATGACGTTATGGCCTGCAATACTTCCTCGAGGCAACGGAGGTGCTCCTCGAAAGACGGGGCAAAAACGATGACGTCGTCCAGGTAAACCAGACAAGTTTTTCACTTCAAAGCCGCAAGAGCGGTATCCATGAGCATTTGGAATGTCGCGGGCGCCGAACAAAGACCAAACACATCACCTGGAACTCCTAAAGGCCGTCTGGAGTGATGAATGCAGTTTTTTCGCGGTCCTACTTGTCTACCTCAATTTGCCAATATCCAGCCTTCAGGTCCATGGAGGAGAAATATCTGGTGATGCATAAGCGATCCAAGGCATCGCCAATTCTGCCTAGCGGGTACACATCCTTTTTGGTGATGTTGTTTAACCGACGGTTGTCACCACAGAATCGTAAGGTTCCGTCCTTCTTCTTCACAAGCACAACAGGTGCCGCCCACGGGCTCCTAGAAGGTCGAATATGTCGTTGGCGAGCATTTCTTTCATTTGTGTGCTGATAGCCTCACGTTCTTTAGTGGACACTCGATAAGGTGACTGCCGGAGTGGTGGAACATTTTCATCAGTAATTATGCGATGTTTCGCAAGATGTGTCCGCCCGACACGTGACGACGACCCGAAGGCCCCACGGTGGCGATCGCGCAGTTCGCGCACTTTGTCTTGCTGCTCGAGCGCCAGGGTTGGGTTAATGTCGTACTGAACACCAACAGGTATATCAGGCTCAGTCGTTGAAGCAGTCGTTAAACTGTGCACACACCTAGTATATCTAAGAGCGTCAATATATGCCACAGTCGTCCCCTTGTTAAGGTGCTGGTGTTCGTTGCTGAAATTTGTGAGACGAACGTTCGCCTTGCTATCTTCGAAGAAGACAACCACCCTGGCGACGGAAAGTCCTCTGTCCAGAAACAACAATTGCTTGCTTTCCGCGACGCCCTCAATTTGCCGTATGTTCTTTGAGCCGACGGTTACCGTTACACTCGAACGTGGAGACACAGTCACGTGTTCGTCTAGAATGTGCAGCGCCGCTGGGAGAACACTACCGACGTATATGGCCTTCCCGGTCAAAAACTTGACGGACTGCGATTGCAGATCAATGACGGCACCGGTTTCAGTCAGAAAGTCCATGCCGAGTATGACGTCCCAATAGCACTCAGCAAGCACTACGAACGCTGCCAGAAATGTATGGCCTTGCACGTTACCCGCGACCTTCATGTTCCCATTGGCGTGATCAAATGGCCCCCGCAGTACGCATCTGTGGGCCGTCCCAAGCGGTTATGACTTTTTTCAGTGCCGCCGAAAATTTTCCACTAAGCACAGAATAATCGGCGCCAGTATCCACCAGCGCGGTTACATCGGCGCCATCGACCGGAATCTCTAAGTCGGCTGTTGCTAGTTTCTTACACGGGGATGTCGAGGCATTCGGTCTCGGATGCAGTGCGTCGAAGAAGTCCGGCATTGAGGAAAGGCGCCGTGGCCACGGAGGGGTATGTGAGGACATCGGCTTGTCTTGAGGTACTTTGTCTGATGAGTCGTTGGTACGGCTAGGGCATTCGGCGTTGTGTGTGAACTGGAACTGTCTTGCGGCGATGAAGGATCTTGCACATTTTGTTGTTGAGCAGCCTCACCTCCAGAGGCTGCTGCATCTAGTTCGCCCTACGGGAACTCCGAGACTGGTCTCGTCCTGGAGAACTGTAGCGACGAGGAGATGGTGATCGAGAGAAGCGAGGCTGTGCTGAGCCCGCTTGCAAGATGTAGTCCGCAATCTCCTGCGGTCGTTCTCCACACGTCGGACGAGAACAGCCGACGGGGAATCCTCGAAGACCCACCTCCTTGTATGGGCAGCGGCGCCAAACATGTCCAGCCTCACCGCAATGGTAACACAGCGGCTGATTGTCTGGTGCTCTCCAGATATCCGTACTGCGTCGTCGTAGGCGCTGTGGAGAATTCGGCTGCAGAGGTTGACTCCGCATAGCGGCGGAGGCAGGTGCTTCGTAACGTGGGTTCGGTTGGGACGGAATACAACGACGTGTGACGGCGGCGTAGCTGAGATCAGGGTGCGGCGGCTGTACCGGGTCTGGGAGAGGTAGTGGTGTGCTCGTGCTTAAAGCTTGTTGCACCTCCTCACGAACAACATCAACAAGTGTGGCAACCTGAGGCTGTACCTTAGCCGGAAAGAGCTTCGCCAGTTTTTCGCGCACAATGAATCGAATTATCTCACGTAGAGATTGTGCCGAGTTCATCGTGCCTCCCTCCACAGTGGCCGTGTGCATCGATGCTTTGGGCGGCCGTATTTTCGAGCCCTCATGTCAAGAGCCTTTTCAGTGGAGCTCGCCTCCTTTATGAAGTCAGTTACAGTCACTGGAGGACTTCGAACCAGGCCGGCGAACAGCTGCTGCTTAGCCCCTTTCGTCAGAAAGCTTACCTTCCTCTCCTCCGAATGCTTGGGTCCGCACGTCGGAAGAGCCGCTTCATTTCTTCGACTTACACCGTCAAACTCTCGTTGGAGAGTTGATGTAGGGCACGCAAAAGCAGGTCAGCCTTCTCCTTGCGTAGTGTGCTGTCCTTGAACACTTGGAGAAAGTCGGATTTGAATGTATCCCACGTTCGAAGGCGACATTCGTTACTGATAAACCAGGTCCTCGCGTAGTCTTCGAGGGCGAAATAAACATGACGCATGTTGCAGTCAGCGCCCCAGCTATTGTAGATGGCCACCCGACCATACCGGCCCAGCCAGTCTTCGGCGTCCTCGTGCGCTTGGCCGTGGAAATACGGTGGCTCACGCTGGTGGCGGAGCTAGACCGGCGGAACTGTAGCTGGGATGGTATTCATTGTGAGAGCCCTTCGGGGCGGACTAGAAGGAAGCAGTCCAAATTCGGGAGATAGACCTTGCAATCGGCGACTGCCCTGGTGGACTGGTGTGTCTACCTTCGGTATTTCTCCAGGACTTGAACTGCGGCTTGAAGGGGGCGTACAGTACATGAAAAACTCACCCCGCACCTCCACCAGATGTCAGGTTGGCGTTGGCGATTTCGCTGAGACTTCTTAATGCGCCGGGAAGGCGAAGGGATGCTCGCTGTGATCACAATCAGGACAATCTTGATCTTGAGGGGACACGGAAGGCAAAGGATGCAATAGACCTGCGTCACAGGTTGCGGTCAGAACATGGCCATGATATGGCGCCAACTGCAACGACTGTCCGGATACCGTGGCTTTTTGAAGGCCAAGATGTACGATGTTGCGCCCCTAGCTGAAGCCAACCAAGCTACGTTGATGAGAATGGCCTCCTCGATTTCGTTGACAATTCTTGATGCGCCAGGAGGGCGAAGGGGTGCTCGCTGCGATCACAATCAGGACAATCTTGATCTTGAGGGGGACACCGAATACAAACCATGCAATAGACCTGCGTGACAGAGAGTGGTCAGTACGTTGCCATGATATGGCGCCAACTGCGACGACTGCTCGGATTCCGTGGCTTTTTGAAGGCCAAGATGTACGATGTTGCGCCCCTAGCTGAAGCCAACCAAGCTACGTTGATGAGAATGGCTCCCTCGATTTCGTTGACAATTCTTGATGCGCCGGAAGGGTGAAGGGATGCTCACTGCGATAACAATCATGATAATCTTGATCTTTAGGGGGACACCGAAAACAAACGATGCAATAGACCTGCTTGACAGAGAGTGGTCTGCACGTGGTCATGATATGGCGCCAACTGCGACGACTGTTCGGATTCCGTGGCTTTATGAAGGCTAAGATGAACGAGGTGGCGCCCCCAGCTGAAGCCAACCAAGCAACGTTGATGAGAATGGCCCCCTCGATTTCGTTGACACTTCTTGACGATTCGGGAGGGCGAAGGGATGCTCGCTGCGATTACAAACAGAACAATGTTGATGTTGAGAAGACACCGAAAGCAAACGATAATATGGACAGAAGTGACAGAGTGTGGTCAGTACATGGCCATGATATGGCGCCAACTGCAACGACTGTACGGATTCCGTGGCATCATGAAGGCCAAAATGAACGATGTAGCGCCACTAGCAGAATCCAACCAAGCGATGTTGATGTGAATGGCCCCCTCGATTTCGCTGACAATTCTTGATGCGCCGGGAGATCGAAAGGATGCTCGCAGCGATTACAATCAGAACAATGTTGATGTTGAGAAGACACCGAAAGCAAACGGTAATATGGACCTAAGTGAGAGAGTGTGGTCAGTACATGGCCTTGATATGGCGCCACTGCAACGACTTTCTTGATTCCGTGGCTTTATGAAGGCCGAGATAAACCATCTAGCTCCCCTAGCTGAAGCCAACCAAGCTACGTTGATGAGAATGCCACCTCGATCTCGCAGACACTTCTTAATGCGCCGGCAGGGCGAAGGAATGCTAGCTGCAATCACAATCATGATAATATTGATTTTGAGGGGACACCAAAAGCAAACGACAAAATGGACCTAAGTGACAGAGTGCGGTCAGTACAGGGCCATGATATGGCGCACCTGCAACGACTTTCCGGGTTAAGTGGCTGTTTGAAAGCCAAAATGAACGATGTAGCGCCCATAGCGGAAGCCAACCAAGCGACGTTGATGATAATGGTTCCTCGATTTCGCTGACACTTCTGGATGCGCCGGGAAGGCGAAGAGATGCTCGCCGCGATCACAATCACAATAATCTTGATCTTGAGTGGACACTGAAAGCAAACAATGCAATGGACCTGCGTGGCAGAGTGCGGTCAGTACAAGGCCAAGATATGGAGACAACTGCAAAGATTTTCCGGACTCCGTGGCTTTTTGAAGGCCGAGATGAACGATGTAGCGCCCCTAGCATTAACCAACCAAGCCACGTTGATTAGAACGGCCCCCTCAATTTCGTTGACACTTCTTGATGCGCCGCAAGGGCGAAGGGATGCTTGCTGCGATCACAATCAGGACAATTTTGATCTTGAGAGGACACCGAAGGCAAAGAATGCAATATACCTGCGTGACAGATTGAGTTCAGTACATACCCATGATGTGCCGCCAACTGCAACGACTGTCCGGATTCCGTGGCTTTTTGACGGCCAAGATGAACGATGTAGCGCCCCTAGCGGAGGTCAACCAAGCCACGTTGATGAAAACGGCCCCTCGATTTCGCTAACACATCTTGATGCGCCGCGAGGGCGAAGGAACGCTCGCTGCTATCACAATCAGGGCAATCTTGATCTTGAGGGGGACACCGAAAACAAACGATGCAATAGACTTGCGTGACAGAGAGTGGTCAGTACATGACCATGATATGGCGCCAACTGCGACGACTGTGCGGATTCCGTGGCTTTTTGAAGGCCTAGATGTACGATGTTGCGCCCCTAGCTGAAGCCAACCAAGCTACGTTGATGAGAATGGCCCCCTCGATTTCATTGACAATTCTTGATGCGCCGGAAGGGCGAAGGGATGCTCGTTGCTATCACAATCAGGACAACCTTGATCTTGAGGGGACACCGAAAGCAAACGATGCAAGAGACCTGCGTGACAGAGAGTGGTCAGTACGTGGCCATGATATGGCGCCAACTGCGACGACTGTGCGGATTCCGTGGCTTTTTGAAGGCCAATATGTACGATGTTGCGCCCCTAGCAGAAGCCAACCAAGCCACGTTGATAAGAATGGCCCCTTGATTTCGTTGGTAAATCTTGATGAGCCGGGAGGGCGAAGGAATGCTCGCAGCGATCACAATCAGGACAACCTTGATCTTGAGGGGGACACCGAAAACAAACGATGCTATAGACCTGCGTGACAGAGAGTGGTCAGTACGTGGCCATGATATGGCGCCAACTGCGACGACTGTGCTGATTCCGTGGCTTTTTGAAGGCCAAGATGTACGATGTTGCGCCCCTAGCTGAAGCCAAGCAAGCTACGTTGATGAGAATGGCTCCCTCGATTTCGTTGACAATTCTTGAAGCGCCGGCAGGGCGAAGGGATGCTCGCTGCGATCACAATAAGGACAACCTTGATCTTGAGGGGACACAGAAAGCAAACGATGCAATAGACCTGCGTGACAGAGAGTGGTCAGTAAGTGGCCTTGATATGGCGCAAACTGCTACGACTGTGCGGATTCCGTGGCTTTCTGAAGGCCAAGATGTAAGATGTTGCGCCCCTAGCTTAAGCCAACCAAGCTACGTTGATGAGAATGGCCCCCTCGATTTCGCTGCCACTTCTTGATGCGCCGCGATGGCGAAGGGACGCTCGCTGTGATCACAATCAGGACAATCTTGATCTTGAGGGGACCCCGAAGGCAAGGAATGCAATAGACCTGCGTCACAGGTTGTGGCCAGAACATGGCCATGATATGGCTCCAACTGCAACGACTGTGCGGATTCCGTGGCTTTTTGAAGGCCAAGATGTATGATGTTGCGCCCCCAGCTGAAGCCAACAAAGCTACGTTGATGAGAATGGCTCCCTCGATTTCGTTGACAATTCTTGATGCGCCGGGAGGGCGAAGGGATGCTAGCTGCGATCACAATCAAGACAACTTTGATCTTGAGGGGGACACCGAAAACAAACGATGCTATAGACCTGCGTGCCAGAGAGTGGTCAGTACGTGGTCATGATATGGCGCCAACTGCGACGACTGTGCGGATTCCGTGACATTTTTAAGGCCAAGATGTACGATGTTGCGCCCCTAGCTGAAGCCAACCAAGCTACGTTGATGAGAATGGCCCCCTCGATTTCGTTGACAATTCTTGATGCGCCGGAAGGGCGAAGGGATGCTCGGTGCTATCACAATCAGGACAACCTTGATCTTGAGGGGACACCGAAAGCAAACGATGCAATAGACCTGCGTGACAGAGTGGTCTGTACGTGGTCATGATATGGGGCCAACGGCGACGACTGTTCGAATTCCGTGGCTTTTTGAAGGCCAAGATGTACGATGTTGCGCCCCTAGTTGAAGCCAACTAAGCCACGTTGATTAGAACGGCTCCCTCGATTTCGTTGACACTTCTTGATGCGCCGCGAGGGCGAAGGGATGCTCGCTTTGTTCACAATCAGGACAATTTTGATCTTGAGGGGACACTGAAGGCAAAGAATGCAATAGACCTGCGTGACAGATTCTGGTCAGTACATGCCCATGATGTGCCGCCAACCGCGACGACTGTCCCGATTCCGTGGCTTTTTGAAGGCCAAGATGAACGATTTAGCGCCCCTAGCGGAGGTCAACCAAGATACATTGATTTGTATGACCCCCTCGATTTCACTGACACTTCTTGATGCGCCGGGAGGGCGAAGGGATGCTCGCTGCAATCCCAGTCAGGATATATTGATATTGAGGGTACACCGAAAGCAAACGATACAATTGACCAGCGTGACAGACTATGGTCAGTGCACGGCCATGATATGGCGCCAACTCTAACGGCTGTCCGGATTCCGTGGCTTTTTGAAGGCCAATATGAACGATGTTGCGCCCCAGCAGAAGCCAATCAAGCCACGTTGATGAGAACAGCCCCCTAGATTTCACTGACACTTCTTGATGCGCCGGGAGGGCGAAGGGATGCTCGCTGCGATCACAATCAGAATAATCTTTATCTTGAGGGGACAGCGAATGCAAACGATACAATGGACCTGCGTGATAGAGTGCTGTCAGTACATGGCCATGATATGGCGCCAACTGCAACGACTTTCCGGATTCCATCGCTTTTTGAAGGCCAAGATAAACGATCTAGCTCCCCTAGCTGAAGGCAACCAAGCTACGTTGACGAGAATGCCACCTCGATATCGCTGACACTTAATGCGCCGGGAGGGCGAAGGAATGCTCAGTGCAATCACAATCATGATAATAATGATATTGAGGGGACACCAAAAGCAAACGACAAAATGGACCTAAGTGACAGAGTGCGGTCAGTACAAGGCCAAGATATGGAGCCAACTGCAACGATTTTCCGGACTCCGTGGCTTTTTGAAGGCCAATATGAACGATGTAGCGCCCCTAGCATTAGCCAACCAAGCCACGTTGATTAGAACGGCCCCCTCGATTTCGTTGACACTTCTTGATGCGCCGCGAGGGCGAAGGGATGCTCGCTGCGATCACAATCAAGACAATCTTGATCTTGAGGGAGACACCGAAAACAAACGATGCAATAGACTTGCGTGACAGAGAGTGGTCAGTACATGACCATGATATGGCGCCAACTCCGACGACTGTGCGGATTCCGTGGCTTTTTGAAGGCCTAGATGTAGGATGTTGCGCCCCTAGCTGAAGCCAACCAAGCTACGTTGATGAGAATGGCCCCCTCGATTTCATTGACAATTCTTGATGCGCCGGAAGGGCGAAGGGATGCTCGTTGCTATCACAATCAGGACAACCTTGATCTAGAGGGGACACCGAAAGCAAACGATGCAATAGATTTGCGTGACAGAGAGTGGTCAGTACGTGGCCATGATATGGCGCCAACTTTATTTTTATTATTTAACAATACTGTAGGCCTTTGCACAGGCCCAAACAGGAAGTGGATTGTAAGATATACACACGAGCATGGGAAAAGCAGGAAAAAAGAACAAAAAATAGATAGAGCAAAAAAAAACTGCCATACAACAGCACTGGAATTCAATACAAGACACTTTCTTTCGTTTCACATGAATCAGGGAACAAAGTACTCAAAACAGTTGTAATATTTGTCATATAATATTCTTGTAGTTATCGCGGATCTATAAAACACCACTATTCAGCACATTGCAATATTTACATTTAAAATGAAATCACACGTGCACTAGTGTCCAATCACTCAACCAACGCAATATCTTGGAACTACGCATTCAAATACTTTCATGAACAGCCAAAATATGACTCCAATTTTGCAACAAAGCTATCCACAGAATCTGTTTCTACAATTTCCTTTGGCAATGTATTCCATATTTAAATTGCCCATGGGAAATATGAATACCCAAAAGTGTCGCATTGTGTCGGATACTGCCTGATGTGTCTATTATGACAGGTTCTATTGGAGTGTCGGTGTGGTGGCTGCACGTAATCTCGCTTATCTATATTAATGTTGTTATTACTTAGCATAAAAAGGAATTTCATGACAGCCACACGACGCCGACAAACAAGGGTAGGCATTGCTGCCTGGCTTCTAAGAGCACTTACGCTTTCGTGAGAGAATACTTATGGTATATAAATCGCAACGCTTTATTTTGGATGCTTTCTAATTTCTTTGAGAGTCCTTTCTGGTGCGGGTTCCACACTATGCTACCATACTCAAGAATTGGCCTTACTAAGGTTTTATATGCTGTTAGTTTCACATAGGATGGTGCTGCAGTTAATTTTCTTCGCAAGAAACCTAGTGTTCGGAAGGCCTTCGTGCATGTATTATCGATATGGGTATTCCATTTTAACGCGCTTGTAAAGGTTATGCCTAAATATTTTACTGCGTCAGTTTGTATTAAATCGTTGCCCATTAATGTATAATTGAACCTAAAGATCGACTTTCTATGAGTTATGGTCATATACTGTGTTTTCTTAAGGTTAATTTCCATTCCCCACATGTCACACCAGCGGGCTATATTGCTTAGTGTAGTATTTAGTCTAAGCTGGTCCTCGATTCCTTTTACACTTGTATAATTTACCAAGTCATCGGCGAATAGCCGCAATTTTACTCCATTTTCTGCACAATCGGCGATGTCGTTAACGTATATTAGAAATAATAATGGCCCCAATACGGACCCCTGTGGTACCCCTGAATAAACTTCGAGTTGGTCCGAGTCATAATTATTTATAGTAACATATTGAGTTCGGTTTGACAGATCGGCTGCTATCCATTCTACTGCATTGTGTTCAATTCCGATAGACTTTATTTTCTCGATTAGTTTACAGTGCACGACGCGATCATAAGCCTTCGAGAAATCAATAAAAATAGCATCAGCTTAGAATTTGGAGTTAATTATTGATGCGAAATCATGTGTTATTTCTAATAATTGTGTTATAGTTGACAAGCCTTTTCTAAAACCGTGTTGCTTAGGATATAATATGTTATTTTCTTGTAAGTATGTCATGACCGCTTTACTTACTATGCGTTCCATTAATTTACAGCAGCAACTGGTTAGTGATATTGGTCTATATGTTTCCACGTGTAATTTATTGCCTTCTTTATGAATGGGTATTACTTTGGCACATAGCCAATTCTTGGGAAGAGAGGCTGTACTCAGCGATTCAGAAAATATAATTTGCAAAAAGGGAGACAGCTGCTGCGCGTATCGTTTCAAATATACATTTGATATATTATCGGGCCCCGGCGCCTTCTTGGTGTCTATTTCCAAAAGTAAGTTTAAAATGCCCGACTCTGTTATCACAACTCCGCCCATCCGGGTGTCAGCGGCTGGCACGGGTGCACTCCATTATGGCCAGCGCGTGAAGACGGATTGGAAATAGGTGTTAAAAGTATTTGCTACAACGCGCTTGTCTTCTATGACCAAACCTGCCACTTCTATTTTACTGCTCACGCCTTCTGGCTTCGACAAGTAGCGCCAAAACTTTTGCGGTTGATTCCTTATGAAATTTGTTAACTTATTTGAAAAGAAGTCATCTTTTGCAGCTTTTATTTCTAATTTCAATTTGCATGCGAGCTCTATTATCTCCGCAGAATTTATCCTTTTTTTTCGACGCCTTCTTATTTTTCGTTTTAGGTGAATTATGCTCCGCGTGATCCACGGTGTTTTCCGCTCGGTTCTTTTGAATTTTGTAGGTATGAAATTATTTTCGCAATGCATTATAGCCTCTTTTAGTTTTATCGAAAGGCCATTAACGCCTCCACAGGATTCAGCTGAGAAACCATCAAAGGTTTCCTCTAAGTAGTCAATAACACTCTCATCATTAGCTCGGCTATAGTCCTTGAAAGCTATTCGAGATGGTTTGGTCTTACACCCAGCGCTCATACGCAGAGTAAAAAATGTTAGAACCAGCATCTTATGATCTGAAATCCCTTCTTCAACGCGTAAATGTGGTGTTATCGACTGCGATACCAAAGCAAGATCAAGTACTGAACAGGCATTCCCCTGGACACGCGTAGGTTCATTAACAATCTGTGATAAAGAAAAACTAAACATTATGTCAAACAGGTGCTCACAGTTTTTTGCATCTCTGTTGCCGATAGTTAACTTATTCCAATCTATCCCAGCTAGATTAAAATCCCCAGTTAATAACAGCTTTCTACGGTTATTAATTTTGCTGTGTAGGTAATCATGCACTTTCAAAAGGTATTCCTCATGCGCTCCAGGGTGTCTGTAAACAGCACCTATTAACAATGATGTATTATCAAACTGAATTGTGCACCAAGCACTTTCATGGTTAGCTATTCCAGGCTCTTCTTGAAATGTTAAACTGCTTTTTATCATAATAGCTACGCCGCCTCCTCGGCTATCACGATCTGTGCGTATCAATGAATATGAGGCAGGCGAAATTTCAGTATCATGTATTTGGCATGTAGCCATGTTTCGGTAATTATTACAATATCTGGACTATACAGTTTGATTATCTCTTCTAATTTATCAATTTTAATAATGAGACTTCGAGCATTCAGGCACAATATCGAAAGCGGCGCAGATATCCGTTGCGTCTTGTTACCTTGTCATTTCTTTCTGCGTTCTTTCGTGCTACCCTGTGCCGATGACGAGTTGTGGGAATCACTTAAGGTAGGTGCAACGTTTCTAGTTATTTCTACTCTGGTGCGTTTATCGGGATCCCACGTGTAAATACGTCCGTTCAGTCTTAGTTTATCAAATGATAGTGAGGCTTTTGTACCGTTTGCCCGTTCAATTGCCGCTGAACGCCACAAGTTAGATCGGATGTCTCTTATTCTTTTTGAGAAATCTTCTGATATTGATATCGGTGTGCCCTTGAGTTTGTTACAGCAAGAAAGAATTTTGTTTTTTTTCTCTGTAATCGAAAAGTCGAAGAATGATTGGGCGTAGGCGCTGACCGTAACGATTGCCAATCCTATGGATTCTTTCAATAGATTTAACTTCAAGGTCGAGTGTATCCTTGAATATACCTTCTTTTATTTTGTTTTCTAGTGTTCTCGCATCCTCGTCTGAGTCTTCAGTAACGGCATAAATTACTAAGTTATTTCGGCGACTTCTATTCTCCATATCATCCACTTTATTAACGAGTTCATGCAATTGTTCGTTCATGCTTTTGCAACAACTTTCACATTGCGATATTTTTTGTTCGCATTGTCTGAATCGAGATAGCTCATCCTCAATGGACGTTATTCTTGTTTGTATACCGGCTACTGTTTTTTCCACTTGCTTCAAGTTAGAAGCCAAATCCTTCAATGTCTTATTTGTTTTACCTTGTTCTTTTAGTATCTTCTTCAGTAAGTCAGTGTTCGTGCCTTCATCATTTTCTGAGTCAGAGTGCGATCCTGGATTAAGTTCTACATATCCTGACAATAGCAGTAACTGTCTTATAACAGCACAGCATTCACACACCAAACCAGCAAGAAATCGTGGACTCGGTAGCACCGTCAGGGTGATATCATCATCTCGAACAGAATATACGAAATACTTGTCACCAACCAGTGCAATAAAGAAGACGTGCATGAACATGTGTCCCGAGACGGTGCCACCAAGTCCACTGAAGGGCTCGGCATGAAGACCCGCTTTTATATCCTGGGGTGGAAGTGGGTCTGCTGACGTCACTGGCTTTGGTAGTTGATAGCCGCATTCCTGAGCTGCGTCCGTGCTCAGTAGGTCCCGGAAATTTCCTTGGGATGGCCGCAAGGTGACAGCCATTGGCGACGGCTTACTTCCCGGCGAGGCATGCGCGGTTGATCCGAGGCTAATACCGAGTTGCCACCACGCAATCTGTGCAATAAAGAAGACGTGCATGAACATGTGTCCCGAGACGGTGCCACCAAGTCGACTGAAGGGCTCGGCATGAAGACCCGCTTTTATATCCTGGGGTGGAAGTGGGTCTGCTGACGTCACTGGCTTTGGTAGTTGATAGCCGCATTCCTGAGCTGCGTCCGTGCTCAGGAGGTCCCGGAAATTTCCTTGGAATGGCCGCAAGGTGACAGCCATTGGCAACGGCTTACATTCCGGCGAGGCATGCGCGGTTGATCCGAGGCTAATACCGAGTTGCCACCACGCAATCTGTGCAATAAAGAAGACGTGCATGAATATGTGTCCCGAGACGGTGCCACCACGGTGCGACGACTGTGCGGATTTCGTGGCTTTTTGAAGGCCAAGATGTACGATGTTGGGCCCCTAGCTGAAGCCAACCAAGCTACGTTGATGAGAATGGCCCCCTCGATTTCATTGACAATTCTTGATGCGCCGAAAGGCGAAGGGATGCTCGTTGCTATGACAATCAGGACAACCTTGATCTTGAGGGGACACCGAAAGCAAACGATGCAAGAGACCTGCGTGACAGAGAGTCGTCAGTACGTGGCCATGATATGGCGCCAACTGCGACGACTTTTCGGATTCCATGGCTTTTCGAAGGCCAAGATGAACGATTAGGGCCCCAAGCGGAGGCCTACTAAGCTACGTTGATGAGAATGGCCCCCTCGATTTCGCTGACACTTCTTGACGATACGGGAGGGCGAATCGAAGCACGCCGCGATCACAATCAGGACAATCTTGATCTTGAGGGGACACCGAAAGCAAACGATGCAGTAGACCTGCTTTACAGAGAGTGGTCAGTACGTGGTCATGATATGGCGCCAACTGCGACGACTGTTCCGAATCCGTGGCTTTTTGAAGGCCAAGATGAACGATGTATGGCCCCAAGCTATTGCCGACCAAGCTATGTTTATGAGAATGGGCCCCTCGATTTCGCTGACACTTCTTGACGATACGGGAGGGCGAATGGATGCTCGCTGCGATCACAATCAGGACAATGTTGATCTTGGGGTGACACCGTAAACAAACGATGCAATAGACCTGTGTGACAGAGAGTGGTCAGTACGTGGTCATGATATGGCGCCAACTGCGACGACAGTTCGGATTCCGTGGCTTTTTGAAGGCTAAGATGAACGATGTTGCGCCCCTAGCTGAAGCCAACCAAGCTACGTTGATGAGAATGGCACCCTCGATTTCGTTGACAATTCTTGATGCGCCGGGAGTGCGAAGGGATGCTCGCTGCTATCACAATCAGGACAACCTTGATCTTGAGGGGACACCGAAAGCAAACGGTGCATTAGACGTGCGTGACAGAGAGTTGTCAGTACGTGGCCATGATATGGCGCCAACTGCGACGACTGTGCGGATTCCGTGGCTTTTTGAAGGCCAAGATGTACGATGTTGCGCCCCTAGCTGAAGCCAACTAAGCTACGTTGATGAGAATGGCCCCCTCGATTTCGTTGACAATTCTTGATGCGCCAGAATGGCGAAGAGATGCTCGCTGCTATCACAATAAGGACAACCTTGATCTTGAGGGGACACCGAAAGCAAACGATGAAATAGACCTGCGTGACAGAGAGTGGTCAGTACGTGGCCTTAATATTGCGCCAACTGCGACGAGTGTCCGGATTCCGTGGCTTTTTGAAGGACAAGATGAACAATGTTGCGCGCCTAGCTGATGCAACCAAGCTACGTAGATGAGAATGGCCCCCTCGATTCCGTTGACAATTCTTGATGCATAGGGAGGGCGAAGGGATGCTCGCTGCGATCACAATCAGGACAACCTTGATCTTGAGGGGGACACCGAAAACAAACGATGCTATAGACCTGCGTGACAGAGAGTGGTCAGTACGTGGTCATGATGTGGCGCCAACTGCGACGACTGTGCGGATTCCGTGGTTTTTGAAGGCCAAGATGTAGGATGTTGCGCCCCAAGCGGAAGCCTACCTAGCTACGTTGATGAGAATGCCCCCTCAATTTCGCTGAATATTCTTGATGCGCCGGGAGGGCGAAGGGTTGCTCGCTGCGATCACAATCAGGACCACCTTGATCTTGAGGGGGACACCGAAAACAAACGATGCTATAGACCTGCGTGACAGAGAGTGGTCAGTACGTGGTCATGATGTGGCGCCAACTGCGACGACTGTGCGGATTCCGTGGTTTTTGATGGCCAAGATGTACGATGTTGCGCCCCTAGCTGAAGCCAACCAACCTACTTTGATGAGAATGGCCCCCTCGATTTGTTGACAATTCTTGATGCGCCGGAAGGGCGAAGGGATGCCCGCTGCTATCACAATCAGGACAACCTTGATTTTGAGGGGACACCGAAAGCAAACGATGCAATAGACCTGCGTGACAGAGAGTGGTCAGTACGTGGCCATGATATGGCGCCAACTGCGACGACTGTGCGGATTCCGTGGCTTTTTGAAGGCCAAGATGTACGATGTTGCGCCCATAGCTGAATCCACCCAAGCTACGTTGATGAGAATGGCCCCCTCGATTTCGTTGACAATTCTTGATGCGCCGGAAGGGCGAAGGGAGGCTCGCTGCTATTACAATCAGGACAACCTTGATCTTTAGGGGACACCGAAAGCAAACGAGGCAATAGACCTGCGTGACAGAGAGTGGTCAGTGCGTGGTCATGATATGGCGCCAACTGCGACAACTGTGCGGATTCCGTGGCTTTTTGAAGGCCAAGATGTACGATTGTGCGCCCCTATCTGAAGCCAACCAAGCTACGTTGATGAGAATGGCCCCCTCGATTTCGTTGGCAATTCTTGATGCGCCGGAAGGGCGAAGGGATGCTCGCTGCTATCACAATCAGGACAACCTTGATCTTGAGGGGACACCGAAAGCAAATGATGCAGTACACCTGCGTGACAGAGAGTGGTCAGTACGTGGTCATGATATGGCGCCAATTGCGACGACTTTTCGGATTCCATGGCTTTTTGAAGACCAAGATGAACGATGTAGGGCCAAAAGCAGAGGCCTACCAAGCTACGTTGATGAGAATGGCCCCCTCGATTTCGCTGACAGTTCTTGACGATACGGGAGGGCGAATGGATGCACGCTGCGATCACAATCAGGACAATCTTGATCTTGAGGGGACACCGAAAGCAAACGATGCAATAGACCTGCTTGACAGAGAGTGGTCAGTACGTGGTAATGATATGGCGCCAACTGCGACGACTGTTCTGATTCCGTGGCTTTTTGAAGGCCAAGATGAACGATGTAGGGCCCCAAGCTAATGCCGACCAAGCTTTGTTGATGAGAATGGGCCCCTCGATTTCCCTGACACTTCTTGACGACACGGGAGGGCGAATTGATGCTCGCTGCGATCACAATCAGGACAATCTTGATCTTGAGGAAGACACCGTAAGCAAACGATGCTATAGACCTGCGTGACGGCAGAGAGTGGTCAGTATGTGGCCATGATATGGCGCCAACTGCGACGACTGTTCTGATGCCGTGGCTTTTTGAAGGCCAAGATGAACGATGTATGGCCCCAAGCTATTGCCGGCCAAGCTATGTTTATGAGAATGGGCCCCTCGATTTCGCTTACACTTCTTGACGATACGGGAGGGCGAATGGATGCTCGCTGCGATCACAATCAGGACAATGTTGATCTTGGGGTGACACCGTAAACAAACGATGCACTAGACCTGCGTGACAGAGAGTGGTCAGTACGTGGTCATATATGGCGCCAACTGCGACGACAGTTCGGATTCCGTGGCTTTTTGAAGGCTAAGATGAACGATGTTGCGCCCCTAGCTGAAGCCAACCAAGCTACGTTGATGAGAATGGCACCCTCGATTTCGTTGACAATTCTTGATGCGCCGCGAGTGCGAAGGGATGCTCGCTGCTATCACAATCAGGACAACCTTGATCTTGAGGGGGACACCGAAAACAAACGATGCAAAAGGCCTGCGTGACAGAGAGTGGTCAGTACGCGGCCATGATATGGCGCCAACTTCGACGACAGTTCGGATTCCGTGGCTTTTTGAAGGCTAAGATGAACGATGTTGCGCCCCTAGCTGAAGCCAACCAAGCTACGTTGATGAGAATGGCTCCCTCGATTTCGTTGACAATTCTTGATGCGCCGGGAGGGCGAAGGGATGCTCGCTGCTATCACAATCATGACAACCTTGATCTTGAGGGGGACGCCGAAAACAAACGATGCAACAAACCTGCGTGACAGAGAGTGGTCAGTACGTGGCCATGATATGGCGCCAACTGCGACGACTGTTCGGATTCCGTGGTTTTTGAAGGCCAAGATGTACGATGTTGCGCCCCTAGCTGAAGCCATTAAAGCTACGTTTATGAGAATGGCCCCCTCGATTTCGTTGACAATTCTTGATGCGCCGGAAGGGCGAAGGGATGCTCGCTGCTATCACAATCAGGACAACCTTGATGTTGAGGGGACACCGAAAGCAAACGATGCAATAGACCTGCGTGACAGAGAGTGGCCAGTACGTGGCCTTGATATGGCGCCAACTGCGACGACTGTCCGGATTCCGTGGCTTTTTGAAGGCCAAGATGGACAATGTTGCGCCCCTAGCTGAAGCCAACCAAGCTACGTAGATGAGAATGGCCCCCTCGATTTCGTTGACAATTCTTGATGCGCAGGGAGGGCGAAGGGATCCTTGCTGAAATCTCAATAAGGACAATCTTGACCTTGAGGGGACATCGAAAGCAAACGATGCAATAGACCTGCGTGACAGAGAGTGGTCAGTACGTGGCCATGATATGGCGCCAACTGCGACGACTGTGCGGATTCCGTGGCTTTTTGAAGGCCAAGATGTACGATGTTGCGCCCATAGCTGAATCCACCCAAGCTACGTTGATGAGAATGGCCCCCTCGATTTCGTTGACAATTCTTGATGCGCCGGAAGGGCGAAGGGAGGCTCGCTGCTATTACAATCAGGACAACCTTGATCTTGAGGGGACACCGAAAGCAAACGAGGCAATAGACCTGCGTGACAGAGAGTGGTCAGTGCGTGGTCATGATATGGCGCCAACTGCGACAACTGTGCGGATTCCGTGGCTTTTTCAAGGCCAAGATGTACGATTGTGCGCCCCTAGCTGAAGCCAACCAAGCTACGTTGATGAGAATGGCCCCCTCGATTTCGTTGGCAATTCTTGATGCGCCGGAAGGGCGAAGGGATGCTCGCTGCTATCACAATCAGGACAACCTTGATCTTGAGGGGACACCGAAAGCAAATGATGCAGTACACCTGCGTGACAGAGAGTGGTCAGTACGTGGTCATGATATGGCGCCAATTGCGACGACTTTTCGGATTCCATGGCTTTTTGAATGCCAAGATGAACGATGTAGGGCCAAAAGCAGAGGCCTACCAAGCTATGTTGATGAGAATGGCCCCCTCGATTTCGCTGACACTTCTTGACGATACGGGAGGGCGAATGGATGCACGCTGCGATCACAATCAGGACAATCTTGATCTTGAGGGGACACCGAAAGCAAACGATGCAATAGACCTGCTTGACAGAGAGTGGTCAGTACGTGGTCATGATATGGCGCCAACTGCGACGACTGTTCTGATTCCGTGGCTTTTTGAAGGCCAAGATGAACGATGTAGGGCCCCAAGCTAATGCCGACCAAGCTTTGTTGATGAGAATGGGCCCCTCGATTTCGCTGACACTTCTTGACGACACGGGAGGGCGAATGGATGCTCGCTGCGATCACAATCAGGACAATCTTGATCTTGAGGAAGACACCGTAAGCAAACGATGCTATAGACCTGCGTGACGGCAGAGAGTGGTCAGTATGTGGCCATGATGTGGCGCCAACTGCGACGACTGTTCTGATGCCGTGGCTTTTTGAAGGCCAAGATGAACGATGTATGGCCCCAAGCTATTGCCGGCCAAGCTATGTTTATGAGAATGGGCCCCTCGATTTCGCTTACACTTCTTGACGATACGGGAGGGCGAATGGATGCTCGCTGCGATCACAATCAGGACAATGTTGATCTTGGGGTGACACCGTAAACAAACGATGCACTAGACCTGCGTGACAGAGAGTGGTCAGTACGCGGTCATATATGGCGCCAACTGCGACGACAGTTCGGATTCCGTGGCTTTTTGAAGGCTAAGATGAACGATGTTGCGCCCCTAGCTGAAGCCAACCAAGCTACGTTGATGAGAATGGCACCCTCGATTTCGTTGACAATTCTTGATGCGCCGCGAGTGCGAAGGGATGCTCGCTGCTATCACAATCAGGACAACCTTGATCTTGAGGGGGACACCGAAAACAAACGATGCAAAAGGCCTGCGTGACAGAGAGTGGTCAGTACGCGGCCATGATATGGCGCCAACTTCGACGACAGTTCGGATTCCGTGGCTTTTTGAAGGCTAAGATGAACGATGTTGCGCCCCTAGCTGAAGCCAACCAAGCTACGTTGATGAGAATGGCTCCCTCGATTTCGTTGACAATTCTTGATGCGCCGGGAGGGCGAAGGGATGCTCGCTGCTATCACAATCAGGACAACCTTGATCTTGAGGGGGACGCCGAAAACAAACGATGCAACAAACCTGCGTGACAGAGAGTGGTCAGTACGTGGCCATGATATGGCGCCAACTGCGACGACTGTTCGGATTCCGTGGTTTTTGAAGGCCAAGATGTACGATGTTGCGCCCCTAGCTGAAGCCATTAAAGCTACGTTTATGAGAATGGCCCCCTCGATTTCGTTGACAATTCTTGATGCGCCGGAAGGGCGAAGGGATGCTCGCTGCTATCACAATCAGGACAACCTTGATGTTGAGGGGACACCGAAAGCAAACGATGCAATAGACCTGCGTGACAGAGAGTGGCCAGTACGTGGCCTTGATATGGCGCCAACTGCGACGACTGTCCGGATTCCGTGGCTTTTTGAAGGCCAAGATGGACAATGTTGCGCCCCTAGCTGAAGCCAACCAAGCTACGTAGATGAGAATGGCCCCCTCGATTTCGTTGACAATTCTTGATGCGCAGGGAGGGCGAAGGGATCCTTGCTGAAATCTCAATAAGGACAATCTTGACCTTGAGGGGACATCGAAAGCAAACGATGCAATAGACCTGCGTGACAGAGAGTGGTCAGTACGTGGCCATGATATGGCGCCAACTGCGACGACTGTGCGGATTCCGTGGCTTTTTGAAGGCCAAGATGTACGATGTTGCGCCCATAGCTGAATCCACCCAAGCTACGTTGATGAGAATGGCCCCCTCGATTTCGTTGACAATTCTTGATGCGCCGGAAGGGCGAAGGGAGGCTCGCTGCTATTACAATCAGGACAACCTTGATCTTGAGGGGACACCGAACGCAAACGAGGCAATAGACCTGCGTGACAGAGAGTGGTCAGTGCGTGGTCATGATATGGCGCCAACTGCGACAACTGTGCGGATTCCGTGGCTTTTTCAAGGCCAAGATGTACGATTGTGCGCCCCTAGCTGAAGCCAACCAAGCTACGTTGATGAGAATGGCCCCCTCGATTTCGTTGGCAATTCTTGATGCGCCGGAAGGGCGAAGGGATGCTCGCTGCTATCACAATCAGGACAACCTTGATCTTGAGGGGACACCGAAAGCAAATGATGCAGTACACCTGCGTGACAGAGAGTGGTCAGTACGTGGTCATGATATGGCGCCAATTGCGACGACTTTTCGGATTCCATGGCTTTTTGAATGCCAAGATGAACGATGTAGGGCCAAAAGCAGAGGCCTACCAAGCTACGTTGATGAGAATGGCCCCCTCGATTTCGCTGACACTTCTTGACGATACGGGAGGGCGAATGGATGCACGCTGCGATCACAATCAGGACAATCTTGATCTTGAGGGGACACCGAAAGCAAACGATGCAATAGACCTGCTTGACAGAGAGTGGTCAGTACGTGGTCATGATATGGCGCCAACTGCGACGACTGTTCTGATTCCGTGGCTTTTTGAAGGCCAAGATGAACGATGTAGGGCCCCAAGCTAATGCCGACCAAGCTTTGTTGATGAGAATGGGCCCCTCGATTTCGCTGACACTTCTTGACGACACGGGAGGGCGAATGGATGCTCGCTGCGATCACAATCAGGACAATCTTGATCTTGAGGGAGACACCGTAAGCAAACGATGCTATAGACCTGCGTGACGGCAGAGAGTGGTCAGTATGTGGCCATGATATAGCGCCAACTGCGACGACTGTTCTGATTCCGTGGCTTTTTGAAGGCCAAGATGAACGATGTATGGCCCCAAGCTATTGCCGGCCAAGCTATGTTTATGAGAATGGGCCCCTCGATTTCGCTGACACTTCTTGACGATACGGGAGGGCGAATAGATGCTCGCTGCGAAAACAATCAGGACAATGTTGATCTTGGGGTGACACCATAAACAAACGATGCAATAGACCTGCGTGACAGAGAGTGGTCAGTACGTGGTCATATATGGCGCCAACTGCGACGACAGTTCGGATTCCGTGGCTTTTTGAAGGCTAAGATGAACGATGTTGCGCCCCTAGCTGAAGCCAACCAAGCTACGTTGATGAGAATGGCACCTTCGATTTCGTTGACAATTCTTGATGCGCCGGGAGTGCGAAGGAATGCTCGCTGCTATCACAATCAGGACAACCTTGATCTTGAGGGGGACACCGAAAACAAACGATGCAAAAGGCCTGCGTGACAGATGGTGGTCAGTACGCGGCCATGATATGACGCCAACTTCGACGACAGTTCGGATTCCGTTTCTTTTTGAAGGCTAAGATGAACGATGTTGCGCCCCTAGCTGAAGCCAACCAAGCTACGTTGATGAGAATGGCTCCCTCGATTTCGTTGACAATTCTGATGCGCCGGGAGGGCGAAGGGATGCTCGCTGCTATCACAATCAGGACAACCTTGATCTTGAGGGAAAACAAACGATGCAATAAACCTGCGTGACAGAGAGTGGTCAGTACGTGGCCATGATATGGCGCCAACTGCGACGACTGTTCGGATTCCGTGGCTTTTTGATGGCCAAGATGAACGATGTTGCGCCCCTAGCTGAAGCCAACCAAGCTACGTTGATGAGAATGGCCCGCTCGATTTCGTTGACAATTCTTGGTGCGCCGGAAGGGCGAAGGGATGCTCGCTGCTACCACAATCAGGACAACCTTGATCTTGAGGGGATACCGTAAGCAAACGACACAATGGACTTAAGTTACAGAGTGTATTTAGTACATGAGCATAATATGGCGCCAACTGCAACGACTGTCCGGATTCCGTGACATTTTTAAGGCCAAGATGTACGATGTTGCGCCCCTAGCTGAAGCCAACCAAGCTACGTTGATGAGAATGGCCCTCTCGATTTCGTTGACAATTCTTGATGCGCAGGAAGCGCGAAGGGATGCTCGCTGCTATCACAATCAGGACAACCTTGATCTTGAGGGGACACCGAAAGCAAACAATACAATGGACCTGCGTGACAGAGTGCGGTCAGTACAAGGCCAAGGTATGGAGACAACTGCAAAGCTTTTCCGGACTCCGTGGCTTTTTGAAGGCCGAGATGAACGATGTAGCGCCCCTAGCATTAGCCAACCAAGCCACGTTGATTAGAACGGCCCCCTCAATTTCGTTGACACTTCTTGATGCGCCGCAAGGGCGAAGGGATGCTCGCTGCGATCACAATCAGGACAATTTTGATCTTGAGAGGACACCGAAGGCAAAGAATGCAATAGACCTGCGTGACAGATTGAGTTCAGTACGTACCCATGATGTGCCGCCAACTGCAACGACTGTCCGGATTCCGTGGCTTTTTGACGGCCAAGATGAACGATGTAGCGCCCCTAGCGGAGGTCAACCAAGATACATTGATTAGAATGACCCCCTCGATTTCACTGACACTTCTTGATGCGCCGGGAGGGCGTAGGGTTGCTCGCTGCAATCACAATCAGGATAATATTGATATTGAGGGTACACCGAAAGCAAACGATACAATTGACCTGCGTGACAGACTGTGGTCAGTACATGGCCATTATATGGCGCCAACTCTACCGCCTGTCCAGATTCCGCGGCTTTTTAAGGCCAAGATGAACGATCTAACGCCCCTAGCGGAAGCCAACCACGCTACGTTGATGAGAATGCCACCTCGTTCTCGCTGACACTTCTTGATGCGCCGGGAGGGCGAAGGAATGCTCGCGGCGATAACAATCAGGATAATATTGATATTGAGGGGACACCTAAAGCAAACCACAAAATGGACCTAACTGACTGAGTGTGGTCAGTACAGGGCCATGATATGGAGCCAACTGCAACGATTTTCCAGATTCCGTGGCTTTTTGAAGGCCTAGATGAACTATGTAACGCCCCCAGCAGAAGGCAACCAAGCCACGTTGATGAAAACGGCCCCTCGATTTCGCTAACACTTCTTGATGCGCCGCGAGGGCGAAGGGACGCTCGCTGCTATCACAATCAGGGCAATCTTGATCTTGAGGGGGACACCGAAAACAAGCGATGCAATAGACTTGCGTGACAGAGAGTGGTCAGTACATGACCATGATATGGCGCCAACTCCGACGACTGTGCGGATTGCGTGGCTTTTTGAAGGCCTAGATGTACGATGTTGCGCACCTAGCTGAAGCCAACCAAGCTACGTTGATGAGAATGGCCCCCTCGATTTCATTGACAATTCTTGATGCGCCGGAAGGGCGAAGGGATGCTCGTTGCTATCACAATCAGGACAACCTTGATCTTGAGGGGACACCGAAAGCAAACGATGCAAGAGACCTGCGTGACAGAGAGTGGTCAGTACGTGGCCATGATATGGCGCCAACTGCGACGACTGTGCGGATTCCGTGGCTTTTTGAAGGCCAATATGTACGATGTTGCGCCCCTAGCAGAAGCCAACCAAGCCACGTTGATGAGAATGGCTCCCTCGATTTCGTTGACAATTCTTGAAGCGCCGGCAGGGCGAAGGGATGCTCGCTGCGATCACAATAAGGACAACCTTGATCTTGAGGGGACACCGAAAGCAAACGATGCAAGAGACCTGCGTGACAGAGAGTGGTCAGTACGTGGCCATGATATGGCGCCAACTGCGACGACTGTGCGCATTCCGTGGCTTTTTGGAGGCCAATATGTACGATGTTGCGCCCCTAGCAGAAGCCAACCAAGCCACGTTGATAAGAATGGCCCCTTGATTTCGTTGACAAATCTTGATGAGCCGGGAGGGCGAAGGGATGCTCGCTGCGATCACAATCAGGACAACCTTGATCTTGAGGGGGACACCGAAAACAAACGATGCTATAGACCTGCGTGACAGAGAGTGGTCAGTACATGGCCTTGATATGGCGCCAACTACGACGACTGTGCGGATTCCGTGACATTTTTAAGGCCAAGATGTACGATGTTGCGCCCCTAGCTGAAGCCAACCAAGCTACGTTGATGAGAATGGCCCCCTCGATTTCGTTGACAATTCTTGATGCGCAGGAAGGGCGAAGGGATGCTCGCTGCTATCACAATCAGGACAACCTTGATCTTGAGGGGACACCGAAAGCAGACAATACAATGGACCTGCGTGACAGAGTGCGGTCAGTACAAGGCCAAGATATGGAGACAACTGCAAAGCTTTTCCGGACTCCGTGGCTTTTTGAAGGCCGAGATGAACGATGTAGTGCCCCTAGCATTAGCCAACCAAGCCACGTTGATTAGAACGGCCCCCTCAATTTCGTTGACACTTCTTGATGCGCCGCAAGGGCGAAGGGATGCTCGCTGCGATCACAATCAGGACAATTTTGATCTTGAGAGGACACCGAAGGCAAAGAATGCAACAGACCTGCGTGACAGATTGAGTTCAGTACATACCCATGATGTGCCGCCAACTGCAACGACTGTCCGGAATCCGTGGCTTTTTGAAGGCCAAGATGAATGATGTTGCGCCCTTAGCTGAAGCCAACTAAGCGACGTAGATGAGAATGGCCCCCTCGATTTCGTTGACAATTCTTGATGCGAAGGGGGGGCGAAAGGATGCTAGCTGAGATCACAATAAGGACAATCTTGACCTTGAGGGGACACCGTAAGCAACCAATGGAATTGACCTGCATGTCAGAGTGTGTTCCGTACATGGCCATGATATGCCGCCCTCTGCGATGACTATCCGGATTCCGTGGGTTTTGGAAGGCTGAGATGAAAGAGGTGGCGCCCCTAGCAGAAGCCAACCAAGCCACGATGGTGAAAATGGCCCCATCGATTTCGTTGACACTTCTTGACGCGCAGGGAGGGGGAAGGGATGTTTGCTGTGATCACAATCAGGACGATCTTAAACTTGAGGGGATACCGTATGCAATCGACACAATGGACTTAAGTGACAGAGTGTATTTAGTACATGACCATGTTATGGCGCCAACTGCAACGACTGTCCGGATTCCGTGGCATCATGAAGGCCAAAATGAACGATGTAGCGCCCCAAGCGGAAGCCAACCAAGAGACGTTGATGAGAATGGCCCCCTCGATTTCGCTGCCACTTCTTGATGCGCAGGACGTGCGAAGGGATGCTCGCTGCGATTACAATTAGAACAATCTTGATCCTAAGAGGACGCCGGAAGGAACCGATAATATGTATCTAAGTGAAAGAGTGTGGTCAGTACATGGCCATGATAAGGCGCCAACTGCAACGACGTTCCGGATTCCGTGGCTTTTTGAAGGCCAAGATGAACGATCTAGCGCCCCTAGCGGAAGCCAACCAAGCTACGTTGATGAGAATGCCACCTCGGTCTCGCTGACGCTTCTTGATGCGCCGGGAGTGCGAAGGAATGCTCGCTGCGATCACAATCAGGATAATATTGATATTGAGGGGACACCTAAAGCAAACGACAAAATGGATCTAACTCACAGAGTGTGGTCAGTATAGGGCCATAATATGGAGCCAACTGCAACAATTTTCCGGATTCCGTGGATTTTCGAAGGCCAAGATGAACGATGTAGCGCCCCTAGAAGAAGGCAACCAAGCCACGTTGATGAAAACGGCCCCTCGATTTCGCTGCCACTTCTTGATGCGCCGCGATGGCGAAGGGACGCTCGCTGTGATCACAATCAGGACAATCTTGATCTTGAGGGGACCCCGAAGGCAAAGAATGCAATAGACCTGCGTCACAGGTTGTGGTCAGAACATGGCCATGATATGGCGCCAACTGCAACGACTGTGCGGATTCCGTGGCTTTTTGAAGGCCAAGATGTATGATGTTGCGCCCCTAGCTGAAGCCAACCAAGCTACGTTGATGAGAATGGCTCCCTCGATTTCGTTGACAATTCTTGATGCGCCGGAAGGGCGAAGGGATGCTCGCTGCGATCACAATCAAGACAACTTTGATCTTGAGGGGGACACCGAAAACAAACGATGCTATAGACCTGCGTGCCAGAGAGTGGTCAGTACGTGGTCATGATATGGCGCCAACTGCGACGACTGTGCGGATTCCGTGACATTTTTAAGGCCAAGATGTACGATGTTGCGCCCCTAGCTGAAGCCAACCAAGATACATTGATTTGAATGACCCCCTCGATTTCACTGACACTTCTTGATGCGCCGGGAGGGCGAAGGGATGCTCGCTGCAATCCCAATCAGGATATATTGATATTGAGGGTACACCGAAAGCAAACGATACAATTGACCAGCGTGACAGACTATGGTCAGTGCACGGCCATGATATGGCGCCAACTCTAACGGCTGTCCGGATTCCGTGGCTTTTTGAAAGCCAATATGAACGATGTTGCGCCCCAGCAGAAGCCAATCAAGCCACGTTGATGAGAATGGCACCCTCGATTTCGTTGACTATTCTTGATGCGCCGGGAGGGCGAAGGGATGCCAGCTGCTGTCACAATCAGGACAACCTTGATCTTGAGGGGGACACCGAAAACAAACGATGCAATAGACCTGCGTGACAGAGAGTGGTCAGTACGTGGCCATGATATGGCGCCAACTGCGACGACTGTTCGGTTTCCGTGGCTTTTTGAAGGCCAAGATGAACGATGTTGCGCCCCTAGCTGAAGCCAACCAAGCTACGTTGATGAGAATGGCCCACTCGATTTCGTTGACAATTCTTGGTGCGCCGGAAGGGCGAAGGGATGCTCGCTGCTACCACAATCAGGACAAACTTGATCTTGAGGGGGACACCGAAAAAAAAACGATGCAATAGACCTGCGTGACAGAGAGTGGTCAGTACGTGGCCATGATATGGCGCCAACTTTATTTTTATTATTTAACAATACTGTAGGCCTTTGCACAGGCCCAAACAGGAAGTGGATTGTAAGATATACACACGAGCATGGGAAAAGCAGGAAAAAAAAACAAAAAATAGATAGAGCAAAAAAAACTGCCATACAACAGCACTGGAATTCAATACAAGACACTTTCTTTTGTTTCACATGAATCAGGGAACAAAGTACTCAAAACAGTTGTAATATTTGTCATATAATATTCTTGTAGTTATCGCGGATCTATAAAATACCACTATTCAGCACATTGCAATATTTACATTTAAAATGAAATCACACGTGCACTAGTGTCCAATCACTCAACCAACGCAATATCTTGGAACTACGCATTCAAATACTTTCATGAACAGCCAAAATATGACTCCAATTTTGCAACAAAGCTATCCACAGAATCTGTTTCTACAATTTCCTTTGGCAATGTATTCCATATTTAAATTGCCCATGGGAAATATGAATACCCAAAAGTGTCGCATTGTGTCGGATACTGCCTGATGTGTCTATTATGACAGGTTCTATTGGAGTGTCGGTGTGGTGGCTGCACGTAATCTCGCTTATCTATATTAATGTTGTTATTACTTAGCATAAAAAGGAATTTCATGACAGCCACACGACGCCGACAAACAAGGGTAGGCAGTGCTGCCTGGCTTCTAAGAGCACTTACGCTTTCGTGAGAGAATACTTATGGTATATAAATCGCAACGCTTTATTTTGGATGCTTTCTAATTTCTGTGAGAGTCCTTTCTGGTGCGGGTTCCACACTATGCTACCATACTCAAGAATTGGCCTTACTAAGGTTTTGTATGCTGTTAGTTTCACATAGGATGGTGCTGCAGTTAATTTTCTTCGCAAGAAACCTAGTGTTCGGAAGGCCTTCGTGCATGTATTATCGATATGGGTATTCCATTTTAACGCGCTTGTGAAGGTTATGCCTAAATATTTTACTGCGTCAGTTTGTATTAAATCGTTGCCCATTAATGTATAATTGAACCTAAAGATCGACTTTCTATGAGTTATGGTCATATACTGTGTTTTCTTAAGGTTAATTTCCATTCCCCACATGTCACACCAGCGGGCTATATTGCTTAGTGTAGTATTTAGTCTAAGCTGGTCCTCGATTCCTTTTACACTTGTATAATTTACCAAGTCATCGGCGAATAGCCGCAATTTTACTCCATTTTCTGCACAATCGGCGATGTCGTTAACGTATATTAGAAATAATAATGGCCCCAATACGGACCCCTGTGGTACCCCTGAATAAACTTCGAGTTGGTCCGAGTCATAATTATTTATAGTAACATATTGAGTTCGGTTTGACAGATCGGCTGCTATCCATTCTACTGCATTGTGTTCAATTCCGATAGACTTTATTTTCTCGATTAGTTTACAGTGCACGACGCGATCATAAGCCTTCGAGAAATCAATAAAAATAGCATCAGCTTAGAATTTGGAGTTAATTATTGATGCGAAATCATGTGTTATTTCTAATAATTGTGTTATAGTTGACAAGCCTTTTCTAAAACCGTGTTGCTTAGGATATAATATGTTATTTTCTTGTAAGTATGTCATGACCGCTTTACTTACTATGCGTTCCATTAATTTACAGCAGCAACTGGTTAGTGATATTGGTCTATATGTTTCCACGTGTAATTTATTGCCTTCTTTATGAATGGGTATTACTTTGGCACATAGCCAATTCTTGGGAAGAGAGGCTGTACTCAGCGATTCAGAAAATATAATTTGCAAAAAGGGAGACAGCTGCTGCGCTATCGTTTCAAATATACATTTGATATATTATCGGGCCCCGGCGCCTTTTTGGTGTCTATTTCCAAAAGTAAGTTTAAAATGCCCGACTCTGTTATCACAACTCCGCCCATCCGGGTGTCAGCGGCTGGTACGGGTGCACTGCATTATGGCCAGCGCGTGAAGACGGATTGGAAATAGGTGTTAAAAGTATTTGCTACAACGCGCTTGTCTTCTATGACCAAACCTGCCACTTCTATTTTACTGCTCACGCCTTCTGGCTTCGACAAGTAGCGCCAAAACTTTTGCGGTTGATTCCTTATGAAATTTGTTAACTTATTTGATAAGAAGTCATCTTTTGCAGCTTTTATTTCTAATTTCAATTTGCATGCGAGCTCTATTATCTCCGCAGAATTTATCCTTTTTTTTCGACGCCTTCTTATTTTTCGTTTTAGGTGAATTATGCTCCGCGTGATCCACGGTGTTTTCCGCTCGGTTCTTTTGAATTTTGTAGGTATGAAATTATTTTCGCAATGCATTATAGCCTCTTTTAGTTTTATCGAAAGGCCTTTAACGCCTCCACAGGATTCAGCTGAGAAACCATCAAAGGTTTCCTCTAAGTAGTCAATAACACTCTCATCATTAGCTCGGCTATAGTCCTTGAAAGCTATTCGAGATGGTTTGGTCTTACACCCAGCGCTCATACGCAGAGTAAAAAATGTTAGAACCAGCATCTTATGATCTGAAATCCCTTCTTCAACGCGTAAATGTGGTGTTATCGACTGCGATACCAAAGCAAGATCAAGTACTGAACAGGCATTCCCCTGGACACGCGTAGGTTCATTAACAATCTGTGATAAAGAAAAACTAAACATTTAGTCAAACAGGTGCTCACAGTTTTTTGCATCTCTGTTGCCGATAGTTAACTTATTCCAATCTATCCCAGCTAGATTAAAATCCCCAGTTAATAACAGCTTTCTACGGTTATTAATTTTGCTGTGTAGGTAATCATGCACTTTCAAAAGGTATTCCTCATGCTCTCCAGGGTTTCTGTAAATAGCACCTATTAACAATGATGTATTATCAAACTGAATTGTGCACCAAGCACTTTCATGGTTAGCTATTCCAGGCTCTTCTTGAAATGTTAAACTGCTTTTTATCATAATAGCTACGCCGCCTCCTCGGCTATCACGATCTGTGCGTATCAATGAATATGAGGCAGGCGAAATTTCAGTATCATGTATTTGGCATGTAGCCATGTTTCGGTAATTATTACAATATCTGGACTATACAGTTTGATTATCTCTTCTAATTTATCAATTTTAATAATGAGACTTCGAGCATTCAGGCACAATATCGAAAGCGGCGCAGATATCCAATGCGTCTTGTTACCTTGTCATTTCTTTCTGCGTTCTTTCGTGCTACCCTGTGCCGATGACGAGTTGTGGGAATCACTTAAGGTAGGTGCAACATTTCTTGTTATTTCTACTCTGGTGCGTTTATCGGGATCCCATGTGTAAATACGTCCGTTCAGTCTTAGTTTATCAAATGATAGTGAGGCTTTTGTACCGTTTGCCCGTTCAATTGCCGCTGAACGCCACAAGTTAGATCGGATGTCTCTTATTCTTTTTGAGAAATCTTCTGATATTGATATCGGTGTGCCCTTGACATTGTTACAGCAAGAAAGAATTTTGTTTTTTTTCTCTGTAATCGAAAAGTCGAAGAATGATTGGGCGTAGGCGCTGACCGTAACGATTGCCAATCCTATGGATTCTTTCAATAGATTTAACTTCAAGGTCGAGTGTATCCTTGAATATACCTTCTTTTATTTTGTTTTCTAGTGTTCTCGCATCCTCGTCTGAGTCTTCAGTAACGGCATAAATTACTAAGTTATTTCGGCGACTTCTATTCTCCATATCATCCACTTTATTAACGAGTTCATGCAATTGTTCGTTCATGCTTTTGCAACAACTTTCACATTGCGATATTTTTTGTTCGCATTGTCTGAATCGAGATAGCTCATCCTCAATGGACGTTATTCTTGTTTGTATACCGGCTACTGTTTTTTCCACTTGCTTCAAGTTAGAAGCCAAATCCTTCAATGTCTTATTTGTTTTACCTTGTTCTTTTAGTATCTTCTTCAGTAAGTTAGTGTTCGTGCCTTCATCATTTTCTGAGTCAGAGTGCGATCCTGGATTAAGTTCTACATATCCTGACATTAGCAGTAACTGTCTTATAACATCACAGCATTCACACACCAAACCAGCAAGAAATCGTGGACTCGGTAGCACCGTCAGGGTGATATCATCATCTCGAACAGAATATACGAAATACTTGTCACCAACCTGTGCAATAAAGAAGACGTGCATGAACATGTGTCCCGAGACGGTGCCACCAAGTCCACTGAAGGGCTCGGCATGAAGACCCGCTTTTATATCCTGGGCTGGAAGTGGGTCTGCTGACGTCACTGGCTTTGGTAGTTGATAGCCGCATTCCTGAGCTGCGTCCGTGCTCAGTAGGTCCCGGAAATTTCCTTGGGATGGCCGCAAGGTGACAGCCATTGGCGACGGCTTACTTCCCGGCGAGGCATGCGCGGTTGATCCGAGGATAATACCGAGTTGCCACCACGCAATCTGTGCAATAAAGAAGACGTGCATGAACATGTGTCCCGAGACGGTGCCACCAAGTCGACTGAAGGGCTCGGCATGAAGACCCGCTTTTATATCCTTTGGTGGAAGTGTGTCTGCTGACGTCACTGGCTTTGGTAGTTGATAGCCGCATTCCTGAGCTGCGTCCGTGCTCAGGAGGTCCCGGAAATTTCCTTGGAATGGCCGCAAGGTGACAGCCATTGGCGACGGCTTACTTTCCGGCGAGGCATGCGCGGTTGATCCGAGGATAATACCGAGTTGCCACCACGCAATCTGTGCAATAAAGAAGACGTGCATGAACATGTGTCCCGAGACGGTGCCACCAAGGTGCGACGACTGTGCGGATTTCGTGGCTTTTTGAAGGCCAAGATGTACGATGTTGGGCCCCTAGCTGAAGCCAACCAAGCTACGTTGATGAGAATGGCCCCCTCGATTTCATTGACAATTCTTGATGCGCCGGAAGGGCGAAGGGATGCTCGTTGCTATGACAATCAGGACAACCTTGATCTTGAGGGGACACCGAAAGCAAACGATGCAAGAGACCTGCGTGACAGAGAGTCGTCAGTACGTGGCCATGATATGGCGCCAACTGCGACGACTTTTCGGATTCCATGGCTTTTCGAAGGCCAAGATGAACGATTAGGGCCCCAAGCGGAGGCCTACTAAGCTACGTTGATGAGAATGGCCCCCTCGATTTCGCTGACACTTCTTGACGATACGGGAGGGCGAATCGAAGCACGCTGCGATCACAATCAGGACAATCTTGATCTTGAGGGGACACCGAAAGCAAACGATGCAATAGACCTGCTTTACAGAGAGTGGTCAGTACGTGGTCATGATATGGCGCCAACTGCGACGACTGTTCCGATTCCGTGGCTTTTTGAAGGCCAAGATGAACGATGTATGGCCCCAAGCTATTGCCGACCAAGCTATGTTTATGAGAATGGGCCCCTCGATTTCGCTGACACTTCTTGACGATACGGGAGGGCGAATGGATGCTCGCTGCGATCACAATCAGGACAATGTTGATCTTGGGGTGACACCGTAAACAAACGATGCAATAGACCTGTGTGACAGAGAGTGGTCAGTACGTGGTCATGATATGGCGCCAACTGCGACGACAGTTCGGATTCCGTGGCTTTTTGAAGGCTAAGATGAACGATGTTGCGCCCCTAGCTGAAGCCAACCAAGCTACGTTGATGAGAATGGCACCCTCGATTTCGTTGACAATTCTTGATGCGCCGGGAGTGCGAAGGGATGCTCGCTGCTATCACAATCAGGACAACCTTGATCTTGAGGGGACACCGAAAGCAAACGGTGCATTAGACCTGCGCGACAGAGAGTTGTCAGTACGTGGCCATGATATGGCGCCAACTGCGACGACTGTGCGGATTCCGTGGCTTTTTGAAGGCCAAGATGTACGATGTTGCGCCCCTAGCTGAAGCCAACTAAGCTACGTTGATGAGAATGGCCCCCTCGTTTTCGTTGACAATTCTTGATGCGCCAGAATGGCGAAGAGATGCTCGCTGCTATCACAATAAGGACAACCTTGATCTTGAGGGGACACCGAAAGCAAACGATGAAATAGACCTGCGTGACAGAGAGTGGTCAGTACGTGGCCTTAATATGGCGCCAACTGCGACGAGTGTCCGGATTCCGTGGCTTTTTGAAGGACAAGATGAATAATGTTGCGCGCCTAGCTGATGCCAACCAAGCTACGTAGATGAGAATGGCCCCCTCGATTCCGTTGACAATTCTTGATGCATAGGGAGTGCGAAGGGATCCTAGCCGAGATCACAATAAGGACAATCTTGACCTTGAGGGGACACTGAAGGCAACCGATGGAATTGACCTTCGTGTCAGAGTGTGTCCCGGACATGGCCATGATATGGCGCCAACTGCGACGACTGTGCGTATTCCGTGGCTTTTTGAAGGCGAAGAAATACGATGTTGCGCCCCCAAGCTGAATCCAACCAAGCTACGTTGATGAGAATGGCCCCCTCGATTTCGTTGACAATTCTTGATGCGCCGGAAGGGCGAAGGGATGCTCGCTGCTATCACAATCAGGACAACCTTGATCTTGAGGCGACACCGAAAGCAAACGATGCAATTGACCTACATGACAGAGAGTGGTCAGTACGTGGTCATGATATGGCGCCAACTGCAACGACTGTGCGGATTCCGTGGCTTTTTTAAGGCCAAGATGTACAATATTGCGCCCCTAGCTGAAGCCAACCAAGCTACGTTGATGAGAATGGCCCCCTCGATTTCGCTGACAATTCTTGATGCGCCGGAAGGGCGAAGAGATGCTCGCTGCTATCACAATCAGGACAACCTTGATCTTGAGGGGACACCGAAAGCAAATGGTGCAATAGACCTGCGTGACAGAGAGTGGTCAGTACATGGTCATGATATGGCTCCAACTGCGACGACTTTTCGGATTCCGTGGTTTTTGAAGGCTAAGATGAACGATGTTGCGCCCCTAGCTGAATCCAACCAAGCTACGTTGATGAGAATGGCCCCCCCGATTTCGCTGACAATTCTTGATGCGCCGGGAGGGCGAAGGGATGCTCGCTGCGATCACAATCAGGACAACCTTGATCTTGAGGGGGACACCGAAAACAAACGATGCTATAGACCTGCCTGACAGAGAGTGGTCAGTACGTGGTCATGATGTGGCGCCAACAGCGACGACTGTGCGGATTCCGTGGATTTTGAAGGCCAAGATGTAGGATGTTGCGCCCCAAGCGGAAGCCTACCTAGCTACGTTGATGAGAATGCCCCCTCAATTTCGCTGACAATTCTTGATGCGCCGGGAGGGCGAAGGGTTGCTCGCTGCGATCACAATCAGGACCACCTTGATCTTGAGGGGGACACCGAAAACAAACGATGCTATAGACCTGCGTGACAGAGAGTGGTCAGTACGTGGTCATGATGTGGCGCCAACTGCGACGACTGTGCGGATTCCGTGGTTTTTGATGGCCAAGATGTACGATGTTGCGCCCCTAGCTGAAGCCAACCAACCTACTTTGATGAGAATGGCCCCCTCGATTTGTTGACAATTCTTGATGCGCCGGAAGGGCGAAGGGATGCCCGCTGCTATCACAATCAGGACAACCTTGATTTTGAGGGGACACCGAAAGCAAACGATGCAATAGACCTGCGTGACAGAGAGTGGTCAGTACGTGGCCATGATATGGCGCCAACTGCGACGACTGTGCGGATTCCGTGGCTTTTTGAAGGCCAAGATGTACGATGTTGCGCCCATAGCTGAATCCACCCAAGCTACGTTGATGAGAATGGCCCCCTCGATTTCGTTGACAATTCTTGATGCGCCGGAAGGGCGAAGGGAGGCTCGCTGCTATTACAATCAGGACAACCTTGATCTTTAGGGGACACCGAAAGCAAACGAGGCAATAGACCTGCGTGACAGAGAGTGGTCAGTGCGTGGTCATGATATGGCGCCAACTGCGACAACTGTGCGGATTCCGTGGCTTTTTGAAGGCCAAGATGTACGATTGTGCGCCCCTATCTGAAGCCAACCAAGCTACGTTGATGAGAATGGCCCCCTCGATTTCGTTGGCAATTCTTGATGCGCCGGAAGGGCGAAGGGATGCTCGCTGCTATCACAATCAGGACAACCTTGATCTTGAGGGGACACCGAAAGCAAATGATGCAGTACACCTGCGTGACAGAGAGTGGTCAGTACGTGGTCATGATATGGCGCCAATTGCGACGACTTTTCGGATTCCATGGCTTTTTGAAGACCAAGATGAACGATGTAGGGCCAAAAGCAGAGGCCTACCAAGCTACGTTGATGAGAATGGCCCCCTCGATTTCGCTGACAGTTCTTGACGATACGGGAGGGCGAATGGATGCACGCTGCGATCACAATCAGGACAATCTTGATCTTGAGGGGACACCGAAAGCAAACGATGCAATAGACCTGCTTGACAGAGAGTGGTCAGTACGTGGTAATGATATGGCGCCAACTGCGACGACTGTTCTGATTCCGTGGCTTTTTGAAGGCCAAGATGAACGATGTAGGGCCCCAAGCTAATGCCGACCAAGCTTTGTTGATGAGAATGGGCCCCTCGATTTCGCTGACACTTCTTGACGACACGGGAGGGCGAATTGATGCTCGCTGCGATCACAATCAGGACAATCTTGATCTTGAGGGAGACACCGTAAGCAAACGATGCTATAGACCTGCGTGACGGCAGAGAGTGGTCAGTATGTGGCCATGATATGGCGCCAACTGCGACGACTGTTCTGATTCCGTGGCTTTTTGAAGGCCAAGATGAACGATGTATGGCCCCAAGCTATTGCCGGCCAAGCTATGTTTATGAGAATGGGCCCCTCGATTTCGCTTACACTTCTTGACGATACGGGAGGGCGAATGGATGCTCGCTGCGATCACAATCAGGACAATGTTGATCTTGGGGTGACACCGTAAACAAACGATGCACTAGACCTGCGTGACAGAGAGTGGTCAGTACGTGGTCATATATGGCGCCAACTGCGACGACAGTTCGGATTCCGTGGCTTTTTGAAGGCTAAGATGAACGATGTTGCGCCCCTAGCTGAAGCCAACCAAGCTACGTTGATGAGAATGGCACCCTCGATTTCGTTGACAATTCTTGATGCGCCGGGAGGGCGAAGGGATGCTCGCTGCTATCACAATCAGGACAACCTTGATCTTGAGGGGGACACCGAAAACAAACGATGCAAAAGGCCTGCGTGACAGAGAGTGGTCAGTACGCGGCCATGATATGGCGCCAACTTCGACGACAGTTCGGATTCCGTGGCTTTTTGAAGGCTAAGATGAACGATGTTGCGCCCCTAGCTGAAGCCAACCAAGCTACGTTGATGAGAATGGCTCCCTCGATTTCGTTGACAATTCTTGATGCGCCGGGAGGGCGAAGGGATGCTCGCTGCTATCACAATCAGGACAACCTTGATCTTGAGGGGGACGCCGAAACAAACGATGCAATAGACCTGCGTGACAGAGAGTGGTCAGTACGTGGCCATGATATGGCGCCAACTGCGACGAGTGTCCGGATTCCGTGGCTTTTTGAAGGACAAGATGAATAATGTTGCGCGCCTAGCTGATGCCAACCAAGCTACGTAGATGAGAATGGCCCCCTCGATTCCGTTGACAATTCTTGATGCATAGGGAGTGCGAAGGGATCCTAGCCGAGATCACAATAAGGACAATCTTGACCTTGAGGGGACACTGAAGGCAACCGATGGAATTGACCTTCGTGTCAGAGTGTGTCCGGACATGGCCATGATATGGCGCCAACTGCGACGACTGTGCGTATTCCGTGGCTTTTTGAAGGCGAAGAAATACGATGTTGCGCCCCCAAGCTGAATCCAACCAAGCTACGTTGGATGAGAATGGCCCCCTCGATTTCGTTGGACAATCTTGATGCGCCGGAAGGGCGAAGGGATGCTCGCTGCTATCACAATCAGGACACCTTGATCTTGAGGCGACACCGAAAGCAAACGATGCAATTGACCTACATGACAGAGAGTGGTCAGTACGTGGTCATGATATGGCGCCAACTGCAACGACTGTGCGGATTCCGTGGCTTTTTTAAGGCCAAGATGTACAATATTGCGCCCCTAGCTGAAGCCAACCAAGCTACGTTGATGAGAATGGCCCCCTCGATTTCGTTGACAATTCTTGATGCGCCGGAAGGGCGAAGAGATGCTCGCTGCTATCACAATCAGGACAACCTTGATCTTGAGGGGACACCGAAAGCAAATGGTGCAATAGACCTGCGTGACAGAGAGTGGTCAGTACATGGTCATGATATGGCTCCAACTGCGACGACTTTTCGGATTCCGTGGTTTTTGAAGGCTAAGATGAACGATGTTGCGCCCCTAGCTGAATCCAACCAAGCTACGTTGATGAGAATGGCCCCCCCGATTTCGCTGACAATTCTTGATGCGCCGGGAGGGCGAAGGGATGCTCGCTGCGATCACAATCAGGACAACCTTGATCTTGAGGGGGACACCGAAAACAAACGATGCTATAGACCTGCCTGACAGAGAGTGGTCAGTACGTGGTCATGATGTGGCGCCAACAGCGACGACTGTGCGGATTCCGTGGATTTTGAAGGCCAAGATGTAGGATGTTGCGCCCCAAGCGGAAGCCTACCTAGCTACGTTGATGAGAATGCCCCCTCAATTTCGCTGACAATTCTTGATGCGCCGGGAGGGCGAAGGGTTGCTCGCTGCGATCACAATCAGGACCACCTTGATCTTGAGGGGGACACCGAAAACAAACGATGCTATAGACCTGCGTGACAGAGAGTGGTCAGTACGTGGTCATGATGTGGCGCCAACTGCGACGACTGTGCGGATTCCGTGGTTTTTGATGGCCAAGATGTACGATGTTGCGCCCCTAGCTGAAGCCAACCAACCTACTTTGATGAGAATGGCCCCCTCGATTTGTTGACAATTCTTGATGCGCCGGAAGGGCGAAGGGATGCCCGCTGCTATCACAATCAGGACAACCTTGATTTTGAGGGGACACCGAAAGCAAACGATGCAATAGACCTGCGTGACAGAGAGTGGTCAGTACGTGGCCATGATATGGCGCCAACTGCGACGACTGTGCGGATTCCGTGGCTTTTTGAAGGCCAAGATGTACGATGTTGCGCCCATAGCTGAATCCACCCAAGCTACGTTGATGAGAATGGCCCCCTCGATTTCGTTGACAATTCTTGATGCGCCGGAAGGGCGAAGGGAGGCTCGCTGCTATTACAATCAGGACAACCTTGATCTTTAGGGGACACCGAAAGCAAACGAGGCAATAGACCTGCGTGACAGAGAGTGGTCAGTGCGTGGTCATGATATGGCGCCAACTGCGACAACTGTGCGGATTCCGTGGCTTTTTGAAGGCCAAGATGTACGATTGTGCGCCCCTATCTGAAGCCAACCAAGCTACGTTGATGAGAATGGCCCCCTCGATTTCATTGGCAATTCTTGATGCGCCGGAAGGGCGAAGGGATGCTCGCTGCTATCACAATCAGGACAACCTTGATCTTGAGGGGACACCGAAAGCAAATGATGCAGTACACCTGCGTGACAGAGAGTGGTCAGTACGTGGTCATGATATGGCGCCAATTGCGACGACTTTTCGGATTCCATGGCTTTTTGAAGACCAAGATGAACGATGTAGGGCCAAAAGCAGAGGCCTACCAAGCTACGTTGATGAGAATGGCCCCCTCGATTTCGCTGACAGTTCTTGACGATACGGGAGGGCGAATGGATGCACGCTGCGATCACAATCAGGACAATCTTGATCTTGAGGGGACACCGAAAGCAAACGATGCAATAGACCTGCTTGACAGAGAGTGGTCAGTACGTGGTAATGATATGGCGCCAACTGCGACGACTGTTCTGATTCCGTGGCTTTTTGAAGGCCAAGATGAACGATGTAGGGCCCCAAGCTAATGCCGACCAAGCTTTGTTGATGAGAATGGGCCCCTCGATTTCGCTGACACTTCTTGACGACACGGGAGGGCGAATTGATGCTCGCTGCGATCACAATCAGGACAATCTTGATCTTGAGGGAGACACCGTAAGCAAACGATGCTATAGACCTGCGTGACGGCAGAGAGTGGTCAGTATGTGGCCATGATATGGCGCCAACTGCGACGACTGTTCTGATTCCGTGGCTTTTTGAAGGCCAAGATGAACGATGTATGGCCCCAAGCTATTGCCGGCCAAGCTATGTTTATGAGAATGGGCCCCTCGATTTCGCTTACACTTCTTGACGATACGGGAGGGCGAATGGATGCTCGCTGCGATCACAATCAGGACAATGTTGATCTTGGGGTGACACCGTAAACAAACGATGCACTAGACCTGCGTGACAGAGAGTGGTCAGTACGTGGTCATATATGGCGCCAACTGCGACGACAGTTCGGATTCCGTGGCTTTTTGAAGGCTAAGATGAACGATGTTGCGCCCCTAGCTGAAGCCAACCAAGCTACGTTGATGAGAATGGCACCCTCGATTTCGTTGACAATTCTTGATGCGCCGGGAGGGCGAAGGGATGCTCGCTGCTATCACAATCAGGACAACCTTGATCTTGAGGGGGACACCGAAAACAAACGATGCAAAAGGCCTGCGTGACAGAGAGTGGTCAGTACGCGGCCATGATATGGCGCCAACTTCGACGACAGTTCGGATTCCGTGGCTTTTTGAAGGCTAAGATGAACGATGTTGCGCCCCTAGCTGAAGCCAACCAAGCTACGTTGATGAGAATGGCTCCCTCGATTTCGTTGACAATTCTTGATGCGCCGGGAGGGCGAAGGGATGCTCGCTGCTATCACAATCAGGACAACCTTGATCTTGAGGGGGACGCCGAAAACAAACGATGCAATAGACCTGCGTGACAGAGAGTGGTCAGTACGTGGCCATGATATGGCGCCAACTGCGACGACTGTTCGGATTCCGTGGCTTTTTGAAGGCCAAGATGAACGATGTTGCGCCCCTAGCTGAAGCCAACCAAGCTACGTTGATGAGAATGGCCCCCTCGATTTCGTTGACAATTCTTGGTGTGCCGGAAGGGCGAAGGGATGCTCGCTGCTACCTCAATCAGGACAACCTTGATCTTGAGGGGGACACCGAAAAAAACGATGAAATAGGCCTGCGTGACAGAGAGTGGTCAGTACGTGGCCATTATATGGCGCCAACTGCGACGACTGTTCGGATTCCGTGGTTTTTGAAGGCTAAGATGAACGATGTTGCGCCCCTAGCTGAATCCAACCAAGCTACGTTGATGAGAATGGCCCCCTCGATTTCGCTGACAATTCTTGATGCGCCGGGAGGGCGAAGGGATGCTCGCTGCGATCACAATCAGGACAACCTTGATCTTGAGGGGGACACCGAAAACTAACGATGCTATAGACCTGCGTGACAGAGAGTGGTCAGTACGTGGTCATGATGTGGCGCCAACTGCGACGACTGTGCGGATTCCGTGGTTTTTGAAGGCCAAGATGTACGATGTTGCGCCCTAAGCGGAAGCCTACCTAGATACGTTGATGAGAATGCCCCCTCAATTTCGCTGACAATTCTTGATGCGCCGGGAGGGCGAAGGGTTGCTCGCTGCGATCACAATCAGGACCACCTTGATCTTGAGGGGGACACCGAAAACAAACGATGCTATAGACCTGCGTGACAGAGAGTGGTCAGTACGTAGTCATGATGTGGCGCCAACTGCGACGACTGTGCGGATTCCGTGGTTTTTGAAGGCCAAGATGTACGATGTTGCGCCCCTAGCTGAAGCCAACCAACCTACTTTGATGAGAATGGCCCCCTCGATTTGTTGACAATTCTTGATGCGCCGGATGGGCGAAGGGATGCTCGCTGCTATCACAATCAGGACAACCTTGATCTTGAGGGGGACACCGAAAAAAAACGATGCAATAGACCTGCGTGACAGAGAGTGGTCAGTACGTGGCCATTATATGGCGCCACCTGCGACGACTGTTCGGATTCCGTGGTTTTTGAAGGCTAAGATGAACGATGTTGCGCCCCTAGCTGAAGCCAACCAAGCTACGTTGATGAGAATGGCTCCCTCGATTTCGTTGACAATTCTTGATGCGCCGGGAGGGCGAAGGGATGCTCGCTGCTATCACAATCAGGACAACCTTGATCTTGAGGGGGACACCGAAAACAAACGATGCAATAGACCTGCGTGACAGAGAGTGGTCAGTACGTGGCCATTATATGGCGCCAACTGCAACGACTGTGCGGATTCCGTGGTTTTTGAAGGCCAAGATGTACGATGTTGCGCCCCTAGCTGAAGCCAACCAACCTACTTTGATGAGAATGGCCCCCTCGATTTGTTGACAATTCTTGATGCGCCGGAAGGGCGAAGGGATGCTCGCTGCTATCACAATCAGGACAACCTTGATCTTGAAGGGGACACCGAAAACAAACGATGCTATAGACCTGCGTGACAGAGAGTGGTCAGTACGTGGTCATGATGTGTCGCCAACTGCGACGACTGTGCGGATTCCGTGGTTTTTGAAGGCCAAGATGTACGATGTTGCGCCCCTAGCTGATGCCATTAAAGCTGCGTTGATGAGAATGGCCCCCTCGATTTCGTTGACAATTCTTGATGCGCCGGAAGGGCGAAGGGATGCTCGCTGCTATCACAATCAGGACAACCTTGATCTTGAGGGGACACCGAAAGGAAACGATGCAATAGACCTGCGTGACAGAGAGTGGCCAGTACGTGGCCTTGATATGGCGCCAACTGCGACGACTATCCGGATTCCGTGGCTTTTTGAAGGCCAAGATGAACAATGTTGCGCCCCTAGCTGAAGCCAACCAAGCTACGTAGATGAGAATGGCCCCCTCGATTTCGTTGACAATTCTTGATGCGCAGGGAGGGCGAAGGGAACCTAGCTGAGATCTCAATAAGGACAATCTTGCCCTTGAGGGGACACCGAAGACAACCGATGGAATTGACCTGCGTGTCAGAGTGTGTTCCATACATGGCCATGATATGGCGCCAACTGCGACGACTGTGCGGATTCCGTGGCTTTTTGAAGGCCAAGATGTACGATGTTGCGCCCATAGCTGAATCCATCCAAGCTACGTTGATGAGAATGGCCCCCTCGATTTCGTTGACAATTCTTGATGCGCCGGAAGGGCGAAGGGAGGCTCGCTGCTATTACAATCAGGACAACCTTGATCTTGAGGGGACACCGAAAGCAAACGAGGCAATAGACCTGCGTGACAGAGAGTGGTCAGTGCGTGGTCATGATATGGCGCCAACTGCGACGACTGTGCGGATTCCGTGGCTTTTTGAAGGCCAAGATGCACGATTGTGCGCCCCTAGCTGAAGCCAACCAAGCTACGTTGATGAGAATGGCCCCCTCGATTTCGTTGGCAATTCTTGATGCGCCGGAAGGGCGAAGGGATGCTCGCTGCTATCACAATCAGGACAACCTTGATCATGAGGGGACACCGAAAGCAAATGATGCAGTACGCCTGCGTGACAGAGAGTGGTCAGTACGTGGTCATGATATGGCGCCAATTGCGACGACTTTTCGGATTCCGTGGCTTTTTGAAGGCCAAGATGAACGATGTAGGGCCCCAAGCTAATGCCGACCAAGCTTTGTTGATGAGAATGGGCCCCTCAATTTCGCTGACACTTCTTGACGACACGGGAGGGCGAATGGATGCTCGCTGCGATCACAATCAGGACAATCTTGATCTTGAGGGAGACACCGCAAGCAAACGATGCTATAGACCTGCGTGACGGCAGAGAGTGGTCAGTACGTGGTCATGATATGGCGCCAACTGCGACGACTGTTCTGATTCCGTGGCTTTTTGAAGGCCAAGATGAACGATGTAGGGCCCCAAGCTATTGCCGGCCAAGCTATGTTTATAAGAATGGGCCCCTCGATTTCGCTGACACTTCTTGACGATACGGGAGGGCGAATAGATGCTCGCTGCGAAAACAATCAGGACAATGTTGATCTTGGGGTGACACCGTAAACAAACAATGCAATAGACCTGCGTGACAGAGAGTGGTCAGTACGTGGTCATATATGGCGCCAACTGCGACGACAGTTCGGATTCCGTGGCTTTTTGAAGGCTAAGATGCACGATGTTGCGCCCCTAGCTGAAGCCAACCAAGCTACGTTGATGAGAATGGCACCCTCGATTTCGTTGACAATTCTTGATGCGCCGGGAGTGCGAAGGGATGCTCGCTGCTATCACAATCAGGACAACCTTGATCTTGAGGGGGACACCGAAAACAAACGATGCAAAAGGCCTGCGTGACAGAGAGTGGTCAGTACGCGGCCATGATATGGTGCCAACTTCGACGACAGTTCGGATTCCGTGGCTTTTTGAAGGCTAAGATGAACGATGTTGCGCCCCTAGCTGAAGCCAACCAAGCTACGTTGATGAGAACGGCCCCTCGATTTCGTTGACACTTCTTGATGCGCCGCGAGGGCGAAGGGATGCTCGCTGCGATCACAATCAAGACAATCTTGATCTTGAGGGAGACACCGAAAACAAACGATGCAATAGACTTGCGTGACAGAGAGTGGTCAGTACGTGACCGTGATATGGCGCCAACTCCGACGACTGTGCGGATTCCGTGGCTTTTTGAAGGCCTAGATGTACGATGTTGCGCCCCTAGCTGAAGCCAACCAAGCTACGTTGATGAGAATGGCCCCCTCGATTTCGTTGACAATTCTTGATGCGCCGGAAGGGCGAAGGGATGCTCGTTGCTATCACAATCAGGACAACCTTGATCTAGAGGGGACACCGAAAGCAAACGATGAAATAGACCTGCGTGACAGAGAGTGGTCAGTACGTGGCCATGATATGGCGCCAACTTTATTTTTATTATTTAACAATACTGTAGGCCTTTGCACAGGCCCAAACAGGAAGTGGATTGTAAGATATACACACGAGCATGGGAAAAGCAGGAAAAAAGAAAAAGAAATAGATAGAGCAAAAAAAAAACTGCCATACAACAGCACTGGAATTCAATACAAGACACTTTCTTTTGTTTCTCATGAATCAGGGAACAAAGTACTCAAAACAATTGTAATATTTGTCATATAATATTCTTGTAGTTATCGCGGATCTATATAACACCACTATTCAGCACATTGCAATATTTACATTTAAAATGAAATCACACGTGCACTAGTGTCCAATCACTCAACCAACGCAATATCTTGGAACTACGCATTCAAATACTTTCATGTACAGCCAAAATATGACTCCAATTTTGCAACAAAGCTATCCACAGAATCTTTTTCTACAATTTCCTTTGGCAATGTATTCCAGATTTCAATTGCCCATGGGAAATATGAATACCCAAAAGTGTCGCATTGTGTCGGATACTGCCTGATGTGTCTATTATGACAGGTTCTTTTGGAGTGTCGGTGTGGTGGCTGCACGTAATCTCGCTTATCTATATTAATGTTGTTATTACTTAGCATAAAAAGGAATTTCATGACAGCCACACGACGCCGACAAACAAGGGTAGGCAGTGCTGCCTGGCTTCTAAGAGCACTTACGCTTTCGTGTCGAGAATACTTATGGTATATAAATCGCAACGCTTTATTTTGGATGCTTTCTAATTTCTGTGAGAGTCCTTTCTGGTGCGGGTTCCACACTATGCTACCATACTCAAGAATTTGCCTTACTAAGGTGTTATATGCTGGTAGTTTCACATAGGATGGTGTTGCAGTTAATTTTCTTCGCAAGAAACCTAGTGTTCTGAAGGCCTTCGTGCATGTATTATCGATATGGGTATTCCATTTTAACGCGCTTGTAAAGGTTAAGCCTAAATATTTTACTGTGTCAGTTTGTATTAAATCGTTGCCCATTAATGTATAATTGAACCTAAAGATCGACTTTCTATGAGTTATGGTCATATACTGTGTTTTCTTAAGATTAATTTCCATTCCCCACATGTCACACCAGCGGGCTATATTGCTTAGTGTAGTATTTAGTCTAAGCTGGTCCTCGATTCCTTGTACACTTGTATAAATTACCAAGTCATCGGCGAATAGCCTTAATTTTACTCCATTTTCTGCACAATCGGCGATGTCGTTAACGTATATTAGAAATAATAATGGCCCCAATACGGACCCCTGTGGTACCCCTGAATAAACTTCGAGTTGGTCCGAGTCATAATTATTTATAGTAACATATTGAGTTCGGTTTGACAGATAGGCTGCTATCCATTCTACTGCATTGTGTTCAATTCCGATAGACTTTATTTTCTCGATTAGTTTACAGTGCACGACGCGATCATAAGCCTTCGAGAAATCAATAAAAATAGCATCAGCTTGGAATTTGGAGTTAATTATTGATGCGAAATCATTGTTATTTCTAATAATTGTGTTATAGTTGACAAGCCTTTTCTAAAACCGTGTTGCTTAGGATATAATATGTTATTTTCTTGTAAGTATGTCATGACCGCTTTACTTACTATGTGTTCCATTAATTTACAGCAGCAACTGGTTAGTGATATTGGTCTATATGTTTCCACGTGTAATTTATTGCCTTCCTAATGAATGGGTATTACTTTGGCACATAGCCAATCCTTGGGAAGAGAGGCTGTACTCAGCGATTCAGAAAATATAATTTGCAAACAGGGAGACAGCTGCTGCGCGTATCGTTTCAAATATACATTTGATATATTATCGGGCCCCGGCGCCTTCTTGGTGTCTATTTCCAAAAGTAAGTTTAAAATGCCCGACTCTGTTATCACAACTCCGCCCATCCGGGTGTCAGCGGCTGTCACGGGTGCACTCGATATTGGCCAGCGCGTGAAGATGGATTGGAAATAGGTGTTAAAAGTATTTGCTACAACGCGCTTGTCTTCTATGACCAAACCTGCCACTTCTATTTTACTGCTCACGCCTTCTGGCTTCGACAAGTAGCGCCAAAACTTTTGCGGTTGATTCCGTATGAAATTTGTTAACTAATTTGAAAAGAAGTCTTCTTTTGCAGCTTTTATTTCTAATTTCAATTTGCTTGCGAGCTCTATTATCTCCGCAGAATTTATCCTTTTTCTTCGACGCCTTCTTATTTTTCGTTTTAGGTGAATTATGTTCCGCGTGATCCACGGTGTTTTCCTCTCGGTTCTTTTGAATTTTGTAGGTATGAAATTATTTTCGCAATGCATTATAGCCTCTTTTAGTTTTATCCAAAGGCCATTAACGCCTCCACAGGATTCAGCTGAGAAACCATCAAAGGTTTTCTCTAAGTAGTCAATAACACTCTCATCATTAGCTCGGCTATAGTCCTTGAAAGCTATTCGAGATGGTTTGGTCTTACACCCAGCGCTCATACGCAGAGTAAAAAATGTTAGAACCAGCATCTTATGATCTGAAATCCCTTCTTGAACGCGTAAATGTGGTGTTATCGACTGCGATACCAAAGCAAGATCAAGTACTGAACAGGCATTCCCCTGGACACGCGTAGGTTCATTAACAATCTGTGATAAAGAAAAACTAAACATTATGTCAAACAGGTGCTCACAGTTTTTTGCATCTCTGTTGCCGATAGTTAACTTATTCCAATCTATCCCAGCTAGAATAAAATCCCCAGTTAATAACAGCTTTCTACGGTTATTAATTTTGCTGTGTAGGTAATCATGCACTTTCAAAAGGTATTCCTCATGCGCTCCAGGGTGTCTGTAAATAACACCTATTAACAATGATGTATTATCAAACTGAATTGTGCACCAAGCACTTTCATGGTTAGCTATTCCAGGCTCTTCTTGAAATGTTAAACTGCTTTTTATCATAATAGCTACGCCGCCTCCTCGGCTATCACGATCTGTGCGTATCAATGAATATGAGGCAGGCGAAATTTCAGTATCATGTATTTGGGCATGTAGCCATGTTTCGGTAATTATTACAATATCTGGACTATACAGTTTTATTATCTCTTCTAATTTATCAATTTTATTAATGAAACTTCGAGCATTCAGGCACAATATCGAAAGCGGCGCAGATATTCGTTGCGTCTTGTTACCTTGTCATTTCTTTCTGCGTTCTTTCGTGCTACCCTGTGCCGATGACGAGTTGTGGGAATCACCTAAGGTAGGTGCAACGTTTCTTGTTATTTCTACTCTGGTGCATTTATCGGGATCCCACGTGTAAATACGTCCGTTCAGTCTTAGTTTATCAAATGATAGTGAGGCTTTTGTACCGTTTGCCCGTTCAATTGCCGCTGAACGCCACAAGTTAGATCGGATGTCTCTTATTCTTTTTGAGAAATCTTCTGATATTGATATCGGTGTGCCCTTGAGTTTGTTACAGCAAGAAAGAATTTTGTTTTTTTCTCTGTAATCGAAGAGTCGAAGAATGATTGGGCGTGGGCGCTGACCGTAACCATTGCCAATCCTATGGATTCTTTCAATAGATTTAACTTCAAGGTCGAGTGTATCCTTGAATATACCTTCTTTTATTTTGTTTTCTAGTGTTCTCGCTTCCTCCTCTGAGTCTTCAGTAACGGCATAAATTACTAAGTTATTTCGGCGACTTCTATTCTCCATATCATCCACTTCATTAACGAGTTCATGCAATTGTTCGTTCAAGCTTTTGCAACAACTTTCACATTGCGATATTTTTTGTTCGCATTGTCTGAATCGAGATAGCTCATCCTCAATGGACGTTATTCTTGTTTGTATACCGGCTACTGTTTTTTCCACTTGCTTCAAGTTAGAAGCCAAATCCTTCAATGTCTTATTTGTTTTACCTTGTTCTTTTAGTATCTTCTTCAGTAAGTCAGTGTTCGTGCCTTCATCATTTTCTGAGTCAGAGTGCGATCCTGGATTAAATTCTACATCTCCTGACATTAGCAGTAACTGTCTTATAACATCACAGCATTCACATACCAAACCAGCAAGAAATCGTGGACTCGGTAGCACCGTCAGGGTGATATCATCATCTCGAACAGAATATACGAAATACTTGTCACCAACCTGTGCAATAAAGAAGACGTGCATGAACATGTGTCCCGAGACGGTGCCACCAAGTCCACTGAAGGGCTCGGCATGAAGACCCGCTTTTATATCCTGGGGTGGAAGTGGGTCTGCTGACGTCACTGGCTTTGGTAGTTGATAGCCGCATTCCTGAGCTGCGTCCGGGCTCAGTAGGTCCCGGAAATTTCCTTGGGATGGCCGCAAGGTGACAGCCATTGGCGACGGCTTACTTCCCGGCGAGGCATGCGCGGTTGATCCGAGGATAATACCGAGTTGCCACCACGCAATCTGTGCAATAAAGAAGACGTGCATGAACATGTGTCCCGAGACGGTGCCACCACGGTGCGACGACTGTGCGGATTTCGTGGCTTTTTGAAGGTTAAGATGAACGATGTTGCGCCCCTAGCTGAAGCCAACCAAGCTACGTTGATGAGAATGGCTCCCTCGATTTCGTTGACAATTCTTGATGCGCCGGGAGGGCGAAGGGATGCTCGCTGCTATCACAATCAGGACAACCTTGATCTTGAGGGGACACCGAAAAAAAACGATGCAATAGACCTGCGTGACAGATAGTGGTCAGTACGTGGCCATGATATGGCGCTAACTGCGACGGCTGTTGGGATTCCGTGGCTTTTTGAAGGCCAAGATGTACGATGTTGCGCCCCTAGCTGAAGCCAACCAAGCTACGTTGATGAGAATGGCCCCCTCGATTTCATTGACAATTCTTGATGCGCCGGAAGGGCGAAGGGATGCTCGTTGCTATGACAATCAGGACAACCTTGATCTTGAGGGGACACCGAAAGCAAACGATGCAAGAGACCTGCGTGACAGAGAGTCGTCAGTACGTGGCCATGATATGGCGCCAACTGCGACGACTGTGCGCATTCCGTGGCTTTTTGGAGGCCAATATGTACGATGTTGCGCCCCTAGCAGAAGCCAACCAAGCCACGTTGATAAGAATGGCCCCTTGATTTCGTTGACAAATCTTGATGAGCCGGGAGGGCGAAGGGATGCTCGCTGCTATCACAATCAGGACAACCTTGATCTTGAGGGGACACCGAAAGCAAATGATGCAGTACACCTGCGTGACAGAGAGTGGTCAGTACGTGGTCATGATATGGCGCCAATTGCGACGACTTTTCGGATTCCATGGCTTTTTGAAGACCAAGATGAACGATGTAGGGCCAAAAGCAGAGGCCTACCAAGCTACGTTGATGAGAATGGCCCCCTCGATTTCGCTGACAGTTCTTGACGATACGGGAGGGCGAATGGATGCACGCTGCGATCACAATCAGGACAATCTTGATCTTGAGGGGACACCGAAAGCAAACGATGCAATAGACCTGCTTGACAGAGAGTGGTCAGTACGTGGTAATGATATGGCGCCAACTGCGACGACTGTTCTGATTCCGTGGCTTTTTGAAGGCCAAGATGAACGATGTAGGGCCCCAAGCTAATGCCGACCAAGCTTTGTTGATGAGAATGGGCCCCTCGATTTCGCTGACACTTCTTGACGACACGGGAGGGCGAATTGATGCTCGCTGCGATCACAATCAGGACAATCTTGATCTTGAGGGAGACACCGTAAGCAAACGATGCTATAGACCTGCGTGACGGCAGAGAGTGGTCAGTATGTGGCCATGATATGGCGCCAACTGCGACGACTGTTCTGATTCCGTGGCTTTTTGAAGGCCAAGATGAACGATGTATGGCCCCAAGCTATTGCCGGCCAAGCTATGTTTATGAGAATGGGCCCCTCGATTTCGCTTACACTTCTTGACGATACGGGAGGGCGAATGGATGCTCGCTGCGATCACAATCAGGGCAATGTTGATCTTGGGGTGACACCGTAAACAAACGATGCACTTGACCTGCGTGACAGAGAGTGGTCAGTACGTGGTCATATATGGCGCCAACTGCGACGACAGTTCGGATTCCGTGGCTTTTTGAAGGCTAAGATGAACGATGTTGCGCCCCTAGCTGAAGCCAACCAAGCTACGTTGATGAGAATGGCACCCTCGATTTCGTTGACAATTCTTGATGCGCCGCGAGTGCGAAGGGATGCTCGCTGCTACCACAATCAGGACAACCTTGATCTTGAGGGGGACACCGAAAACAAACGATGCAAAAGGCCTGCGTGACAGAGAGTGGTCAGTACGCGGCCATGATATGGCGCCAACTTCGACGACAGTTCGGATTCCGTGGCTTTTTGAAGGCTAAGATGAACGATGTTGCGCCCCTAGCTGAAGCCAACCAAGCTACGTTGATGAGAATGGCTCCCTCGATTTCGTTGACAATTCTTGATGCGCCGGGAGGGCGAAGGGATGCTCGCTGCTATCACAATCAGGACAACCTTGATCTTGAGGGGGACGCCGAAAACAAACAATGCAATAGACCTGCGTGACAGAGAGTGGTCAGTACGTGGCCATGATATGGCGCCAACTGCGACGACTGTTCGGATTCCGTGGCTTTTTGAAGGCCAAGATGAACGATGTTGCGCCCCTAGCTGAAGCCAACCAAGCTACGTTGATGAGAATGGCCCCCTCGATTTCGTTGACAATTCTTGGTGTGCCGGAAGGGCGAAGGGATGCTCGCTGCTACCTCAATCAGGACAACCTTGATCTTGAGGGGGACACCGAAAAAAACGATGCAATAGGCCTGCGTGACAGAGAGTGGTCAGTACGTGGCCATTATATGGCGCCAACTGCGACGACTGTTCGGATTCCGTGGTTTTTGAAGGCTAAGATGAACGATGTTGCGCCCCTAGCTGAATCCAACCAAGCTACGTTGATGAGAATGGCCCCCTCGATTTCGCTGACAATTCTTGATGCGCCGGGAGGGCGAAGGGATGCTCGCTGCGATCACAATCAGGACAACCTTGATCTTGAGGGGGACACCGAAAACTAACGATGCTATAGACCTGCGTGACAGAGAGTGGTCAGTACGTGGTCATGATGTGGCGCCAACTGCGACGACTGTGCGGATTCCGTGGTTTTTGAAGGCCAAGATGTACGATGTTGCGCCCTAAGCGGAAGCCTACCTAGATACGTTGATGAGAATGCCCCCTCAATTTCGCTGACAATTCTTGATGCGCCGGGAGGGCGAAGGGTTGCTCGCTGCGATCACAATCAGGACCATCTTGATCTTGAGGGGGACACCGAAAACAAACGATGCTATAGACCTGCGTGACAGAGAGTGGTCAGTACGTAGTCATGATGTGGCGCCAACTGCGACGACTGTGCGGATTCCGTGGTTTTTGAAGGCCAAGATGTACGATGTTGCGCACCTAGCTGAAGCCAACCAACCTACTTTGATGAGAATGGCCCCCTCAATTTGTTGACAATTCTTGATGCGCCGGATGGGCGAAGGGATGCTCGCTGCTATCACAATCAGGACAACCTTGATCTTGAGGGGGACACCGAAAAAAAAACGATGCAATAGACCTGCGTGACAGAGAGTGGTCAGTACGTGGCCATTATATGGCGCCACCTGCGACGACTGTTCGGATTCCGTGGTTTTTGAAGGCTAAGATGAACGATGTTGCGCCCCTAGCTGAAGCCAACCAAGCTACGTTGATGAGAATGGCTCCCTCGATTTCGTTGACAATTCTTGATGCGCCGGGAGGGCGAAGGGATGCTCGCTGCTATCACAATCAGGACAACCTTGATCTTGAGGGGGACACCGAAAACAAACGATGCAATAGACCTGCGTGACAGAGAGTGGTCAGTACGTGGCCATTATATGGCGCCAACTGCGACGACTGTGCGGATTCCGTGGTTTTTGAAGGCCAAGATGTACGATGTTGCGCCCCTAGCTGAAGCCAACCAAGCTACGTTGATGAGAATGGCCCCCTCGATTTCGCTGACAATTCTTGATGCGCCGGGAGGGCGAAGGGATGCTCGCTGCGATCACAATCAGGACAACCTTGATCTTGAGGGGGACACCGAAAACAAACGATGCAAAAGGCCTGCGTGACAGAGAGTGGTCAGTACGCGGCCATGATATGGCGCCAACTTCGACGACAGTTCGGATTCCGTGGCTTTTTGAAGGCTAAGATGAACGATGTTGCGCCCCTAGCTGAATCCAACCAAGCTACGTTGATGAGAATGGCCCCCTCGATTTCGCTGACAATTCTTGATGCGCCGGGAGGGCGAAGGGAAGCTCGCTGCGATCACAATCAGGACAACCTTGATCTTGAAGGGGACACCGAAAACAAACGATGCTATAGACCTGCGTGACAGAGAGTGGTCAGTACGTGGTCATGATGTGTCGCCAACTGCGACGACTGTGCGGATTCCGTGGTTTTTGAAGGCCAAGATGTACGATGTTGCGCCCCTAGCTGATGCCATTAAAGCTGCGTTGATGAGAATGGCCCCCTCGATTTCGTTGACAATTCTTGATGCGCCGGAAGGGCGAAGGGATGCTCGCTGCTATCACAATCAGGACAACCTTGATCTTGAGGGGACACCGAAAGGAAACGATGCAATAGACCTGCGTGACAGAGAGTGGCCAGTACGTGGCCTTGATATGGCGCCAACTGCGACGACTATCCGGATTCCGTGGCTTTTTGAAGGCCAAGATGAACAATGTTGCGCCCCTAGCTGAAGCCAACCAAGCTACGTAGATGAGAATGGCCCCCTCGATTTCGTTGACAATTCTTGATGCGCAGGGAGGGCGAAGGCAACCTAGCTGAGATCTCAATAAGGACAATCTTGCCCTTGAGGGGACACCGAAGACAACCGATGGAATTGACCTGCGTGTCAGAGTGTGTTCCATACATGGCCATGATATGGCGCCAACTGCGACGACTGTGCGGATTCCGTGGCTTTTTGAAGGCCAAGATGTACGATGTTGCGCCCATAGCTGAATCCATCCAAGCTACGTTGATGAGAATGGCCCCCTCGATTTCGTTGACAATTCTTGATGCGCCGGAAGGGCGAAGGGAGGCTCGCTGCTATTACAATCAGGACAACCTTGATCTTGAGGGGACACCGAAAGCAAACGAGGCAATAGACCTGCGTGACAGAGAGTGGTCAGTGCGTGGTCATGATATGGCGCCAACTGCGACGACTGTGCGGATTCCGTGGCTTTTTGAAGGCCAAGATGCACGATTGTGCGCCCCTAGCTGAAGCCAACCAAGCTACGTTGATGAGAATGGCCCCCTCGATTTCGTTGGCAATTCTTGATGCGCCGGAAGGGCGAAGGGATGCTCGCTGCTATCACAATCAGGACAACCTTGATCTTGAGGGGACACCGAAAGCAAATGATGCAGTACACCTGCGTGACAGAGAGTGGTCAGTACGTGGTCATGATATGGCGCCAATTGCGACGACTTTTCGGATTCCGTGGCTTTTTGAAGGCCAAGATGAACGATGTAGGGCCCCAAGCTAATGCCGACCAAGCTTTGTTGATGAGAATGGGCCCCTCAATTTCGCTGACACTTCTTGACGACACGGGAGGGCGAATGGATGCTCGCTGCGATCACAATCAGGACAATCTTGATCTTGAGGGAGACACCGCAAGCAAACGATGCTATAGACCTGCGTGACGGCAGAGAGTGGTCAGTACGTGGTCATGATATGGCGCCAACTGCGACGACTGTTCTGATTCCGTGGCTTTTTGAAGGCCAAGATGAACGATGTAGGGCCCCAAGCTATTGCCGGCCAAGCTATGTTTATAAGAATGGGCCCCTCGATTTCGCTGACACTTCTTGACGATACGGGAGGGCGAATAGATGCTCGCTGCGAAAACAATCAGGACAATGTTGATCTTGGGGTGACACCGTAAACAAACAATGCAATAGACCTGCGTGACAGAGAGTGGTCAGTACGTGGTCATATATGGCGCCAACTGCGACGACAGTTCGGATTCCGTGGCTTTTTGAAGGCTAAGATGAACGATGTTGCGCCCCTAGCTGAAGCCAACCAAGCTACGTTGATGAGAATGGCACCCTCGATTTCGTTGACAATTCTTGATGCGCCGGGAGTGCGAAGGGATGCTCGCTGCTATCACAATCAGGACAACCTTGATCTTGAGGGGGACACCGAAAACAAACGATGCAAAAGGCCTGCGTGACAGAGAGTGGTCAGTACGCGGCCATGATATGGCGCCAACTTCGACGACAGTTCGGATTCCGTGGCTTTTTGAAGGCTAAGATGAACGATGTTGCGCCCCTAGCTGAAGCCAACCAAGCTACGTTGATGAGAACGGCCCCTCGATTTCGTTGACACTTCTTGATGCGCCGCGAGGGCGAAGGGATGCTCGCTGCGATCACAATCAAGACAATCTTGATCTTGAGGGAGACACCGAAAACAAACGATGCAATAGACTTGCGTGACAGAGAGTGGTCAGTACGTGACCATGATATGGCGCCAACTCCGACGACTGTGCGGATTCCGTGGCTTTTTGAAGGCCTAGATGTACGATGTTGCGCCCCTAGCTGAAGCCAACCAAGCTACGTTGATGAGAATGGCCCCCTCGATTTCGTTGACAATTCTTGATGCGCCGGAAGGGCGAAGGGATGCTCGTTGCTATCACAATCAGGACAACCTTGATCTAGAGGGGACACCGAAAGCAAACGATGCAATAGACCTGCGTGACAGAGAGTGGTCAGTACGTGGCCATGATATGGCGCCAACATTATTTTTATTATTTAACAATACTGTAGGCCTTTGCACAGGCCCAAACAGGAAGTGGATTGTAAGATATACACACGAGCATGGGAAAAGCAGGAAAAAAGAAAAAGAAATAGATAAAGCAAAAAAAAAAACTGCCATACAACAGCACTGGAATTCAATACAAGACACTTTCTTTTGTTTCACATGAATCAGGGAACAAAGTACTCAAAACAATTGTAATATTTGTCATATAATATTCTTGTAGTTATCGCGGATCTATATAACACCACTATTCAGCACATTGCAATATTTACATTTAAAATGAAATCACACGTGCACTAGTGTCCAATCACTCAACCAACGCAATATCTTGGAACTACGCATTCAAATACTTTCATGTACAGCCAAAATATGACTCCAATTTTGCAACAAAGCTATCCACAGAATCTTTTTCTACAATTTCCTTTGGCAATGTATTCCAGATTTCAATTGCCCATGGGAAATATGAATACCCAAAAGTGTCGCATTGTGTCGGATACTGCCTGATGTGTCTATTATGACAGGTTCTTTTAGAGTGTCGGTGTGGTGGCTGCACGTAATCTCGCTTATCTATATTAATGTTGTTGTTACTTAGCATAAAAAGGAATTTCATGACAGCCACACGACGCCGACAAACAAGGGTAGGCAGTGCTGCCTGGCTTCTAAGAGCACTTACGCTTTCGTGTCGAGAATACTTATGGTATATAAATCGCAACGCTTTATTTTGGATGCTTTCTAATTTCTGTGAGAGTCCTTTCTGGTGCGGGTTCCACACTATGCTACCATACTCAAGAATTTGCCTTACTAAGGTGTTATATGCTGTTAGTTTCACATAGGATGGTGTTGCAGTTAATTTTCTTCGCAAAAAACCTAGTGTTCTGAAGGCCTTCGTGCATGTATTATCGATATGGGTATTCCATTTTAACGCGCTTGTAAAGGTTATGCCTAAATATTTTACTGTGTCAGTTTGTATTAAATCGTTGCCCATTAATGTATAATTGAACCTAAAGATCGACTTTCTATGAGTTATGTTCATATACTGTGTTTTCTTAAGATTAATTTCCATTCCCCACATGTCACACCAGCGGGCTATATTGCTTAGTGTAGTATTTAGTCTAAGCTGGTCCTCGATTCCTTGTACACTTGTATAAATTACCAAGTCATTGGCGAATAGCCTCAATTTTACTCCATTTTCTTCACAATCGGCGATGTCGTTAACGTATATTAGAAATAATAATGGCCCCAATACGGACCCCTGTGGTACCCCTGAATAAACTTCGAGTTGGTCCGAGTCATAATTATTTATAGTAACATATTGAGTTCGGTTTGACAGATAGGCTGCTATCCATTCTACTGCATTGTGTTCAATTCCGATAGACTTTATTTTCTCGATTAGTTTACAGTGCACGACGCGATCATAAGCCTTCGAGAAATCAATAAAAATAGCATCAGCTTGGAATTTGGAGTTAATTATTGATGCGAAATCATTGTTATTTCTAATAATTGTGTTATAGTTGACAAGCCTTTTCTAAAACCGTGTTGCTTAGGATATAATATGTTATTTTCTTGTAAGTATGTCATGACCGCTTTACTTACTATGTGTTCCATTAATTTACAGCAGCAACTGGTTAGTGATATTGGTCTATATGTTTCCACGTGTAATTTATTGCCTTCTTAATGAATGGGTATTACTTTGGCACATAGCCAATCCTTGGGAAGAGAGGCTGTACTCAGCGATTCAGAAAATATAATTTGCAAACAGGGAGACAGCTGCTGCGCGTATCGTTTCAAATATACATTTGATATATTATCGGGCCCCGGCGCCTTCTTGGTGTCTATTTCCAAAAGTAAGTTTAAAATGCCCGACTCTGTTATCACAACTCCGCCCATCCGGGTGTCAGCGGCTGTCACGGGTGCACTCGATATTGGCCAGCGCGTGAAGATGGATTGGAAATAGGTGTTAAAAGTATTTGCTACAACGCGCTTGTCTTCTATGACCAAACCTGCCACTTCTATTTTACTGCTCACGCCTTCTGGCTTCGACAAGTAGCGCCAGAACTTTTGCGGTTGATTCCGTATGAAATTTGTTAACTAATTTGAAAAGAAGTCTTCTTTTGCAGCTTTTATTTCTAATTTCAATTTGCTTGCGAGCTCTATTATCTCCGCAGAATTTATCCTTTTTCTTCGACGCCTTCTTATTTTTCGTTTTAGGTGAATTATGCTCCGCGTGATCCACGGTGTTTTCCTCTCGGGTCTTTTGAATTTTGTAGGTATGAAATTATTTTCGCAATGCATTATAGCCTCTTTTAGTTTTATCCAAAGGCCATTAACGCCTCCACAGGATTCAGCTGAGAAACCATCAAAGGTTTTCTCTAAGTAGTCAATAACACTCTCATCATTAGCTCGGCTATAGTCCTTGAAAGCTATTCGAGATGGTTTGGTCTTACACCCAGCGCTCATACGCAGAGTAAAAAATGTTAGAACCAGCATCTTATGATCTGAAATCCCTTCTTGAACGCGTAAATGTGGTGTTATCGACTGCGATACCAAAGCAAGATCAAGTACTGAACAGGCATTCCCCTGGACACGCGTAGGTTCATTAACAATCTGTGATAAAGAAAAACTAAACATTATGTCAAACAGGTGCTCACAGTTTTTTGCATCTCTGTTGCCGATAGTTAACTTATTCCAATCTATCCCAGCTAGAATAAAATCCCCAGTTAATAACAGCTTTCTACGGTTATTAATTTTGCTGTGTAGGTAATCATGCACTTTCAAAAGGTATTCCTCATGCGCTCCAGGGTGTCTGTAAATAACACCTATTAACAATGATGTATTATCAAACTGAATTGTGCACCAAGCACTTTCATGGTTAGCTATTCCAGGCTCTTCTTGAAATGTTAAACTGCTTTTTATCATAATAGCTACGCCGCCTCCTCGGCTATCACGATCTGTGCGTATCAATGAATATGAGGCAGGCGAAATTTCAGTATCATGTATTTGGGCATGTAGCCATGTTTCGGTAATTATTACAATATCTGGACTATACAGTTTTATTATCTCTTCTAATTTATCAATTTTATTAATGAAACTTCGAGCATTCAGGCACAATATCGAAAGCGGCGCAGATATTCGTTGCGTCTTGTTACCTTGTCATTTCTTTCTGCGTTCTTTCGTGCTACCCTGTGCCGATGACGAGTTGTGGGAATCACCTAAGATAGGTGCAACGTTTCTTGTTATTTCTACTCTGGTGCATTTATCGGGATCCCACGTGTAAATACGTCCGTTCAGTCTTAGTTTATCAAATGATAGTGAGGCTTTTGTACCGTTTGCCCGTTCAATTGCCGCTGAACGCCACAAGTTAGATCGGATGTCTCTTATTCTTTTTGAGAAATCTTCTGATATTGATATCGGTGTGCCCTTGAGTTTGTTACAGCAAGAAAGAATTTTGTTTTTTTCTCTGTAATCGAAGAGTCGAAGAATGATTGGGCGTGGGCGCTGACCGTAACGATTGCCAATCCCATGGATTCTTTCAATAGATTTAACTTCAAGGTCGAGTGTATCCTTGAATATACCTTCTTTTATTTTGTTTTCTAGTGTTCTCGCTTCCTCCTCTGAGTCTTCAGTAACGGCATAAATTACTAAGTTATTTCGGCGACTTCTATTCTCCATATCATCCACTTTATTAACGAGTTCATGCAATTGTTCGTTCATGCTTTTGCAACAACTTTCACATTGCGATATTTTTTGTTCGCATTGTCTGAATCGAGATAGCTCATCCTCAATGGACGTTATTCTTGTTTGTATACCGGCTACTGTTTTTTCCACTTGCTTCAAGTTAGAAGCCAAATCCTTCAATGTCTTATTTGTTTTACCTTGTTCTTTTAGTATCTTCTTCAGTAAGTTAGTGTTCGTGCCTTCATCATTTTCTGAGTCAGAGTGCGATCCTGGATTAAGTTCTACATATCCTGACATTAGCAGTAACTGTCTTATAACATCACAGCATTCACACACCAAACCAGCAAGAAATCGTGGACTCGGTAGCACCGTCAGGGTGATATCATCATCTCGAACAGAATATACGAAATACTTGTCACCAACCTGTGCAATAAAGAAGACGTGCATGAACATGTGTCCCGAGACGGTGCCACCAAGTCCACTGAAGGGCTCGGCATGAAGACCCGCTTTTATATCCTGGGGTGGAAGTGGGTCTGCTGACGTCACTGGCTTTGGTAGTTGATAGCCGCATTCCTGAGCTGCGTCCGGGCTCAGTAGGTCCCGGAAATTTCCTTGGGATGGCCGCAAGGTGACAGCCATTGGCGACGGCTTACTTCCCGGCGAGGCATGCGCGGTTGATCCGTGGCTAATACCGAGTTGCTACCACGCAATCTGTGCAATAAAGAAGACGTGCATGAACATGTGTCCCGAGACGGTGCCACCAAGTCAACTGAAGGGCTCGGCATGAATACCCGCTTTTATATCCTGGGGTGGAAGTGGGTCTGCTGTCGTCACTGGCTTTGGTAGTTGATAGCCGCATTCCTGAGCTGCGTCCGTGCTCAGTAGGTCCCGGAAATTTCCTTGGGATGGCCGCAAGGTGACAGCCATTGGCGACGGCTTACTTCCCGGCGAGGCATTCGCGGTTGATCCGAGGATAATACCGAGTTGCCACCACGCAATCTGTGCAATAAAGAAGACGTGCATGAACATGTGTCCCGAGACGGTGCCACCACGGTGCGACGACTGTGCGGATTTCGTGGCTTTTTGAAGGTTAAGATGAACGATGTTGCGCCCCTAGCTGAAGCCAACCAAGCTACGTTGATGAGAATGGCTCCCTCGATTTCGTTGACAATTCTTGATGCGCCGGGAGGGCGAAGGGATGCTCGCTGCTATCACAATCAGGACAACCTTGATCTTGAGGGGACACCGAAAAAAAACGATGCAATAGACCTGCGTGACAGATAGTGGTCAGTACGTGGCCATGATATGGCGCTAACTGCGACGGCTGTTGGGATTCCGTGGCTTTTTGAAGGCCAAGATGTACGATGTTGCGCCCTTAGCTGAAGCCAACCAAGCTACGTTGATGAGAATGGCCCCCTCGATTTCATTGACAATTCTTGATGCGCCGGAAGGGCGAAGGGATGCTCGTTGCTATGACAATCAGGACAACCTTGATCTTGAGGGGACACCGAAAGCAAACGATGCAAGAGACCTGCGTGACAGAGAGTCGTCAGTACGTGGCCATGATATGGCGCCAACTGCGACGACTGTGCGCATTCCGTGGCTTTTTGGAGGCCAATATGTACGATGTTGCGCCCCTAGCAGAAGCCAACCAAGCCACGTTGATAAGAATGGCCCCTTGATTTCGTTGACAAATCTTGATGAGCCGGGAGGGCGAAGGGATGCTCGCTTCGATCACAATCAGGACAACCTTGATCTTGAGGGGGACACCGAAAACAAACGATGCTATAGACCTGTTTGACAGAGAGTGGTCAGTACGTGGCCATGATATGGCGCCAGCTGCGACGACTGTGCTGATTCCGTGGCTTTTTGAAGGCCAAGATGTACGATGTTGCGCCCCTAGCTGAAGCCAACCAAGCCACGTTGATAAGAATGGCCCCTTGATTTCGTTGACAAATCTTGATGCGCCGGGAGGGCGAAGAGATGCTCGCTGCTATCACAATGAGGACAACCTTGATCTTGAGGGGACACCGAAAGCAAATAATGCAATAGACCTGCGTGACAGAGAGTGGTCAGTACGTGGTCATGATATGGCGCCAACTGCGACGACTTTTCGAATTCCATGGCTTTTCGAAGGCCAAGATGAACGATTAGGGCACCAAGCGGAGGCCTACTAAGCTACGTTGATGAGAATGGCCCCCTCGATTTCGCTGACACTTCTTGACGATACGGGAGGGCGAATGGAAGCACGCTGCGATCACAATCAGGACAATCTTGATCTTGAGGGGACACCGAAAGCAAACGATGCAATAGACCTGCTTTACAGAGAGTGGTCAGTACGTGGTCATGATATGGGGCCAACTGCGACGACTGTTCTGATTCCGTGGCTTTTTGAAGGCCAAGATGAACGATGTATGGCCCCAAGCTATTGCCGACCAAGCTATGTTTATGAGAATGGCCCCCTCGATTTCGCTGACACTTCTTGACGATACGGGAGGGCGAATGGAAGCACGCTGCGATCACAATCAGGACAATCTTGATCTTGAGGGGACACCGAAAGCAAACGATGCAATAGACCTGCTTTACAGAGAGTGGTCAGTACGTGGTCATGATATGGCGCCAACTGCGACGACTGTTCTGATTCCGTGGCTTTTTGAAGGCCAAGATGAACGATGTATGGCCCCAAGCTATTGCCGACCAAGCTATGTTTATGAGAATGGGCCCCTCGATTTCGCTGACAATTCTTGATGCGCCGGAAGGGCGAAGGGATGCTCGTTGCTATGACAATCAGGACAACCTTGATCTTGAGGGGACACCGAAAGCAAACGATGCAAGAGACCTGCGTGACAGAGAGTCGTCAGTACGTGGCCATGATATGGCGCCAACTGCGACGACTGTGCGCATTCCGTGGCTTTTTGGAGGCCAATATGTACGATGTTGCGCCCCTAGCAGAAGCCAACCAAGCCACGTTGATAAGAATGGCCCCTTGATTTCGTTGACAAATCTTGATGAGCCGGGAGGGCGAAGGGATGCTCGCTGCGATCACAATCAGGACAACCTTGATCTTGAGGGGGACACCGAAAACAAACGATGCTATAGACCTGTTTGACAGAGAGTGGTCAGTACGTGGCCATGATATGGCGCCAGCTGCGACGACTGTGCTGATTCCGTGGCTTTTTGAAGGCCAAGATGTACGATGTTGCGCCCCTAGCTGAAGCCAACCAAGCCACGTTGATAAGAATGGCCCCTTGATTTCGTTGACAAATCTTGATGCGCCGGGAGGGCGAAGAGATGCTCGCTGCTATCACAATGAGGACAACCTTGATCTTGAGGGGACACCGAAAGCAAATAATGCAATAGACCTGCGTGACAGAGAGTGGTCAGTACGTGGTCATGATATGGCGCCAACTGCGACGACTTTTCGAATTCCATGGCTTTTCGAAGGCCAAGATGAACGATTAGGGCCCCAAGCGGAGGCCTACTAAGCTACGTTGATGAGAATGGCCCCCTCGATTTCGCTGACACTTCTTGACGATACGGGAGGGCGAATGGAAGCACGCTGCGATCACAATCAGGACAATCTTGATCTTGAGGGGACACCGAAAGCAAACGATGCAATAGACCTGCTTTACAGAGAGTGGTCAGTACGTGGTCATGATATGGGGCCAACTGCGACGACTGTTCTGATTCCGTGGCTTTTTGAAGGCCAAGATGAACGATGTATGGCCCCAAGCTATTGCCGACCAAGCTATGTTTATGAGAATGGCCCCCTCGATTTCGCTGACACTTCTTGACGATACGGGAGGGCGAATGGAAGCACGCTGCGATCACAATCAGGACAATCTTGATCTTGAGGGGACACCGAAAGCAAACGATGCAATAGACCTGCTTTACAGAGAGTGGTCAGTACGTGGTCATGATATGGCGCCAACTGCGACGACTGTTCTGATTCCGTGGCTTTTTGAAGGCCAAGATGAACGATGTATGGCCCCAAGCTATTGCCGACCAAGCTATGTTTATGAGAATGGGCCCCTCGATTTCGCTGACACTTCTTGACGATACGGGAGGGCGAATGGATGCTCGCTGCGATCACAATCAGGACAATGTTGATCTTGGGGTGACACCGTAAACAAACGATGCAATAGACCTGCGTGACAGAGAGTGGTCAGTACGTGGTCATGATATGGCGCCAACTGCGACGACAGTTCGGATTCCGTGGCTTTTTGAAGGCTAAGATGAACGATGTTGCGCCCCTAGCTGAAGCCAACCAAGCTACGTTGATGAGAATGGCCCCCTCGATTTCGTTGACAATTCTTATTGCGCCAGAAGGGCGAAGAGATGCTCGCTGCTATCACAATAAGGACAACCTTGATCTTGAGGGGACACCGAAAGCAAACGATGAAATAGACCTGCGTGACAGAGAGTGGTCAGTACGTGGCCTTAATATGGCGCCAACTGCGACGAGTGTCCGGATTCCGTGGCTTTTTGAAGGACAAGATGAACGATGTTGCGCCCCTGGCTGATGCCAACCAAGCTACGTAGATGAGAATGGCCCCCTCGATTCCGTTGACAATTCTTGATGCATAGGGAGGGCGAAGGGATCCTAGCCGAGATCACAATAAGGACAATCTTGACCTTGAGGGGACACCGAAGGCAACCAATGGAATTGACCTGCGTATCAGTGTGTGTCCCGGACATGGCGATGATATGGCGCCAACTGCGACGACTGTGCGTATTCCGTGGCTTTTTGAAGGCGAAGAAATACGATGTTGCGCCCCCAAGCTGAATCCAACCAAGCTACGTTGATGAGAATGGCCCCCTCGATTTCGTTGACAATTCTTGATGCGCCGGAAGGGCGAAGGGATGCTCGCTGCTATCACAACCAGGACAACCTTGATCTTGAGGGGACACCGAAAGCAAACGATGCAATTGACCTACATGACAGAGAGTGGTCAGTACGTGGTCATGATATGGCGCCAACTGCAACGACTGTGCGGATTCCGTGGCTTTTTTAAGGCCAAGATGTACAATGTTGCGCCCCTAGCTGAAGCCAACCAAGCTACGTTGATGAGAATGGCCCCCTCGATTTCGTTGACAATTCTAGATGCGCGGGAAGGGCGAAGAGATGCTCGCTGCTATCACAATCAGGACAACCTTGATCTTGAGGGGACACCGAAAGCAAATGATGCAATAGACCTGCGTGACAGAGAGTGGTCAGTACGTGGTCATGATATGGCTCCAACTGCGACGACTTTTCGGATTCCATGGCTTTTTGAAGGCCAAGATGAACGATTAGGGCCCCAAGCGGAGGCCTACTAAGCTACGTTGATGAGAATGGCCCCCTCGATTTCGCTGACACTTCTTGACAATAAGGGAGGGTGAATGGATGCGCGCTGCGATCACAATCAGGACAATCTTGATCTTGAGGGGACATCGAAAGCAAACGATGCAATAGTCCTGCTTTTCAGAGAGTGGTCAGTACGTGGTCATGATATGGCGCCAGCTGCGACGACTGTTCTGATTCCGTGGCTTTTTGAAGGCCAAGATGAACGATGTTGCGCCCCTAGCTGAAGCCAACCAAGCTACGTTGATGAGAATGGCACCCTCGATTTCGTTCACAATTCTTGATGCGCCGGGAGGTCGAAGGGATGCTCGCTGCTATCACAATCAGGACAACCTTGATCTTGAGGGGGACACCGAAAACAAACGATGCAAAAGGCCTGCGTGACAGAGAGTGGTCAGTACGCGGCCATGATATGGCGCCAACTTCGACGACAGTTCGGATTCCGTGGCTTTTTGAAGGCTAATATGAACGATGTTGCGCCCCTAGCTGAAGCCAACCAAGCTACGTTGATGAGAATGGCTCCCTCGATTTCGTTGACAATTCTTGATGCGCCGGGAGGGCGAAGGGATGCTCGCTGCTACCACAATCAGGACAACCTTGATCTTGAGGGGGACACCGAAAAAAACGATGCAATAGACCTGCGTGACAGAGAGTGGTCAGTACGTGGCCATTATATGGCGCCAGCTTCGACGACTGTTCGGATTCCGTGGTCTTTGAAGGCTAAGATGAACGATGTTGCGCCCCTAGCTGAATCCAACCAAGCTACGTTGATGAGAATGGCCCCCTCAATTTCGCTGACAATTCTTGATGCGCCGGGAGGGCGAAGGGATCCTAGCTGAGATCTCAATAAGGACAATCTTGACCTTGAGGGGACACCGAAGACAACCGATGGAATTGACCTGCGTGTCAGAGTGTGTTCCGTACATGGCCATTATATGGCGCCAGCTTCGACGACTGTTCGGATTCCGTGGTTTTTGAAGGCTAAGATGAACGATGTTGCGCCCCTAGCTGAATCCAACCAAGCTACGTTGATGAGAATGGCCCCCTCGATTTCGCTGACAATTCTTGATGCGCCGGGAGGGCGAAGGGATCCTAGCTGAGATCTCAATAAGGACAATCTTGACCTTGAGGGGACACCGAAGACAACCGATGGAATTGACCTGCGTGTCAGAGTGTGTTCCGTACATGGCCATGATATGGCGCCAACTGCGACGACTGTGCGGATTCCGTGGCTTTTTGAAGGCCAAGATGTACGATGTTGCGCCCATAGCTGAATCCATCCAAGCTACGTTGAAGAGAATGGCCCCCTCGATTTCGTTGACAATTCTTGATGCGCCGGAAGGGCGAAGGGAGGCTCGCTGCTATTACAATCAGGACAACCTTGATCTTGAGGGGACACCGAAAGCAAACGAGGCAATAGACCTGCGTGACAGAGAGTGGTCAGTGCGTGGTCATGATATGGCGCCAACTGCGACGACTGTGCGGATTCCGTGGCTTTTTGAAGGCCAAGATGCACGATTGTGCGCCCCTAGCTGAAGCCAACCAAGCTACGTTGATGAGAATGGCACCCTCGATTTCGTTGGCAATTCTTGATGCGCCGGAAGGGTGAAGGGATGCTCGCTGCTATCACAATCAGGACAACCTTGATCTTGAGGGGACACCGAAAGCAAATGATGCAGTACACCTGCGTGACAGAGAGTGGTCAGTACGTGGTCATGATATGGCGCCAATTGCGACGACGTTTCGGATTCCATGGCTTTTTGAAGGCCAAGATGTACGATGTAGGGCCAAAAACAGAGGCCTACCAATCTACGTTGATGAGAATGGCCCCCTCGATTTCGCTGACATTTCTTGACGATACGGGAGGGCGAATGGATGCACGCTGCGATCACGATCAGGACAATCTTGATCTTGAGGGGACACCGAAAGCAAACGATGCAATAGACCTGCTTGACAGAGAGTGGTCAGTACGTGGTCATGATATGGCGCCAACTGCGACGACTGTTCTGATTCCGTGGCTTTTTGAAGGCCAAGATGAACGATGTAGGGCCCCAAGCTAATGCCTACCAAGCTTTGTTGATGAGAATGGGCCCCTCTATTTCGCTGACACTTCTTGACGACACGGGAGGGCGAATGGATGCTCGCTGCGATCACAATCAGGACAATCTTGATCTTGAGGGAGACACCGTAAGCAAACGATGCTATAGACCTGCGTGACGGCAGAGAGCGGTCAGTATGTCGCCATGATATGGCGCCAACTGCGACGACTGTTCTGATTCCGTGGCTTTTTGAAGGCCAAGATGAACGATGTATGGCCCCAAGCTATTGCCGGCCAAGCTATCTTTATGAGAATGGGCCCCTCGATTTCGCTGACACTTCTTGACGATACGGGGGGGCGAATAGATGCTCGCTGCGAAAACAATCAGGACAATGTTGATCTTGGGGTGACACCGTAAACAAACGATGCAATAGACCTGCGTGACAGAGAGTGGTCAGTACGTGGTCATATATGGCGCCAACTTCGACGACAGTTCGGATTCCGTGGCTTTTTGAAGGCTAAGATGAACGATGTTGCGCCCCTAGCTGAAGCCAACCAAGCTACGTTGATGAGAATGGCACCCTCGATTTCGTTGACAATTCTTGATGCGCCGGGAGTGCGAAGGAATGCTCGCTGCTATCACAATCAGGACAACATTGATCTTGAGGGGGACACCGAAAACAAACGATGCAAAAGGCCTGCGTGACAGAGAGTGGTCAGTACGCGGCCATGATATGGCGCCAACTTTGACGACAGTTCGGATTCCGTGGCTTTTTGAAGGCTAAGATGAACGATGTTGCGCCCTTAGCTGAAGCCAACCAAGCTACGTTGATGAGAATGGCTCCCTCGATTTCGTTGACAATTCTTGATGCGCCGGGAGGGCGAAGGGATGCTCGCTGCTATCACAATCAGGACAACCTTGATCTTGAGGGGGACGCCGAAAACAAACGATGCAATAAACCTGCGTGACAGAGAGTGGTCAGCACGTGGCCATGATATGGCGCCAACTGCGACGACTGTTCTGATTCCGTGGCTTTTTAAAGGCCAAGATGAACGATGTTGCGCCCCTAGCTGCAGCCAACCAAGCTACGTTGATGAGAATGGCCCCCTAGATTTCGTTGACAATTCTTGATGCGCCTGAAGGGCGAAGGGATGCTCGCTGCTATCACAATCAGGACAACCTTGATCTTGAAGGGACACCAAAAGCAAACGATGCAATAGACCTGCGTTACAGAGAGTGGTCAGTACGTGGTCATGATATGGCGCCAACTGCGACGACTCTTCGATTTCCGTGGCTTTTTGAAGGCAAAGATGTACATGTTGCGCCCCTAGCGGAAGCCATCCAACCTACGTTGATGAGAATGGCCCCCTCGATTTCGTTGACAATTCTTGATGCGCCGGAAGGGCGAAGGGATGCTCGCTGCTATCACAATCAGGACAACCTTGATCTTGAGGGGACACCGAAAGCAAACGATGCAATAGACCTGCGTGACAGAGAGTGGTCAGTACGTGGTCATGATGTGGCGCCAACTGCGACGACTGTGCGGATTCCGTGGTTTTTGAAGGCCAAGATGTACGATGTTGCGCACCTAGCTGTAGCCAACCAAGCTTCGTTGATGAGAATCGCCCCCTCGATTTCGTTGACAATTCTTGATGCGCCGGAAGGGCGAAGGGATGCTCGCTGCTATCACAATCAGGACAACCTTGATCTTGAGCGGGACACTGAAAACAAACGATGCTATAGACCTGCGTTACAGAGAGTGGTCAGTACGCGGTCATGATATGGCGCGAACTGCGACGACAGTTCGGATTCCGTGGCTTTTTGAAGGCTAAGATGAACGATGTTGCGCCCCTAGCTGAAGCCAACCAAGCTACGTTGATGAGAATGGCCCCCTCGATTTCGTTGACAATTCTTAATGCGCCAGAAGGGCGAAGAGATGCTCGCTGCTATCACAATAAGGGCAACCTTGATCTTGAGGGGACACCGAAAGCAAACGATGAAATAGACCTGCGTGACAGAGAGTGGTCAGTACGTGGCCTTAATATGGCGCCAGCTGCGACGACTGTTCTGATTCCGTGGCTTTTTGAAGGCCAAGATGAACGATGTTGCGCCCCTAGCTGAAGCCAACCAAGCTACGTTGATGAGAATGGCACCCTCGATTTCGTTCACAATTCTTGATGCGCCGGGAGGTCGAAGGGATGCTCGCTGCTATCACAATCAGGACAACCTTGATCTTGAGGGGGACACCGAAAACAAACGATGCAAAAGGCCTGCGTGACAGAGAGTGGTCAGTACGCGGCCATGATATGGCGCCAACTTCGACGACAGTTCGGATTCCGTGGCTTTTTGAAGGCTAATATGAACGATGTTGCGCCCCTAGCTGAAGCCAACCAAGCTACGTTGATGAGAATGGCTCCCTCGATTTCGTTGACAATTCTTGATGCGCCGGGAGGGCGAAGGGATGCTCGCTGCTACCACAATCAGGACAACCTTGATCTTGAGGGGGACACCGAAAAAAACGATGCAATAGACCTGCGTGACAGAGAGTGGTCAGTACGTGGCCATTATATGGCGCCAGCTTCGACGACTGTTCGGATTCCGTGGTCTTTGAAGGCTAAGATGAACGATGTTGCGCCCCTAGCTGAATCCAACCAAGCTACGTTGATGAGAATGGCCCCCTCAATTTCGCTGACAATTCTTGATGCGCCGGGAGGGCGAAGGGATCCTAGCTGAGATCTCAATAAGGACAATCTTGACCTTGAGGGGACACCGAAGACAACCGATGGAATTGACCTGCGTGTCAGAGTGTGTTCCGTACATGGCCATTATATGGCGCCAGCTTCGACGACTGTTCGGATTCCGTGGTTTTTGAAGGCTAAGATGAACGATGTTGCGCCCCTAGCTGAATCCAACCAAGCTACGTTGATGAGAATGGCCCCCTCGATTTCGCTGACAATTCTTGATGCGCCGGGAGGGCGAAGGGATCCTAGCTGAGATCTCAATAAGGACAATCTTGACCTTGAGGGGACACCGAAGACAACCGATGGAATTGACCTGCGTGTCAGAGTGTGTTCCGTACATGGCCATGATATGGCGCCAACTGCGACGACTGTGCGGATTCCGTGGCTTTTTGAAGGCCAAGATGTACGATGTTGCGCCCATAGCTGAATCCATCCAAGCTACGTTGAAGAGAATGGCCCCCTCGATTTCGTTGACAATTCTTGATGCGCCGGAAGGGCGAAGGGAGGCTCGCTGCTATTACAATCAGGACAACCTTGATCTTGAGGGGACACCGAAAGCAAACGAGGCAATAGACCTGCGTGACAGAGAGTGGTCAGTGCGTGGTCATGATATGGCGCCAACTGCGACGACTGTGCGGATTCCGTGGCTTTTTGAAGGCCAAGATGCACGATTGTGCGCCCCTAGCTGAAGCCAACCAAGCTACGTTGATGAGAATGGCACCCTCGATTTCGTTGGCAATTCTTGATGCGCCGGAAGGGTGAAGGGATGCTCGCTGCTATCACAATCAGGACAACCTTGATCTTGAGGGGACACCGAAAGCAAATGATGCAGTACACCTGCGTGACAGAGAGTGGTCAGTACGTGGTCATGATATGGCGCCAATTGCGACGACGTTTCGGATTCCATGGCTTTTTGAAGGCCAAGATGTACGATGTAGGGCCAAAAACAGAGGCCTACCAATCTACGTTGATGAGAATGGCCCCCTCGATTTCGCTGACATTTCTTGACGATACGGGAGGGCGAATGGATGCACGCTGCGATCACGATCAGGACAATCTTGATCTTGAGGGGACACCGAAAGCAAACGATGCAATAGACCTGCTTGACAGAGAGTGGTCAGTACGTGGTCATGATATGGCGCCAACTGCGACGACTGTTCTGATTCCGTGGCTTTTTGAAGGCCAAGATGAACGATGTAGGGCCCCAAGCTAATGCCTACCAAGCTTTGTTGATGAGAATGGGCCCCTCTATTTCGCTGACACTTCTTGACGACACGGGAGGGCGAATGGATGCTCGCTGCGATCACAATCAGGACAATCTTGATCTTGAGGGAGACACCGTAAGCAAACGATGCTATAGACCTGCGTGACGGCAGAGAGCGGTCAGTATGTCGCCATGATATGGCGCCAACTGCGACGACTGTTCTGATTCCGTGGCTTTTTGAAGGCCAAGATGAACGATGTATGGCCCCAAGCTATTGCCGGCCAAGCTATCTTTATGAGAATGGGCCCCTCGATTTCGCTGACACTTCTTGACGATACGGGGGGGCGAATAGATGCTCGCTGCGAAAACAATCAGGACAATGTTGATCTTGGGGTGACACCGTAAACAAACGATGCAATAGACCTGCGTGACAGAGAGTGGTCAGTACGTGGTCATATATGGCGCCAACTTCGACGACAGTTCGGATTCCGTGGCTTTTTGAAGGCTAAGATGAACGATGTTGCGCCCCTAGCTGAAGCCAACCAAGCTACGTTGATGAGAATGGCACCCTCGATTTCGTTGACAATTCTTGATGCGCCGGGAGTGCGAAGGAATGCTCGCTGCTATCACAATCAGGACAACATTGATCTTGAGGGGGACACCGAAAACAAACGATGCAAAAGGCCTGCGTGACAGAGAGTGGTCAGTACGCGGCCATGATATGGCGCCAACTTTGACGACAGTTCGGATTCCGTGGCTTTTTGAAGGCTAAGATGAACGATGTTGCGCCCTTAGCTGAAGCCAACCAAGCTACGTTGATGAGAATGGCTCCCTCGATTTCGTTGACAATTCTTGATGCGCCGGGAGGGCGAAGGGATGCTCGCTGCTATCACAATCAGGACAACCTTGATCTTGAGGGGGACGCCGAAAACAAACGATGCAATAAACCTGCGTGACAGAGAGTGGTCAGCACGTGGCCATGATATGGCGCCAACTGCGACGACTGTTCTGATTCCGTGGCTTTTTAAAGGCCAAGATGAACGATGTTGCGCCCCTAGCTGCAGCCAACCAAGCTACGTTGATGAGAATGGCCCCCTAGATTTCGTTGACAATTCTTGATGCGCCTGAAGGGCGAAGGGATGCTCGCTGCTATCACAATCAGGACAACCTTGATCTTGAAGGGACACCAAAAGCAAACGATGCAATAGACCTGCGTTACAGAGAGTGGTCAGTACGTGGTCATGATATGGCGCCAACTGCGACGACTCTTCGATTTCCGTGGCTTTTTGAAGGCAAAGATGTACATGTTGCGCCCCTAGCGGAAGCCATCCAACCTACGTTGATGAGAATGGCCCCCTCGATTTCGTTGACAATTCTTGATGCGCCGGAAGGGCGAAGGGATGCTCGCTGCTATCACAATCAGGACAACCTTGATCTTGAGGGGACACCGAAAGCAAACGATGCAATAGACCTGCGTGACAGAGAGTGGTCAGTACGTGGTCATGATGTGGCGCCAACTGCGACGACTGTGCGGATTCCGTGGTTTTTGAAGGCCAAGATGTACGATGTTGCGCACCTAGCTGTAGCCAACCAAGCTTCGTTGATGAGAATCGCCCCCTCGATTTCGTTGACAATTCTTGATGCGCCGGAAGGGCGAAGGGATGCTCGCTGCTATCACAATCAGGACAACCTTGATCTTGAGCGGGACACTGAAAACAAACGATGCTATAGACCTGCGTTACAGAGAGTGGTCAGTACGCGGTCATGATATGGCGCGAACTGCGACGACAGTTCGGATTCCGTGGCTTTTTGAAGGCTAAGATGAACGATGTTGCGCCCCTAGCTGAAGCCAACCAAGCTACGTTGATGAGAATGGCCCCCTCGATTTCGTTGACAATTCTTAATGCGCCAGAAGGGCGAAGAGATGCTCGCTGCTATCACAATAAGGGCAACCTTGATCTTGAGGGGACACCGAAAGCAAACGATGAAATAGACCTGCGTGACAGAGAGTGGTCAGTACGTGGCCTTAATATGGCGCCAACTGCGACGAGTGTCCGGATTCCGTGGCTTTTTGAAGGACAAGATGAACGATGTTGCGCGCCTAGCTGATGCCAACCAAGCTACGTAGATGAGAATGGCCCCCTCGATTCCGTTGACAATTCTTGATGCATAGGGAGGGCGAAGGGATCCTAGCCGAGATCACAATAAGGACAATCTTGACCTTGAGGGGACACCGAAGGCAACCGATGGAATTGACCTGCGTGTCAGTGTGTGTCCCGGACATGGCGATGATATGGCGCCAACTGCGACGACTGTGCGTATTCCGTGGCTTTTTGAAGGCGAAGAAATACGATGTTGCGCCCCCAAGCTGAATCCAACCAAGCTACGTTGATGAGAATGGCCCCCTCGATTTCGTTGACAATTCTTGATGCGCCGGAAGGGCGAAGGGATGCTCGCTGCTATCACAACCAGGACAACCTTGATCTTGAGGGGACACCGAAAGCAAACGATGCAATTGACCTACATGACAGAGAGTGGTCAGTACGTGGTCATGATGTGGCGCCAACTGCAACGACTGTGCGGATTCCGTGGCTTTTTTAAGGCCAAGATGTACAATGTTGCGCCCCTAGCTGAAGCCAACCAAGCTACGTTGATGAGAATGGCCCCCTCGATTTCGTTGACAATTCTTGATGCGCCGGAAGGGCGAAGAGATGCTCGCTGCTATCACAATCAGGACAACCTTGATCTTGAGGGGACACCGAAAGCAAATGATGCAATAGACCTGCGTGACAGAGAGTGGTCAGTACGTGGTCATGATATGGCTCCAACTGCGACGACTTTTCGGATTCCATGGCTTTTTGAAGGCCAAGATGAACGATTAGGGCCCCAAGCGGAGGCCTACTAAGCTACGTTGATGAGAATGGCCCCCTCGATTTCGCTGACACTTCTTGACAATACGGGAGGGTGAATGGATGCGCGCTGCGATCACAATCAGGACAATCTTGATCTTGAGGGGACACCGAAAGCAAACGATGCAATAGTCCTGCTTTTCAGAGTGGTCAGTACGTGGTCATGATATGGCGCCAACTGCGACGACTGTTCTGATTCCGTGGCTTTTTGAAGGCCAAGATGAACGATGTTGCGCCCCTAGCTGAAGCCAACCAAGCTACGTTGATGAGAATGGCACCCTCGATTTCGTTCACAATTCTTGATGCGCCGGGAGGTCGAAGGGATGCTCGCTGCTATCACAATCAGGACAACCTTGATCTTGAGGGGGACACCGAAAACAAACGATGCAAAAGGCCTGCGTGACAGAGAGTGGTCAGTACGCGGCCATGATATGGCGCCAACTTCGACGACAGTTCGGATTCCGTGGCTTTTTGAAGGCTAAGATGAACGATGTTGCGCCCCTAGCTGAAGCCAACCAAGCTACGTCGATGAGAATGGCTCCCTCGATTTCGCTGACAATTCTTGATGCGCCGGGAGGGCGAAGGGATGCTCGCTGCTATCACAATCAGGACAACCTTGATCTTGAGGGGGACACCGAAAACAAACGATGCAATAGACCTGCGTGACAGAGAGTGGTCAGTACGTGGCCATGATATGGCGCCAACTGCGACGACTGTTCGGATTCCGTGGCTTTTTGAAGGCCAAGATGATCGATGTTGCGCCCCTAGCTGAAGCCAACCAAGCTACGTTGATGAGAATGGCCCCCTCGATTTCGTTGACAATTCTTGGTGCGCCGGAAGGGCGAAGGGATGCTCGCTGCTACCACAATCAGGACAACCTTGATCTTGAGGGGGACACCGAAAAAAACGATGCAATAGACCTGCGTGACAGAGAGTGGTCAGTACGTGGCCATTATATGGCGCCAGTTTCGACGACTGTTCGGATTCCGTGGTTTTTGAAGGCTAAGATGAACGATGTTGCGCCCCTAGCTGAATCCAACCAAGCTACGTTGATGAGAATGGCCCCCTCGATTTCGCTGACAATTCTTGATGCGCCGGGAGGGCGAAGGGATCCTAGCTGAGATCTCAATAAGGACAATCTTGACCTTGATGGGACACCGAAGACAACCGATGGAATTGACCTGCGTGTCAGAGTGTGTTCCGTACATGGCCATGATATGGCGCCAACTGCGACGACTGTGCGGATTCCGTGGCTTTTTGAAGGCCAAGATGTACGATGTTGCGCCCATAGCTGAATCCATCCAAGCTACGTTGAAGAGAATGGCCCCCTCGATTTCGTTGACAATTCTTGATGCGCCGGAAGGGCGAAGGGAGGCTCGCTGCTATTACAATCAGGACAACCTTGATCTTGAGGGGACACCGAAAGCAAACGAGGCAATAGACCTGCGTGACAGAGAGTGGTCAGTGCGTGGTCATGATATGGCGCCAACTGCGACGACTGTGCGGATTCCGTGGCTTTTTGAAGGCCAAGATGCACGATTGTGCGCCCCTAGCTGAAGCCAACCAAGCTACGTTGATGAGAATGGCCCCCTCGATTTCGCTGACATTTCTTGACGATACGGGAGGGCGAATGGATGCACGCTGCGATCACAATCAGGACAACCTTGATCTTGAGGGGGACACCGAAAACAAACGATGCAATAAACCTGCGTGACAGAGAGTGGTCAGCACGTGGCCATGATATGGCGCCAACTGCGACGACTGTTCGGATTCCGTGGCTTTTTGAAGGCCAAGATGAACGATGTTGCGCCCCTAGCTGAAGCCAACCAAGCTACGTTGATGAGAATGGCCCGCTCGATTTCGTTGACAATTCTTGATGCGCCTGAAGGGCGAAGGGATGCTCGCTGCTATCACAATCAGGACAACCTTGATCTTGAAGGGACACCGAAAGCAAATGATGCTATAGACCTGCGTGACAGAGAGTGGTCAGTACGTGGCCATGATATGGCGCCAACTGCGACGACTGTTTGGATTCCGTGGCTTTTTGAAGGCCAAGATGAACGATGTTGAGCCCCTAGCTGAAGCCAACCAAGCTACGATTAGGAGAATGGCCCCCTCGATTTCGTTGACAATTCTTGATGCGCCGGATGGGCGAAGGGATGCTCGCTGCTATCAAAATCAGGACAACCTTGTTCTTGAGGGGGACACCGAAAACAAACGATGCAATAGACCTGCGTGACAGAGAGGGGTCAGTACGTGGCCATGACATGGCGCCAACGGCGACGACCGTTCGGTTTCCGTGGTTTTTGAAGGCTAAGATGAACGATGTTGCGCCCCTAGCTGAAGCCAACCAAGCTACGTTGATGAGAATGGCCCACTCGATTTCGTTGAAGATTCTTGGTGCGCCGGAAGGGCGAAGGGATGCTCGCTGCTACCACAATCAGGACAACCTTGATCTTGAGGGGGACACCGAAAACAAACGATGCAATAAACCTGCGTGACAGAGAGTGGTCAGTACGTGGCCATGATATGGCGCCAACTGCGACGACTGTTCGGATTCCGTGGTTTTTGAAAGCTAAGATGAACGATGTTGCGCCCCTAGCTGAATTCAACCAAGCTACGTTGATGAGAATGGCCCCATCGATTTCGCTGACAATTCTTGACGCGAAGGGAGCGTGAAGGGATGTTTACTGCGATCACAATCAGGACGATCTTGAACTTGCGGGGATACCGTAAGCAAACGACACAATGGACTTAAGTTACAGAGTGTATTTAGTACATGACCATGATATGGCGCCAACTGCAACGACTGTCCGGATTCCGTGGCATCTTGAAGGCCAAAATGAACGATGTAGCGCCCCAAGCGGAAGCCTACCTAGCTACGTTGATGAGAATGCCCCCTCAATTTCGCTGACAATTCTTGATGCGCCGGGAGGGCGAAGGGATGCTCGCTGCTATCACAGTCAGGACAACCTTGATCTTGAGGGGGACACCGAAAAAAAACGATGCAATAGACCTGCGTGACAGAGAGTGGTCAGTACGTGGCCATTATATGGCGCCAACTGCGACGACTGCTCGGATTCCGTGGTTTTTGAAAGCTAAGATGAACGATGTTGCGCCCCTAGCTGAATCCAACCAAGCTACGTTGATGAGAATGGCCCCCTCGATTTCGCTGACAATTCTTGACGCGAAGGGAGCGTGAAGGGATGTTTACTGCGATCACAATCAGGACGATCTTGAACTTGCGGGGATACCGTAAGCAAACGACACAATGGACTTAAGTTACAGAGTGTATTTAGTACATGACCATGATATGTCGCCAACTGCAACGACTGTCCGGATTCCGTGGCATCTTGAAGGCCAAAATGAACGATGTAGCGCCCCAAGCGGAAGCCTACCTAGCTACGTTGATGAGAATGCCCCCTCAATTTCGCTGACAATTCTTAATGCGCCGGGAGGGCGAAGGGGTGCTCGCTGCTATCACAGTCAGGACAACGTTGATCTTGAGGGGGACACCGAAAACAAACGATGCAAAAGGCCTGCGTGACAGAGAGTGGTCAGTACGCGGCCATGATATGGCGCCAACTTCGACGACTGTCCGGATTCCGTGGCATCTTGAACGCCAAGATGAACGATGTTGCGCCCCTAGCTGAAGCCAACCAAGCTACGTTGATGAGAATGGCCCCCTCGATTTCGCTGACAATTCTTGGTGCGCCGGAAGGGCGAAGGGATGCTCGCTGCGATCACAATCAGGACAACCTTGATCTTGTGGGGGACACCGAAAACAAACGATGCTATAGACCTGTGTGACAGAGAGTGGTCAGTACGTGGTCATGATGTGGCGCCAACTGCGACGACTGTGCGGATTCCGTGGTTTTTGAAGGCCAAGATGTACGATGTTGCGCCCCTAGCTGTAGCCAACCAAGCTTCGTTGATGAGAATCGCCCCCTCGATTTCGTTGACAATTCTTGATGCGCCGGAAGGGCGAAGGGATGCTCGCTGCTATCACTATCAGAACAACCTTGATCTTGAGGGGACACCAAAAGCAAACGATGCAATAGACCTGCGTTACAGAGAGTGGTCAGTACGTGGTCATGATATGGCGCCAACTGCGACGACTCTTCGATTTCCGTGGCTTTTTGAAGGCCAAGATGTACATGTTGCGCCCCTAGCTGTGGCTTTTTGAAGGCCAAGATGTACATGTTGCGCCCCTAGCTGAAGCCAACCAAGCTACGTTGATGAGAATGGCCCCCTCGATTTCGTTGACAATTCTTGATGCGCCGGAAGGGCGAAGAGGTGCTCGCTGCTATCACAATCAGGACAACCTTGATCTTGAGGGGACACCGAAAGCAAACGATGAAATAGACCTGCGTGACAGAGAGTGGTCAGTACGTGGCCTTAATATGGCGCCACCTGCGACGACTGTCTGGATTCCGTGGCTTTTTGAAGGACAAGATGAACGATGTTGCGCCCCTAGCTGAAGCCAACCAAGCTACGTTGATGAGAATGGCCCCCTCGATTTCGTTGACAATTCTTGAGCGCCGGAAGGGCGAAGGGATGCTCGCTGCTATCACAATGAGGACAACCTTGATCTTGAGGGGACACCGAAAGCAAATGATGCAATAGACCTGCGTGACAGAGAGTGGTCAGCACGTGGTCATGATATGGCGCCAACTGCGACGTTTCGGATTCCATGGCTTTTTGAAGGCCAAGATGAACGATTAGGGTCCCAAGCGGAGGCCTACTAAGCTAAGTTGATGAGAATGGACCCCTCGATTTCGCTGACACTTCTTGACGATACGGGAGGGCGAATGGATGCACGCTGCGATCACAATCAGGACAATCTTGATCATGAGGGGACACCGAAAGCAAACGATGCAATAGACCTGCTTTACAGAGAGTGGTCAGTACGTGGTCATGATATGGCGCCAACTGCGACGATTGTTCTGATTCCGTGGCTTTTTGAAGGCCATGATGAACGATGTATGGCCCCAAGCTATTGCCGACCAAGCTATGTTTATGAGAATGGGCCCCTCGATTTCGCTGACACTTCTTGACGATACGGGAGGGCGAATGGATGCTCGCTGCGATCACAATCAGGACAATGTTGATCTTGTTGTGACACCGTAAACAAACGATGCAATAGACCTGCGTGACAGAGAGTGGTCAGTACGTGGTCATATATGGCGCCAACTGCGACGTCAGTTCGGATTCCGTGGCTTTTTGAAGGCCAAGATGAACGATGTTGCGCCCCTAGCTGAAGCCAACCAAGCTACGTTGATGAGAATGGCACCCTCGATTTCGTTGACAATTCTTGTTGCGCTGGAGGGCGAAGGGATGCCAGCTGCTATCACAATCAGGACAACCTTGATCTTGAGGGGGACACCAAAAACAAACGATGCAATAGACCTGCGTGACAGAGAGTGGTCAGTACGTGGCCATGATATGGCGCCAACTGCGACGACTGTTCGGATTCCGTGGCTTTTTGAAGGCCAAGATGAACGATGTTGCGCCCCTAGCTGAAGCCAACCAAGCTACGTTGATGAGAATGGCCCACTCGATTTCGTTGACAATTCTTGGTGCGCCGGAAGGGCGATGGGATGCTCGCTGCTACCACAATCAGGACAACCTTGATCTTGAGGGGGACACCGAAAAAAAACGATGCAATAGACCTGCGTGACAGAGAGTGGTCAGTACGTGGCCATTATATGGCGCCAACTGCGACGACTGTTCGGATTCCGTGGTTTTTGAAGGCTAAGATGAACGATGTTGCGCCCCTATCTGAATCCAACCAAGCTACGTTGATGAGAATGGCCCCCTCGATTTCGCTGACAATTCTTGACGCGAAGGGAGGGTGAAGGGATGTTTACTGCGATCACAATCAGGACGATCTTGAACTTGCGGGGATACCGTAAGCAAACGACACAATGGACTTAAGTTACAGAGTGTATTTAGTACATGACCATGATATGGCGCCAACTGCAACGACTGTCCGGATTCCGTGGCATCTTGAAGGCCAAAATGAACGATGTAGCGCCCCAAGCGGAAGCCTACCTAGCTACGTTGATGAGAATGCCCCCTCAATTTCGCTGACAATTCTTGATGCGCCGGGAGGGCGAAGGGATGCTCGCTGCGATCACAATCAGGACAACCTTGATCTTGAGGGGGACACCGAAAACAAACGATGAAAGGCCTGCGTGACAGAGAGTGGTCAGTACGTGGACATGATATGGCGCCAACTGCGACGACTGTGCGGATTCCGTGGCTTTTTGAAGGCCAAGATGTACGATGTTGCGCCCCTAGCTGAAGCCAACCAAGCTACATTGATGAGAATGGCCCCCTCGATTTCGTTGACAATTCTTGATGCGCCGGAAGGGCGAAGGGATGCTCGCTGCTAACACAATCAGGACAACCTTGATCTTGAGGGGACACCGAAAGCAAACGATGCAATAGACCTGCGTGACAGAGAGTGGTCAGTACGTGGCCTTGATATGGCGCCAACTGCGACGACTGTCCGGATTCCGTGGCTTTTTGAAGGCCAAGATGAACAATGTTGCGCCCCTAGCTGAAGCCAACCAAGCTACGTAGATGAGAATGGCCCCCTCTATTTCGTTGACAATTCTTGATGCGCAGGGAGGGCGAAGGGATCCTAGCTGAGATCTCAATAAGGACAATCTTGACCTTGAGGGGACACCGAAGGCAACCGATGGAATTGACCTGCGTGTCAGAGTGTGTTCCGTACATGGCCATGATATGGCGCCAACTGCGACGACTGTGCGGATTCCGTGGATTTTTTGAAGGCCAAGATGTACGAGGTTGCGCCCATAGCTGAATCCATCCAAGCTACGTTGATGAGAATGGCCCCCTCGATTTCGTTGACAATTCTTGATGCGCCGGAAGGGCGAAGGGATGCTCGCTGCTATCACAATCAGGACAACCTTGATCTTGACGGGAAACCGTAAGCAAATGATGCAGTAGACCTGCGTGACAGAGAGTGGTCAGTACGTGGTCATGATATGGCGCCAATTGCGACGACTTTTCGGATTCCATGGATTTTTGAAGGCCAAGATGAACAATGTAGGGCCAAAAGCAGAGGCCTACCAAGCTACGTTGATGAGAATGGCCCCCTCGATTTCGCTGACATTTCTTGACGATACGGGAGGGCGAATGGATGCACGCTGCGATCACAATCAGGACAATCTTGATCTTGAGGGGACACCAAAAGCAAACGATGCAATAGACCTGCTTGACAGAGAGTGGTCAGTACGTGGTCATGATATGGCGCCAACTGCGACGACTGTTCTGATTCCGTGGCTTTTTGAAGGCCAACATGAACGATGTAGGGCCCCAAGCTAATGCCGACCAAGCTTTGTTGATGAGAATGGGCCCCTCGATTTCGCTGACACTTCTTGACGACACGGGAGGGCGAATGGATGCGCGCTGCGATCACAATCAGGACACTCTAGATCTTGAGGGAGACACCGTAAGCAAACGATGCAATAGACTTGCGTGACGGCAGAGAGTGGTCAGTATGTGGCCATGATATGGCGCCAACTGCGACGACAGTTCGGATTCCGTGGCTTTTTTAAGGCTAAGATGAACGATGTTGCGCCCCTAGCTGAAGCCAACCAAGCTACGTTGATGAGAATGGCTCCCCAGATTTCGTTGACAATTCTTGATGCGCCGGGAGGGCGAAGGGTTGCTCGCTGCTATCACAATCAGGACAACCTTGATCTTGAGGGGGACAGCGAAAACAAAAGATGCAATATACCTGCGTGACAGAGAGGGGTCAGTACGTGGCCATGATATGGCGCCAACTTCGACGACAGTTCGGATTCCGTGGCTTTTTGAAGGCTAAGATGAACGATGTTGCGCCCCTACCTGAAGGCAACCAAGCTACGTTGATGAGAATGGCTCCCTCGATTTCGTTGACAATTCTTGATGCGCCGGGAGGTCGAAGGGTTGCTCGCAGCTATCACAATCAGGACAACCTTGATCTTGAGGGGGACACCGAAAACAAATGATGCTATAGACCTGCGTGACAGAGAGTGGTCAGTACGTGGCCATGATATGGCGCCAACTGCGACGACTGTTTGGATTCCGTGGCTTTTTGAAGGCCAAGATGAACGATGTTGAGCCCCTAGCTGAAGCCAACCAAGCTACGTTGATGAGAATGCCCCCTCAATTTCGCTGACAATTCTTGATGCGCCGGGAGGGCGAAGGGATGCTCGCTGCGATCACAATCAGGACAACCTTGATCTTGAGGGGGACACCGAAAACAAACAATGCTATAGACCTGCGTGACAGAGAGTGGTCAGTACGTGGTCATGATGTGGCGCCAACTGCGACGACTGTGCGGATTCCGTGGTTTTTGAAGGCCAAGATGTAGGATGTTGCGCCCCTAGCTGTAGCCAACCAAGCTTCGATGATGAGAATCGCCCCCTCGATTTCGTTGACAACTCTTGATGCGCCGGAAGGGCGAAGGGATGCTCGCTGCTATCACAATCAGGACAACCTTGATCTTGAGGGGACACCAAAAGCAAACGATGCAATAGACCTGCGTTACAGAGAGTGGTCAGTACGTGGTCATGATATGGCGCCAACTGCGACGACTCTTCGATTTCCGTGGCTTTTTGAAGGCCAAGATGTACATGTTGCGCCCCTAGCTGAAGCCATTCAACCTACGTTGATGAGAATGGCCCCCTCGATTTCGTTGACAATTCTTGATGCGCCGGAAGGGCGAAGGGATGCTCGCTGCTATCACAATCAGGACAACCTTGACCTTGAGGGGACACCGAAAGCAAACGATGCAATAGACCTGCGTGACAGAGAGTGGTCAGTACGTGGTCATGATGTGGCGCCAACTGCGACGACTGTCCGGATTCCGTGGTTTTTGAAGGCCAAGATGTACGTTGTTGCGCCCCTAGCTGTAGCCAACCAAGCTTCGTTGATGAGAATTGCCCCCTCGATTTCGTTGACAATTCTCGATGCGCCGGAAGGGCGAAGGGATGCTCGCTGCTATCACAATCAGGACAACCTTGATCTTGAGCGGGACACTGAAAACAAACGATGCTATAGACCTGCGTTACAGAGAGTGGTCAGTACGCAGTCATGATATGGCGCGAACTGCGACGACTGTTCGATTTCCGTGGCTTTTTGAAGGCCAAGATGTGCGATGTTGTGCCCCCAGCTGAAGCCAACCAAGCTACGTTGATGAGAATGGCCCCCTCGATTTCGCTGACAATTCTTGATGCGCCGGGAGGGCGAAGGGATGCTCGCTGCGATCACAATCAGGACAACCTTGATCTTGAGGGGACACCGAAAGCAAACGATGCAATAGACCTACTTTACAGAGAGTGGTCAGTACTTGGTCATGATATGGCGCCAACTGCGACGACTGTTCCGATTCCGTGGCTTTTTGAAGGCCAAGATGAACGATGTATGGCCCCAAGCTATTGCCGACCAAGCTATGTTTATGAGAATGGGCCCCTCGATTTCGCTGACACTTCTTGACGATACGGGAGGGCGAATGGATGCTCGCTGCGATCACAATCAGGACAATGTTGATCTTGTTGTGACACCGTAAACAAACGATGAAATAGACCTGCGTGACAGAGAGTGGTCAGTACGTGGTCATATATGGCGCCAACTGCGACGTCAGTTCGGATTCCGTGGCTTTTTTAAGGCCAAGATGAACGATGTTGCGCCCCTAGCTGAAGCCAACCAAGCTACGTTGATGAGAATGGCACCCTCGATTTCGTTGACAATTCTTGATGCGCCGGGAGGGCGAAGGGATGCACGCTGCTATCACAATCAGGACAACCTTGATCTTTAGGGGGACACCAAAAACAAACGATGCAATAGACCTGCGTGACAGAGTGTATTTAGTACATGACCATGATATGGCGCCAACTGCAACGACTGTCCGGATTCCGTGGCATCTTGAAGGCCAAAATGAACGATGTAGCGCCCCAAGCGGAAGCCTACCTAGCTACGTTGATGAGAATGCCCCCTCAATTTCGCTGACAATTCTTGATGCGCCGGGAGGGCGAAGGGATGCTCGCTGCGATCACAATCAGGACAACCTTGATCTTGAGGGGGACACCGAAAACAAACGATGCTATAGACCTGCGTGACAGAGTGGTCAGTACGTGGTCATGATATGGCGCCAACTGCGACGACTGTTCGATTTCCGTGGCTTTTTGAAGGCCAAGGTGTACGATGTTGCGCCCCTAGCTGAAGCCAACCAACCTACTTTGATGAGAATGGCCCCCTCGATTTGTTGACAATTCTTGATGCGCCGGAAGGGCGAAGGGATGCTCGCTGCTATCACAATCAGGACAACCTTGATCTTGAGGGGACACCGAAAGCAAACAATGCAATAGACCTGCGCGACAGAGAGTGGTCAGTACGTGGACATGATATGGCGCCAACTGCGACGACTGTGGGGATTCCGTGGCTTTTTGAAGGCCAACATGAACGATGTAGGGCCCCAAGGTAATGCCGACCAAGCTTCGTTGATGAGAATGGGCCCCTCGATTTCGCTGACATTTCTTGACGACACGTGAGGGCAAATGGATGCTCGCTGCTATCAAAATCAGGACAACCTTGTTCTTGAGGGGGACACCGAAAACAAACAATGCAATAGACCTGCGTGACAGAGAGGGGTCAGTACGTGGCCATGACATGGCGCCAACGGCGACGACTGTTCGGATTCCGTGGTTTTTGAAGGCTAAGATGAACGATGTTGCGCCCCTAGCTGAATCCAACCAAGATACGTTGATGAGAATGGCCCCCACGATTTCGCTGACAATTCGTGACGCGTAGGGAGGGTGAAGGGATGTTTACTGCGATCACAATCAGGACGATCTTGAACTTGAGGGGATACCGTAAGCAAACGACACAATGGACTTAAGTGACAGAGTGTATTTAGTACATGACCCTGATATGGCGCCAACTGCAACGACTGTCCGGATTCCGTGGCATCTTGAAGGCCAAAATGAACGATGTAGCGCCCCAAGCGGAAGCCAACCAAGCGAAGGTGATGAGGATGGCCCCCTCGATTTCGCTGACACGTCTTGATGCGCCGGGAGGGCGAAGGGATGCTCGCTGCGATTACAATCAGAACAATCTTGATCTTGAAAGGACGCTGGAAGCAACCGATAATATGTACCTAAGTGACAGAATGTGGTCAGTACACGGCCATGATATGGCGCCAACTGCAACGACTTTCCGGATTCCTTGGCTTTTTGAAGGCCAAGATGAACGATGTATCGCCCCAAGCGGAAACCTACCAAGCTACGTTGATGAGAATGCCCCCTCAATTTCGCTGACACTTCTTGTTGCGCCGGGAGGGCGAAGGGATGCTCGCTGCGATCACAATCAGGACAATCTTGATCTTGAGGGGGACACCGAAAACAAACGATGCAATAGACCTGCGTGACAGAGAGAGGTCAGTACATGACCATGATATGGCGCCAACATCGACGACAGTTCGGATTCCGTGGCTTTTTGAAGGCTAAGATGAACGATGTTGCGCCCCTACCTGAAGCCAACCAAGCTATATTGATGAGAATGGGCCCCTCGATTTCGTTGACACTTCTTGACGATACGGGAGGGCGAATGGATGCTCGCTGCGATCACAAACAGGGCAATCTTGATCTTGAGGAGAACACCGTAAGCTAACGATGCTATAGACCTGCGTGACAGAGAGTGGTCAGTACGTGGTCATGATATGGCGCCAACTGCAACGAATGTTCGAATTCCGTGGCTTTTTGAAGGCCAAGATGTACGATGTTGAGCCCCTAGCTGAAGCCAACCAAGCTACGATTAGGAGAATGGCCCCCTCGATTTCGTTGACAATTCTTAATGCGCCGGATGGGCGAAGGGATGCTCGCTGCTATCAAAATCAGGACAACCTTGTTCTTGAGGGGGACACCGAAAACAAACGATGCAATAGACCTGCGTGACAGAGAGGGGTCAGTACGTGGCCATGATATGGCGCCAACTGCGACGACTGTTCGGATTCCGTGGCTTTTTGAAGGCCAAGATGAACGATGTTGCGCCCCTAGCTGAAGCCAACCAAGCTACGTTGATGAGAATGGCCCCCTCGATTTCGTTGACAATTCTTGGTGCGCCGGAAGGACGAAGGGATGCTCGCTGCTACCACAATCAGGACAACCTTGATCTTGAGGGGATACCGTAAGCAAACGATGCTATAGACCTGCGTGACAGAGAATGGTCAGTACGTGGTCATGATGTGGCGCCAACTGCGACGACTGTGCGGATTCCGTGGTTTTTGAAGGCCAAGATGTAGGATGTTGCGCCCCTAGCTGTAGCCAACCAAGCTTCGATGATGAGAATCGCCCCCTCGATTTCGTTGACAATTCTTGATGCGCCAGAAGGGCGAAGGGATGCTCGCTGCTATCACAATCAGGACAACCTTGATCTTGAGGGGACACCAAAAGCAAACGATGCAATAGACCTGCGTTACAGAGAGTGGTCAGTACGTGGTCATGATATGGCGCCAACTGCGACGACTCTTCGATTTCCGTGGCTTTTTGAAGGCCAGGATGTACATGTTGCGCCCCTAGCTGAAGCCATCCAACCTACGTTGATGAGAATGGCCCTCTTGATTTCGTTGACAATTCTTGATGCGCCGGAAGGGCGAAGGGATGCTCGCTGCGATCACAATCAGGACAACCTTGATCTTGAGGGGGACACCGAAAACAAACGATGCTATAGACGTGCGTGACAGAGAGTGGTCAGTACGTGGTCATGATATGGCGCCAACTGCGACGACTGTTCGATTTCCGTGGCTTTTTGAAGGCCAAGGTGTACGATGTTGCGCCCCTAGCTGAAGCCAACCAACCTACTTCGATGAGAATGGCCCCCTCGTTTTGTTGACAATTCTTGATGCGCCGGAAGGGCGAAGGGATGCTCGCTGCTATCACAATCAGGACAACCTCGATCTTGAGGGGACACCGAAAGCAAACAATGCAATAGACCTGCGTGACAGAGAGTGGTCAGTACGTGGACATAATATGGCGCCAACTGCGACGACTGTGCGGATTCCGTGGCTTTTTGAAGGCCAAGATGTACGATGTTGCGCCCCTAGCTGAAGCCAACCAAGCTACATTGATGAGAATGGGCCCCTCGATTTCGTTGACAATTCTTGATGCGCAGGGAGGGCGAAGGGATCCTAGCTGAGATCTCAATAAGGACAATCTTGACCTTGAGGGGACACCGAAGGCAACCAATGGAATTGACCTGCGTTTCAGAGTGTGTTCCGTACATGGCCATGATATGGCGCCAACGGCGACGACTGTGCGGATTCCGTGGATTTTTTGAAGGCCAAGATGTACGATGTTGCGCCCATAGCTGAATCTATCCAAGCTACGTTGATGAGAATGGCCCCCTCGATTTCGTTGACAATTCTTGATGCGCAGGCAGGGCGAAGGGATCCTAGCTGAGATCTCAATAAGGACAATCTTGACCTTGAGGGGACACCGAAGGCAACCGATGGAATTGACCTGCGTGTCAGAGTGTGTTCCGTACATGGCCATGATATGGCGCCAACGGCGACGACTGTGCGGATTCCGTGGATTTTTTGAAGGCCAAGATGTACGATGTTGCGCCCATAGCTGAATCCATCCAAGCTACGTTGATGAGAATGGCCCCCTCGATTTCGTTGACAATTGTTGATGCGCCGGAAGGGCGAATGGAGGCTCGCTGCTATTACAATCAGGACAACCATGATCTTGAGGGGACACCGAAAGCAAACGAGACAATAGACCTGCGTGACAGAGAGTGGTCAGTACGTGGTCATGATATGGCGCCAACTGCGACGACTGTGCGGATTGCGTGGCTTTTTGAATGCCAAGATGTACGATTGTGCGCCCCTAGCTGAATCCAACCAAGCTACGTTGATGAGAATGGCCACCTCGATTTCGTTGACAATTCTTGATGCGCCGGAAGGGCGAAGGGATGCTCACTGCTATCACAATCAGGACAACCTTGATCTTGAGGGGACACCAAAAGCAAACGATGCAATAGACCTGCTTGACAGAGAGTGGTCAGTACGTGGTCATGATATGGCGCCAACTGCGACGACTGTTCTGATTCCGTGGCTTTTTGAAGGCCAACATGAACGATGTAGGGCCCCAAGGTAATGCCGACCAAGCTTTGTTGATGAGAATGGGCCCCTCGATTTCGCTGACATTTCTTGACGACACGGGAGGGCGAATGGATGCTCGCTGCTATCAAAATCAGGACAACCTTGTTCTTGAGGGGGACACCGAAAACAAACGATGCAATAGACCTGCGTGACAGAGAGGGGTCAGTACGTGGCCATGACATGGCGCCAACGGCGACGACTGTTCGGATTCCGTGGTTTTTGAAGGCTAAGATGAACGATGTTGCGCCCCTAGCTGAATCCAACCAAGATACGTTGATGAGAATGGCCCCCACGATTTCGCTGACAATTCGTGACGCGTAGGGAGGGTGAAGGGATGTTTACTGCGATCACAATCAGGACGATCTTGAACTTGAGGGGATACCGTAAGCAAACGACACAATGGACTTAAGTGACAGAGTGTATTGAGTACATGACCCTGATATGGCGCCAACTGCAACGACTGTCCGGATTCCGTGGCATCTTGAAGGCCAAAATGAACGATGTAGCGCCCCAAGCGGAAGCCTACCTAGCTACGTTGGTGAGAATGCCCCCCCCCCAATTTCGCTGACAATTCTTGATGCGCCGGGAGGGCGAAGGGATGCTCGCTGCGATCACAATCAGGACAACCTTGATCTTGAGGGGGACACCGAAAACAAACGATGCTATAGACCTGCGTGACAGAGAATGGTCAGTACGTGGTCATGATGTGGCGCCAACTGCGACGACTGTGCGGATTCCGTGGTTTTTGAAGGCCAAGATGTAGGATGTTGCGCCCCTAGCTGTACCCAACCAAGCTTCGATGATGAGAATCGCCCCCTCGATTTCGTTGACAATTCTTGATGCACCGGGAGGTCGAAGGGTTGCTCGCAGCTATCACAATCAGGACAACCTTGATCTTGAGGGGGACACCGAAAACAAACGATGCTATAGACCTGCGTGACAGAGAGTGGTCAGTACGTGGCCATGATATGGCGCCAACTGCGACGACTGTTTGGATTCCGTGGCTTTTTGAAGGCCAAGATGAACGATGTTGAGCCCCTAGCTGAAGCCAACCAAGCTACGTTGATGAGAATGCCCCCTCAATTTCGCTGACAATTCTTGATGCGCCGGGAGGGCGAAGGGATGCTCGCTGCGATCACAATCAGGACAACCTTGATCTTGAGGGGGACACCGAAAACAAACGATGCTATAGACCTGCGTGACAGAGAGTGGACAGTACGTGGTCATGATGTGGCGCCAACTGCGACGACTGTGCGGATTCCGTGGTTTTTGAAGGCCAAGAGGTAGGATGTTGCGCCCCTAGCTGTAGCCAACCAAGCTTCGATGAAGAGAATCGCCCCCTCGATTTCGTTGACAACTCTTGATGCGCCGGAAGGGCGAAGGGATGCTCGCTGCTATCACAATCAGGACAACCTTGATCTTGAGGGGACACCAAGAGCAAACGATGCAATAGACCTGCGTTACAGAGAGTGGTCAGTACGTGGTCATGATATGGCGCCAACTGCGACGACTCTTCGATTTCCGTGGCTTTTTGAAGGCCAAGATGTACATGTTGCGCCCCTAGCTGAAGCCATTCAACCTACGTTGATGAGAATGGCCCCCTCGATTTCGTTGACAATTCTTGATGCGCCGGAAGGGCGAAGGGATGCTCGCTGCTATCACAATCAGGACAACCTTGACCTTGAGGGGACACCGAAAGCAAACGATGCAATAGACCTGCGTGACAGAGAGTGGTCAGTACGTGGTCATGATGGGGCGCCAACTGCGACGACTGTGCGGATTCCGTGGTTTTTGAAGGCCAAGATGTACGTTGTTGCGCCCCTAGCTGTAGCCAACCAAGCTTCGTTGATGAGAATTGCCCCCTCGATTTCGTTGACAATTCTCGATGCGCCGGAAGGGCGAAGGGATGCTCGCTGCTATCACAATCAGGACAACCTTGATCTTGAGCGGGACACTGAAAACAAACGATGCTATAGACCTGCGTTACAGAGAGTGGTCAGTACGCCGTCATGATATGGCGCGAACTGCGACGACTGTTCGATTTCCGTGGCTTTTTGAAGGCCAAGATGTGCGATGTTGTGCCCCCAGCTGAAGCCAACCAAGCTACGTTGATGAGAATGGCCCCCTCGATTTCGCTGACAATTCTTGATGCGCCGGGAGGGCGAAGGGATGCTCGCTGCGATCACAATCAGGACAACCTTGATCTTGAGGGGACACCGAAAGCAAACGATGCAATAGACCTACTTTACAGAGAGTGGTCAGTACTTGGTCATGATATGGCGCCAACTGCGACGACTGTTCCGATTCCGTGGCTTTTTGAAGGCCAAGATGAACGATGTATGGCCCCAAGCTATTGCCGACCAAGCTATGTTTATGAGAATGGGCCCCTCGATTTCGCTGACACTTCTTGACGATACGGGAGGGCGAATGGATGCTCGCTGCGATCACAATCAGGACAATGTTGATCTTGTTGTGACACCGTAAACAAACGATGCAATAGACCTGCGTGACAGAGAGTGGTCAGTACGTGGTCATATATGGCGCCAACTGCGACGTCAGTTCGGATTCCGTGGCTTTTTTAAGGCCAAGATGAACGATGTTGCGCCCCTAGCTGAAGCCAACCAAGCTACGTTGATGAGAATGGCACCCTCGATTTCGTTGACAATTCTTGATGCGCCGGGAGGGCGAAGGGATGCACGCTGCTATCACAATCAGGACAACCTTGATCTTTAGGGGGACACCAAAAACAAACGATGCAATAGACCTGCGTGACAGAGTGTATTTAGTACATGACCATGATATGGCGCCAACTGCAACGACTGTCCGGATTCCGTGGCATCTTGAAGGCCAAAATGAACGATGTAGCGCCCCAAGCGGAAGCCTACCTAGCTACGTTGATGAGAATGCCCCCTCAATTTCGCTGACAATTCTTGATGCGCCGGGAGGGCGAAGGGATGCTCGCTGCGATCACAATCAGGACAACCTTGATCTTGAGGGGGACACCGAAAACAAACGATGCTATAGACCTGCGTGACAGAGTGGTCAGTACGTGGTCATGATATGGCGCCAACTGCGACGACTGTTCGATTTCCGTGGCTTTTTGAAGGCCAAGGTGTACGATGTTGCGCCCCTAGCTGAAGCCAACCAACCTACTTTGATGAGAATGGCCCCCTCGATTTGTTGACAATTCTTGATGCGCCGGAAGGGCGAAGGGATGCTCGCTGCTATCACAATCAGGACAACCTTGATCTTGAGGGGACACCGAAAGCAAACAATGCAATAGACCTGCGTGACAGAGAGTGGTCAGTACGTGGACATGATATGGCGCCAACTGCGACGACTGTGGGGATTCCTTGGCTTTTTGAAGGCCAATATGTACGATGTTGCGCCCCTAGCTGAAGCCAACCAAGCTACATTGATGAGAATGGCCCCCTCGATTTCGTTGACAATTCTTGATGCGCCGGAAGGGCGAAGGGATGCTCGCTGCTAACACAATCAGGACAACCTTGATCTTGAGGGGACACCGAAAGCAAACGATGCAATAGACCTGCGTGACAGAGAGTGGTCAGTACGTGGCCTTGATATGGCGCCAACTGCGACGACTGTCCGGATTCCGTGGCTTTTTGAAGGCCAAGATGAACAATGTTGCGCCCCTAGCTGAAGCCAACCAAGCTATGTAGATGAGAATGGCCCCCTCGATTTCTTTGACAATTCTTGATGCGCAGGGAGGGCGAAGGGATGCTCGCTGCTATCACAATCAGGACAACCTTGATCTTCACGGGACACCGAAAGCAAACGATGCAATAGACCTGCTTGACAGAGTGTGGTCAGTACGTGGTCATGATATGGCGCCAACTGCGACGACTGTTCTGATTCCGTGGCTTTTTGAAGGCCAACATGAACGATGTAGGGCCCCAAGGTAATGCCGACCAAGCTTTGTTGATGAGAATGGGCCCCTCGATTTCGCTGACATTTCTTGACGACACGTGAGGGCGAATGGATGCTCGCTGCTATCAAAATCAGGACAACCTTGTTCTTGAGGGGGACACCGAAAACAAACGATGCAATAGACCTGCGTGACAGAGAGGGGTCAGTACGTGGCCATGACATGGCGCCAACGGCGACGACTGTTCGGATTCCGTGGTTTTTGAAGGCTAAGATGAACGATGTTGCGCCCCTAGCTGAATCCAACCAAGATACGTTGATGAGAATGGCCCCCACGATTTCGCTGACAATTCGTGATGCGTAGGGAGGGTGAAGGGATGTTTACTGCGATCACAATCAGGACGATCTTGAACTTGAGGGGATACCGTGAGCAAACGACACAATGGACTTAAGTGACAGAGTGTATTTAGTACATGACCCTGATATGGCGCCAACTGCAACGACTGTCCGGATTCCGTGGCATCTTGAAGGCCAAAATGAACGATGTAGCTCCCCAAGCGGAAGCCAACCAAGCGAAGGTGATGAGGATGGCCCCCTCGATTTCGCTGACACGTCTTGATGCGCCGGGAGGGCGAAGGGATGCTCGCTGCGATTACAATCAGAACAATCTTGATCTTGAAAGGACGCTGGAAGCAACCGATAATATGTACCTAAGTGACAGAATGTGGTCAGTACACGGCCATGATATGGCGCCAACTGCAACGACTTTCCGGATTCCTTGGCTTTTTGAAGGCCAAGATGAACGATGTTGCGCCCATAGCTGAATCCATCCAAGCTACGTTGATGAGAATGGCCCCCTCGATTTCGTTGACAATTGTTGATGCGCCGGAAGGGCGAATGGAGGCTCGCTGCTATTACAATCAGGACAACCTTGATCTTGAGGGGACACCGAAAGCAAACGAGGCAATAGACCTGCGTGACAGAGAGTGGTCAGTACGTGGTCATGATATGGCGCCAACTGCGACGACTGTGCGGATTGCGTGGCTTTTTGAATGCCAAGATGTACGATTGTGCGCCCCTACCTCAATCCAACCAACCTACGTTGATGAGAATGGCCACCTCGATTTCGTTGACAATTCTTGATGCGCCGGAAGGGCGAAGGGATGCTCGCTGCTATCACAATCAGGACAACCTTGATCTTCACGGGACACCGAAAGCAAACGATGCAATAGACCTGCTTGACAGAGAGTGGTCAGTACGTGGTCATGATATGGCGCCAACTGCGACGACTGTTCTGATTCCGTGGCTTTTTGAAGGCCAACATGAACGATGTAGGGCCCCAAGGTAATGCCGACCAAGCTTTGTTGATGAGAATGGGCCCCTCGATTTCGCTGACATTTCTTGACGACACGGGAGGGCGAATGGATGCTCGCTGCTATCAAAATCAGGACAACCTTGTTCTTGAGGGGGACATCGAAAACAAACGATGCAATAGACCTGCGTGACAGAGAGGGGTCAGTACGTGGCCATGACATGGCGCCAACGGCGACGACTGTTCGTATTCCGTGGTTTTTGAAGGCTAAGATGAACAATGTTGCGCCCCTAGCTGAAGCCAACCAAGCTATGTAGATGAGAATGGCCCCCTCGATTTCTTTGACAATTCTTGATGCGCAGGGAGGGCGAAGGGATGCTCGCTGCTATCACAATCAGGACAACCTTGATCTTCACGGGACACCGAAAGCAAACGATGCAATAGACCTGCTTGACAGAGAGTGGTCAGTACGTGGTCATGATATGGCGCCAACTGCGACGACTGTTCTGATTCCGTGGCTTTTTGAAGGCCAACATGAACGATGTAGGGCCCCAAGGTAATGCCGACCAAGCTTTGTTGATGAGAATGGGCCCCTCGATTTCGCTGACATTTCTTGACGACACGTGAGGGCGAATGGATGCTCGCTGCTATCAAAATCAGGACAACCTTGTTCTTGAGGGGGACACCGAAAACAAACGATGCAATAGACCTGCGTGACAGAGAGGGGTCAGTACGTGGCCATGACATGGCGCCAACGGCGACGACTGTTCGTATTCCGTGGTTTTTGAAGGCTAAGATGAACGATGTTGCGCCCCTAGCTGAATCCAACCAAGATACGTTGATGAGAATGGCCCCCACGATTTCGCTGACAATTCGTGACGCGTAGGGAGGGTGAAGGGATGTTTACTGCGATCACAATCAGGACGATCTTGAACTTGAGGGGATACCGTAAGCAAACGACACAATGGACTTAAGTGACAGAGTGTATTTAGTACATGACCCTGATATGGCGCCAACTGCAACGACTGTCCGGATTCCGTGGCATCTTGAAGGCCAAAATGAACGATGTAGCGCCCCAAGCGGAAGCCAACGAAGCGAAGGTGATGAGGATGGCCCCCTCGATTTCGCTGACACGTCTTGATGCGCCGGGAGGGCGAAGGGATGCTCGCTGCGATTACAATCAGAACAATCTTGATCTTGAAAGGACGCTGGAAGCAACCGATAATATGTACCTAAGTGACAGAATGTGGTCAGTACACGGCCATGATATGGCGCCAACTGCAACGACTTTCCGGATTCCTTGGCTTTTTGAAGGCCAAGATGAACGATGTATCGCCCCAAGCGGAAGCCTACCAAGCTACGTTGATGAGAATGCCCCCTCAATTTCGCTGACACTTCTTGTTGCGCCGGGAGGGCGAAGGGATGCTCGCTGCGATCACAATCAGGACAATCTTGATCTTGAGGGGGACACCGAAAACAAACGATGCAATAGACCTGCGTGACAGAGAGAGGTCAGTACATGACCATGATATGGCGCCAACTCCTACGACTGTGCGGATTCCGTGGCTTTTTGAAGGCCAAGATGTACGATGTTGCGCATCTAGCTGAAGCCAACCAAGCTACGTTGATGAGAATGGCTCCCGCGGTTTCGTTGACAATTCTTGATGCGCCGGGAGGGCGAAGGGATGCTCACTGCGATCACAATCAGGACAACCTTTATCTTGAGGGGGACACCGAAAACAAACGATGCAATAGACCTGCGTGACAGAGAGGGGTCAGTACGTGGCCATGATATGGCGCCAACTTCGACGACAGTTCGGATTCCGTGGCTTTTTGAAGGCTAAGATGAACGATGTTGCGCCCCTACCTGAAGCCAACCAAGCTATATTGATGAGAATGGGCCCCTCGATTTCGTTGACACTTCTTGACGATACGGGAGGGCGAATGGATGCTCGCTGCGATCACAAACAGGGCAATCTTGATCTTGAGGAGAACACCGTAAGCTAACGATGCTATAGACCTGCGTGACAGAGAGTGGTCAGTACGTGGTCATGATATGGCGCCAACTGCAACGACTGTTCGAATTCCGTGGCTTTTTGAAGGCCAAGATGTACGATGTTGAGCCCCTAGCTGAAGCCAACCAAGCTACGATTAGGAGAATGGCCCCCTCGATTTCGTTGACAATTCTTAATGCGCCGGATGGGCGAAGGGATGCTCGCTGCTATCAAAATCAGGACAACCTTGTTCTTGAGGGGGACACCGAAAACAAACGATGCAATAGACCTGCGTGACAGAGAGGGGTCAGTACGTGGCCATGATATGGCGCCAACTGCGACGACTGTTCGGATTCCGTGGCTTTTTGAAGGCCAAGATGAACGATGTTGCGCCCCTAGCTGAAGCCAACCAAGCTACGTTGATGAGAATGGCCCCCTCGATTTCGTTGACAATTCTTGGTGCGCCGGAAGGACGAAGGGATGCTCGCTGCTACCACAATCAGGACAACCTTGATCTTGAGGGGATACCGTAAGCAAACGACACAATGGACTTAAGTTACAGAGTGTATTTAGTACATGAGCATGATATGGCGCCAACTGCAACGACTGTCCGGATTCCGTGGCATCTTGAAGGCCAAAATGAACGATGTAGCGCCCCAAGCGGAAGCCTACCTAGCTACGTTGGTGAGAATGCCCCCCCCCCCCCCAATTTCGCTGACAATTCTTGATGCGCCGGGAGGGCGAAGGGATGCTCGCTGCGATCACAATCAGGACAACCTTGATCTTGAGGGGGACACCGAAAACAAACGATGCTATAGACCTGCGTGACAGAGAATGGTCAGTACGTGGTCATGATGTGGCGCCAACTGCGACGACTGTGCGGATTCCGTGGTTTTTGAAGGCCAAGATGTAGGATGTTGCGCCCCTAGCTGTAGCCAACCAAGCTTCGATGATGAGAATCGCCCCCTCGATTTCGTTGACAATTCTTGATGCGCCAGAAGGGCGAAGGGATGCTCGCTGCTATCACAATCAGGACAACCTTGATCTTGAGGGGACACCAAAAGCAAACGATGCAATAGACCTGCGTTACAGAGAGTGGTCAGTACGTGGTCATGATATGGCGCCAACTGCGACGACTCTTCGATTTCCGTGGCTTTTTGAAGGCCAGGATGTACATGTTGCGCCCCTAGCTGAAGCCATCCAACCTACGTTGATGAGAATGGCCCCCTCGATTTCGTTGACAATTCTTGATGCGCCGGAAGGGCGAAGGGATGCTCGCTGCGATCACAATCAGGACAACCTTGATCTTGAGGGAGACACCGAAAACAAACGATGCTATAGACGTGCGTGACAGAGAGTGGTCAGTACGTGGTCATGATATGGCGCCAACTGCGACGACTGTTCGATTTCCGTGGCTTTTTGAAGGCCAAGGTGTACGATGTTGCGCCCCTAGCTGAAGCCAACCAACCTACTTCGATGAGAATGGCCCCCTCGTTTTGTTGACAATTCTTGATGCGCCGGAAGGGCGAAGGGATGCTCGCTGCTATCACAATCAGGACAACCTCGATCTTGAGGGGACACCGAAAGCAAACAATGCAATAGACCTGCGTGACAGAGAGTGGTCAGTACGTGGACATAATATGGCGCCAACTGCGACGACTGTGCGGATTCCGTGGCTTTTTGAAGGCCAAGATGTACGATGTTGCGCCCCTAGCTGAAGCTAACCAAGCTACATTGATGAGAATGGCCCCCTCGATTTCGTTGACAATTCTTGATGCGCAGGGAGGGCGAAGGGATCCTAGCTGAGATCTCAATAAGGACAATCTTGACCTTGAGGGGACACCGAAGGCAACCAATGGAATTGACCTGCGTTTCAGAGTGTGTTCCGTACATGGCCATGATATGGCGCCAACGGCGACGACTGTGCGGATTCCGTGGATTTTTTGAAGGCCAAGATGTACGATGTTGCGCCCATAGCTGAATCTATCCAAGCTACGTTGATGAGAATGGCCCCCTCGATTTCGTTGACAGTTCTTGATGCGCAGGGAGGGCGAAGGGATCCTAGCTGAGATCTCAATAAGGACAATCTTGACCTTGAGGGGACACCGAAGGCAACCGATGGAATTGACCTGCGTGTCAGAGTGTGTTCCGTACATGGCCATGATATGGCGCCAACGGCGACGACTGTGCGGATTCCGTGGATTTTTTGAAGGCCAAGATGTACGATGTTGCGCCCATAGCTGAATCCATCCAAGCTACGTTGATGAGAATGGCCCCCTCGATTTCGTTGACAATTGTTGATGCGCCGGAAGGGCGAAGGGATGCTCGCTGCGATCACAATCAGGACAACCTTGATCTTGTGGGGGACACCGAAAACAAACGATGCTATAGACCTGCGTGACAGAGAGTGGTCAGTACGTGGTCATGATATGGCGCCAACTGCGACGACTGTTCGATTTCCGTGGCTTTTTGAAGGCCAAGGTGTACGATGTTGCGCCCCTAGCTGAAGCCAACCAAGCTACTTTGATGAGAATGGCCCCCTCGATTTGTTGACAATTCTTGATGCGCCGGAAGGGCGAAGGGATGCTCGCTGCTATCACAATCAGGACAACCTTGATCTTGAGGGGACACCGAAAGCAAACAATGCAATAGACCTGCGTGACAGAGAGTGGTCAGTACGTGGACATGATATGGCGCCAACTGCGACGACTGTGCGGATTCCGTGGCTTTTTGAAGGCCAAGATGTACGATGTTGCGCCCCTAGCTGAAGCCAACCAAGCTATACTGATGAGAATGGCCCCCTCGATTTCGTTGACAATTCTTGATGCGCCGGAAGGGCGAAGGGATGCTCGCTGCTAACACAATCAGGACAACCTTGATCTTGAGGGGACACCGAAAGCAAACGATGCAATAGACCTGCGTGACAGAGAGTGGTCAGTACGTGGCCTTGATATGGCGCCAACTGCGACGACTGTCCGGATTCCGTGGCTTTTTGAAGGCCAAGATGAACAATGTTGCGCCCCTAGCTGAAGCCAACCAAGCTACGTAGATGAGAATGGCCCCCTCGATATCGTTGACAATTCTTGATGCGCAGGGAGGGCGAAGGGATCCTAGCTGAGATCTCAATAAGGACAATCTTGACCTTGAGGGGACACCGAAGGCAACCGATGGAATTGACCTGCGTGTCAGAGTGTGTTCCGTACATGGCCATGATATGGCGCCAACTGCGACGACTGTGCGGATTCCGTGGATTTTTTGAAGGCCAAGATGTACGATGTTGCGCCCATAGCTGAATCCATCCAAGCTACGTTGATGAGAATGGCCCCCTCGATTTCGTTGACAATTCTTGATGCGCCGGAAGGGTGAATGGAGGCTCGCTGCTATTACAATCAGGACAACCTTGATCTTGAGGGGACACCGAAAGCAAACGAGGCAATAGACCTGCGTGACAGAGAGTGGTCAGTACGTGGTCATGATATGGCGCCAACTGCGACGACTGTGCGGATTCCGTGGCTTTTTTACGGCTAAGATGAACGATGTTGCGCCCCTAGCTGAAGCCAACCAAGCTACGTTGATGAGAATGGCTCCCTCGATTTCGTTGACAATTCTTGATGCGCCGGGAGGGCGAAGGGTTGCTCGCAGCTATCACAATCAGGACAACCTTGATCTTGAGGGGGACACTGAAAACAAACGATGCAATAAACCTGCGTGACAGAGAGTGGTCAGTACGTGGCCATGATATGGCGCCAACTGCGACGACTGTTCTGATTCCGTGGCTTTTTGAAGGTCAAGATGAACGATGTATGGCCCCAAGCTATTGCCGACCAATCTATGTTTATGAGAATGGGCCCCTCGATTTCGCTGACACTTCTTGATGATACGGGAGGGCGAATGGATGCTCGCTGCGATCACAATCAGGACAATGTTGATCTTGTTGTGACACCGTAAACAAACGATGCAATAGACCTGCGTGACAGAGAGTGGTCAGTACGTGGTCATGATATGGCGCCAACTGCGACGACTGTTCTGATTCCGTGGCTTTTTGAAGGCCAACATGAACGATGTAGGGCCCCAAGCTAATGCCGACCAAGCTTTGTTGATGAGAATGGGCCCCTCGATTTCGCTGACACTTCTTGACGACACGGGAGGGCGAATGGATGCTCGCTGCGATCACAATCAGGACAATCTAGATCTTGAGGGAGACACCGTAAGCAAACGATGCAATAGACTTGCGTGACGGCAGAGAGTGGTCTGTATGTGGCCATGATATGGCGCCAACTGCGACGACAGTTCGGATTCCGTGGCATCTTGAAGGCCAGAATGAACGATGTAGCGCCCCAAGCGGAAGCCAACCAAGCGAAGGTGATGAGGGTGGCCCCCTCGATTTCGCTGACACGTCTTGATGCGCCGGGAGGGCGAAGGAATGCTCGCTGCGATTACAATCAGAACAATCTTGATCTTGAAAGGACGCTGGAAGCAACCGATAATATGTACCTTAGTGACAGAGTGTGCTCAGTACACGGCCATGATATGGCGCCAACTGCAACGACTTTCCGGATTCCTTGGCTTTCTGAAGGCCAAGATGAACGATGTATCGCCCCAAGCGGAAGCCTACCAAGCTACGTTGATGAGAATGCCCCCTCAATTTCGCTGACACTTCTTGTTGCGCCGGGAGGGCGAAGGGATGCTCGCTGCGATCACAATCAGGACAATCTTGATCTTGAGGGGGACACCGAAAACAAACCATGCAATAGACCTGCGTGACAGAGAGAGGTCAGTACATGACCATGATATGGCGCCAACTGCGACGACTGTGCTGATTCCGTGACTTTTTGAAGGCCAAGATGTACGGTGTTGCGCCCCTAGCTGAAGCCAACCAAGCTACGTTGAAGAGAATGCCCCCTCGATTTCGTTGACAATTGTTGATGCGCCGGAAGGGCGAAGGGATGCTCGCTGCGATCACAATCAGGACAACCTTGATCTTGTGGGGGACACCGAAAACAAACGATGCTATAGACCTGCGTGACAGAGAGTGGTCAGTACGTGGTCATGATATGGCGCCAACTGCGACGACTGTTCGATTTCCGTGGCTTTTTGAAGGCCAAGGTGTACGATGTTGCGCCCCTAGCTGAAGCCAACCAAGCTACTTTGATGAGAATGGCCCCCTCGATTTGTTGACAATTCTTGATGCGCCGGAAGGGCGAAGGGATGCTCGCTGCTATCACAATCAGGACAACCTTGATCTTGAGGGGACACCGAAAGCAAACAATGCAATAGACCTGCGTGACAGAGAGTGGTCAGTACGTGGACATGATATGGCGCCAACTGCGACGACTGTTCAGATTCCGTGGCTTTTTGAAGGCCAAGAACGATGTTGCGCCCCTAGCTGAAGCCAACCAAGCTACGTTGATGAGAATGGCCCCCTCGATTTCGTTGACAATTCTTGGTGCGCTGGAAGGGCGAAGGGATGCTCGCTGCTACCACAATCAGGACAACCTTGATCTTGAGGGGATACCGTAAGCAAACGACACAATGGACTTAAGTTACAGAGTGTATTTAGTACATGAGCATGATATGGCGCCAACTGCAACGACTGTCCGGATTCCGTGGCATCTTGAAGGCCAAAATGAACAATGTAGCGCCCCAAGCGGAAGCCTACCTAGCTACGTTGATGAGAATGCCCCCTCAATTTCGCTGACAATTCTTGATGCGCCGGGAGGGCGAAGGGATGCTCGCTGCGATCACAATCAGGACAATCTTGATCTTGAGGGGACACCGAAAGCAAACGATGCAATAGACCTGCTTTACAGAGAGTGGTCAGTACGTGGTCATGATATGGCGCCAACTGCGACGAGTGTTCTGATTCCGTGGCTTTTTGAAGGCCAAGATGAACGATGTATGGCCCCAAGCTATTGCCGACCAATCTATGTTTATGAGAATGGGCCCCTCGATTTCGCTGACACTTCTTGATGATACGGGAGGGCGAATGGATGCTCGCTGCGATCACAATCAGGACAATGTTGATCTTGTTGTGACACCGAAAGCAAACGATGCAATAGACCTGCGTGACAGAGAGTGGTCAGTACGTGGTCATGATGTGGCGCCAACTGCGACGACTGTGCGGATTCCGTGGTTTTTGAAGGCCAAGATGTACGATGTTGCGCCCCTAGCTGTAGCCAACCAAGCTTCGTTGATGAGAATCGCCCCCTCGATTTCGTTGACAATTCTTGATGCGCCGGAAGGGCGAAGGGATGCTCGCTGCTATCACAATCAGGACAACCTTGATCTTGAGCGGGACACTGAAAACAAACGATGCTATAGACCTGCGTTACAGAGAGTGGTCAGTACGCGGTCATGATATGGCGCGAACTGCGACGACTGTTCGATTTCCGTGGCTTTTTGAAGGCCAAGATGTGCGATGTTGTGCCCCCAGCTGAAGCCAACCAAGCTACGTTGATGAGAATGGCCCCCTCGATTTCGTTGACAATTCTTGATGCGCCGGAAGGGCGAAGAGGTGCTCGCTGCTATCACAATCAGGACAACCTTGATCTTGAGGGGACACCGAAAGCAAACGATGAAATAGACCTGCGTGACAGAGAGTGGTCAGTACGTGGCCTTAATATGGCGCCAACTGCGACGACTGTTCGGATTCCGTGGTTTTTGAAGGCTGAGATGAACGATGTTGCGCCCCTAGCTGAATCCAACCAAGCTACGTTGATGAGAATGGCCCCCTCGATTTCGCTGACAATTCTTGAAGCGAAGGGAGCGTGAAGGGATGTTTACTGCGATCACAATCAGGACGATCTTGAACTTGCGGGGATACTGTAAGCAAACGACACATTGGACTTAAGTTACAGAGTGTATTTAGTACATGACCATGATATGGCGCCAACTGCAACGACTGTCCGGATTCCGTGGCATCTTGAAGGCCAAAATGAACGATGTAGCGCCCCAAGCGGATGCCTACCTAGCTACGTTGATGAGAATGCCCCCTCAATTTCGCTGACAATTCTTGATGCGCCGGGAGGGCGAAGGGATGCTCGCTGCGATCACAATCAGGACAACCTTGATCTTGAGGGGGACACCGAAAACAAACGATGCTATAGACCTGCGTGACAGAGAGTGGTCAGTACGTGGTCATGATGTGGCGCCAACTGCGACGACTGTGCGGATTCCGTGGTTTTTGAAGGCCAAGATGTAGGATGTTGCGCCCCTAGCTGTAGCCAACCAAACTTCGATGATGAGAATCGCCCCCTCGATTTCGTTGACAATTCTTGATGCGCCGGAAGGGCGAAGGGATGCTCGCTGCTATCACAATCAGGACAACCTTGATCTTGAGGGGACACCAAAAGCAAACGATGCAATAGACCTGCGTTACAGAGAGTGTTCAGTACGTGGTCATGATATGGCGCCAACTGCGACGACTCTTCGATTTCCGTGGATTTTTGAAGGCCAAGATGTACATGTTGCGCCCCTAGCTGAAGCCATCCAACCTACGTTGATGAGAATGGCCCCCTCGATTTTGTTGACAATTCTTGATGCGCCGGAAGGGCGAAGGGATGCTCGCTGCTATCACAATCAGGACAACCTTGATCTTGAGGGGACACCGAAAGCAAACGATGCAATAGACCTGCGTGACAGAGAGTGGTCAGTACGTGGTCATGATGTGGCGCCAACTGCGACGACTGTGCGGATTCCGTGGTTTTTGAAGGCCAAGATGTGCGATGTTGTGCCCCCAGCTGAAGCCAACCAAGCTACGTTGATGAGAATGGCCCCCTCGATTTCGTTGACAATTCTTGATGCGCCGGAAGGGCGAAGAGGTGCTCGCTGCTATCACAATCAGGACAACCTTGATCTTGAGGGGACACCGAAAGCAAACGATGAAATAGACCTGCTGACAGAGAGTGGTCAGTACGTGGCCTTAATATGGCGCCAACAGCGACGACTGTCTGGATTCCGTGGCTTTTTGAAGGACAAGATGAACGATGTTGCGCCCCTTGCTGAAGCCAACCAAGCTACGTTGATGAGAATGGCCCCCTCGATTTCGTTGACAATTCTTGATGCGCCGGAAGGGCGAAGAGGTGCTCGCTGCTATCACAATCAGGACAACCTTGATCTTGAGGGGACACCGAAAGCAAACGATGAAATAGACCTGCGTGACAGAGAGTGGTCAGTACGTGGCCTTAATATGGCGCCAACTGCGACGACTGTTCGGATTCCGTGGTTTTTGAAGGCTGAGATGAACGATGTTGCGCCCCTAGCTGAATCCAACCAAGCTACGTTGATGAGAATGGCCCCCTCGATTTCGCTGACAATTCTTGAAGCGAAGGGAGCGTGAAGGGATGTTTACTGCGATCACAATCAGGACGATCTTGAACTTGCGGGGATACTGTAAGCAAACGACACATTGGACTTAAGTTACAGAGTGTATTTAGTACATGACCATGATATGGCGCCAACTGCAACGACTGTCCGGATTCCGTGGCATCTTGAAGGCCAAAATGAACGATGTAGCGCCCCAAGCGGATGCCTACCTAGCTACGTTGATGAGAATGCCCCCTCAATTTCGCTGACAATTCTTGATGCGCCGGGAGGGCGAAGGGATGCTCGCTGCGATCACAATCAGGACAACCTTGATCTTGAGGGGGACACCGAAAACAAACGATGCTATAGACCTGCGTGACAGAGAGTGGTCAGTACGTGGTCATGATGTGGCGCCAACTGCGACGACTGTGCGGATTCCGTGGTTTTTGAAGGCCAAGATGTAGGATGTTGCGCCCCTAGCTGTAGCCAACCAAACTTCGATGATGAGAATCGCCCCCTCGATTTCGTTGACAATTCTTGATGCGCCGGAAGGGCGAAGGGATGCTCGCTGCTATCACAATCAGGACAACCTTGATCTTGAGGGGACACCAAAAGCAAACGATGCAATAGACCTGCGTTACAGAGAGTGTTCAGTACGTGGTCATGATATGGCGCCAACTGCGACGACTCTTCGATTTCCGTGGATTTTTGAAGGCCAAGATGTACATGTTGCGCCCCTAGCTGAAGCCATCCAACCTACGTTGATGAGAATGGCCCCCTCGATTTTGTTGACAATTCTTGATGCGCCGGAAGGGCGAAGGGATGCTCGCTGCTATCACAATCAGGACAACCTTGATCTTGAGGGGACACCGAAAGCAAACGATGCAATAGACCTGCGTGACAGAGAGTGGTCAGTACGTGGTCATGATGTGGCGCCAACTGCGACGACTGTGCGGATTCCGTGGTTTTTGAAGGCCAAGATGTGCGATGTTGTGCCCCCAGCTGAAGCCAACCAAGCTACGTTGATGAGAATGGCCCCCTCGATTTCGTTGACAATTCTTGATGCGCCGGAAGGGCGAAGAGGTGCTCGCTGCTATCACAATCAGGACAACCTTGATCTTGAGGGGACACCGAAAGCAAACGATGAAATAGACCTGCTGACAGAGAGTGGTCAGTACGTGGCCTTAATATGGCGCCAACAGCGACGACTGTCTGGATTCCGTGGCTTTTTGAAGGACAAGATGAACGATGTTGCGCCCCTTGCTGAAGCCAACCAAGCTACGTTGATGAGAATGGCCCCCTCGATTTCGTTGACAATTCTTGATGCGCCGGAAGGGCGAAGGGATGCTCGCTGCTATCACAATGAGGACAACCTTGATCTTGAGGGGACACCGAAAGCAAATGATGCAATAGACCTGCGTGACAGAGAGTGGTCAGTACGTGGTCATGATATGGCCCCAACTGCGACGACTGTTCTGATTCCGTGGCTTCTTGAAGGCCAAGATGAACGATGTTGCGCCCCTAGCTGAATCCAACCAAGATACGTTGATGAGAATGGCCCCCACGATTTCGCTGACAATTCTTGACGCGTAGGGAGGGTGAAGGGATGTTTACTGCGATCACAATCAGGACAACCTTGATCTTGAGGGGACACCGAAAGCAAACGATGCAATAGACCTGCGTGACAGAGAGTGGTCAGTACGTGGTCATGATATGGCGCCAACTGCGATGACTCTGGGATTCCGTGGCTTTTTGAAGGCCAAGATGTACGATGTTGCGCCCCTAGCTGAAGCCAACCAAGCTACGTTGATGAGAATGGCCCCCTCGATTTCGTTGACAATTCTTGATGCGCCGGAAGGGCGAAGGGATGCTCGCTGCTATCACAATCAGGACAACCTTGATCTTGAGGGGACACCGAAAGCAAACGATGCAATAGACCTGCGTGATAGAGAGTGGTCAGTACGTGGCCATGATATGGCGCCACCTGCGACGACTGTTCGGATTCCGTGGCTTTTTGAAGGCCAAGAACGATGTTGCGCCCCTAGCTGAAGCCAACCAAGCTACGTTGATGAGAATGGCCCACTCGATTTCGTTGACAATTCTTGGTGCGCCGGAAGGGCGAAGGGATGCTCGCTGCTACCACAATCAGGACAACCTTGATCTTGAGGGGGACACCGAAAAAAAACGATGCAATAGACCTGCGTGACAGAGAGTGGTCAGTACGTGGCCATTATATGGCGCCAACTGCGACGACTGTTCGGATTCCGTGGTTTTTGAAGGCTGAGAAGAACGATGTTGCGCCCCTAGCTGAATCCAACCAAGCTACGTTGATGAGAATGGCCCCCTCGATTTCGCTGACAATTCTTGACGCGAAGGGAGCGTGAAGGGATGTTTACTGCGATCACAATCAGGACGATCTTGAACTTGCAGGGATACTGTAAGCAAACGAAACAATGGACTTAAGTTACAGAGTGTATTTAGTACATGACCATGATATGGCGCCAACTGCAACGACTGTCCGGATTCCGTGGCATCTTGAAGGCCAAAATGAACGATGTAGCGCCCCAAGCGGAAGCCTACCTAGCAACGTTGATGAGAATGCCCCCTCAATTTCGCTGACAATTCTTGATGCGCCGGGAGGGCGAAGGGATGCTCGCTGCGATCACAATCAGGACAACCTTGATCTTGAGGGGGACACCGAAAACAAACGATGCAATAGACCTGCGTTACAGAGAGTGGTCAGTACGTGGTCATGATATGGCGCCAACTGCGACGACTCTTCGATTTCCGTGGCTTTTTGAAGGCCAAGATGTACATGTTGCGCCCCTAGCTGAAGCCATCCAACCTACGTTGATGAGAATGGCCCCCTCGATTTCGTTGACAATTCTTGATGCGCCGGAAGGGCGAAGGGATGCTCGCTGCTATCACAATCAGGACAACCTTGATCTTGAGGGGGACACCAAAAACAAACGATGCAATAGACCTGCGTGACAGAGTGTATTTAGTACATGACCATGATATGGCGCCAACTGCAACGACTGTCCGGATTCCGTGGCATCTTGAAGCCCAAAATGAACGATGTAGCGCCCCTAGCTGAAGCCAACCAAGCTACGTGGATGAGAATGGCCCCCTCGATTTCGTTGACAATTCTTGGTGCGCCGGAAGGGCGAAGGGATGCTCGCTGCTACCACAATCAGGACAACCTTGATCTTGAGGGGATACCGTAAGCAAACGACACAATGGACTTAAGTTACAGAGTGTATTTAGTACATGAGCATGATATGGCGCCAACTGCAACGACTGTCCGGATTCCGTGGCATCTTGAAGGCCAAAATGAACGATGTAGCGCCCAAAGACGAAGCCTACCTAGCTACGTTGATGAGAATGCCCCCTCAATTTCGCTGACAATTCTTGATGCGCCGGGAGGGCGAAGGGATGCTCGCTGCGATCACAATCAGGACAACCTTGATCTTGAGGGGGACACCGAAAACAAACGATGCTATAGACCTGCGTGACAGAGAGTGGTCAGTACGTGGTCATGATGTGGCGCCAACTGCGACGACTGTGCGGATTCCGTGGTTTTTGAAGGCCAAGATGTAGGATGTTGCGCCCCTAGCTGTAGCCAACCAAGCTTCGATGATGAGAATCGCCCCCTCGATTTCGTTGACAATTCTTGATGCGCCGGAAGGGCGAAGGGACGCTCGCTGCTATCACAATCAGGACAACCTTGATCTTGAGGGGACACCAAAAGCAAACGATGCAATAGGCCTGCGTTACAGAGAGTGTTCAGTACGTGGTCATGATATGGCGCCAACTGCGACGACTCTTCGATTTCCGTGGATTTTTGAAGGCCAAGATGTACATGTTGCGCCCCTAGCTGAAGCCATCCAACCTACGTTGATGAGAATGGCCCCCTCGATTTCGTTGACAATTCTTTTTGCGCCGGAAGGGCGAAGGGATGCTCGCTTATCACAATCAGGACAACCTTGATCTTGAGGGGACACCGAAAGCAAACGATGAAATAGACCTGCGTGACAGAGAGTGGTCAGTACGTGGCCTTAATATGGCGCCAACTGCGACGACTGTTCGGATTCCGTGGTTTTTGAAGGCTGAGATGAACGATGTTGCGCCCCTAGCTGAATCCAACCAAGCTACGTTGATGAGAATGGCCCCCTCGATTTCGCTGACAATTCTTGACGCGAAGGGAGCGTGAAGGGATGTTTACTGCGATTACAATCAGGACGATCTTGAACTTGCGGGGATTCTGTAAGCAAACGACACAATGGACTTAAGTTACAGAGTGTATTTAGTGCATGACCATGATATGGCGCGAACTGCAACGACTGTCCGGATTCCGTGGCATCTTGAAGGCCAAAATGAACGATGTAGCGCCCCAAGCGGAAGCCTACCTAGCTACGTTGATGAGAATGCCCCCTCAATTTCGCTGACAATTCTTGATGCGCCGGGAGGGCGAAGGGATGCTCGCTGCGATTACAATCAGGACAACCTTGATCTTGAGGGGGACACCGAAAACAAACGATGCAATAGACCTGCGTTACAGAGAGTGGTCAGTACGTGGTCATGATATGGCGCCAACTGCGACGACTCTTCGATTTCCGTGGCTTTTTGAAGGCCAAGATGTACATGTTGCGCCCCTAGCTGAAGCCATCCAACCTATGTTGATGAGAATGGCCCCCTCGATTTGGTTGACAATTCTTGATGCGCCGGAAGGGCGAAGGGATGCTCGCTGCTATCACAATCAGGACAACCTTGATCTTGAGGGGATACCGTAAGCAAACGACACAATGGACTTAAGTTACAGAGTGTATTTAGTACATGAGCATGATATGGCGCCAACTGCAACGACTGTCCGGATTCCGTGGCATCTTGAAGGCCAAAATGAACGATGTAGCGCCCCAAGCGGAAGCCTACCTAGCTACGTTGATGAGAATGCCCCCTCAATTTCGCTGACAATTCTTGATGCGCCGGGAGGGCGAAGGGATGCTCGCTGCGATCACAATCAGGACAACCTTGATCTTGAGGGGGACACCGAAAACAAACGATGCTATAGACCTGCGTGACAGAGGGTGGTCAGTACGTGGTCATGATGTGGCGCCAACTGCGACGACTGTGCGGATTCCGTGGTTTTTGAAGGCCAAGATGTAGGATGTTGCGCCCCTAGCTGTAGCCAACCAAACTTCGATGATGAGAATCGCCCCCTCGATTTCGTTGACAATTCTTGATGCACCGGAAGGGCGAAGGGATGCTCGCTGCTATCACATTCAGGACAACCTTGATCTTGAGGGGACACCGAAAGCAAACGATGCAATAAACCTGCGTGACAGAGAGTGGTCAGTACGTGGTCATGATGTGGCGCCAACTGCGACGACTGTGCGGATTCCGTGGTTTTTGAAGGCCAAGATGTACGATGTTGCGCCCCTAGCTGTAGCCAACCAAGCTTCGTTGATGAGAATCGCCCCCTCGATTTCGTTGACAATTCTTGATGCGCCGGGAGGGCGAAGGGATGCTCGCTGCGATCACAATCAGGACAATCTTGATCTTGAGGGGGACACCGAAAACAAACGATGCAATAGACCTGCGTGACAGAGAGAGGTCAGTACATGACCATGATATGGCGCCAACTCCTACGACTGTGCGGATTCCGTGGCTTTTTGAAGGCCAAGATGTACGATGTTGCGTCCCTAGCTGAAGCCAACCAAGCAACGTTGATGGGAATGGCCCCCTCGATTTCGTTGACAATTGTTAATGCGCCGGAAGGGCGAAGAGATGCTCGCTGCTATCACAATAAGGACAACCTTGATCTTGAGGGAACACCGAAAGCAAACGATGCAATAGACCTGCGTGACAGAGAGTGGTCAGTACGTGGCCTTTATATGGCGCCAACGGCGACGACTGTTCGGATTCCGTGGTTTTTGAAGGCTAAAATGAACGATGTTGCTCCCCTAGCTGAATCCAACCAAGATACGTTGATGAGAATGGCCCCCACGATTTCGCTGACAATTCTTGACGCGAAGGGAGCGTGAAGGGATGTTTACTGCGATTACAATCAGGACGATCTTGAACTTGCGGGGATTCTGTAAGCAAACGACACAATGGACTTAAGTTACAGAGTGTATTTAGTACATGACCATGATATGGCGCGAACTGCAACGACTGTCCGGATTCCGTGGCATCTTGAAGGCCAAAATGAACGATGTAGCGCCCCAAGCGGAAGCCTACCTAGCTACGTTGATGAGAATGCCCCCTCAATTTCGCTGACAATTCTTGATGCGCCGGGAGGGCGAAGGGATGCTCGCTGCGATCACAATCAGGACAACCTTGATCTTGAGGGGGACACCGAAAACAAACGATGCAATAGACCTGCGTTACAGAGAGTGGTCAGTACGTGGTCATGATATGGCGCCAACTGCGACGACTCTTCGATTTCCGTGGCTTTTTGAAGGCCAAGATGTACATGTTGCGCCCCTAGCTGAAGCCATCCAACCTATGTTGATGAGAATGGCCCCCTCGATTTCGTTGACAATTCTTGATGCGCCGGAAGGGCGAAGGGATGCTCGCTGCTATCACAATCAGGACAACCTTGATCTTGAGGGGATACCGTAAGCAAACGACACAATGGACTTAAGTTACAGAGTGTATTTAGTACATGAGCATGATATGGCGCCAACTGCAACGACTGTCCGGATTCCGTGGCATCTTGAAGGCCAAAATGAACGATGTAGCGCCCCAAGCGGAAGCCTACCTAGCTACGTTGATGAGAATTCCCCCTCAATTTCGCTGACAATTCTTGATGCGCCGGGAGGGCGAAGGGATGCTCGCTGCGATCACAATCAGGACAACCTTGATCTTGAGGGGGACACCGAAAACAAACGATGCTATAGACCTGCGTGACAGAGGGTGGTCAGTACGTGGTCATGATGTGGCGCCAACTGCGACGACTGTGCGGATTCCGTGGTTTTTGAAGGCCAAGATGTAGGATGTTGCGCCCCTAGCTGTAGCCAACCAAACTTCGATGATGAGAATCGCCCCCTCGATTTCGTTGACAATTCTTGATGCGCCGGAAGGGCGAAGGGATGCTCGCTGCTATCACATTCAGGAGAACCTTGATCTTGAGGGGACACCGAAAGCAAACGATGCAATAAACCTGCGTGACAGAGAGTGGTCAGTACGTGGTCATGATGTGGCGCCAACTGCGACGACTGTGCGGATTGCGTGGTTTTTGAAGGCCAAGATGTACGATGTTGCGCCCCTAGCTGTAGCCAACCAAGCTTCGTTGATGAGAATCGCCCCCTCGATTTCGTTGACAATTCTTGATGCGCCGGGAGGGCGAAGGGATGCTCGCTGCGATCATAATCAGGACAATCTTGATCTTGAGGGGGACACCGAAAACAAACGATGCAATAGACCTGCGTGACAGAGAGAGGTCAGTACATGACCATGATATGGCGCCAACTCCTACGACTGTGCGGATTCCGTGGCTTTTTGAAGGCCAAGATGTACGATGTTGCGTATCTAGCTGAAGCCAACCAAGCTACGTTGATGAGAATGGCTCCCTCGGTTTCGTTGACAATTCTTGATGCGCCGGGAGGGCGAAGGGATGCTCACTGCGATCACAATCAGGACAACCTTGATCTTGAGGGGGACACCGAAAACAAACGATGCTATACACCTGCGTGACAGAGAGTGGTCAGTGCGTGGCCATGATATGGCGCCAACTGCGACGACTGTGCTGATTCCGTGACTTTTTGAAGGCCAAGATGTACGGTGTTGCGCCCCTAGCTGAAGCCAACCAAGCTACGTTGAAGAGAATGCCCCCTCGATTTTGTTGACAATTCTTGATGCGCCGGAAGGGCGAAGGGATGCTCGCTGCTATCACAATCAGGACAACTTTGATCTTGAGGGGACACCGAAAGCAAACGATGCAATAGACCTGCGGGACAGAGTGGTCAGTACGTGGCCATGACATGGCGCCAACGGCGACGACTGTTCGGTTTCCGTGGTTTTTGAAGGCCAAGATGTAGGATGTTGCGCCCCTAGCTGTAGCCAACCAAGCTTCGATGATGAGAATCGCCCCCTCGATTTCGTTGACAATTCTTGATGCGCCGGAAGGGCGAAGGGACGCTCGCTGCTATCACAATCAGGACAACCTTGATCTTGAGGGGACACCAAAAGCAAACGATGCAATAGGCCTGCGTTACAGAGAGTGTTCAGTACGTGGTCATGATATGGCGCCAACTGCGACGACTCTTCGATTTCCGTGGATTTTTGAAGGCCAAGATGTACATGTTGCGCCCCTAGCTGAAGCCATCCAACCTACGTTGATGAGAATGGCCCCCTCGATTTCGTTGACAATTCTTTTTGCGCCGGAAGGGCGAAGGGATGCTCGCTGCTATCACAATCAGGACAACCTTGATCTTGAGGGGACACCGAAAGCAAACGATGAAATAGACCTGCGTGACAGAGAGTGGTCAGTACGTGGCCTTAATATGGCGCCAACTGCGACGACTGTTCGGATTCCGTGGTTTTTGAAGGCTGAGATGAACGATGTTGCGCCCCTAGCTGAATCCAACCAAGCTACGTTGATGAGAATGGCCCCCTCGATTTCGCTGACAATTCTTGACGCGAAGGGAGCGTGAAGGGATGTTTACTGCGATTACAATCAGGACGATCTTGAACTTGCGGGGATTCTGTAAGCAAACGACACAATGGACTTAAGTTACAGAGTGTATTTAGTACATGACCATGATATGGCGCGAACTGCAACGACTGTCCGGATTCCGTGGCATCTTGAAGGCCAAAATGAACGATGTAGCGCCCCAAGCGGAAGCCTACCTAGCTACGTTGATGAGAATGCCCCCTCAATTTCGTTGACAATTCTTGATGCGCCGGGAGGGCGAAGGGATGCTCGCTGCGATCATAATCAGGACAATCTTGATCTTGAGGGGGACACCGAAAACAAACGATGCAATAGACCTGCGTGACAGAGAGAGGTCAGTACATGACCATGATATGGCGCCAACTCCTACGACTGTGCGGATTCCGTGGCTTTTTGAAGGCCAAGATGTACGATGTTGCGTATCTAGCTGAAGCCAACCAAGCTACGTTGATGAGAATGGCTCCCTCGGTTTCGTTGACAATTCTTGATGCGCCGGGAGGGCGAAGGGATGCTCACTGCGATCACAATCAGGACAACCTTGATCTTGAGGGGGACACCGAAAACAAACGATGCTATACACCTGCGTGACAGAGAGTGGTCAGTGCGTGGCCATGATATGGCGCCAACTGCGACGACTGTGCTGATTCCGTGACTTTTTGAAGGCCAAGATGTACGGTGTTGCGCCCCTAGCTGAAGCCAACCAAGCTACGTTGAAGAGAATGCCCCCTCGATTTTGTTGACAATTCTTGATGCGCCGGAAGGGCGAAGGGATGCTCGCTGCTATCACAATCAGGACAACTTTGATCTTGAGGGGACACCGAAAGCAAACGATGCAATAGACCTGCGGGACAGAGTGGTCAGTACGTGGCCATGACATGGCGCCAACGGCGACGACTGTTCGGTTTCCGTGGTTTTTGAAGGCCAAGATGTAGGATGTTGCGCCCCTAGCTGTAGCCAACCAAGCTTCGATGATGAGAATCGCCCCCTCGATTTCGTTGACAATTCTTGATGCGCCGGAAGGGCGAAGGGACGCTCGCTGCTATCACAATCAGGACAACCTTGATCTTGAGGGGACACCAAAAGCAAACGATGCAATAGGCCTGCGTTACAGAGAGTGTTCAGTACGTGGTCATGATATGGCGCCAACTGCGACGACTCTTCGATTTCCGTGGATTTTTGAAGGCCAAGATGTACATGTTGCGCCCCTAGCTGAAGCCATCCAACCTACGTTGATGAGAATGGCCCCCTCGATTTCGTTGACAATTCTTTTTGCGCCGGAAGGGCGAAGGGATGCTCGCTGCTATCACAATCAGGACAACCTTGATCTTGAGGGGACACCGAAAGCAAACGATGAAATAGACCTGCGTGACAGAGAGTGGTCAGTACGTGGCCTTAATATGGCGCCAACTGCGACGACTGTTCGGATTCCGTGGTTTTTGAAGGCTGAGATGAACGATGTTGCGCCCCTAGCTGAATCCAACCAAGCTACGTTGATGAGAATGGCCCCCTCGATTTCGCTGACAATTCTTGACGCGAAGGGAGCGTGAAGGGATGTTTACTGCGATTACAATCAGGACGATCTTGAACTTGCGGGGATTCTGTAAGCAAACGACACAATGGACTTAAGTTACAGAGTGTATTTAGTACATGACCATGATATGGCGCGAACTGCAACGACTGTCCGGATTCCGTGGCATCTTGAAGGCCAAAATGAACGATGTAGCGCCCCAAGCGGAAGCCTACCTAGCTACGTTGATGAGAATGCCCCCTCAATTTCGCTGACAATTCTTGATGCGCCGGGAGGGCGAAGGGATGCTCGCTGCGATCACAATCAGGACAACCTTGATCTTGAGGGGGACACCGAAAACAAACGATGCAATAGACCTGCGTTACAGAGAGTGGTCAGTACGTGGTCATGATATGGCGCCAACTGCGACGACTCTTCGATTTCCGTGGCTTTTTGAAGGCCAAGATGTACATGTTGCGCCCCTAGCTGAAGCCATCCAACCTATTTTGATGAGAATGGCCCCCTCGATTTCGTTGACAATTCTTGATGCGCCGGAAGGGCGAAGGGATGCTCGCTGCTATCACAATCAGGACAACCTTGATCTTGAGGGGATACCGTAAGCAAACGACACAATGGACTTAAGTTACAGAGTGTATTTAGTACATGAGCATGATATGGCGCCAACTGCAACGACTGTCCGGATTCCGTGGCATCTTGAAGGCCAAAATGAACGATGTAGCGCCCCAAGCGGAAGCCTACCTAGCTACGTTGATGAGAATGCCCCCTCAATTTCGCTGACAATTCTTGATGCGCCGGGAGGGCGAAGGGATGCTCGCTGCGATCACAATCAGGACAACCTTGATCTTGAGGGGGACACCGAAAACAAACGATGCTATAGACCTGCGTGACAGAGGGTGGTCAGTACGTGGTCATGATGTGGCGCCAACTGCGACGACTGTGCGGATTCCGTGGTTTTTGAAGGCCAAGATGTAGGATGTTGCGCCCCTAGCTGTAGCCAACCAAACTTCGATGATGAGAATCGCCCCCTCGATTTCGTTGACAATTCTTGATGCGCCGGAAGGGCGAAGGGATGCTCGCTGCTATCACATTCAGGACAACCTTTATCTTGAGGGGACACCGAAAGCAAACGATGCAATAAACCTGCGTGACAGAGAGTGGTCAGTACGTGGTCATGATGTGGCGCCAACTGCGACGACTGTGCGGATTCCGTGGTTTTTGAAGGCCAAGATGTACGATGTTGCGCCCCTAGCTGTAGCCAACCAAGCTTCGTTGATGAGAATCGCCCCCTCGATTTCGTTGACAATTCTTGATGCGCCGGGAGGGCGAAGGGATGCTCGCTGCGATCACAATCAGGACAATCTTGATCTTGAGGGGGACACCGAAAACAAACGATGCAATAGACCTGCGTGACAGAGAGAGGTCAGTACATGACCATGATATGGCGCCAACTCCTACGACTGTGCGGATTCCGTGGCTTTTTGAAGGCCAAGATGTACGATGTTGCGTATCTAGCTGAAGCCAACCAAGCTACGTTGATGAGAATGGCTCCCTCGGTTTCGTTGACAATTCTTGATGCGCCGGGAGGGCGAAGGGATGCTCACTGCGATCACAATCAGGACAACCTTGATCTTGAGGGGGACACCGAAAACAAACGATGCTATACACCTGCGTGACAGAGAGTGGTCAGTGCGTGGCCATGATATGGCGCCAACTGCGACGACTGTGCTGATTCCGTGACTTTTTGAAGGCCAAGATGTACGGTGTTGCGCCCCTAGCTGAAGCCAACCAAGCTACGTTGAAGAGAATGCCCCCTCGATTTTGTTGACAATTCTTGATGCGCCGGAAGGGCGAAGGGATGCTCGCTGCTATCACAATCAGGACAACCTTGATCTTGAGGGGACACCGAAAGCAAACAATGCAATAGACCTGCGTGACAGAGTGGTCAGTACGTGGCCATGACATGGCGCCAACGGCGACGACTGTTCGGTTTCCGTGGTTTTTGAAGGCTAAGATGAACGATGTTGCGCCCCTAGCTGAATCCAACCAAGATACGTTGATGAGAATGGCCCCCACGATTTCGCTGACAATACTTGACGCGTAGGGAGGGTGAAGCGATGTTTACTGCTATCACAATAAGGACAACCTTGATGTTGAGGGGACACCAAAAGCTAACGATGCAATAGACCTGCGTGACAGAGAGTGGTCAGTACGTGGTCATGATATGGCGCCAACTGCGACGACTGTGCGGATACAGTGGCTTTTTCACGGCCAAGATGTACGATGTTGCCCCCTTAGCTGAAGCCAACCAAGCTACGTTGATGAGAATGGCCCCCTCGATTTCGTTGACAATTCTTGATGCGCCGGAAGGGCGAAGGGATGCTCGCTGCTATCACAATCAGGACAACCTTGATCTTGAGGGGATACCGTAAGCAAACGACACAATGGACTTAAGTTACAGAGTGTATTTAGTACATGAGCATGATATGGCGCCAACTGCAACGACTGTCCGGATTCCGTGGCATCTTGAAGGCCAAAATGAACGATGTAGCGCCCCAAGCGGAAGCCTACCTAGCTACGTTGATGAGAATGCCCCCTCAATTTCGCTGACAATTCTTGATGCGCCGGGAGGGCGAAGGGATGCTCGCTGCGATCACAATCAGGACAACCTTGATCTTGAGGGTGACACCGAAAACAAACGATGCTATAGACCTGCGTGACAGAGAGTGGTCAGTACGCGGTCATGATATGGCGCCAACTGCGACGACTGTTCTGATTCCGTGGCTTTTTGAAGGCCAAGATGAACGATGTATGGCCCCAAGCTATTGCCGACCAAGCTATGTTTATGAGAATGGGCCCCTCGGTTTCGCTGACACTTCTTGATGATACGGGAGGGCGAATGGATGATCGCTGCGATCACAATCAGGACAATGTTGATCTTGAGGGGACACCGAAAGCAAACGATGAAATAGACCTGCGTGACAGAGAGTGGTCAGTACGTGGCCTTAATATGGCGCCAACTGCGACGACTGTTCTGATTCCGTGGCTTTTTGAAGGCCAAGATGAACGATGTATGGCCCCAAGCTATTGCCGACCAAGCTATGTTTATGAGAATGGGCCCCTCGGTTTCGCTGACACTTCTTGATGATACGGGAGGGCGAATGGATGATCGCTGCGATCACAATCAGGACAATGTTGATCTTGTTGTGACACCGTAAACAAACGATGCAATAGACCTGCGTGACAGAGAGTGGTCAGTACGTGGTCATATATGGCGCCAACTGCGACGTCAGTTCGGATTCCGTGGCTTTTTGAAGGCCAAGGTGAACGATGTTGCGCCCCTAGCTGAAGCCAACCAAGCTACGTTGATGAGAATGGCACCCTCGATTTCGTTGACAATTCTTGATGCGCAGGGAGGGCGAAGGGATCCTAGCTGAGATCTCAATAAGGACAATCTTGACCTTGAGGGGACACCGAAGGCAACCGATGGAATTGACCTGCGTGTCAGAGTGTGTTCCGTACATGGCCATGATATGGCGCCAACTGCGACGACTGTGCGGATTCCGTGGATTTTTTGAAGGCCAAGATGTACGATGTTGCGCCCATAGCTGAATCCATCCAAGCTACGTTGATGAGAATGGCCCCCTCGATTTCGTTGACAATTCTTGATGCGCCGGAAGGGCGAATGGAGGCTCGCTGCTATTACAATCAGGACAACCTTGATCTTGAGGGGACACCGAAAGCAAACGAGGCAATAGACCTGCGTGACAGAGAATGGTCACTACGTGGTCATGATATGGCGCCAACTGCGACGACTGTGTGGATTCCGTGGCTTTTTGAAGGCCAAGATGTACGATTGTGCGCCCCTAGCTGAATCCAACCAAGCTACGTTGATGAGAATGGCCCCCTCGATTTCGTTGACAATTCTTGATGCGCCGGAAGGGCGAAGGGATGCTCGCTGCTATCACAATCAGGACAACCTTGATCGTGACGTGACACCGAAAGGAAATGATGCAGTAGACCTGCGTGACAGAGAGTGGTCAGTACGTGGTCATGATATGGCGCCAATTGCGACGACTTTTCGGATTCCATGGCTTTTTGAATGCCAAGATGAACGATGTAGGGCCCCAAGCTAATGCCGACCAAGCTTTGTTGATGAGAATGGGCCCCTCGATTTCGCTGACACTTCTTGAAGACACGGGAGGGCGAATAGATGCTCGCTGCGATCACAATCAGGACAATCTAGATCTTGAGGGAGACACCGTAAGCAAACGATGCAATAGACTTGCGTGACGGCAGAGAGTGGTCTGTATGTGGCCATGATATGGCGCCAACTGCGACGACAGTTCGGATTCCTTGGCTTCTTTAAGGCTAAGATGAACGATGTTGCGCCCCTAGCTGAAGCCGACCAAGCTACGTTGATGAGAATGGCTCCCCAGATTTCGTTGACAATTCTTGATGCGCCGGGAGGGCGAAGGGTTGCTCGCTGCTGTCACAATCAGGACAACCTTGATCTTGAGGGGGACAGCGAAAACAAACGATGCAATAGACCTGCGTGACAGAGAGGGGTCAGTACGTGGCCATGATATGGCGCCAACTTCGACGACAGTTCGGATTCCGTGGCTCTTTGAAGGCTAAGATGAACGATGTTGCGCCCCTACCTGAAGCCAACCAAGCTACGTTGATGAGAATGGCTCCCTCGATTTCGTTGACAATTCTTGATGCGCCGGGAGGGCGAAGGGTTGCTCGCAGCTATCACAATCAGGACAACCTTGTTCTTGAGGGGGACACCGAAAACAAACGATGCAATAGACCTGCGTGACAGAGAGGGGTCAGTACGGGGCCATGACATGGCGCCAACGGCGACGACTGTTCGGATTACGTGGTTTTTGAAGGCTAAAATTAACGATGTTGCGCCCCTAGCTGAATCCAACCGAGATACGTTGATGAGAATGGCCCCCACGATTTCGCTGACAATTCTTGACGCGTAGGGAGGGTGAAGGGATGTTTACTGCGATCACAATCAGGACAATCTTGAACTTGAGGGGATACCGTAAGCAAACGACACAATGGACTTAAGTGACAGAGTGTATTTAGTACATGACCCTGATATGGCGCCAACTGCAACGACTGTCCGGAATCCGTGGCATCTTGAAGGCCAAAATGAACGATGTAGCGCCCCAAGCGGAAGCCAACCAAGCGAAGGTGATGAGGATGCCCCCTCGATTTCGCTGACACTTCTTGATGCGCCGGGAGGGCGAAGGGATGCTCGCTGCGATTACAATCAGAACAATCTTGATCTTGAAAGGCCGCTGGAAGCAACCGATAATATATACCTAAGTGACAGAGTGTGGTCAGCACACGGCCATGATATGGCGCCAACTGCAACGACTTTCCGGATTCCTTGGCTTTTTGAAGGCCAAGATGAACAATGTATCGCCCCAAGCGGAAGCCTACCAAGCTACGTTGATGAGAATGCCCCCTCAATTTCGCTGACACTTCTTGTTGCGCCGGGAGGGCGAAGGGATGCTCGCTGCGATAACAATCAGGACAATCTTGATCTTGAGGGGGACACCGAAATCAAACGATGCAATAGACCTGCGTGACACAGAGTGGTCAGTACATGACCATGATATGGCGCCAACTCCGACGACTGTGCGGATTCCGTGGATTTTTGAAGGCCAAGATGTACGATGTTGCGCATCTAGCTGAAGCCAACCAAGCTACGTTGATGAGAATGGCTCCCTCGGTTTCGTTGACAATTCTTGATGCGCCGGGAGGGCGAAGGGATGCTCACTCCGATCACAATCAGGACAACCTTGATCTTTAGGGGGACACCGAAAACAAACGATGCTATACACCTGCGTGACAGAGAGTGGTCAGTGCGTGGCCATGATATGGCGCCAACTGCGGCGACTGTGCTGATTCCGTGACTTTTTGAAGGCCAAGATGTACGGTGTTGCGCCCCTAGCTGAAGCCAACCAAGCTACGTTGAAGAGAATGCCCCCTCGATTTCGTTGACAATTCTTGATGCGCCGGAAGGGCGAAGGGATGCTCGCTGCTATCACAATCAGGATAACCTTGATCATGAGGGGACACCGAAAGCAAACGATGCAATAGACCTGCGTGACAGAGAGTGGTCAGTACGTGGTCATGATATGGGGCCAACGGCGACGACTGTTCGAATTCCGTGGCTTTTTGAAGGCCAAGATGTACGATGTTGCGCCCCTAGCTGAAGCCAACCAAGCTACGTTGAAGAGAATGCCCCCTCGATTTCGTTGACAATTCTTGATGCGCCGGAAGGGCGTAGGGATGCTCGCTGCTATCACAATCAGGACAACCTTGATCTTGAGGGGACACCGAAAGCAAACGATGCAATAGACCTGCTTGACAGAGAGTGATCAGTACGTGGTCATGATATGGGGCCAACGGCGACGACTGTTCGAATTCCGTGGCTTTTTGAAGGCCAAGATGTACGATGTTGCGCCCCTAGCTGAAGCCATTCAAGCTACGTTGATGAGAATGGCCCCCTCGATTTCGTTGACAATTCTTGATGCGCCGGAAGGGCGAAGGGATGCTCGCTGCTATCACAATCAGGACAACCTTGATCTTGAGGGGACACCGAAAGCAAATGATGCAATAGACCTGCGGGACAGAGAGTGGTCAGTACGTGGCTATGATATGGCGCCAACTGCGACGACTGTGCGGATTCCGTGGCTTTTTGAAGGCCAAGATGTACGATGTTGCGTCCCTAGCTGAAGCCAAGCAAGCTACGTTGATGAGAATGGCCCCCTCGATTTCGTTGACAATTGTTGATGCGCCGGAAGGGCGAAGAGATGCTCGCTGCTATCACAATAAGGACAACCTTGATCTTGAGGGAACACCGAAAGCAAACGATGCAATAGACCTGCGTGACAGAGAGTGGTCAGTACGTGGCCTTTATATGGCGCCAATTGTGACGACTGTGCGGATTCCGTGGCTTTATGAAGGCCAAAAGGAACGATGTTGCGCCCCTAGCTGAAGCCAACCAAGCTACGTAGATAAGAATGGCCCCCTCGATTTCGTTGACAATTCTTGATGCGCCGGATGGGCGAAGGGATGCTCGCTGCTATCACAATCAGGACGACCTTGTTCCTGAGGGGGACACCGAAAACAAACGATGCAATAGACCTGCGTGACAGAGAGGGGTCAGTACGTGGCCATGATATGGCGCGAAGTGCGACAGCTGTTCGGATTTTGTGGATTTTTGAAGGCCAAGATGAACGATGTTGCGCCCCTAGCTGAAGCCATCCAAGCTACGTTGATGAGAATGGCCCCCTCAATTTCGTTGACAATTCTTGATGCGCCGGATGGGCGAAGGGATGCTCGCTGCTATCACAATCAGGACAACCTTGTTCTTGAGGGGGACACCGAAAACAAACGATGCAAGAGACCTGCGTGACAGAGAGGGGTCAGTACGGGGCCATGACATGGCGCCAACGGCGACGACTGTTCGGATTACGTGGTTTTTGAAGGCTAAAATGAACGATGTTGCGCCCCTAGCTGAATCCAACCAAGCTACGTTGATGAGAATGGCCCCCTCGATTTAGTTGACAATTCTTGATGCGCCGGAAGGGCGAAGGGATGCTCGCTGCTATCACAATCAGGACAACCTTGATCGTGACGTGACACCGAATGGAAATGATGCAGTAGACCTGCGTGACAGAGAGTGGTCAGAACGTGGTCATGATATGGCGCCAATTGCGACGACTTTTCGGATTCCATGGCTTTTTGAATGCCAAGATGAACGATGTAGGGCCAAAAGCAGAGGCCTACCAAGCTGCGTTGATGAGAATGGCCCCCTCGATTTCGCTGACACTTCTTGACGATACGGGAGGGCGAATGGATGCACGCTGCGATCACAATGAGGACAATCTTGATCTTGAGGGGACACCGAAAGCAAACGATGCAATAGACCTGCTTGACAGAGAGAGGTCAGTACGTGGTCATGATATGGCGCCAACTGCGACGGCTGTTCTGATTCCGTGGCTTTTTGAAGGCCAACATGAACGAAGTAGGGCCCCAAGCTAATGCCGACCAAGCTTTGTTGATGAGAATGGGCCCCTCGATTTCGCTGACACTTCTTGAAGACACGGGAGGGCGAATAGATGCTCGCTGCGATCACAATCAGGACAATCTAGATCTTGAGGGAGACACCGTAAGCAAACGATGCAATAGACTTGCGTGACGGCAGAGAGTGGTCTGTATGTGGCCATGATAGGGCGCCAACTGCGACGACAGTTCGGATTCCTTGGCTTTTTTAAGGCTAAGATGAACGATGTTGCGCCCCTAGCTGAAGCCGACCAAGCTACGTTGATGAGAATGGCTCCCCAGATTTCGTTGACAATTCTTGATGCGCCGGGAGGGCGAAGGGTTGCTCGCTGCTGTCACAATCAGGACAACCTTGATCTTGAGGGGACACCGAAAGCAAATGATGCAATAGACCTGCGGGACAGAGAGTGGTCAGTACGTGGCTATGATATGGCGCCAACTGCGACGACTGTGCGGATTCCGTGGCTTTTTGAAGGCCAAGATGTACGATGTTGCGTCCCTAGCTGAAGCCAAGCAAGCTACGTTGATGAGAATGGCCCCCTCGATTTCGTTGACAATTGTTGATGCGCCGGAAGGGCGAAGAGATGCTCGCTGCTATCACAATAAGGACAACCTTGATCTTGAGGGAACACCGAAAGCAAACGATGCAATAAACCTGCGTGACAGAGAGTGGTCAGTACGTGGCCTTTATATGGCGCCAATTGTGACGACTGTGCGGATTCCGTGGCTTTATGAAGGCCAAGAGGAACGATGTTGCGCCCCTAGCTGAAGCCAACCAAGCTACGTAGATAAGAATGGCCCCCTCGATTTCGTTGACAATTCTTGATGCGCCGGATGGGCGAAGGGATGCTCGCTGCTATCACAATCAGGACGACCTTGTTCCTGAGGGGGACACCGAAAACAAACGATGCAATAGACCTGCGTGACAGAGAGGGGTCAGTACGTGGCCATGATATGGCGCCAAGTGCGACAGCTGTTCGGATTTTGTGGATTTTTGAAGGCCAAGATGAACGATGTTGCGCCCCTAGCTGAAGCCATCCAAGCTACGTTGATGAGAATGGCCCCCTCAATTTCGTTGACAATTCTTGATGCGCCGGATGGGCGAAGGGATGCTCGCTGCTATCACAATCAGGACAACCTTGTTCTTGAGGGGGACACCGAAAACAAACGATGCAATAGACCTGCGTGACAGAGAGGGGTCAGTACGGGGCCATGACATGGCGCCAACGGCGACGACTGTTCGGATTACGTGGTTTTTGAAGGCTAAAATGAACGATGTTGCGCCCCTAGCTGAATCCAACCAAGATACGTTGATGAGAATGGCCCCCACGATTTCGCTGACAATTCTTGACGCGTAGGGAGGGTGAAGGGATGTTTACTGCGATCACAATCAGGACGATCTTGAACTTGAGGGGATACCGTAAGCAAACGACACAATGGACTTAAGTGACAGAGTGTATTTAGTACATGACCCTGATATGGCGCCAACTGCAACGACTGTCCGGATTCCGTGGCATCATGAAGGCCAAAATGAACGAGGTAGCGCCCCAAGCAGAAGCCAACTAAGCGAGGGTGTTGAGAATGGCCCCCTCGATTTCGCTGACGATTCTTGATGCGCCGGGAGGGCAAAGGGATGCTCGCTGCGATTACAATCAGAACAATCTTGATCTTGAAAGGACGCCGGAAGCAACCGATAATATGTACCTAAGTGACAGAGTGTGGTCAGTACATGGCCATGTTATGGCGCCAACTGCAACAACTTTCCGGATTCATTGGCTTTTTGAAGGCCAAGATGAACGATGTATCGCCCCAAGCGGAAGCCTACCGAGCTACGGTGATGAGAATGCCCCCTCAATTTCGCTGACACTTCTGGTTGCGCCGGGAGGGCGAAGGAATTCTCGCTGCGATCACAATCAGGACAATCTTGATCTTGAGGGGGACAACGAAAACAAACGATGCAATAGACCTGCGTGACAGAGAGTGGTCAGTACATGACCATGATATTGCGCCAACTCCGACTACTGTGCGGATTCCGTGGCATTTTGAAGGCCAAGATGTACGATGTTGCGCCCCTAGCAGAAGCCAACCAAGCTACGTTGATGAGAATGGCTCCCTTGATTTCGTTGACAATTCTTGATGCCCCGGGAGGGCGAAGGGATGCTCGCTGCTATCACAATCAGGACAACCTTGATCTTGAGGGGGACACCTAAAACAAACGATGAAATAGACCTGCGAGACAGAGAGTGGTCAGTACGTGGCCTTTATATGGCGCCAACTGCGACGACTGTCCAGATTCCGTGGCTTTTTGAAGGCCAAGAGGAACGATGTTGCGCCCCTAGCTGAAGCCAACCAAGCTACGTAGATGAGAATGGCCCCCTCGATTTCGTTTACAATTCTTGATGCGCAGGGAGGGCGAAGGGATCCTAGCTGAGATCACAATAAGTGCAATCTTGACCTTGAGGGGACACCGAAGGTAACCGATGGAATTGATCTGCGTGTCAGAGTGTGTTCCGTACATGGCCATGATATGGCGCCAACTGCGACGACTGTGCGGATTCCGTGGCTTTTTGAAGGCCAAGATGTACGATGTTGCGCCCCTAGCTGAATCCATAAAAGCTACGTTGATGAGAATGGCTCCCTAGATTTCGTTTACAATTCTTGATGCGCCGTTAGGGCGAAGGGTTGCTCGCTGCTATCACAATCAGGACAACCTTGATCTTGAGGGGGACACCGAAAACAAACGATGCAATAGACCTGCGTGACAGAGTGTGGTCAGCACGTGGCCATGATATGGCGCCAACTGCGACGACTGTTCGGATTCCGCGGATTTTTGAAGGCCAAGATGAACGATGTTGATCCCCTAGCTGAAGCCAACCAAGCTACGATTAAGAGAATGGCCCCCTCGATTTCGTTGACAATTCTTGATGCGCCGGATGGGCGAAGGGATGCTCGCTGCTATCACAATCAGGACAACCTTGTTCTTGAGGGGGACACCGAAAACAAACGATGCAATAGACCTGCGTGACAGAGAGGGGTCAGTACGGGGCCATGACATGGCGCCAACGGCGACGACTGTTCGGATTTCGTGGTTTTTGAAGGCTAAAATGAACGATGTTGCGCCCCAAGCAGAAGCCAACTAAGCGAAGGTGTTGAGAATGGCCCCCTCGATTTCGCTGACAATTCTTGATGCGCCGGGAGGGCAAAGGGATGCTCGCTACGATTACAATCAGAACAATCTTGATCTTGAAAGGACGCCAGAAGCAACCGATAATATGTACCTAAGTGACAGAGTGTGGTCAGTACATGGCCATGATATGGCGCCAACTGCAACAACTTTCCGGATTCCTTGGCTTTTTGAAGGCCAAGATGAACGATGTATCGCCCCAAGCGGAAGCCTACCAAGCTACGTTGATGAGAATACCCCCTCAATTTCGCTGACACTTCTGGTTGCGCCGGGAGGGCGAAGGGATGCTCGCTGCGATCACAATCAGGAAATCTTGATCTTGAGGGGGACAACGAAAACAAACGATGCAATAGACCTGCGTGACAGAGAGTGGTCAGTACATGACCATGATATTGCGCCAACTCCGACTACTGTGCGGATTCCGTTGCATTTTGAAGGCCAAGATGTACGATGTTGCGCCCCTAGCAGAAGCCAACCAAGTTACGTTGATGAGAATGGCTCCCTCGATTTCGTTGACAATTCTTGATGCGCCGGAAGGGCGCATGGATGCTCGCTGCTATCACAATCAGGACAACCTTGATCTTGAGGGGACACCGAAAGCAAACGATGAAATAGACCTGCGAGACAGAGAGTGGTCAGTACGTGGCCTTTATATGGCGCCAACTGCGACGACTGTCCGGATTCCGTGGCTTTTTGAAGGCCAAGAGGAACGATGTTGCGCCCCTAGCTGAAGCCAACCAAGCTACGTAGATGAGAATGGCCCCCTCGATTTCGTTTACAATTCTTGATGCGCAGGGAGGGCGAAGGGATCCTAGCTGAGATCACAATAAGTGCAATATTGACCTTGAGGGGACACCGAAGGTAACCGATGGAATTGATCTGCGTGTCAGAGTGTGTTCCGTACATGGCCATGATATGGCGCCAACTGACACGACTGTGCGGATTCCGTGGCTTTTTGAAGGCCAAGATGTACGATGTTGCGCCCCTAGCTGAATCCATAAAAGCTACGTTGATGAGAATGGCTCCCTAGATTTCGTTGACAATTCTTGATGCGCCGGGAGGGCGAAGGGTTGCTCGCTGCTATCACAATCAGGACAACCTTGATCTTGAGGGGGACACCGAAAACAAACGATGCAATAGACCTGCGTGACAGAGAGTGGTCAGTACGTGGTCATGATATGGGGCCAACGGCGACGACTGTTCGAATTCCGTGGCTTTTTGAAGGCCAAGATGTACGATGTTGCGCCCCTAGCTGAAGCCATTCAAGCTACGTTGATGAGAATGGCCCCCTCGATTTCGTTGACAATTCTTGATGCGCCGGAAGGGCGAAGGGATGCTCGCTGCTATCACAATCAGGACAACCTTGATCTTGAGGGGACACCGAAAGCAAACGATGCAATAGACCTGCGTGACAGAGAGGGGTCAGTACGTGGCCATGATATGGCGCCAACTGCGACGACTGTGCGGATTCCGTGGCTTTTTGAAGGCCAAGATGTACGATGTTGCGTCCCTAGCTGAAGCCAACCAAGCAACGTTGATGGGAATGGCCCCCTCGATTTCGTTGACAATTGTTAATGCGCCGGAAGGGCGAAGAGATGCTCGCTGCTATCACAATAAGGACAACCTTGATCTTGAGGGAACACCGAAAGCAAACGATGCAATAGACCTGCGTGACAGAGAGTGGTCAGTAGGTGGCCTTTATATGGCGCCAACGGCGACGACTGTTCGGATTCCGTGGTTTTTGAAGGCTAAAATGAACGATGTTGCTCCCCTAGCTGAATCCAACCAAGATACGTTGATGAGAATGGCCCCCACGATTTCGCTGGCAATTCTTGACGCGCAGGGAGGGTGAAGGGATGTTTACTGCGATCACAATCAGGACGATCTTGAACTTGAGGGGATACCGTAAGCAAACGACACAATGGACTTAAGTGACAGAGTGTATTTAGTACATGACCCTGATATGGCGCCAACTGCAACGACTGTCCGGATTCCGTGGCATCATGAAGGCCAAAATGAACGATGTAGAGCCCCAAGCAGAAGCCAACTAAGCGAAGGTATTGAGAATGGCCCCCTCGATTTCGCTGACAATTCTTGATGCGCCGGGAGGGCGAAGGGATGCTCGCTGCGATTACAATCAGAACAATCTTGATCTTGAAAGGCCGCTGGAAGCAACCGATAATATATACCTAAGTGACAGAGTGTGGTCAGCACACGGCCATGATATGGCGCCAACTGCAACGACTTTCCGGATTCCTTGGCTTTTTGAAGGCCAAGATGAACAATGTATCGCCCCAAGCGGAAGCCTACCAAGCTACGTTGATGAGAATGCCCCCTCAATTTCGCTGACACTTCTTGTTGCGCCGGGAGGGCGAAGGGATGCTCGCTGCGGTAACAATCAAGACAATCTTGATCTTGAGGGGGACACCGAAAACAAACGATGCAATAGACCTGCGTGACACAGAGTGGTCAGTACATGACCATGATATGGCGCCAACTCCGACGACTGTGCGGATTCCGTGGATTTTTGAAGGCCAAGATGTACGATGTTGCGCATCTAGCTGAAGCCAACCAAGCTACGTTGATGAGAATGGCTCCCTCGGTTTCGTTGACAATTCTTGATGCGCCGGGAGGGCGAAGGGATGCTCACTCCGATCACAATCAGGACAACCTTGATCTTTAGGGGGACACCGAAAACAAACGATGCTATACACCTGCGTGACAGAGAGTGGTCAGTGCGTGGCCATGATATGGCGCCAACTGCGACGACTGTGCTGATTCCGTGACTTTTTGAAGGCCAAGATGTACGGTGTTGCGCCCCTAGCTGAAGCCAACCAAGCTACGTTGAAGAGAATGCCCCCTCGATTTCGTTGACAATTCTTGATGCGCCGGAAGGGCGAAGGGATGCTCGCTGCTATCACAATCAGGATAACCTTGATCATGAGGGGACACCGAAAGCAAACGATGCAATAGACCTGCGTGACAGAGAGTGGTCAGTACGTGGTCATGATATGGGGCCAACGGCGACGACTGTTCGAATTCCGTGGCTTTTTGAAGGCCAAGATGTACGATGTTGCGCCCCTAGCTGAAGCCAACCAAGCTACGTTGAAGAGAATGCCCCCTCGATTTCGTTGACAATTCTTGATGCGCCGGAAGGGCGTAGGGATGCTCGCTGCTATCACAATCAGGACAACCTTGATCTTGAGGGGACACCGAAAGCAAACGATGCAATAGACCTGCTTGACAGAGAGTGGTCAGTACGTGGTCATGATATGGGGCCAACGGCGACGACTGTTCGAATTCCGTGGCTTTTTGAAGGCCAAGATGTACGATGTTGCGCCCCTAGCTGAAGCCATTCAAGCTACGTTGATGAGAATGGCCCCCTCGATTTCGTTGACAATTCTTGATGCGCCGGAAGGGCGAAGGGATGCTCGCTGCTATCACAATCAGGACAACCTTGATCTTGAGGGGACACCGAAAGCAAATGATGCAATAGACCTGCGGGACAGAGAGTGGTCAGTACGTGGCTATGATATGGCGCCAACTGCGACGACTGTGCGGATTCCGTGGCTTTTTGAAGGCCAAGATGTACGATGTTGCGTCCCTAGCTGAAGCCAAGCAAGCTACGTTGATGAGAATGGCCCCCTCGATTTCGTTGACAATTGTTGATGCGCCGGAAGGGCGAAGAGATGCTCGCTGCTATCACAATAAGGACAACCTTGATCTTGAGGGAACACCGAAAGCAAACGATGCAATAGACCTGCGTGACAGAGAGTGGTCAGTACGTGGCCTTTATATGGCGCCAATTGTGACGACTGTGCGGATTCCGTGGCTTTATGAAGGCCAAGAGGAACGATGTTGCGCCCCTAGCTGAAGCCAACCAAGCTACGTAGATAAGAATGGCCCCCTCGATTTCGTTGACAATTCTTGATGCGCCGGATGGGCGAAGGGATGCTCGCTGCTATCACAATCAGGACGACCTTGTTCCTGAGGGGGACACCGAAAACAAACGATGCAATAGACCTGCGTGACAGAGAGGGGTCAGTACGTGGCCATGATATGGCGCCAAGTGCGACAGCTGTTCGGATTTTGTGGATTTTTGAAGGCCAAGATGAACGATGTTGCGCCCCTAGCTGAAGCCATCCAAGCTACGTTGATGAGAATGGCCCCCTCAATTTCGTTGACAATTCTTGATGCGCCGGATGGGCGAAGGGATGCTCGCTGCTATCACAATCAGGACAACCTTGTTCTTGAGGGGGACACCGAAAACAAACGATGCAATTGACCTGCGTGACAGAGAGGGGTCAGTACGGGGCCATGACATGGCGCCAACGGCGACGACTGTTCGGATTACGTGGTTTTTGAAGGCTAAAATGAACGATGTTGCGCCCCTAGCTGAATCCAACCAAGATACGTTGATGAGAATGGCCCCCACGATTTCGCTGACAATTCTTGACGCGTAGGGAGGGTGAAGGGATGTTTACTGCGATCACAATCAGGATGATCTTGAACTTGAGGGGATACCGTAAGCAAACGACACAATGGACTTAAGTGACAGAGTGTATTTAGTACATGACCCTGATATGGCGCCAACTGCAACGACTGTCCGGATTCCGTGGCATCATGAAGGCCAAAATGAACGAGGTAGCGCCCCAAGCAGAAGCCAACTAAGCGAAGGTGTTGAGAATGGCCCCCTCGATTTCGCTGACAAATCTTGATGCGCCGGGAGGGCAAAGGGATGCTCGCTGCGATTACAATCAGAACAATCTTGATCTTGAAAGGACGCCGGAAGCAACCGATAATATGTACCTAAGTGACAGAGTGTGGTCAGTACATGGCCATGATATGGCGCCAACTGCAACAACTTTCCGGATTCCTTGGCTTTTTGAAGGCCAAGATGAACGATGTATCGCCCCAAGCGGAAGCCTACCAAGCTACGGTGATGAGAATGCCCCCTCAATTTCGCTGACACTTCTGGTTGCGCCGGGAGGGCGAAGGAATGCTCGCTGCGATCACAATCAGGACAATCTTGATCTTGAGGGGGACAACGAAAACAAACGATGCAATAGACCTGCGTGACAGAGAGTGGTCAGTACATGACCATGATATTGCGCCAACTCCGACTACTGTGCGGATTCCGTGGCATTTTGAAGGCCAAGATGTACGATGTTGCGCCCCTAGCAGAAGCCAACCAAGCTACGTTGATGAAAATGGCTCCCTTGATTTCGTTGACAATTCTTGATGCCCCGGGAGGGCGAAGGGATGCTCGCTGCTATCACAATCAGGACAACCTTGATCTTGAGGGGGACACCTAAAACAAACGATGCAATAGACCTGCGTGACAGAGAGTGGTCAGTACGTGGCCATGATATGGCGCCAAATGCGACAGCTGTTCGGATTTTGTGGATTTTTGAAGGCCAAGATGAACGATGTTGCGCCCCTAGCTGAAGCCAACCAAGCTACGTTGATGAGAATGGCCCCCTCGATTTCGTTGACAATTCTTGATGCGCCGGATGGGCGAAGGGATGCTCGCTGCTATCACAATCAGGACAACCTTGATCTTGAGCGGGACACTGAAAACAAACGATGCTATAGACCTGCGTTACAGAGAGTGCTCAGTACGCGGTCATGATATGGCGCGAACTGCGACGACTGTTCGATTTCCGTGGCTTTTTGAAGGCCAAGAAGTGCGATGTTGTGCCCCCAGCTGAAGCCAACAAAGCTACGTTGATGAGAATGGCCCCCTCGATTTCGTTGACATTTCTTGATGCGCCGGAAGGGCGAAGAGGTGCTCGCTGCTATCACAATCAGGACAACCTTGATCTTGAGGGGACACCGAAAGCAAACGATGAAATAGACCTGCGAGACAGAGAGTGGTCAGTACGTGGCCTTTATATGGCGCCAACTGCGACGACTGTCCAGATTCCGTGGCTTTTTGAAGGCCAAGAGGAACTATGTTGCGCCCCTAGCTGAAGCCAACCAAACTACGTAGATGAGAATGGCCCCCTCGATTTCGTTTACAATTCTTGATGCGCAGGGAGGGCGAAGGGATCCTAGCTGAGATCACAATAAGTGCAATCTTGACCTTGAGGGGACACCGAAGGTAACCGATGGAATTGATCTGCGTGTCAGAGTGTGTTCCGTACATGGCCATGATATGGCGCCAACTGCGACGACTGTGCGGATTCCGTGGCTTTTTGAAGGCCAAGATGTACGATGTTGCGCCCCTAGCTGAATCCATAAAAGCTACGTTGATGAGAATGGCTCCCTAGATTTCGTTGACAATTCTTGATGCGCCGTTAGGGCGAAGGGTTGCTCGCTGCTATCACAATCAGGACAACCTTGATCTTGAGGGGGACACCGAAAACAAACGATGCAATAGACCTGCGTGACAGAGTGTGGTCAGCACGTGGCCATGATATGGCGCCAACTGCGACGACTGTTCGGATTCCGCGGATTTTTGAAGGCCAAGATGAACGATGTTGATCCCCTAGCTGAAGCCAACCAAGCTACGATATGGAGAATGGCCCCCTCGATTTCGTTGACAATTCTTGATGCGCCGGATGGGCGAAGGGATGCTCGCTGCTATCACAATCAGGACAACCTTGTTCTTGAGGGGGACACCGAAAACAAACGATGCAATAGACCTGCGTGACAGAGAGGGGTCAGTACGGGGCCATGACATGGCGCCAACGGCGACGACTGTTCGGATTTCGTGGTTTTTGAAGGCTAAAATGAACGATGTTGCGCCCCAAGCAGAAGCCAACTAAGCGAAGGTGTTGAGAATGGCCCCCTCGATTTCGCTGACAATTCTTGATGCGCCGGGAGGGCAAAGGGATGCTCGCTGCGATAACAATCAGAACAATCTTGATCTTGAAAGGACGCCAGAAGCAACCGATAATATGTACCTAAGTGACAGAGTGTGGTCAGTACATGGCCATGATATGGCGCCAACTGCAACAACTTTCCGGATTCCTTGGCTTTTTGAAGGCCAAGATGAACGATGTATCGCCCCAAGCGGAAGCCTACCAAGCTACGTTGATGAGAATACCCCCTCAATTTCGCTGACACTTCTGGTTGCGCCGGGAGGGCGAAGGGATGCTCGCTGCGATCACAATCAGGAAATCTTGATCTTGAGGGGGACAACGAAAACAAACGATGCAATAGACCTGCGTGACAGAGAGTGGTCAGTACATGACCATGATATTGCGCCAACTCCGACTACTGTGCGGATTCCGTTGCATTTTGAAGGCCAAGATGTACGATGTTGCGCCCCTAGCAGAAGCCAACCAAGTTACGTTGATGAGAATGGCTCCCTCAATTTCGTTGACAATTCTTGATGCGCCGGAAGGGCGCATGGATGCTCGCTGCTATCACAATCAGGACAACCTTGATCTTGAGGGGACACCGAAAGCAAACGATGAAATAGACCTGCGAGACAGAGAGTGGTCAGTACGTGGCCTTTATATGGCGCCAACTGCGACGACTGTCCGGATTCCGTGGCTTTTTGAAGGCCAAGAGGAACGATGTTGCGCCCCTAGCTGAAGACAACCAAGCTACGTAGATGAGAATGGCCCCCTCGATTTCGTTTACAATTCTTGATGCGCAGGGAGGGCGAAGGGATCCTAGCTGAGATCACAATAAGTGCAATATTGACCTTGAGGGGACACCGAAGGTAACCGATGGAATTGATCTGCGTGTCAGAGTGTGTTCCGTACATGGCCATGATATGGCGCCAACTGCGACGACTGTGCGGATTCCGTGGCTTTTTGAAGGCCAAGATGTACGATGTTGCGCCCCTAGCTGAATCCATAAAAGCTACGTTGATGAGAATGGCTCCCTAGATTTCGTTGACAATTCTTGATGCGCCGGGAGGGCGAAGGGTTGCTCGCTGCTATCACAATCAGGACAACCTTGATCTTGAGGGGGACACCGAAAACAAACGATGCAATAGACCTGCGTGACAGATGTGGTCACTACGTGGCCAAGATATGGCGCCAACTGCGACGACTGTTCGGATTCCGCGGATTTTTGAAGGCCAAGATGAACGATGTTGATCCCCTAGCTGAAGCCAACCAAGCTACGATTAGGAGAATGGCCCCCTCGATTTCGTTGACAATTCTTGATGCGCCGGATGGGCGAAGGGATGCTCGCTGCTATCACAATCAGGACAACCTTGTTCTTGAGGGGGACACCGAAAACAAACGATGCAATAGACCTGCGTGACAGAGAGGGGTCAGTACGGGGCCATGACATGGCGCCAACGGCGACGACTGTTCGGATTTCGTGGTTTTTGAAGGCTAAAATGAACGATGTTGCGCCCCAAGCAGAAGCCAACTAAGCGAAGGTGTTGAGAATGGCCCCCTCGATTTCGCTGACAATTCTTGATGCGCCGGGAGGGCAAAAGGATGCTCGCTGCGATTACAACCAGAACAATCTTGATCTTGAAAGGACGCCGGAAGCAACCGATAATATGTACCTAAGTGACAGAGTGTGGTCAGTACATGGCCATGATATGGCGCCAACTGCAACAACTTTCCGGATTCCTTGGCTTTTTGAAGGCCAAGATGAACGATGTATCGCCCCAAGCGGAAGCCTACCAAGCTACGTTGATGAGAATACCCCCTCAATTTCGCTGACACTTCTGGTTGCGCCGGGAGGGCGAAGGGATGCTCGCTGCGATCACAATCAGGAAATCTTGATCTTGAGGGGGACAACGAAAACAAACGATGCAATAGACCTGCGTGACAGAGAGTGGTCAGTACATGACCATGATATTGCGCCAACTCCGACTACTGTGCGGATTCCGTGGCATTTTGAAGGCCAAGATGTACGATGTTGCGCCCCTAGGTGAAGCCAACCAAGCTACGTTGATGAGAATGGCCCCCTCGATTTCGTTGACAATTCTTGATGCGCCGGAAGGGCGAAGGGATGCTCGCAGCTATCACAATCAGGACAACCTTGATCTTGAGGGGACACCAAAAGCAAACGATGCAATAGACCTGCGTGACAAAGAGTGGTCAGTACGTGGTCATGTTATGGCGCCAACTGCGACGACTGTGCGGATTCCGTGGCTTTTTGAAGGCTAAGGTGTACGATGTTGCGCCCCTAGCTGAAGCCAACCAAGCTACGGTGATGAGAATGGCCCCCTCGATTTTGTTGACAATTCTTGATGCGCCGGAAGGGCGAAGGGAGGCTCGCTGCTATTACAATCAGGACAACCTTGATCTTGAGGGCACACCGAAAGCAAACGAGGCAATAGACCTGCGTGACAGAGAGTGGTCAGTACGTGGTTATGATATAGCGCCAACTGCGACGACTGTGCGGATTCCGTGGCTTTTTGAAGGCCAAGATGTACGATTTTGCGCCCCTAGCTGAAGCCAACCAAGCTACGTTGATGAGAATGGCCCCCTCGATTTCGTTGAAAATTCTTGATGCGCCGGAAGGGCGAAGGGATGCTCGCTGCTATCACAATCAGGACAACCTTGATCTTGAGGGGACACCGAAAGCAAATGATGCAGTAGACCTGCGTGACAGAGAGTGGTCAGTACGTGGTCATGATATGGCGCCAATTGCGACGACTTTTCGGATTCCATGGCTTTTTGAAGGCCAAGATGAACGATGTAGGGCCAAAAGCAGAGGCCTACCAAGCTACGTTGATGAGAATGGCCCCCTCGATTTCGCTGACACTTCTTGACGATACGGGAGGGCGAATGGATGCACGCTGCGATCACAAGCAGGACAATCTTGATCTTGAGGGGACACCGAAAGCAAACGATGCAATAGACCTGCTTGACAGAGAGTGGTCAGTACGTGGTCATGATATGGCGCCAACTGCGACGACTGTTCTGATTCCGTGGCTTTTGAAGGCCAAGATGAACAATGTAGGGCCCCAAGCTAATGCCGACCAAGCTTTGTTGATGAGCATGGGCCCCTCGATTTCGCTGACACTTCTTGACGACACGGGAGGGCGAATGGATGCTCGCTGCGATCACAATCAGGACAATCTTGATCTTGAGGGAGACACCGTAAGCAAACGATGCAATAGACCTGCGTGACGGCAGAGAGTGGTCAGTGTGTGGCAATGATATGGCGCCAACTGCGACAACTGTTCGGATTCCGTGGCTTTTTTAAGGCTAAGATGAGCGATGTTGCGCCCCTAGCTGAAGCCAACGAAGCTACGTTGATGAGAATGGCTCCCCAGATTTCGTTGACAATTCTTGATGCGCAGGGAGGGCGAAGGGATCCTAGCTGAGATCACAATAAGTGCAATCTTGACCTTGAGGGGACACCGAACGTAACCGATGGAATTGACCTGCGTGTCAGAGTGTGTTCCGTACATGGCCATGGTATGGCGCCAACTGGGACGACTGTGCGGATTCCGTGGCTTTTTGAAGGCCAAGATGTACAATGTTGCGCCCCTAGCTGAATCCGTCCAAGCTACGTTGATGAGAATGGCTCCCTAGATTTCTTTGACAATTCTTGATGCGCCGGGAGGGCGAAGGGTTGCTCGCTGCTATCACAATCAGGACAACCTTGATCTTGAGGGGGACACCGAAAACAAACGATGCAATAGACCTGCGTGACAGAGAGTGGTCAGTACGTGGCCATGATATGGCGCCAACTGCGACGACTGTTCGGATTCCGTGGATTTTTGAAGGCCAAGATGAACGATGTTGCGCCCCTAGCTGAAGCCAACCAAGCTACGTTGAGGAGAATGGCCCCCTCGATTTCGTTGACAATTCTTGATCCGCCGGAAGGGCGAAGGGATGCTCGCTGCTATCACAATCAGAACAACCTTGTTCTTGAGGTGGACACCGAAAACAAACGATGCAATAGACCTGCGTGACAGAGAGGGGTCAGTACGTGGCCATGATATGGCGCCAACTTCGACGACACTTCGGATTCCGTGGCTTTTTGAAGGCTTAGATGAACGATGTTGCGCCCCTACCTGAAGCCAACCAAGCTACGTTGATAAGAGTGGCTCCCTCGATTTCGTTGACAATTCTTAATGCACCGGGAGGGCGAAGGGTTGCTCGCAGCTATCACAATCAGGACAACCTTGATCTTGAGGGGGACACCGAAAACAAACGATGCAATAGACCTGCGTGACAGAGAGTGGTCAGTACGTGGCCTTTATATGGCGCCAACTGCGACGACTGTCCGGATTCCGTGGCTTTTTGAAGGCCAACAGGAACGATGTTGCGCCCCTAGCTGAAGCCAACCAAGCTACGTAGATGAGAATGGCCCCCTCGATTTCGTTGACAATTCTTGATGCGCAGGGAGGGCGAAGGGATCCTAGCTGAGATCACAATAAGTGCAATCTTGACCTTGAGGGGACACCGAAGGTAACCGATGGAATTGATCTGCGTGTCAGAGTGTGTTCCGTACATGGCCATGATATGGCGCCAACTGCGACGACTGTGCGGATTCCGTGGCTTTTTGAAGGCCAAGATGTACGATGTTGCGCCCCTAGCTGAATCCATAAAAGCTACGTTGATGAGAATGGCTCCCTAGATTTCGTTGGCAATTCTTGATGCGCCGGTAGGGCGAAGGGTTGCTCGCTGCTATCACAATCAGGACAACCTTGATCTTGAGGGGGACACCGAAAACAAACGATGCAATAGACCTGCGTGACAGAGTGTGGTCAGTACGTGGCCATGATATGGCGCCAACTGCGACGACTGTTTGGATTCCGCGGATTTTTGAAGGCCAAGATGAACGATGTTGATCCCCTAGCTGAAGCCAACCAAGCTACGATTAGGAAAATGGCCCCCTCGATTTCGTTGACAATTCTTGATGCGCCGGATGGGCGAAGGGATGCTCGCTGCTATCACAATCAGGACAACCTTGTTCTTGAGGGGAACACCGAAAACAAACGATGCAATAGACCTGCGTGACAGAGAGGGGTCAGTACGGGGCCATGACATGGCGCCAACGGCGACGACTGTTCGGATTCCGTGGTTTTTGAAGGCTAAAATGAACGATGTTGCGCCCCTAGCTGAATCCAACCAAAATACGTTGATGAGAATGGCCCCCACGATTTCGCTGACAATTCTTGACGCGTAGGGAGGGTGAAGGGATGTTTACTGCGATCACAATCAGGACGAGCTTGAACTTGAGGGGATACCGTAAGCAAACGACACAATGGACTTAAGTGACAGAGTGTATTTAGTACATGACCCTGATATGGCGCCAACTGCAACGACTGTCCGGATTCCGTGGCATCATGAAGGCCAAAATGAACGATGTAGTGCCCCAAGCAGAAGCCAACTAAGCGAAGGTATTGAGAATGGCCCCCTCGATTTCGCTGACAATTCTTGATGCGCCGGGAGGGCAAAGGAATGCTCGCTGCGATTACAATCAGAACAATCTTAATCTTGAAAGGACGCCGGAAGCAACCGATAATATGTACCTAAGTGACAGAGTGTGGTCAGTACATGGCCTTGATATGGCGCCAACTGCAACAACTTTCCGGATTCCTTGGCTTTTTGAAGGCCAAGATGAACGATGTATCGCCCCAAGCGGAAGCCTACCAAGCTACGTTGATGAGAATGCCCCCTCAATTTCGCTGACACTTCTGGTTGCGCCGGGAGGGCGAAGGGATGCTCGCTGCGATCACAATCAGGACAATCTTGATCTTGAGGGGGACAACGAAAACAAACGATGCAATAGACCTGCGTGACAGAGAGTGGTCAGTACATGACCATGATATTGCGCCAACTCCGACTACTGTGCGGATTCCGTGGCATTTTGAAGGCCAAAATATACGATGTTGCGCCCCTAGCAGAAGCCAACCAAGCTACGTTGATGAGAATGGCTCCCTCGATTTCGTTGACAATTCTTGATGCGCCGGAAGGGCGAAGGGATGCTCGCTGCGATCACAATCAGGACAACCATGATCTTGAGGGGGACACCGAAAACAAACGATGCTATAGACCTGCGTGACAGAGAGTGGTCAGTGCGTGGCCGTGATATGACTCCAGCTGCGACGAATGTGCTGATTCCGTGACTTTTTGAAGGCCAAGATGTACGGTGTTGCGCCCCTAGCTGAAGCCAACCAAGCTACGTTGATGAGATGGCCCCCTCGATTTCATTGAAAATTCTTGATGCGCCGGAAGGGCGAAGGGATGCTCGCTGCTATCACAATCAGGACAACCTTGATCTTGAGGGGACACCGAAAGCAAATGATGCAGTAGACCTGCGTGACAGAGAGTGGTCAGTACGTGGTCATGATATGGCGCCAATTGCGACGACTTTTCGGATTCCATGGCTTTTTGAAGGCCAAGATGAACGATGTAGGGCCAAAAGCAGAGGCCTACCAAGCTACGTTGATGAGAATGGCCCCCTCGATTTCGCTGACACTTCTTGACGATACGGGAGGGCGAATGGATGCACGCTGCGATCACAAGCAGGACAATCTTGATCTTGAGGGGACACCGAAAGCAAACGATGCAATAGACCTGCTTGACAGAGAGTGGTCAGTACGTGGTCATGATATGGCGCCAACTGCGACGACTGTTCTGATTCCGTGGCTTTTGAAGGCCAAGATGAACAATGTAGGGCCCCAAGCTAATGCCGACCAAGCTTTGTTGATGAGCATGGGCCCCTCGATTTCGCTGACACTTCTTGACGACACGGGAGGGCGAATGGATGCTCGCTGCGATCACAATCAGGACAATCTTGATCTTGAGGGAGACACCGTAAGCAAACGATGCAATAGACCTGCGTGACGGCAGAGAGTGGTCAGTATGTGGCAATGATATGGCGCCAACTGCGACGACTGTTCGGATTCCGTGGCTTTTTTAAGGCTAAGATGAACGATGTTGCGCCCCTAGCTGAAGCCAACGAAGCTACGTTGATGAGAATGGCTCCCCAGATTTCGTTGACAATTCTTGATGCGCCGGGAGGGCGAAGGGTTGCTCGCTGCTATCACAATCAGGACAACCTTGATCTTGAGGGGGACCCCAAAAGCAAACGATGCAATAGACCTGCGTGACAAAGAGTGGTCAGTACGTGGTCATGATATGGCGCCAACTGCGACGACTGTGCGGATTCCGTGGCTTTTTGAAGGCTAAGGTGTACGATGTTGCGCCCCTAGCTGAAGCCAACCAAGCTACGGTGATGAGAATGGCCCCCTCGATTTTGTTGACAATTCTTGATGCGCCGGAAGGGCGAAGGGAGGCTCGCTGCTATTACAATCAGGACAACCTTGATCTTGAGGGCACACCGAAAGCAAACGAGGCAATAGACCTGCGTGACAGAGAGTGGTCAGTACGTGGTTATGATATGGCGCCAACTGCGACGACTGTGCGGATTCCGTGGCTTTTTGAAGGCCAAGATGTGCGATTGTGCGCCCCTAGCTGAAGCCAACTAAGCTACGTTGATGAGAATGGCCCCCTCGATTTCGTTGAAAATTCTTGATGCGCCGGAAGGGCGAAGGGATGCTCGCTGCTATCACAATCAGGACAACCTTGATCTTGAGGGGACACCGAAAGCAAATGATGCAGTAGACCTGCGTGACAGAGAGTGGTCAGTACGTGGTCATGATATGGCGCCAATTGCGACGACTTTTCGGATTCCATGGCTTTTTGAAGGCCAAGATGAACGATGTAGGGCCAAAAGCAGAGGCCTACCAAACTACGTTGATGAGAATGGCCCCCTCGATTTCGCTGACACTTCTTGACGATACGGGAGGGCGAATGGATGCACGCTGCGATCACAAGCAGGACAATCTTGATCTTGAGGGGACAGCGAAAGCAAACGATGCAATAGACCTTCTTGACAGAGAGTGGTCAGTACGTGGTCATGATATGGCGCCAACTGCGACGACTGTTCTGATTCCGTGGCTTTTGAAGGCCAAGATGAACAATGTAGGGCCCCAAGCTAATGCCGACCAAGCTTTGTTGATGAGCATGGGCCCCTCGGTTTCGCTGACACTTCTTGACGACACGGGAGGGCGAATGGATGCTCGCTGCGATCACAATCAGGACAATCTTGATCTTGAGGGAGACACCGTAAGCAAACGATGCAATAGACCTGCGTGACGGCAGAGAGTGGTCAGTATGTGGCCATGATATGGCGCCAACTGCGACGACTGTTCGGATTCCGCGGATTTTTGAAGGCCAAGATGAACGATGTTGATCCCCTAGCTGAAGCCAACCAAGCTACGATTAGGAGAATGGCCCCCTCGATTTCGTTGACAATTCTTGATGCGCAGGGAGGGCGAAGGGATCCTAGCTGAGATCACAATAAGTGCAATCTTGACCTTGAGGGGACACCAAAAGCAAACGATGCAATAGACCTGCGTGACAAAGAGTGGTCAGTACGTGGTCATGATATGGCGCCAACTGCGACGACTGTGCGGATTACGTGGCTTTTTGAAGGCTAAGGTGTACGATGTTGCGCCCCTAGCTGAAGCCAACCAAGCTACGGTGATGAGAATGGCTCCCTAGATTTCTTTGACAATTCTTGATGCGCCGGGAGGGCGAAGGGTTGCTCGCTGCTATCACAATCAGGACAACCTTGATCTTGAGGGGGACACCGAAAACAAACGGTGCAATAGACCTGCGTGACAGAGAGTGGTCAGTACGTGGCCATGATATGGCGCCAACTGCGACGACTGTGCGGATTCCGTGGCTTTTTGAAGGCCAAGATGTACGATTGTGCGCCCCTAGCTGAAGCCAACCAAGCTACGTTGATGAGAATGGCCCCCTCGATTTCGTTGAAAATTCTTGATGCGCCGGAAGGGCGAAGGGATGCTCGCTGCTATCACAATCAGGACAACCTTGATCTTGAGGGGACAGCGAAAGCAAACGATGCAATAGACCTTCTTGACAGAGAGTGGTCAGTACGTGGTCATGATATGGCGCCAACTGCGACGACTGTTCTGATTCCGTGGCTTTTGAAGGCCAAGATGAACAATGTAGGGCCCCAAGCTAATGCCGACCAAGCTTTGTTGATGAGCATGGGCCCCTCGATTTCACTGACACTTCTTGACGACACGGGAGGGCGAATGGATGCTCGCTGCGATCACAATCAGGACAATCTTGATCTTGAGGGAGACACCGTAAGCAAACGATGCAATAGACCTGCGTGACGGCACAGAGTGGTCAGTATGTGGCAATGATATGGCGCCAACTGCGACGACAGTTCGGATTCCGTGGCTTTTTGAAGGCCAAGAGGAACTATGTTGCGCCCCTAGCTGAAGCCAACCAAGCTACGTAGATGAGAATGGCCCCCTCGATATCGTTGACAATTCTTGATGCGCAGGGAGGGCGAAGGGATCCTAGCTGAGATCACAATAAGTGCAATCTTGACCTTGAGGGGACACCGAACGTAACCGATGGAATTGACCTGCGTGTCAGAGTGTGTTCCGTACATGGCCATGGTATGGCGCCAACTGGGACGACTGTGCGGATTCCGTGGCTTTTTGAAGGCCAAGATGTTCAATGTTGCGCCCCTAGCTGAATCCGTCCAAGCTACGTTGATGAGAATGGCTCCCTAGATTTCTTTGACAATTCTTGATGCGCCGGGAGGGCGAAGGGTTGCTCGCTGCTATCACAATCAGGACAACCTCGATCTTGAGGGGGACACCGAAAACAAACGATGCAATAGACCTGCGTGACAGAGAGTGGTCAGTACGTGGCCATGATATGGCGCCAACTGCGACGACTGTTCGGATTCCGTGGACTTTTGAAGGCCAAGATGAACGATGTTGCGCCCCTAGCTGAAGCCAACCAAGCTACGTTGAGGAGAATGGCCCCCTCGATTTCGTTGACAATTCTTGATCCGCCGGAAGGGCGAAGGGATGATCGCTGCTATCACAATCAGAACAACCTTGTTCTTGAGGTGGACACCGAAAACAAACGATGCAATAGACCTGCGTGACAGAGAGGGGTCAGTACGTGGCCATGATATGGCGCCAACTTCGACGACACTTCGGATTCCGTGGTTTTTTGAAGGCTTAGATGAACGATGTTGCGCCCCTAGCTGAATCCAACCAAGATACGTTGATGAGAATGGCCCCCACGATTTCGCTGACAATTCTTGACGCGTAGGAAGGGTGAAGGGATGTTTACTGCGATCACAATCAGGACGATCTTGAACTTGAGGGGATACCGTAAGCAAACGACACAATGGACTTAAGTGACAGAGTGTATTTAGTACATGACCCTGATATGGCGCCAACTGCAACGACTGTCCGGATTCCGTGGCATCATGAAGGCCAAAATGAACGATGTAGCGCCCCAAGCAGAAGCCAACTAAGCGAAGGTGTTGAGAATGGCCCCCTCGATTTCGCTGACAATTCTTGATGCGCCGGGAGGGCAAAGGGATGCTCGCTGCGATTACAATCAGAACAATCTTGATCTTGAAAGGACGCCGGAAGCAACCGATAATATGTACCTAAGTGACAGAGTGTGGTCAGTACATGGCCATGATATGGCGCCAACTGCAACAACATTCCGGATTCCTTGGCTTTTTGAAGGGCAATGTGAACGATGTATCGCCCCAAGCGGAAGCCTACCAAGCTACGTTGATGAGAATACCCCCTCAATTTCGCTGACACTTCTGGTTGCGCCGGGAGGGCGAAGGGATGCTCGCTGCGATCACAATCAGGACAATCTTGATCTTGAGGGGGACAACGAAAACAAACGATGCAATAGACCTGCGTGACAGAGAGTGGTCAGTACATGACCATGATATTGCGCCAACTCCTACTACTGTGCGGATTCCGTGGCATTTTGAAGGCCAAGATGTACGATGTTGCGCCCCTAGCAGAAGCCAACCAAGCTACGTTGATGAGAATGGCTCCCTCGATTTCATTGACAATTCTTGATGCGCCGGAAGGGCGAAGGGATGCTCGCTGCGATCACAATCAGTACAACCATGATCTTGAGGGGGACACCGAAAACAAGCGATGCAATAGACCTGCGTGACAGAGAGTGGTCAGTGCGTGGCCATGATATGGCTCCAGCTGCGACGAATGTGCTGATTCCGTGACTTTTTGAAGGCCAAGATGTACGGTGTTGCGCCCCTAGCGGAAGCCAACCAAGCTACGTTGATGAGAATGCCCCCTCGATTTTGTTGAAAATTCTTGATGCGCCGGAAGGGCGAAGGGATGCTCGCTGCTATCACAATCAGGACAACCTTGATCTTGAGGGGACACCGAAAGCAAACGATGCAATAGACCTGCGTGACAGAGAGGGGTCAGTACGGGGCCATGACATGGCGCCAACGGCGACGACTCTGCGGATTCCGTGGCTTTTTGAAGGCCAAGATGTACGATGTTGCGCCCCTAGCTGAAGCCAACCAAGCTACGTTGATGAGAATGGCTCCCTCGATTTCATTGACAATTCTTGATGCGCCGGAAGGGCGAAGGGATGCTCGCTGCGATCACAATCAGTACAACCATGATCTTGAGGGGGACACCGAAAACAAGCGATGCAATAGACCTGCGTGACAGAGAGTGGTCAGTGCGTGGCCATGATATGGCTCCAGCTGCGACGAATGTGCTGATTCCGTGACTTTTTGAAGGCCAAGATGTACGGTGTTGCGCCCCTAGCTGAAGCCAACCAAGCTACGTAGATGAGAATGGCCCCCTCGATATCGTTGACAATTCTTGATGCGCAGGGAGGGCGAAGGGATCCTAGCTGAGATCACAATAAGTGCAATCTTGACCTTGAGGGGACACCGAACGTAACCGATGGAATTGACCTGCGTGTCAGAGTGTGTTCCGTACATGGCCATGGTATGGCGCCAACTGGGACGACTGTGCGGATTCCGTGGCTTTTTGAAGGCCAAGATGTTCAATGTTGCGCCCCTAGCTGAATCCGTCCAAGCTACGTTGATGAGAATGGCTCCCTAGATTTCTTTGACAATTCTTGATGCGCCGGGAGGGCGAAGGGTTGCTCGCTGCTATCACAATCAGGACAACCTTGATCTTGAGGGGGACACCGAAAACAAACGATGCAATAGACCTGCGTGACAGAGAGTGGTCAGTACGTGGCCATGATATGGCGCCAACTGCGACGACTGTTCGGATTCCGTGGACTTTTGAAGGCCAAGATGAACGATGTTGCGCCCCTAGCTGAAGCCAACCAAGCTACGTTGAGGAGAATGGCCCCCTCGATTTCGTTGACAATTCTTGATCCGCCGGAAGGGCGAAGGGATGATCGCTGCTATCACAATCAGAACAACCTTGTTCTTGAGGTGGACACCGAAAACAAACGATGCAATAGACCTGCGTGACAGAGAGGGGTCAGTACGTGGCCATGATATGGCGCCAACTTCGACGACACTTCGGATTCCGTGGTTTTTTGAAGGCTTAGATGAACGATGTTGCGCCCCTAGCTGAATCCAACCAAGATACGTTGATGAGAATGGCCCCCACGATTTCGCTGACAATTCTTGACGCGTAGGGAGGGTGAAGGGATGTTTACTGCGATCACAATCAGGACGATCTTGAACTTGAGGGGATACCGTAAGCAAACGACACAATGGACTTAAGTGACAGAGTGTATTTAGTACATGACCCTGATATGGCGCCAACTGCAACGACTGTCCGGATTCCGTGGCATCATGAAGGCCAAAATGAACGATGTAGCGCCCCAAGCAGAAGCCAACTAAGCGAAGGTGTTGAGAATGGCCCCCTCGATTTCGCTGACAATTCTTGATGCGCCGGGAGGGCAAAGGGATGCTCGCTGCGATTACAATCAGAACAATCTTGATCTTGAAAGGACGCCGGAAGCAACCGATAATATGTACCTAAGTGACAGAGTGTGGTCAGTACATGGCCATGATATGGCGCCAACTGCAACAACATTCCGGATTCCTTGGCTTTTTGAAGGCCAATGTGAACGATGTATCGCCCCAAGCGGAAGCCTACCAAGCTACGTTGATGAGAATACCCCCTCAATTTCGCTGACACTTCTGGTTGCGCCGGGAGGGCGAAGGGATGCTCGCTGCGATCACAATCAGGACAATCTTGATCTTGAGGGGGACAACGAAAACAAACGATGCAATAGACCTGCGTGACAGAGAGTGGTCAGTACATGACCATGATATTGCGCCAACTCCTACTACTGTGCGGATTCCGTGGCATTTTGAAGGCCAAGATGTACGATGTTGCGCCCCTAGCAGAAGCCAACCAAGCTACGTTGATGAGAATGGCTCCCTCGATTTCATTGACAATTCTTGATGCGCCGGAAGGGCGAAGGGATGCTCGCTGCGATCACAATCAGTACAACCATGATCTTGAGGGGGACACCGAAAACAAGCGATGCAATAGACCTGCGTGACAGAGAGTGGTCAGTGCGTGGCCATGATATGGCTCCAGCTGCGACGAATGTGCTGATTCCGTGACTTTTTGAAGGCCAAGATGTACGGTGTTGCGCCCCTAGCGGAAGCCAACCAAGCTACGTTGATGAGAATGCCCCCTCGATTTTGTTGAAAATTCTTGATGCGCCGGAAGGGCGAAGGGATGCTCGCTGCTATCACAATCAGGACAACCTTGATCTTGAGGGGACACCGAAAGCAAACGATGCAATAGACCTGCGTGACAGAGAGGGGTCAGTACGGGGCCATGACATGGCGCCAACGGCGACGACTCTGCGGATTCCGTGGCTTTTTGAAGGCCAAGATGTACGATGTTGCGCCCCTAGCTGAAGCCAACCAAGCTACGTTGATGAGAATGGCCCCCTCGATTTCGTTGACAATTCTTGATGCGCCGGAAGGGCGAAGGGATGCTCGCAGCTATCACAATCAGGACAACCTTGATCTTGAGGGGACACCAAAAGCAAACGATGCAATAGACCTGCGTGACAAAGAGTGGTCAGTACGTGGTCATGATATGGCGCCAACTGCGACGACTGTGCGGATTCCGTGGCTTTTTGAAGGCTAAGATGTACGATGTTGCGCCCCTAGCTGAAGCCAACCAAGCTACGTTGATGAGAATGGCCCCCTCGATTTTGTTGACAATTCTTGATGCGCCGGAAGGGCGAAGGGAGGCTCGCTGCTATTACAATCAGGACAACCTTGATCTTGAGGGCAGACCGAAAGCAAACGAGGCAATAGACCAGCGCGACAGAGAGTGGTCAGTACGTGGTTATGATATGGCGCCAACTGCGACGACTGTGCGGATTCCGTGGCTTTTTGAAGGCCAAGATGTACGATTGTGCGCCCCTAGCTGAAGCCAACCAAGCTACGTTGATGAGAATGGCCCCCTCGATTTCGTAAAAAATTCTTGATGCGCCGGAAGGGCGAAGGGATGCTCGCTGCTATCACAATCAGGACAACCTTGATCTTGAGGGGACACCGAAAGCAAATGATGCAGTAGACCTGCGTGACAGAGGGTGGTCAGTACGTGGTCATGATATGGCGCCAATTGCGACGACTTTTCGGATTCCATGGCTTTTTGAAGGCCAAGATGAACGATGTAGGGCCAAAAGCAGAGGCCTACCAAGCTACGTTGATGAGAATGGCCCCCTCGATTTCGCTGACACTTCTTGACGATACGGGAGGGCGAATGGATGCACGCTGCGATCACAAGCAGGACAATCTTGATCTTGAGGGGACACCGAAAGCAAACGATGCAATAGACCTGCTTGACAGAGAGTGGTCAGTACGTGGTCATGATATGGCGCCAACTGCGACGACTGTTCTGATTCCGTGGCTTTTGAAGGCCAAGATGAACAATGTGGGGCCCCTAGCTAATGCCGACCAAGCTTTGTTGATGAGCATGGGCCCCTCGATTTCGCTGACACTTCTTGACGACACGGGAGGGCGAATAAATGCTCGCTGCGATCACAATCAAGACAATCTTGATCTTGAGGGAGACACCGTAAGCAAACGATGCAATAGACCTGCGTGACGGCAGAGAGTGGTCAGTATGTGGCAATGATATGGCGCCAACTGCGATGACTGTTCGGATTCCGTGGCTTTTTTAAGGCTAAGATGAACGATGTTGCGCCCCTATCTGAAGCCAACCAAGCTACGTTGATGAGAATGGCTCCCCAGATTTCGTTGACAATTCTTGATGCGCCGGGAGGGCGAAGGGTTGCTCGCTGCTATCACAATCAGGACAACCTTGATCTTGAGGGGGACAGCGAAAACAAACGATGCAATAGACCTGCGTGACAGAGAGGGGTCAGTACGTGCCCATGATATGGCGCCAACTTCGACGACAGTTAGGATTCTGGGGCTTTTTGAAGGCTAAGATGAACGATGCTGCGCCCCTACCTGAAGCCAACCAAGCTACGTTGATGAGAATGGCTCCCTCGATTTCGTTGACAATTCTTGATGCGCCGGGAGGGCGAAGGGTTGCTCGCTGCTATCACAATCAGGACAACCTTGATCTTGAGGGGGACACCGAAAACAAACGATGCAATAGACCTGCGTGACAGAGTGTGGTCAGTACGTGGCCATGATATGGCGCCAACTGCGACGACTGTTCGGATTCCGCGGATTTTTGAAGGCCAAGATGAACGATGTTGATCCCCTAGCTGAAGCCAACCAAGCTACGATTAGGAGAATGGCCCCCTCGATTTCGTTGACAATTCTTGATGCGCCGGATGGGCGAAGGGATGCTCGCTGCTATCACAATCAGGACAACCTTGTTCTTGAGGGGGACACCGAAAACAAACGATGCAATAGTCCTGCGTGACAAAGAGGGGTCAGTACGGGGCCATGACATGGCGCCAACGGCGACGACTGTTCGGATTCCGTGGTTTTTGAAGGCTAAAATGAACAATGTTGCGCCCCTAGCTGAATCCAACCAAGATACGTTGATGAGAATGGCCCCCACGATTTCGCTGACAATTCTTGACGCGTAGGGAGGGTGAAGGGATGTTTACTGCGATCACAATCAGGACGATCTTGAACTTGAGGGGATACCGTAAGCAAACGACACAATGGACTTAAGTGACAGAGTGTATTTAGTACATGACCCTGATATGGCGCCAACTGCAACGACTGTCCGGATTCCGTGGCATCATGAAGGCCAAAATGAACGGTGTAGCGCCCCAAGCAGAAGCCAACTAAGCGAAGGTGTTGAGAATGGCCCCCTCGATTTCGCTGACAAATCTTGATGCGCCGGGAGGGCAAAGGGATGCTCGCTGCGATTACAATCAGAACAATCTTGATCTTGAAAGGACGCCGGAAGCAACCGATAATATGTACCTAAGTGACAGAGTGTGGTCAGTACATGGCCATGATATGGCGCCAACTGCAACAACTTTCCGGATTCCTTGGCTTTTTGAAGGCCAAGATGAACGATGTATCGCCCCAAGCGGAAGCCTACCAAGCTACGTTGATGAGAATACCCCCTCAATTTCGCTGACACTTCTGGTTGCGCCGGGAGGGCGAAGGGATGCTCGCTGCGATCACAATCAGGACAATCTTGATCTTGAGGGGGACAACGAAAACAAACGATGCAATAGACCTGCGTGACAGAGAGTGGTCAGTACATGACCATGATATTGCGCCAACTCCGACTACTGTGCGGATTCCGTGGCAATTTGAAGGCCAAGATGTACGATGTTGCGGCCCTAGCAGAAGCCAACCAAGCTACGTTGATGAGAATGGCTCCCTCGATTTCGTTGACAATTCTTGATGCGCCGGAAGGGCGAAGGGATGCTCGCTGCGATCACAATCAGGACAACCATGATCTTGAGGGGGACACCGAAAACAAACGATGCTATAGACCTGCGTGACAGAGAGTGGTCAGTGCGTGGCCATGATATGGCTCCAGCTGCGACGAATGTGCTGATTCCGTGACTTTTTGAAGGCCAAGATGTACGGTGTTGCGCCCCTAGCGAAAGCCAACCAAGCTACGTTGATGAGAATGGCCCCCTCGATTTCGTTGACAATTCTTGATGCGCCGGAAGGGCGAAGGGATGCTCGCTGCTATCACAATCAGGACAACCTTGATCTTGAGGGCAGACCGAAAGCAAACGAGGCAATAGACCTGCGTGACAGAGAGTGGTCAGTACGTGGTTATGATATGGCGCCAATTGCGACGACTTTTCGGATTCCGTGGCTTTTTTAAGGCTAAGATGAACGATGTTGCGCCCCTAGCTGAAGCCAACCAAGCTACGTTGATGAGAATGGCTCCCCAGATTTCGTTGACAATTCTTGATGCGCCGGGAGGGCGAAGGGTTGCTCGCTGCTATCACAATCAGGACAACCTTGATCTTGAGGGGGACAGCGAAAACAAACGATGCAATAGACCTGCGTGACAGAGAGGGGTCAGTACGTGGCCATGATATGGCGCCAACTGCGACGACTTTCCGGATTCCGTGGCTTTTTTAAGGCCAAGAGGAACGATGTTGCGCCCCTAGCTGAAGCCAACCAAGCTACGTAGATGAGAATGGCCCCCTCGATTTCGATGACAATTCTTGATGCGCAGGGAGGGCGAAGGGATCCTAGCTGAGATCACAATAAGTGCAATCTTGACCTTGAGTGGACACCGAAGGTAACCGATGAAATTGATCTGCGTGTCAGAGTGTGTTCTGTACATGGCCATGATATGGCGCCAACTGGGACGACTGTGCGGATTCCGTGGCTTTTTTAAGGCCAAGAGGAACGATGTTGCGCCCCTAGCTGAAGCCAACCAAGCTACGTAGATGAGAATGGCCCCCTCGATTTCGATGACAATTCTTGATGCGCAGGGAGGGCGAAGGGATCCTAGCTGAGATCACAATAAGTGCAATCTTGACCTTGAGTGGACACCGAAGGTAACCGATGAAATTGACCTGCGTGTCAGAGTGTGTTCCGTACATGGCCATGATATGGCGCCAACTGGGACGACTGTGCGGATTCCGTGGCTTTATGAAGGCCAAGATGTACAATGTTGCGCCCCTAGCTGAAGCCAACCAAGCTACGTTGATGAGAATGGCTCCCCAGATTTCGTTGACAATTCTTGATGCGCCAGGAGGGCGAAGGGTTGCTCGCTGCTATCACAATCAGGACAACCTTGATCTTGAGGGGGACAGCGAAAACGAACGATGCAGTAGACCTGCGTGACAGAGAGGGGTCAGTACGTGGCCTTTATATGGCGCCAACTGCGACGACTGTCCGGATTCCGTGGCTTTTTGAAGGCCAAGAGGAACAATGTTGCGCCCCTAGCTGAAGCCAACCAAGCTACGTAGATGAGAATGGCCCCCTCGATTTCGTTGACAATTCTTGATGCGCAGGGAGGGCGAAGGGATCCTAGCTGAGATCACAATAAGTGCAATCTTGACCTTGAAGGGACACCGAACGTAACCGATGGAATTGACCTGCGTGTCAGAGTGTGTTCCGTACATGGCCATGATATGGCGCCAACTGGGACGACTGTGCGGATTCCGTGGCTTTATGAAGGCCAAGATGTACAATGTTGCGCCCCTAGCTGAATCCGTCCAAGCTACATTGATGAGAATGGCTCCCTAGATTTCGTTGACAATTCTTGATGCGCCGGGAGGGCGAAGGGTTGCTCGCTGCTAAAAAATCAGGACAACCTTGATCTTGAGGGGGACACGGAAAACAAACGATGCAATAGACCTTCGTGACAGAGAGTGGTCAGTACGTGGCCATGATATGGCGCCAACTTCGACGACAGTTCGGATTCCGTGGCTTTTTGAAGGCTTAGATGAACGATGTTGCGCCCCTACCTGAAGCCAACCAAGCTACGTTGATAAGAATGGCTCCCTCGATTTCGTTGACAATTCTTGATGCACCGGGAGGGCGAAGGGTTGCTCGCAGCTATCACAATCAGGACAACCTTGATCTTGAGGGGGACACCGAAAACAAACGATGCAATAGACCTGCGTGACAGAGAGTGGTCAGTACTTGGACATGATATGGCGCCAACTTCGACGACTGTGCGGATTCCGTGGCTTTTTGAAGGCTAAGATGTACGATGTTGCGCCCCTAGCTGAAGCCAACCAAGCTACGTTGATGAGAATGGCCCCCTCGATTTCGTTGACAATTGTTAATGCGCCGGAAGGGCGAAGAGATGCTCGCTGCTATCATAATTAGGACAACCTTGATCTTGAGGGGACACCGAAAGCAAACGATGCAATAGACCTGCGTGACAGAGAGTGGTCAGTACGTGGCCTTTATATGGCGCCAACTGCGACGACTGTCCGGATTCCGTGGCTTTTTGAAGGCCAAGAGGAACAATGTTGCGCCCCTAGCTGAAGCCAACCAAGCTACGTTGAGGAGAATGGCCCCCTCGATTTCGTTGACAATTCTTGATCCGCCGGAAGGGCGAAGGGATGCTCGCTGCTATCACAATCAGGACAACCTTGTTCTTGAGGTGGACACCGAAAACAAACGATGCAATAGACCTGCGTGACAGAGAGGGGTCAGTACGTGGCCATGATATGGCGCCAACTTCGACGACAGTTCGGATTCCGTGGCTTTTTAAAGGCTTAGATGAACGATGTTGCGCCCCTACCTGAAGCCAACCAAGCTACGTTAATAAGAATGGCTCCCTCGATTTCGTTGACAATTCTTGATGCACCGGGAGGGCGAAGGGTTGCTCGCAGCTATCACAATCAGGACAACCTTGATCTTGAGGGGGACACCGAAAACAAACGATGCAATAGACCTGCGTGCCAGAGAGTGGTCAGTACTTGGACATGATATGGCGCCAACTTCGACGACTGCGCGGATTCCGTGGCTTTTTGAAGGCTAAGATGTACGATGTTGCGCCACTAGCTGAAGCCAACCAAGCTACGTTGATGAGAATGGCCCCCTCGATTTCGTTGACAATTCTTGATGCGGCGGAAGGGCGAACGGAGGCTCACTGCTATTACAATCAGGACAACCTTGATCTTGAGGGGACACCGAAAGCAAACGAGGCAATAGACCTGCGTGACAGAGAGTGGTCAGTACATGGCCATGATATGGCGCCAACTGCAACGACTTTCCGGATTCCTGGGCTTTTTGAAGGCCAAGATGAACGATGTATCGCCCCAAGCGGAAGCTACCAAGCTACGTTGATGAGAATGCCCCCTCAATTTCGCTGACACTTCTTGTTGCGCCGGGAGGGCGAAGGGATGCTCGCTGCGATCACAATCAGGACAATCTTGATCTTGAGGGGGACACCGAAAACAAACGATGCAACAGACCTGCGTGACAGAGAGTGGTCAGTACATGACCATGATTTTGCGCCAACTTCGACTACTGTGCGGATTCCGTGGCTTTTTGAAGGCCAAGATGTACGATGTTGCGCCCCTAGCAGAAGCCAACCAAGCTACGTTGATGAGAAGGCTCCCTCGATTTCGTTGACAATTCTTGATGCGCCGGGAGGGCGAAGGGATGCTCGCTGCGATCACAATCAGGACAACCTTGATCTTGAGGGGGACACCGAAAACAAACGATGCTATAGACCTGCGTGACAGAGAGTGGTCAGTGCGTGGCCATGATATGGCTCCAGCTGCGACGACTGTGCTGATTCCGTGACTTTTTGAAGGCCAAGATGTACGGTGTTGAGCCCCTAGCGGAAGCCAACCAAGCTACGTTGATGAGAATGCTTCCTCGATTTCGTTGACAATTCTTGATGCGCCGGAAGGGCGAAGGGGTGCTCGCTGCTATCACAATCAAGACAACCTTGATCTTGAGGGGACACCGAAAGCAAACGATGCAATAGACCTGCGTGACAGAGAGTGGTCAGTACGTGGCCATGATATGGCGCCAACTGCGACGACTCTGCGGATTCCGTGGATTTTTGAAGGCCAAGATGTACGATAATGCGCCCCTAGCTGAAGCCAACCAAGCTACGTTGATGAGAATGGCCCCCTCGATTTCGTTGACAATTCTTGATGCGCCGGAAGGGCGAAGGGATGCTCGCAGCTATCACAATCAGGACAACCTTGATCTTGAGCGGACACCAAAAGCATACGATGCAATAGACCTGCGAGACAAAGAGTGGTCAGTACGTGGTCATGATATCACGCCAACTGCGACGACTGTGCGGATTCCGTGGCTTTTTGAAGGCCAAGATGTACGATGTTGCGCCCCTAGCTGAAGCCAACCAAGCTCCGTTGATGAGAATGGCCCCCTCGATTTCGTTGACAATTCTTGATGCGCCGGAAGGGCGAAGGGATGCTCGCTGCTATCACAATCAGGACAACCTTGATGTTGAGGGGACACCAAAAGCTAACGATGCAATAGACCTGCGTGAAAGAGAGTCGTCAGTACGTGGTCATGATATGGGGCCAACGGCGACGACTGTTCGAATTCCGTGGCTTTTTGAAGGCCAAGATGTACGATGTTGCGCCCCTAGCTGAAGCCATTCAAGCTACGTTGATGAGAATGGCCCCCTCGATTTCGTTGACAATTCTTGATGCGCCGGAAGGGCGAAGGGATGCTCGCTGCTATCACAATCAGGACAACCTTGATCTTGAGGGGGACAACGAAAACAAACGATGCAATAGACCTGCGTGACAGAGTGTGGTCAGTACGTGGCCATGATATGGCGCCAACTGCGACGACTGTTCGGATTCCGTGGATTTTTGAAGGCCAAGATGAACGATGTTGATCCCCTAGCTGAAGCCAACCAAGCTACGTTGATGAGAATGGCCCGCTCGATTTCGTTGACAATTGGTAATGCGCCGGAAGGGCGAAGAGATGCTCGCTGCTATCACAATAAGGACAACCTTGATCTTGAGGGAACACCGAAAGCAAACGATGCAATAGACCTGCGTGACAGAGAGTGGTCAGTACGTGGCCATGATATGGCGCCAAGAGCAACAACTTTCCGGATTCCTTGGCTTTTTGAAAGCCAATATGAACGATGTATCGCCCCAAGCGGAAGCCTACCAAGCTACGTTGATGAGAATGCCCCCTCAATTTCGCTGACACTTCTTGTTGCGCCGGGAGGGCGAAGGGATGCTCGCTGCGATCACAATCAGGACAACCTTGATCTTGAGGGGGACACCGAAAAAAAAACGATGCTATAGACCTGCGTGACAGAGAGTGGTCAGTACATGGCCATGATACGGCGCCAACTGCAACGACTTTCCGGATTCCTTGGCTTTTTGAAGGCCAAGATGAACGATGTATCGCCCCAAGCGGAAGCTACCAAGCTACGTTGATGACAATGCCCCCTCAATTTCGCTGACACTTCTTGTTGCGCCGGGAGGGCGAGGGATGCTCGCTGCGATCACAATCAGGACAACCTTGATCTTGAGGGGGACACCGAAAAAAAAAACGATGCTATAGACCTGCGTGACAGAGAGTGGTCAGTGCGTGGCCTTGATATGGCTCCAGCGGCGACGACTGTGCTGATTCCGTGACTTTTTGAAGGCCAAGATGTACGGTGTTGCGCCCCTAGCGGAAGCCAACCAAGCTACGTTGATGAGAATGCCCCCTCGATTTCGTTGACAATTCTTGATGCGCCGGAAGGGCGAAGGGATGCTCGCTGCTACCACAATCAGGACAACCTTGATCTTGAGGGGACACCGAAAGCAAACGATGCAATAGACCTGCGTGACAGAGAGTGGTCAGTACGTGGCCATGATATGGCACCAACTGCGACGACTCTGCGGATTCCGTGGATTTTTGAAGGCCAAGATGTACGATAATGCGCCCCTAGCTGAAGCCAACCAAGCTACGTTGATGAGAATGGCCCCCTCGATTTCGTTGACAATTCTTGATGCGCCGGAAGGGCGAAGGGATGCTCGCAGCTATCACAATCAGGACAACCTTGATCTTGTGCGGACACCGAAAGCAAACGATGCAATAGACCTGCGTGCCAGACAGTGGTCAGTACTTGGACATGATATGGCGCCAACTTCGACGACTGCGCGGATTCCGTGGCTTTTTGAAGGCTAAGATGTACGATGTTGCGCCACTAGCTGAAGCCAACCAAGCTACGTTGATGAGAATGGCCCCCTCGATTTCGTTGACAATTCTTGATGCGCCGGAAGGGCGAACGGAGGCTCACTGCTATTACAATCAGGACAACCTTGATCTTGAGGGGACACCGAAAGCAAACGAGGCAATAGACCTGCGTGACAGAGAGTGGTCAGTACATGGCCATGATATGGCGCCAACTGCAACGACTTTCCGGATTCCTGGGCTTTTTGAAGGCCAAGATGAACGATGTATCGCCCCAAGCGGAAGCTACCAAGCTACGTTGATGAGAATGCCCCCTCAATTTCGCTGACACTTCTTGTTGCGCCGGGAGGGCGAAGGGATGCTCGCTGCGATCACAATCAGGACAATCTTGATCTTGAGGGGGACACCGAAAACAAACGATGCAACAGACCTGCGTGACAGAGAGTGGTCAGTACATGACCATGATATTGCGCCAACTTCGACTACTGTGCGGATTCCGTGGCTTTTTGAAGGCCAAGATGTACGATGTTGCGCCCCTAGCAGAAGCCAACCCAGCTACGTTGATGAGAAGGCTCCCTCGATTTCGTTGACAATTCTTGATGCGCCGGGAGGGCGAAGGGATGCTCGCTGCGATCACAATCAGGACAACCTTGATCTTGAGGGGGACACCGAAAACAAACGATGCTATAGACCTGCGTGACAGAGAGTGGTCAGTGCGTGGCCATGATATGGCTCCAGCTGCGACGACTGTGCTGATTCCGTGACTTTTTGAAGGCCAAGATGTACGGTGTTGAGCCCCTAGCGGAAGCCAACCAAGCTACGTTGATGAGAATGCTTCCTCGATTTCGTTGACAATTATTGATGCGCCGGAAGGGCGAAGGGATGCTCGCTGCTATCACAATCAGGACAACCTTGATGTTGAGGGGACACCAAAAGCTAACGATGCAATAGACCTGCGTGAAAGAGAGTGGTCAGTACGTGGTCATGATATGGGGCCAACGGCGACGACTGTTCGAATGCCGTGGCTTTTTGAAGGCCAAGATGTACGATGTTGCGCCCCTAGCTGAAGCCATTCAAGCTACGTTGATGAGAATGGCCCCCTCGATTTCGTTGACAATTCTTGATGCGCCGGAAGGGCGAAGGGATGCTCGCTGCTATCACAATCAGGACAACCTTGATCTTGAGGGGACACCGAAAGCAAACGATGCAATAGACCTGCGTGAGAGAGAGGGGTCAGTACGTGGCCATGATATGGCGCCAACTGCGACGACTGTGCGGATTCCGTGGCTTTTTGAAGGCCATGATGTACGATGTTGCGTCCCTAGCTGAAGCCAACCAAGCAACGTTGATGAGAATGGCCCCCTCGATTTCGTTGACAATTGTTAATGCGCCGGAAGGGCGAAGAGATGCTCGCTGCTATCACAATAAGGACAACCTTGAACTTGAGGGAACACCGAAAGCAAACGATGCAATAGACCTGCGTGACAGAGAGTGGTCAGTACGTGGCCTTTATATGGCGCCAACTGCGACGACTGTCCGGATTCCGTGGCTTTTTGAAGGCCAAGAGGAACGATGTTGCGCCCCTAGCTGAAGCCAACAAGGCTACGTAGATGAGAATAGCCCCCAGGATTTCGTTGACAATTCTTGATGCGCAGGGAGGGCGAAGGGATCCTAGCTGAGATCACAATAAGTGCAATCTTGACCTTGAGGGGACACCGAAGGTAACCGATGGAATTGATCTGCGTGTCAGAGTGTGTTCCGTACATGGCCATGATATGGCGCCAACTGCGACGACTGTGCGGATTCCGTGGCTTTTTGAAGGCCAAGATGTACGATGTTGCGCCCCTAGCTGAATCCATAAAAGCTACGTTGATGAGAATGGCTCCCTAGATTTCGTTGACAATTCTTGATGCGCCGGGAGGGCGAAGGGTTGCTCGCTGCTATCACAATCAGGACAACCTTGATCTTGAGGGGGACAACGAAAACAACCGATGCAATAGACCTGCGTGACAGAGAGTGGTCAGTACGTGGCCTTTATATGGCGCCAACTGCGACGACTGTCCGGATTCCGTGGCTTTTTGAAGGCCAAGAGGAACGATGTTGCGCCCCTAGCTGAAGCCAACAAGGCTACGTAGATGAGAATAGCCCCCAGGATTTCGTTGACAATTCTTGATGCGCAGGGAGGGCGAAGGGATCCTAGCTGAGATCACAATAAGTGCAATCTTGACCTTGAGGGGACACCGAAGGTAACCGATGGAATTGATCTGCGTGTCAGAGTGTGTTCCGTACATGGCCATGATATGGCGCCAACTGCGACGACTGTGCGGATTCCGTGGCTTTTTGAAGGCCAAGATGTACGATGTTGCGCCCCTAGCTGAATCCATAAAAGCTACGTTGATGAGAATGGCTCCCTAGATTTCGTTGACAATTCTTGATGCGCCGGGAGGGCGAAGGGTTGCTCGCTGCTATCACAATCAGGACAACCTTGATCTTGAGGGGGACAACGAAAACAAACGATGCAATAGACCTGCGTGACAGAGTGTGGTCAGTACGTGGCCATGATATGGCGCCAACTGCGACGACTGTTCGGATTCCGTGGATTTTTGAAGGCCAAGATGAACGATGTTGATCCCCTAGCTGAAGCCAACCAAGCTACGATTAGGAGAATGGCCCCCTCGATTTCGTTGACTATTCTTGATGCGCCGGATGGGCGAAGGGATGCTCGCTGCTATCACAATCAGGACAACCTTGTTCTTGAGGGGGACACCGAAACCAAACGATGCAATAGACCTACGTGACAGAGAGGGGTCAGTACGGGGCCATGACATGGCGCCAACTGCGACGACTGTGCGGATTCCGTGGCTTTTTGAAGGCCAAGATGTACGATGTTGCGTCCCTAGCTGAAGCCAACCAAGCTACGTTGATGAGAATGGCCCCCTCGATTTCGTTGACAATTGTTAATGCGCCGGAAGGGCGAAGAGATGCTCGCTGCTATCACAATAAGGACAACCTTGATCTTGAGGGAACACCGAAAGCAAACGATGCAATAGACCTGCGTGACAGAGAGTGGTCAGTACGTGGCCATGATATGGCGCCAACTGCAACAACTTTCCGGATTCCTTGGCTTTTTGAAAGCCAATATGAACGATGTATCGCCCCAAGCGGAAGCCTACCAAGCTACGTTGATGAGAATGCCCCCTGAATTTCGCTGACACTTCTTGTTGCGCCGGGAGGGCGAAGGGATGCTCGCTGCGATCACAATCAGGACAATCTTGATCTTGAGGGGTACAACGAAAACAAACGATGCAATAGACCTGCGTGACAGAGAGTGGTCAGTACATGACCATGATATTGCGCCAACTCCGACTACTGTGCGCATTCCGTGGCATTTTGAAGGCCAAGATGTACGATGTTGCGCCCCTAGCAGAAGCCAACCAAGCTACGTTGATGAGAATGGCTCCCTAGATTTCGTTGACAATTCTTGATGCGCCGGAAGGGCGAAGGGATGCTCGCTGCGATCACATTCAGGACAACCATGATCTTGACGGGGACACCGAAAACAAACGATGCTATAGACCTGCGTGACAGAGAGTGGTCAGTACATGGCCATGATATGGCGCCAACTGCAACGACTTTCCGGATTCCTTGGCTTTTTGAAGGCCAAGATGAACGATGTATCGCCCCAAGCGGAAGCTACCAAGCTACGTTGATGACAATGCCCCCTCAATTTCGCTGACACTTCTTGTTGCGCCGGGAGGGCGAAGGGATGCTCGCTGCGATCACAATCAGGACAACCTTGATCTTGAGGGGGACACCGAAAAAAAAACGATGCTATAGACCTGCGTGACAGAGAGTGGTCAGTGCGTGGCCATGATATGGCTCCAGCTGCGACGACTGTGCTGATTCCGTGACTTTTTGAAGGCCAAGATGTACGGTGTTGCGCCCCTAGCGGAAGCCAACCAAGCTACGTTGATGAGAATGCCCCCTCGATTTCGTTGACAATTCTTGATGCGCCGGAAGGGCGAAGGGATGCTCGCTGCTATCACAATCAGGGCAACCTTGATCTTGAGGGGACACCGAAAGCAAACGATGCAATAGACCTGCGTGACAGAGAGTGGTCAGTACGTGGCCATGATATGGCGCCAACTGCGACGACTCTGCGGATTCCGTGGATTTTGAAGGCCAAGATGTACGATAATGCGCCCCTAGCTGAAGCCAACCAAGCTACGTTGATGAGAATGGCCCCCTCGATTTCGTTGACAATTCTTGATGCGCCGAAAGGGCGAAGGGATGCTCGCAGGTATCACAATCAGGACAACCTTGATCTTGTGCGGACACCAAAAGCAAACGATGCAATAGACCTGCGTGACAGAGTGTGGTCAGTACATGGCCATGATATGGCGCCAACTGCGACGACTGTGCGGATTCCGTGGCTTTTTGAAGGCCAAGATGTACGATGTTGCGCCCCTAGCTGAAGCCAACCAAGCTACGTTGATGAGAATGGCCCCCTCGATTTCGTTGACAATTGTTAATGCGCCGGAAGGGCGAAGAGATGCTCGCTGCTATCATAATTAGGACAACCTTGATCTTGATGGGACACCGAAAGCAAACGATGCAATAGACTTGCGTGACAGAGAGTGGTCAGTACGTGGCCTTTATATGGCGCCAACTGCGACGACTCTCCGGATTCCGTGGCTTTTTTAAGGCCAAGAGGAACAATGTTGCGCCCCTAGCTGAAGCCAACCAAGCTACGTAGATGAGAATGGCCCCCTCGATTTCGTTGACAATTCTTGATGCGCAGGGAGGGCGAAGGGATCCTAGCTGAGATCACAATAAGTGCAATCTTGACCTTGAGGGGACACCGAAGGTAACCGATGGAATTGATCTGCGTGTAAGAGTGTGTTCCGTACATGGCCATCATATGGCGCCAACTGCGACGACTGTGCGGATTCCGTGGCTTTTTGAAGGCCAAGATGTACGATGTTGCGCCCCTAGCTGAATCCATCCAAGCTACGTTGATGAGAATGGCTCCCTAGATTTCGTTGACAATTCTTGATGCGCCGGGAGGGCGAAGGGTTGCTCGCTGCTATCACAATCAGGACAACCTTGATCTTGAGGGGGACACCGAAAACAAACGATGCAATAGACCTGCGTGACAGAGAGGGGTCAGTACGTGGCCATGATATGGCGCCAACTGCGACGACTGTTCGGATTCCGCGGATTTTTGAAGGCCAAGATGAACGATGTTGCGCCCCTACCTGAAGCCAACCAAGCTACGTTGATGAGAATGGCCCCCACGATTTCGCTGACAATTCTTGACGCGTAGGGAGGGTGAAGGGGTGTTTACTGCGATCACAATCAGGACGATCTTGAACTTGAAGGGATTGCGCAATCAAACGAAACAATGGACTTACGTGACAGAGTGTATTTAGTACATGACACTTATATGGCGCCAACTGCAACGACTGTTCGGATTCCGTGGTTTTTGGAGGCTAAGATGAACAATGTTGCGCCCCTAGCTGAATCCAACCAAGCTACGTTGATGAGAATGGCCCCCTCGATTTCGCTGACACTTCTTGATGCGCCGCGAGGGCGAAGGGATGCTCGCTGCGACTACAATCAGAACAATCTTGATCTTGAGAGGACGCCGGAAGCAACCGATAATATGTACCTAAGTGACAGAGTGTGGTCAATACATGGCCATGATATGGCGCCAACCGCAACGACTTTCCGGATTCTTTGGCTTTTTGAAGGCCAAGATGAACGATGTATCGCCCCAAGCGGAAGCCTGCCAAGCTACGTTGATGAGAATGCCCCCTCAATTCGCTGACACTTCTTGTTGCGCCGGGAGGGCGAAGGGATGCTCGCTGCGATCACAATCAGGACAATCTTGATCTTGAGGGGGACACCGAAAACAAACGATGCAATAGACCTGCGAGACAGCGAGTGGTCAGCACATGACCATGATATTGCACCAACTCCGACTACTGTGCGGATTCCGTGGCTTTTTGAAGGCCAAGATGTACGATGTTGCGCCCCTAGCAGAAGCCAACGAAGCGCCGTTGATGAGAAGGCTCCCTCGATTCGGTTGACAATTCTTGATGCGCCGGGAGGGTGAAGGGATGCTCGCTGCGATCACAATCAGGACAACCTTGATCTTGAGGGGGACACCGAAAACAAACGATGCTATAGACTTGCGTGACAGAGAGTGGTCAGTGCGTGGCCATGATATGGCTCCAGCTGCGACGACTGGGCTGATTCCGTGACTTTTTGAAGGCCAAGATGTACGGTGTTGCGCCTCTAGCGGAAGCCAACCAAGCTACGTTGATGAGAATGCCCCCTCGATTTCGTTGACAATTCTTGATGCGCCGGAAGGGCGAAGGGATGCTCGCTGCTATCACAATCAGGACAACCTTGATCTTGAGGGGACACCGAAAGCAAACGATGCAATAGACCTGCGTGACAGAGAGTGGTCAGTACGTGGCAATGATATGGCGCCAACTGCGACGACTCTGCGGATTCTGTGGCTTTTTGAAGGCCAAGATGTACGATAATGCGCCTCTAGCTGAAGCCAACCAAGCTACGTTGTTGAGAATGGCCCCCTCGATTTCGTTGACAGTTCTTGATGCGCCGGAAGGGCGAAGGGATGCTCGCTGCTATCACAATCAGGACAACCTTTATGTTGAGGGGACACCAAAAGCTAACGATGCAATAGACCTGCGTGACAGAGAGTGGTCAGTACGTGGTCATGATATCCCGCCAACTGCGACGACTCTGCGGATTCTGTGGCTTTTTGAAGGCCAAGATGTACGATAATGCGCCTCTAGCTGAAGCCAACCAAGCTACGTTGATGAGAATGGCCCCCTCGATTTCGTTGACAATTTCTGATGCGCTGGGAGGCCGAAGGTATACTCGCTGCGATCACAATCAGGACAACCTTGATCTTGAGGGGAAACCGAAAGCAAACGATGCAATAGACCTGCGTGACAGAGTGTGGTCAGTACATGGCCATGATATGGCGCCAACTGCGACGACTGTGCGGATTCCGTGGCTTTTTGAAGGCCAAGATGTACGATGTTGCGCCCCTAGCTGAAGCCAACCAAGCTACATTGATGAGAATGCCTCCTCGATTTCGTTGAGAATTCTTGATGCGACGGATTGACGAAGGGATGCTCGCTGCTGTCACAATCAGGACAACCTTGATCTTGAGAGGACACCGAAAGCTAACGATGCTTAGACCCGCGTGACAGAGAGTGGTCAGTACGTGGTCATGATATGGGGACAACGGCGACGACTGTTCGAATTCTGTGGCTTTTTAAAGGCCAAGATGTACGATATTGCGCCCCTAGCTGAAGCCATTCAAGCTACGTTGATGAGAATGGCCCCCTCGATTTCGTTGACAATTCTTGATGCGCCGGGAGGGCGAAGGGTTGCTCGCAGCTATCACTTCACTTCACTTCACTTTATTACCTTAAAGACCCCACTTTGGGGTGTTACATAAGGGGTGGGAGTACAAATATGGGTTGAATATGGTTGCTTACAAGATATTTATGAAATGCATATTTAAATTGTTCACAAAACTTGATTGGCAGGTGATGGCATCAACGTCGTGGGGAAGGCCATTCCAGTCTTTAGCAGTGCGAAGAAAAAAGGATGCGGAAAAAGTGACGGTGCGGGAGCGTTGGCATGACACTTGCAGTGGATGGCCGGTGCGATGAGATATGCGAGCGGGCGGTGTGATGTAGGGTGGTTGTCCGAGGTAACTGTAAAAAAACTTATGAAACAGACTAAGAGAAGCAATGCGACGACGATGGGCAAGAGTTGATAAACCTGATTGTCGTTTAAGTGACGATACACTGATGTCGTATGAATAGGCAGAATGAATGAACCTCGTGGCGCGATTTTGGACAGATTCTAGTGAACTGATGAGATATGCTTGTTGCGGGCTCCAGATAGCAGATGCGTATTCTAGTTTTGGTCGAATGAGTGATTGGTAGGCGAGAAGTTTAATACTTTGAGGGGCGTGCCGTAGGTGACGTTTCAAAAAACCCAATGACCGGTTAGCTGATGCGACGATGTTCGTTACATGAGAGCGCCAGGAGAGATCCTGGCACAAGGTGACACCTAGCTACTTGTATGAGCATACAGATTCTAGTGGAACGTTAGCAACGGAGTAAGAGAAAATATGGGGGTTACGCCGGCGGTGAAAAGATACGAGTTTACATTTATTAGGATTAAGCGACATTAGCCAGTCATCGCACCAGGCATGCACTGTGTCAATGTCGTTTTGCAGCTGTGATTGGTCAAAGGTGTTGGAAATCGTGTGGTAAATAACGCAGTCGTCTGCAAACAGACGAACATTGCAAACCAGGTTTGAGGGTAAGTCGTTTATGTAGATTAAGAATAGGAGGGGAGCAAGTACAGAACCTTGGGGTACGCCTGATGTTACTGGAAGAGGGTTGGAACTCTGGCTATTAACGAGAACAAACTGGGAGCGCTTAGAAAGGAATTCTTCGATCCACAATAAGACGTTAGGATGCAGTTTTAGCATGGTTAGTTTTAGCAGTAAACGCCTGTGGGGAACTTTATCAAATGCTTTAGCAAAGTCTAGAAAAATAGCGTCAGTTTGTAAATTTAGGTCGAGGTTAGAGTGAACGTCATGAAGAAAGACGGCCAGTTGAGTTTCACATGACAAACCCTTGCGAAACCCGTGTTGTGAGGGATGAAAGAAGTTGATAGCGTCAAGAAAGTCCATGATTTGAGAATAGATGACGTGTTCCATGATTTTGCAAGGTATGCTGGTTAATGATATCGGACGGTAATTTAAATGAGAATCTTTGTTACCGGACTTAAAGACGGGAATGACCTTTCCCACTTTCCAGTCATCCGGAATGGAACCTGTAGAAAGCGACTGTGAAAACAATAACAATAAGTACACTGCAGAAATATTATTAGTGTTGCGCAGTATTTTGGAGTTAATTTCGTCGACGCCGGCCGATGATGAAGTTTTAAGGTGTTCAATGAGCGAGGTAATGCCGGCTTCAGAAAACGCGATAGCAGGCATGCTGGACTCTATTGACGGCGAAAGTTGCAGTTGGTGGGTGAATTTCATTAGTGAACACAGATGAAAAGGCGTTATTAAAAATGTCAGCGCACTCAATGTCATCAGCTTCCTCTCCAGACTCTTTAGTTAGAGTGATGGTATGTGCCGGGTGCTCACTTATGACCTGCCAAAACTTTCTGGGATTGGAAGTCAACAATTTGGGGAGGTCGTTGTGAAGGAAAGAGTATTTTCCGTAGCGAATTTCTGATAGGTAGGTGCGTTCGGCTGTATAGTATTTTTCCCATGCGCACTCGTCGTATTGCTTTAATTTTGCCGCACGGAAAAGGCGCTTCTTTTTATTGCCGAGTCTTTTTATCGTTTTGGTATACCATGGTTTCTGGCGGTCCGAGTGGAAGCTTATTTTGGGGATGTATCTATCGGTTAGTTCGCTAACCTTTTTCTTAAAACGGGACCAATTGTCATTTACTGAATTATCGTGAAAAGATGCTTCAAATGTTGTGAGATATTGGTTTAATTCAAGACTAAAGGCTTCATAGTTTCCTTTGTCGTAGAGGCGAATAGTTTTGTTTTGATTCTGGCGTCGTGATGGGTGGAACTCAAATGTGGCGTGGATTACTTTATGGTCGCTGATTTCGCGTAGATAAGTGATAGATGAGAGGGCTTCCGGGTGGGTAGTCAGGATTAGATCTAGGATGTTTGCACCGCGGGTCGGTTCAGATACCACTTGAGTTAAGTTGAAGTTTAGGCAGACCTCGATAAAATCATTCGCTTCCCTGTTGCCGACAGCTGTCTGTGTCTGCCAGTTGATTTCTGGAAAATTGAAGTCTCCAAAAAGAATGATATGCGCTTTTGGGTACTTCCTCGTTAATTGGCTGATCACGTCGTTAAGAATTCGAGAGAAATCGGAGTTGGTATTTGGCGCTCTATAACAAACGCCCAGCAGTACGGTTTGGGGCGCAGCGCGACAAGGACAACCTTGATCTTGAGGGGGACACCGAAAACAAACGATGCTATAGACTTGCGTGACAGAGAGTGGTCAGTGCGTGGCCATGATATGGCTCCAGCTGCGACGATTGGGCTGATTCCGTGACTTTTTGAAGGCCAAGATGTACGGTGTTGCGCCTCTAGCGGAAGCCAACCAAGCTACGTTGATGAGAATGCCCCCTCGATTTCGTTGACAATTCTTGATGCGCCGGAAGGGCGAAGGGATGCTCGCTGCTATCACAATCAGGACAACCTTGATCTTGAGGGGACACCGAAAGCAAACGATGCAATAGACCTGCGTGACAGAGAGTGGTCAGTACGTGGCAATGATATGGCGCCAACTGCGACGACTCTGCGGATTCTGTGGATTTTTGAAGGCCAAGATGTACGATGTTGCGCCCCTAGCTGAAGCCAACCAAGCTACGTTGATGAGAATGGCCCCCTCGATTTCGTTGACAATTCTTGATGCGCAGGGAGGGCGAAGGGATCCTAGCTGAGATCACAATAAGTGCAACCTTGACCTTGAGGGGACACCGAAGGTAACCGATGGAATTGATCTGCGTGTCAGAGTGTGTTCCGTACATGGCCATGATATGGCGCCAACTGCGACGACTGTGCGGATTCCGTGGCTTTTTGAAGGCCAAGATGTACGATGTTGCGCCCCTAGCTGAATGCATAAAAGCTACGTTGATGAGAATGGCTCCCTAGATTTCGTTGACAATTCTTGATGCGCCGGGAGGGTGAAGGGATGCTCGCTGCGATCACAATCAGGACAACCTTGATCTTGAGGGGGACACCGAAAACAAACGATGCTATAGACTTGCGTGACAGAGAGTGGTCAGTGCGTGGCCATGATATGGCGCCAACTGCGACGACTCTGCGGATTCTGTGGCTTTTTGAAGGCCAAGATGTACGATAATGCGCCTCTAGCTGAAGCCAACCAACCTACGTTGTTGAGAATGGCCCCCTCGATTTGGTTGACAGTTCTTGATGCGCCGGAAGGGCGAAGGGATGCTCGCTGCTATCACAATCAGGACAACCTTTATGTTGAGGGGACACCAAAAGCTAACGATGCAATAGACCTGCGTGACAGAGAGTGGTCAGTACGTGGTCATGATATCCCGCCAACTGCGACGACTCTGCGGATTCTGTGGCTTTTTGAAGGCCAAGATGTACGATAATGCGCCTCTAGCTGAAGCCAACCAAGCTACGTTGATGAGAATGGCCCCCTCGATTTCGTTGACAATTTCTGATGCGCTGGGAGGCCGAAGGTATACTCGCTGCGATCACAATCAGGACAACCTTGATCTTGAGGGGAAACCGAAAGCAAACGATGCAATAGACCTGCGTGACAGAGTGTGGTCAGTACATGGCCATGATATGGCGCCAACTGCGACGACTGTGCGGATTCCGTGGCTTTTTGAAGGCCAAGATGTACGATGTTGCGCCCCTAGCTGAAGCCAACCAAGCTACATTGATGAGAATGCCTCCTCGATTTCGTTGAGAATTCTTGATGCGACGGATTGACGAAGGGATGCTCGCTGCTGTCACAATCAGGACAACCTTGATCTTGAGATGACACCGAAAGCTAACGATGCTTAGACCCGCGTGACAGAGAGTGGTCAGTACGTGGTCATGATATGGGGACAACGGCGACGACTGTTCGAATTCTGTGGCTTTTTAAAGGCCAAGATGTACGATATTGCGCCCCTAGCTGAAGCCATTCAAGCTACGTTGATGAGAATGGCCCCCTCGATTTCGTTGACAATTCTTGATGCGCCGGGAGGGCGAAGGGTTGCTCGCAGCTATCACTTCACTTCACTTCACTTTATTACCTTAAAGACCCCACTTTGGGGGTGTTACATAAGGGGTGGGAGTACAAATATGGGTTGAATATGGTTGCTTACATGATATTTATGAAATGCATATTTAAATTGTTCACAAAACTTGATTGGCAGGTGATGGCATCAACGTCGTGGGGAAGGCCATTCCAGTCTTTAGCAGTGCGAAGAAAAAAGGATGCGGAAAAAGTGACGGTGCGGGAGCGTTGGCATGACACTTGCAGTGGATGGCCGGTGCGATGAGATATGCGAGCGGGCGGTGTGATGTAGGGTGGTTGTCCGAGGTAACTGTAAAAAAACTTATGAAACAGACTAAGAGAAGCAATGCGACGACGATGGGCAAGAGTTGATAAACCTGATTGTCGTTTAAGTGACGATACACTGATGTCGTATGAATAGGCAGAATGAATGAACCTCGTGGCGCGATTTTGGACAGATTCTAGTGAACTGATGAGATATGCTTGTTGCGGGCTCCAGATAGCAGATGCGTATTCTAGTTTTGGTCGAATGAGTGATTGGTAGGCGAGAAGTTTAATACTTTGAGGGGCGTGCCGTAGGTGACGTTTCAAAAAACCCAATGACCGGTTAGCTGATGCGACGATGTTCGTTACATGAGAGCGCCAGGAGAGATCCTGGCACAAGGTGACACCTAGCTACTTGTATGAGCATACAGATTCTAGTGGAACGTTAGCAACGGAGTAAGAGAAAATATGGGGGTTACGCCGGCGGTGAAAAGATACGAGTTTACATTTATTAGGATTAAGCGACATTAGCCAGTCATCGCACCAGGCATGCACTGTGTCAATGTCGTTTTGCAGCTGTGATTGGTCAAAGGTGTTGGAAATCGTGTGGTAAATAACGCAGTCGTCTGCAAACAGACGAACATTGCAAACCAGGTTTGAGGGTAAGTCGTTTATGTAGATTAAGAATAGGAGGGGAGCAAGTACAGAACCTTGGGGTACGCCTGATGTTACTGGAAGAGGGTTGGAACTCTGGCTATTAACGAGAACAAACTGGGAGCGCTTAGAAAGGAATTCTTCGATCCACAATAAGACGTTAGGATGCAGTTTTAGCATGGTTAGTTTTAGCAGTAAACGCCTGTGGGGAACTTTATCAAATGCTTTAGCAAAGTCTAGAAATATAGCGTCAGTTTGTAAATTTAGGTCGAGGTTAGAGTGAACGTCATGAAGAAAGACGGCCAGTTGAGTTTCACATGACAAACCCTTGCGAAACCCGTGTTGTGAGGTATGAAAGAAGTTGATAGCGTCAAGAAAGTCCATGATTTGAGAATAGATGACGTGTTCCATGATTTTGCAAGGTATGCTGGTTAATGATATCGGACGGTAATTTAAATGAGAATCTTTGTTACCGGACTTAAAGACGGGAATGACCTTTCCCACTTTCCAGTCATCCGGAATGGAACCTGTAGAAAGCGACTGTGAAAACAATAACAATAAGTACATTGCAGAAATATTATTAGTGTTGCGCAGTATTTTGGAGTTAATTTCGTCGACGCCGGCCGGTGATGAAGTTTTAAGGTGTTCAATGAGCGAGGTAATGCCGGCTTCAGAAAACGCGATAGCAGGCATGCTGGACTCTATTGACGGCGAAAGTTGCAGTTGGTGGGTGAATTTCATTAGTGAACACAGATGAAAAGGCGTTATTAAAAATGTCAGCGCACTCAATGTCATCAGCTTCCTCTCCAGACTCTTTAGTTAGAGTGATGGTATGTGCCGGGTGCTCACTTATGACCTGCCAAAACTTTCTGGGATTGGAAGTCAACAATTTGGGGAGGTCGTTGTGAAGGGAAGAGTATTTTGCGTAGCGAATTTCTCATAGGTAGGTGCGTTCGGCTGTATAGTATTTTTCCCATGCGCACTCGTCGTATTGCTTTAATTTTGCCGCACGGAAAAGGCGCTTCTTTTTATTGCCGAGTCTTTTTATCGTTTTGGTATACCATGGTTTCTGGCGGTCCGAGTGGAAGCTTATTTTGGGGATGTATCTATCGGTTAGTTCGCTAACCTTTTTCTTAAAACGGGACCAATTGTCATTTACTGAATTATCGTGAAAAGATGCTTCAAATGTTGTGAGATATTGGTTTAATTCAAGACTAAAGGCTTCATAGTTTCCTTTGTCGTAGAGGCGAATAGTTTTGTTTTGATTCTGGCGTCGTGATGGGTGGAACTCAAATGTGGCGTGGATTACTTTATGGTCGCTGATTTCGCGTAGATAAGTGATAGATGAGAGGGCTTCCGGGTGGGTAGTCAGGATTAGATCTAGGATGTTTGCACCGCGGGTCGGTTCAGATACCACTTGAGTTAAGTTGAAGTTTAGGCAGACCTCGATAAAATCATTCGCTTCCCTGTTGCCGACAGCTGTCTGTGTCTGCCAGTTGATTTCTGGAAAATTGAAGTCTCCAAAAAGAATGATATGCGCTTTTGGGTATTTCCTCGTTAATTGGCTGATCACGTCGTTAAGAATTCGAGAGAAATCGGAGTTGGTATTTGGCGCTCTATAACAAACGCCCAGCAGTACGGTTTGGGGCGCAGCGCGACAAGGACAACCTTGATCTTGAGGGGGACACCGAAAACAAACGATGCTATAGACTTGCGTGACAGAGAGTGGTCAGTGCGTGGCCATGATATGGCTCCAGCTGCGACGATTGGGCTGATTCCGTGACTTTTTGAAGGCCAAGATGTACGGTGTTGCGCCTCTAGCGGAAGCCAACCAAGCTACGTTGATGAGAATGCCCCCTCGATTTCGTTGACAATTCTTGATGCGCCGGAAGGGCGAAGGGATGCTCGCTGCTATCACAATCAGGACAACCTTGATCTTGAGGGGACACCGAAAGCAAACGATGCAATAGACCTGCGTGACAGAGAGTGGTCAGTACGTGGCAATGATATGGCGCCAACTGCGACGACTCTGCGGATTCTGTGGATTTTTGAAGGCCAAGATGTACGATGTTGCGCCCCTAGCTGAAGCCAACCAAGCTACGTTGATGAGAATGGCCCCCTCGATTTCGTTGACAATTCTTGATGCGCAGGGAGGGCGAAGGGATCCTAGCTGAGATCACAATAAGTGCAACCTTGACCTTGAGGGGACACCGAAGGTAACCGATGGAATTGATCTGCGTGTCAGAGTGTGTTCCGTACATGGCCATGATATGGCGCCAACTGCGACGACTGTGCGGATTCCGTGGCTTTTTGAAGGCCAAGATGTACGATGTTGCGCCCCTAGCTGAATGCATAAAAGCTACGTTGATGAGAATGGCTCCCTAGATTTCGTTGACAATTCTTGATGCGCCGGGAGGGTGAAGGGATGCTCGCTGCGATCACAATCAGGACAACCTTGATCTTGAGGGGGACACCGAAAACAAACGATGCTATAGACTTGCGTGACAGAGAGTGGTCAGTGCGTGGCCATGATATGGCGCCAACTGCGACGACTCTGCGGATTCTGTGGCTTTTTGAAGGCCAAGATGTACGATAATGCGCCTCTAGCTGAAGCCAACCAACCTACGTTGTTGAGAATGGCCCCCTCGATTTGGTTGACAGTTCTTGATGCGCCGGAAGGGCGAAGGGATGCTCGCTGCTATCACAATCAGGACAACCTTTATGTTGAGGGGACACCAAAAGCTAACGATGCAATAGACCTGCGTGACAGAGAGTGGTCAGTACGTGGTCATGATATCCCGCCAACTGCGACGACTCTGCGGATTCTGTGGCTTTTTGAAGGCCAAGATGTACGATAATGCGCCTCTAGCTGAAGCCAACCAAGCTACGTTGATGAGAATGGCCCCCTCGATTTCGTTGACAATTTCTGATGCGCTGGGAGGCCGAAGGTATACTCGCTGCGATCACAATCAGGACAACCTTGATCTTGAGGGGAAACCGAAAGCAAACGATGCAATAGACCTGCGTGACAGAGTGTGGTCAGTACATGGCCATGATATGGCGCCAACTGCGACGACTGTGCGGATTCCGTGGCTTTTTGAAGGCCAAGATGTACGATGTTGCGCCCCTAGCTGAAGCCAACCAAGCTACATTGATGAGAATGCCTCCTCGATTTCGTTGAGAATTCTTGATGCGACGGATTGACGAAGGGATGCTCGCTGCTGTCACAATCAGGACAACCTTGATCTTGAGAGGACACCGAAAGCTAACGATGCTTAGACCCGCGTGACAGAGAGTGGTCAGTACGTGGTCATGATATGGGGACAACGGCGACGACTGTTCGAATTCTGTGGCTTTTTAAAGGCCAAGATGTACGATATTGCGCCCCTAGCTGAAGCCATTCAAGCTACGTTGATGAGAATGGCCCCCTCGATTTCGTTGACAATTCTTGATGCGCCGGGAGGGCGAAGGGTTGCTCGCAGCTATCACTTCACTTCACTTCACTTTATTACCTTAAAGACCCCACTTTGGGGGTGTTACATAAGGGGTGGGAGTACAAATATGGGTTGAATATGGTTGCTTACATGATATTTATGAAATGCATATTTAAATTGTTCACAAAACTTGATTGGCAGGTGATGGCATCAACGTCGTGGGGAAGGCCATTCCAGTCTTTAGCAGTGCGAAGAAAAAAGGATGCGGAAAAAGTGACGGTGCGGGAGCGTTGGCATGACACTTGCAGTGGATGGCCGGTGCGATGAGATATGCGAGCGGGCGGTGTGATGTAGGGTGGTTGTCCGAGGTAACTGTAAAAAAACTTATGAAACAGACTAAGAGAAGCAATGCGACGACGATGGGCAAGAGTTGATAAACCTGATTGTCGTTTAAGTGACGATACACTGATGTCGTATGAATAGGCAGAATGAATGAACCTCGTGGCGCGATTTTGGACAGATTCTAGTGAACTGATGAGATATGCTTGTTGCGGGCTCCAGATAGCAGATGCGTATTCTAGTTTTGGTCGAATGAGTGATTGGTAGGCGAGAAGTTTAATACTTTGAGGGGCGTGCCGTAGGTGACGTTTCAAAAAACCCAATGACCGGTTAGCTGATGCGACGATGTTCGTTACATGAGAGCGCCAGGAGAGATCCTGGCACAAGGTGACACCTAGCTACTTGTATGAGCATACAGATTCTAGTGGAACGTTAGCAACGGAGTAAGAGAAAATATGGGGGTTACGCCGGCGGTGAAAAGATACGAGTTTACATTTATTAGGATTAAGCGACATTAGCCAGTCATCGCACCAGGCATGCACTGTGTCAATGTCGTTTTGCAGCTGTGATTGGTCAAAGGTGTTGGAAATCGTGTGGTAAATAACGCAGTCGTCTGCAAACAGACGAACATTGCAAACCAGGTTTGAGGGTAAGTCGTTTATGTAGATTAAGAATAGGAGGGGAGCAAGTACAGAACCTTGGGGTACGCCTGATGTTACTGGAAGAGGGTTGGAACTCTGGCTATTAACGAGAACAAACTGGGAGCGCTTAGAAAGGAATTCTTCGATCCACAATAAGACGTTAGGATGCAGTTTTAGCATGGTTAGTTTTAGCAGTAAACGCCTGTGGGGAACTTTATCAAATGCTTTAGCAAAGTCTAGAAATATAGCGTCAGTTTGTAAATTTAGGTCGAGGTTAGAGTGAACGTCATGAAGAAAGACGGCCAGTTGAGTTTCACATGACAAACCCTTGCGAAACCCGTGTTGTGAGGTATGAAAGAAGTTGATAGCGTCAAGAAAGTCCATGATTTGAGAATAGATGACGTGTTCCATGATTTTGCAAGGTATGCTGGTTAATGATATCGGACGGTAATTTAAATGAGAATCTTTGTTACCGGACTTAAAGACGGGAATGACCTTTCCCACTTTCCAGTCATCCGGAATGGAACCTGTAGAAAGCGACTGTGAAAACAATAACAATAAGTACATTGCAGAAATATTATTAGTGTTGCGCAGTATTTTGGAGTTAATTTCGTCGACGCCGGCCGGTGATGAAGTTTTAAGGTGTTCAATGAGCGAGGTAATGCCGGCTTCAGAAAACGCGATAGCAGGCATGCTGGACTCTATTGACGGCGAAAGTTGCAGTTGGTGGGTGAATTTCATTAGTGAACACAGATGAAAAGGCGTTATTAAAAATGTCAGCGCACTCAATGTCATCAGCTTCCTCTCCAGACTCTTTAGTTAGAGTGATGGTATGTGCCGGGTGCTCACTTATGACCTGCCAAAACTTTCTGGGATTGGAAGTCAACAATTTGGGGAGGTCGTTGTGAAGGGAAGAGTATTTTGCGTAGCGAATTTCTCATAGGTAGGTGCGTTCGGCTGTATAGTATTTTTCCCATGCGCACTCGTCGTATTGCTTTAATTTTGCCGCACGGAAAAGGCGCTTCTTTTTATTGCCGAGTCTTTTTATCGTTTTGGTATACCATGGTTTCTGGCGGTCCGAGTGGAAGCTTATTTTGGGGATGTATCTATCGGTTAGTTCGCTAACCTTTTTCTTAAAACGGGACCAATTGTCATTTACTGAATTATCGTGAAAAGATGCTTCAAATGTTGTGAGATATTGGTTTAATTCAAGACTAAAGGCTTCATAGTTTCCTTTGTCGTAGAGGCGAATAGTTTTGTTTTGATTCTGGCGTCGTGATGGGTGGAACTCAAATGTGGCGTGGATTACTTTATGGTCGCTGATTTCGCGTAGATAAGTGATAGATGAGAGGGCTTCCGGGTGGGTAGTCAGGATTAGATCTAGGATGTTTGCACCGCGGGTCGGTTCAGATACCACTTGAGTTAAGTTGAAGTTTAGGCAGACCTCGATAAAATCATTCGCTTCCCTGTTGCCGACAGCTGTCTGTGTCTGCCAGTTGATTTCTGGAAAATTGAAGTCTCCAAAAAGAATGATATGCGCTTTTGGGTATTTCCTCGTTAATTGGCTGATCACGTCGTTAAGAATTCGAGAGAAATCGGAGTTGGTATTTGGCGCTCTATAACAAACGCCCAGCAGTACGGTTTGGGGCGCAGCGCGACAAGGACAACCTTGATCTTGAGGGGGACACCGAAAACAAACGATGCTATAGACTTGCGTGACAGAGAGTGGTCAGTGCGTGGCCATGATATGGCTCCAGCTGCGACGATTGGGCTGATTCCGTGACTTTTTGAAGGCCAAGATGTACGGTGTTGCGCCTCTAGCGGAAGCCAACCAAGCTACGTTGATGAGAATGCCCCCTCGATTTCGTTGACAATTCTTGATGCGCCGGAAGGGCGAAGGGATGCTCGCTGCTATCACAATCAGGACAACCTTGATCTTGAGGGGACACCGAAAGCAAACGATGCAATAGACCTGCGTGACAGAGAGTGGTCAGTACGTGGCAATGATATGGCGCCAACTGCGACGACTCTGCGGATTCTGTGGCTTTTTGAAGGCCAAGATGTACGATGTTGCGCCCCTAGCTGAAGCCAACCAAGCTACGTTGATGAGAATGGCCCCCTCGATTTCGTTGACAATTCTTGATGCGCAGGGAGGGCGAAGGGATCCTAGCTGAGATCACAATAAGTGCAACCTTGACCTTGAGGGGACACCGAAGGTAACCGATGGAATTGATCTGCGTGTCAGAGTGTGTTCCGTACATGGCCATGATATGGCGCCAACTGCGACGACTGTGCGGATTCCGTGGCTTTTTGAAGGCCAAGATGTACGATGTTGCGCCCCTAGCTGAATGCATAAAAGCTACGTTGATGAGAATGGCTCCCTAGATTTCGTTGACAATTCTTGATGCGCCGGGAGGGTGAAGGGATGCTCGCTGCGATCCCAATCAGGACAACCTTGATCTTGAGGGGGACACCGAAAACAAACGATGCTATAGACTTGCGTGACAGAGAGTGGTCAGTGCGTGGCCATGATATGGCGCCAACTGCGACGACTCTGCGGATTCTGTGGCTTTTTGAAGGCCAAGATGTACGATAATGCGCCTCTAGCTGAAGCCAACCAAGCTACGTTGTTGAGAATGGCCCCCTCGATTTCGTTGACAGTTCTTGATGCGCCGGAAGGGCGAAGGGATGCTCGCTGCTATCACAATCAGGACAACCTTTATGTTGAGGGGACACCAAAAGCTAACGATGCAATAGACCTGCGTGACAGAGAGTGGTCAGTACGTGGTCATGATATCCCGCCAACTGCGACGACTCTGCGGATTCTGTGGCTTTTTGAAGGCCAAGATGTACGATAATGCGCCTCTAGCTGAAGCCAACCAAGCTACGTTGATGAGAATGGCCCCCTCGATTTCGTTGACAATTTCTGATGCGCTGGGAGGCCGAAGGTATACTCGCTGCGATCACAATCAGGACAACCTTGATCTTGAGGGGAAACCGAAAGCAAACGATGCAATAGACCTGCGTGACAGAGTGTGGTCAGTACATGGCCATGATATGGCGCCAACTGCGACGACTGTGCGGATTCCGTGGCTTTTTGAAGGCCAAGATGTACGATGTTGCGCCCCTAGCTGAAGCCAACCAAGCTACATTGATGAGAATGCCTCCTCGATTTCGTTGAGAATTCTTGATGCGACGGATTGACGAAGGGATGCTCGCTGTTGTCACAATCAGGACAACCTTGATCTTGAGAGGACACCGAAAGCTAACGATGCTTAGACCCGCGTGACAGAGAGTGGTCAGTACGTGGTCATGATATGGGGACAACGGCGACGACTGTTCGAATTCTGTGGCTTTTTAAAGGCCAAGATGTACGATATTGCGCCCCTAGCTGAAGCCATTCAAGCTACGTTGATGAGAATGGCCCCCTCGATTTCGTTGACAATTCTTGATGCGCCGGGAGGGCGAAGGGTTGCTCGCAGCTATCACTTCACTTCACTTTATTACCTTAAAGACCCCACTTTGGGGGTGTTACATAAGGGGTGGGAGTACAAATATGGGTTGAATATGGTTGCTTACATGATATTTATGAAATGCATATTTAAATTGTTCACAAAACTTGATTGGCAGGTGATGGCATCAACGTCGTGGGGAAGGCCATTCCAGTCTTTAGCAGTGCGAAGAAAAAAGGATGCGGAAAAAGTGACGGTGCGGGAGCGTTGGCATGACACTTGCAGTGGATGGCCGGTGCGATGAGATATGCGAGCGGGCGGTGTGATGTAGGGTGGTTGTCCGAGGTAACTGTAAAAAAACTTATGAAACAGACTAAGAGAAGCAATGCGACGACGATGGGCAAGAGTTGATAAACCTGATTGTCGTTTAAGTGACGATACACTGATGTCGTATGAATAGGCAGAATGAATGAACCTCGTGGCGTGATTTTGGACAGATTCTAGTGAACTGATGAGATATGCTTGTTGCGGGCTCCAGATAGCAGATGCGTATTCTAGTTTTGGTCGAATGAGTGATTGGTAGGCGAGAAGTTTAATACTTTGAGGGGCGTGCCGTAGGTGACGTTTCAAAAAACCCAATGACCGGTTAGCTGATGCGACGATGTTCGTTACATGAGAGCGCCAGGAGAGATCCTGGCACAAGGTGACACCTAGCTACTTGTATGAGCATACAGATTCTAGTGGAACGTTAGCAACGGAGTAAGAGAAAATATGGGGGTTACGCCGGCGGTGAAAAGATACGAGTTTACATTTATTAGGATTAAGCGACATTAGCCAGTCATCGCACCAGGCATGCACTGTGTCAATGTCGTTTTGCAGCTGTGATTGGTCAAAGGTGTTGGAAATCGTGTGGTAAATAACGCAGTCGTCTGCAAACAGACGAACATTGCAAACCAGGTTTGAGGGTAAGTCGTTTATGTAGATTAAGAATAGGAGGGGAGCAAGTACAGAACCTTGGGGTACGCCTGATGTTACTGGAAGAGGGTTGGAACTCTGGCTATTAACGAGAACAAACTGGGAGCGCTTAGAAAGGAATTCTTCGATCCACAATAAGACGTTAGGATGCAGTTTTAGCATGGTTAGTTTTAGCAGTAAACGCCTGTGGGGAACTTTATCAAATGCTTTAGCAAAGTCTAGAAAAATAGCGTCAGTTTGTAAATTTAGGTCGAGGTTAGAGTGAACGTCATGAAGAAAGACGGCCAGTTGAGTTTCACATGACAAACCCTTGCGAAACCCGTGTTGTGAGGGATGAAAGAAGTTGATAGCGTCAAGAAAGTCCATGATTTGAGAATAGATGACGTGTTCCATGATTTTGCAAGGTATGCTGGTTAATGATATCGGACGGTAATTTAAATGAGAATCTTTGTTACCGGACTTAAAGACGGGAATGACCTTTCCCACTTTCCAGTCATCCGGAATGGAACCTGTAGAAAGCGACTGTGAAAACAATAACAATAAGTACATTGCAGAAATATTATTAGTGTTGCGCAGTATTTTGGAGTTAATTTCGTCGACGCCGGCCGATGATGAAGTTTTAAGGTGTTCAATGAGCGAGGTAATGCCGGCTTCAGAAAACGCGATAGCAGGCATGCTGGACTCTATTGACGGCGAAAGTTGCAGTTGGTGGGTGAATTTCATTAGTGAACACAGATGAAAAGGCGTTATTAAAAATGTCAGCGCACTCAATGTCATCAGCTTCCTCTCCAGACTCTTTAGTTAGAGTGATGGTATGTGCCGGGTGCTCACTTATGACCTGCCAAAACTTTCTGGGATTGGAAGTCAACAATTTGGGGAGGTCGTTGTGAAGGAAAGAGTATTTTGCGTAGCGAATTTCTGATAGGTAGGTGCGTTCGGCTGTATAGTATTTTTCCCATGCGCACTCGTCGTATTGCTTTAATTTTGCCGCACGGAAAAGGCGCTTCTTTTTATTGCCGAGTCTTTTTATCGTTTTGGTATACCATGGTTTCTGGCGGTCCGAGTGGAAGCTTATTTTGGGGATGTATCTATCGGTTAGTTCGCTAACCTTTTTCTTAAAACGGGACCAATTGTCATTTACTGAATTATCGTGAAAAGATGCTTCAAATGTTGTGAGATATTGGTTTAATTCAAGACTAAAGGCTTCATAGTTTCCTTTGTCGTAGAGGCGAATAGTTTTGTTTTGATTCTGGCGTCGTGATGGGTGGAACTCAAATGTGGCGTGGATTACTTTATGGTCGCTGATTTCGCGTAGATAAGTGATAGATGAGAGGGCTTCCGGGTGGGTAGTCAGGATTAGATCTAGGATGTTTGCACCGCGGGTCGGTTCAGATACCACTTGAGTTAAGTTGAAGTTTAGGCAGACCTCGATAAAATCATTCGCTTCCCTGTTGCCGACAGCTGTCTGTGTCTGCCAGTTGATTTCTGGAAAATTGAAGTCTCCAAAAAGAATGATATGCGCTTTTGGGTATTTCCTCGTTAATTGGCTGATCACGTCGTTAAGAATTCGAGAGAAATCGGAGTTGGTATTTGGCGCTCTATAACAAACGCCCAGCAGTACGGTTTGGGGCGCAGCGCGACAAGGACAACCTTGATCTTGAGGGGGACACCGAAAACAAACGATGCTATAGACTTGCGTGACAGAGAGTGGTCAGTGCGTGGCCATGATATGGCTCCAGCTGCGACGATTGGGCTGATTCCGTGACTTTTTGAAGGCCAAGATGTACGGTGTTGCGCCTCTAGCGGAAGCCAACCAAGCTACGTTGATGAGAATGCCCCCTCGATTTCGTTGACAATTCTTGATGCGCCGGAAGGGCGAAGGGATGCTCGCTGCTATCACAATCAGGACAACCTTGATCTTGAGGGGACACCGAAAGCAAACGATGCAATAGACCTGCGTGACAGAGAGTGGTCAGTACGTGGCAATGATATGGCGCCAACTGCGACGACTCTGCGGATTCTGTGGCTTTTTGAAGGCCAAGATGTACGATGTTGCGCCCCTAGCTGAAGCCAACCAAGCTACGTTGATGAGAATGGCCCCTTCGATTTCGTTGACAATTCTTGATGCGCAGGGAGGGCGAAGGGATCCTAGCTGAGATCACAATAAGTGCAACCTTGACCTTGAGGGGACACCGAAGGTAACCGATGGAATTGATCTGCGTGTCAGAGTGTGTTCCGTACATGGCCATGATATGGCGCCAACTGCGACGACTGTGCGGATTCCGTGGCTTTTTGAAGGCCAAGATGTACGATGTTGCGCCCCTAGCTGAATGCATAAAAGCTACGTTGATGAGAATGGCTCCCTAGATTTCGTTGACAATTCTTGATGCGCCGGGAGGGTGAAGGGATGCTCGCTGCGATCACAATCAGGACAACCTTGATCTTGAGGGGGACACCGAAAACAAACGATGCTATAGACTTGCGTGACAGAGAGTGGTCAGTGCGTGGCCATGATATGGCGCCAACTGCGACGACTCTGCGGATTCTGTGGCTTTTTGAAGGCCAAGATGTACGATAATGCGCCTCTAGCTGAAGCCAACCAAGCTACGTTGTTGAGAATGGCCCCCTCGATTTCGTTGACAGTTCTTGATGCGCCGGAAGGGCGAAGGGATGCTCGCTGCTATCACAATCAGGACAACCTTTATGTTGAGGGGACACCAAAAGCTAACGATGCAATAGACCTGCGTGACAGAGAGTGGTCAGTACGTGGTCATGATATCCCGCCAACTGCGACGACTCTGCGGATTCTGTGGCTTTTTGAAGGCCAAGATGTACGATAATGCGCCTCTAGCTGAAGCCAACCAAGCTACGTTGATGAGAATGGCCCCCTCGATTTCGTTGACAATTTCTGATGCGCTGGGAGGCCGAAGGTATACTCGCTGCGATCACAATCAGGACAACCTTGATCTTGAGGGGAAACCGAAAGCAAACGATGCAATAGACCTGCGTGACAGAGTGTGGTCAGTACATGGCCATGATATGGCGCCAACTGCGACGACTGTGCGGATTCCGTGGCTTTTTGAAGGCCAAGATGTACGATGTTGCGCCCCTAGCCGAAGCCTTCCAAGCTACATTGATGAGAATGCCTCCTCGATTTCGTTGAGAATTCTTGATGCGACGGATTGACGAAGAGATGCTCGCTGCTGTCACAATCAGGACAACCTTGATCTTGAGAGGACACCGAAAGCTAACGATGCTTAGACCCGCGTGACAGAGAGTGGTCAGTACGTGGTCATGATATGGGGACAACGGCGACGACTGTTCGAATTCTGTGGCTTTTTAAAGGCCAAGATGTACGATATTGCGCCCCTAGCTGAAGCCATTCAAGCTACGTTGATGAGAATGGCCCCCTCGATTTCGTTGACAATTCTTGATGCGCCGGGAGGGCGAAGGGTTGCTCGCAGCTATCACTTCACTTCACTTCACTTTATTACCTTAAAGACCCCACTTTGGGGGTGTTACATAAGGGGTGGGAGTACAAATATGGGTTGAATATGGTTGCTTACATGATATTTATGAAATGCATATTTAAATTGTTCACAAAACTTGATTGGCAGGTGATGGCATCAACGTCGTGGGGAAGGCCATTCCAGTCTTTAGCAGTGCGAAGAAAAAAGGATGCGGAAAAAGTGACGGTGCGGGAGCGTTGGCATGACACTTGCAGTGGATGGCCGGTGCGATGAGATATGCGAGCGGGCGGTGTGATGTAGGGTGGTTGTCCGAGGTAACTGTAAAAAAACTTATGAAACAGACTAAGAGAAGCAATGCGACGACGATGAGCAAGAGTTGATAAACCTGATTGTCGTTTAGGTGACGATACACTGATGTCGTATGAATAGGCAGAATGAATGAACCTCGTGGCGCGATTTTGGACAGATTCTAGTGAACTGATGAGATATGCTTGTTGCGGACTCCAGATAGCAGATGCGTATTCTAGTTTTGGTCGAATGAGTGATTCGAGAGAAATCGGAGTTGGTATTTGGCGCTCTATAACAAACGCCCAGCAGTACGGTTTGGGGCGCAGCGCGACAAGGACAACCTTGATCTTGAGGGGGACACCGAAAACAAACGATGCTATAGACTTGCGTGACAGAGAGTGGTCAGTGCGTGGCCATGATATGGCTCCAGCTGCGACGATTGGGCTGATTCCGTGACTTTTTGAAGGCCAAGATGTACGGTGTTGCGCCTCTAGCGGAAGCCAACCAAGCTACGTTGATGAGAATGCCCCCTCGATTTCGTTGACAATTCTTGATGCGCCGGAAGGGCGAAGGGATGCTCGCTGCTATCACAATCAGGACAACCTTGATCTTGAGGGGACACCGAAAGCAAACGATGCAATAGACCTGCGTGACAGAGAGTGGTCAGTACGTGGCAATGATATGGCGCCAACTGCGACGACTCTGCGGATTCTGTGGCTTTTTGAAGGCCAAGATGTACGATGTTGCGCCCCTAGCTGAAGCCAACCAAGCTACGTTGATGAGAATGGCCCCCTCGATTTCGTTGACAATTCTTGATGCGCAGGGAGGGCGAAGGGATCCTAGCTGAGATCACAATAAGTGCAACCTTGACCTTGAGGGGACACCGAAGGTAACCGATGGAATTGATCTGCGTGTCAGAGTGTGTTCCGCACATGGCCATGATATGGCGCCAACTGCGACGACTGTGCGGATTCCGTGGCTTTTTGAAGGCCAAGATGTACGATGTTGCGCCCCTAGCTGAATGCATAAAAGCTACGTTGATGAGAATGGCTCCCTAGATTTCGTTGACAATTCTTGATGCGCCGGGAGGGCGAAGGGTTGCTCGCTGCTATCACAATCAGGACAACCTTGATCTTGAGGGGGACAACGAAAACAAACGATGCAATAGACCTGCGTGACAGAGTGTGGTCAGTACGTGGCCATGATATGGCGCCAACTGCGACGACTGTTCGGATTCCGTGGATTTTTGAAGGCCAAGATGAACGATGTTGATCCCCTAGCTGAAGCCAACCAAGCTACGATTAGGAGAATGCCGCCCTCGATTCCGTTGACAATTCTTGATGCGCCGGATGGGCGAAGGGATGCTCGCTGCTATCACAATCAGGACAACCTTGTTCTTGAGGGGGACACCGAAAACAAACGATGCAATAGACCTGCGTGACAGAGAGGGGTCAGTACGGGGCCATGACATGGCGCCAACTGCGACGACTGTGCGGATTCCGTGGCTTTTTGAAGGCCAAGATGTACGATGTTGCGTCCCTAGCTGAAGCCAACCAAGCTACGTTGATGAGAATGGCCCCCTCGATTTCGTTGACAATTGTTAATGCGCCGGAAGGGTGAAGAGATGCTCGCTGCTATCACAATAAGGACAACCTTGATCTTGAGGGAACACCGAAAGCAAACGATGCAATAGACCTGCGTGACAGAGAGTGGTCAGTACGTGGCCATGATATGGCGCCAACTGCAACAACTTTCCGGATTCCTTGGCTTTTTGAAAGCCAAGATGAACGATGTATCGCCCCAAGCGGAAGCCTACCAAGCTACGTTGATGAGAATGCCCCCTCAATTTCGCTGACACTTCTTGTTGCGCCGGGAGGGCGAAGGGATGCTCGCTGCGATCACAATCAGGACAACCTTGATCTTGAGGGGGACACCGAAAAAAAACGATGCTATAGACCTGCGTGACAGAGAGTGGTCAGTGCGTGGCCATGATATAGCTCCAGCTGCGACGACTGTGCTGATTCCGTGACTTTTTGAAGGCCAAGATGTACGGTGTTGCGCCCCTAGCGGAAGCCAACCAAGCTACGTTGATGAGAATGCCCCCTCGATTTCGTTGACAATTCTTGATGCGCCGGAAGGGCGAAGGGATGCTCGCTGCTATCACAATCAGGACAACCTTGATCTTGAGGGGACACCGAAAGCAAACGATGCAATAGACCTGCGTGACAGAGGGTGGTCAGTACGTGGCCATGATATGGCGCCAACTGCGACGACTCTGCGGATTCCGTGGATTTTTGAAGGCCAAGATGTACGATAATGCGCCCCTAGCTGAAGCCAACCAAGCTACGTTGATGAGAATGGCCCCCTCGATTTCGTTGACAATTCTTGATGCGCCGGAAGGGCGAAGGGATGCTCGTAGCTATCACAATCAGGACAACCTTGATCTTGAGCGGACACCAAAAGCAAACGATGCAATAGACCTGCGTGACAGAGTGTGGTCAGTACATGGCCATGATATGGCGCCAACTGCGACGACTGTGCGGATTCCGTGGCTTTTTGAAGGCCAAGATGTACGATGTTGCGCCCCTAGCTGAAGCCAACCAAGCTACGTTGATGAGAATGGCCCCCTCGATTTCGTTGACAATTGTTAATGCGCCGGAAGGGTGAAGAGATGCTCGCTGCTATCATAATTAGGACAACCTTGATCTTGAGGGGACACCGAAAGCAAACGATGCAATAGACCTGCGTGACAGAGAGTGGTCAGTACGTGGCCTTTATATGGCGCCAACTGCGACGACTGTCCGGATTCCGTGGCTTTTTGAAGGCCAAGAGGAACAATGTTGCGCCCCTAGCTGAAGCCAACCAAGCTACGTTGAGGAGAATGGCCCCCTCGATTTCGTTGACAATTCTTGATCCGCCGGAAGGGCGAAGGGATGCTCGCTGCTATCACAATCAGGACAACCTTGTTCTTGAGGTGGACACCGAAAACAAACGATGCAATAGACCTGCGTGGCAGAGAGGGGTCAGTACGTGGCCATGATATGGCGCCAACTTCGACGACAGTTCGGATTCCGTGGCTTTTTAAAGGCTTAGATGAACGATGTTGCGCCCCCTACCTGAAGCCAACCAAGCTACGTTGATAAGAATGGCTCCCTCGATTTCGTTGACAATTCTTGATGCACCGGGAGGGCGAAGGGTTGCTCGCAGCTATCACAATCAGGACAACCTTGATCTTGAGGGGGACACCGAAACAAACGATGCAATAGACCTGCGTGCCAGAGAGTGGTCAGTACTTGGACATGATATGGCGCCAACTTCGACGACTGCGCGGATTCCGTGGCTTTTTGAAGGCTAAGATGTACGATGTTGCGCCACTAGCTGAAGCCAACCAAGCTACGTTGATGAGAATGGCCCCCTCGATTTCGTTGACAATTCTTGATGCGCCGGAAGGGCGAACGGAGGCTCACTGCTATTACAATCAGGACAACCTTGATCTTGAGGGGACACCGAAAGCAAACGAGGCAATAGACCTGCGTGACAGAGAGTGGTCAGTACATGGCCATGATATGGCGCCAACTGCAACGACTTTCCGGATTCCTGGGCTTTTTGAAGGCCAAGATGAACGATGTATCGCCCCAAGCGGAAGCTACCAAGCTACGTTGATGAGAATGCCCCCTCAATTTCGCTGACACTTCTTGTTGCGCCGGGAGGGCGAAGGGATGCTCGCTGCGATCACAATCAGGACAATCTTGATCTTGAGGGGGACACCGAAAACAAACGATGCAACAGACCTGCGTGACAGAGAGTGGTCAGTACATGACCATGATTTTGCGCCAACTTCGACTACTGTGCGGATTCCGTGGCTTTTTGAAGGCCAAGATGTACGATGTTGCGCCCCTAGCAGAAGCCAACCAAGCTACGTTGATGAGAAGGCTCCCTCGATTTCGTTGACAATTCTTGATGCGCCGGGAGGGCGAAGGGATGCTCGCTGCGATCACAATCAGGACAACCTTGATCTTGAGGGGGACACCGAAAACAAACGATGCTATAGACCTGCGTGACAGAGAGTGGTCAGTGCGTGGCCATGATATGGCTCCAGCTGCGACGACTGTGCTGATTCCGTGACTTTTTGAAGGCCAAGATGTACGGTGTTGAGCCCCTAGCGGAAGCCAACCAAGCTACGTTGATGAGAATGCTTCCTCGATTTCGTTGACAATTCTTGATGCGCCGGAAGGGCGAAGGGGTGCTCGCTGCTATCACAATCAAGACAACCTTGATCTTGAGGGGACACCGAAAGCAAACGATGCAATAGACCTGCGTGACAGAGAGTGGTCAGTACGTGGCCATGATATGGCGCCAACTGCGACGACTCTGCGGATTTCGTGGATTTTTGAAGGCCAAGATGTACGATAATGCGCCCCTAGCTGAAGCCAACCAAGCTACGTTGATGAGAATGGCCCCCTAGATTTTGTTGACAATTCTTGATGCGCCGGAAGGGCGAAGGGATGCTCGCAGCTATCACAATCAGGACAACCTTGATCTTGAGCGGACACCAAAAGCATACGATGCAATAGACCTGCGAGACAAAGAGTGGTCAGTACGTGGTCATGATATCACGCCAACTGCGACGACTGTGCGGATTCCGTGGCTTTTTGAAGGCCAAGATGTACGATGTTGCGCCCCTAGCTGAAGCCAACCAAGCTCCGTTGATGAGAATGGCCCCCTCGATTTCGTTGACAATTCTTGATGCGCCGGAAGGGCGTAGGGATGCTCGCTGCTATCACAATCAGGACAACCTTGATGTTGAGGGGACACCAAAAGCTAACGATGCAATAGACCTGCGTGAAAGAGAGTGGTCAGTACGTGGTCATGATATGGGGCCAACGGCGACGACTGTTCGAATTCCGTGGCTTTTTGAAGGCCAAGATGTACGATGTTGCGCCCCTAGCTGAAGCCATTCAAGCTACGTTGATGAGAATGGCCCCCTCGATTTCGTTGACAATTCTTGATGCGCCGGAAGGGCGAAGGGATGCTCGCTGCTATCACAATCAGGACAACCTTGATCTTGAGGGGACACCGAAAGCAAACGATGCAATAGACCTGCGTGACAGAGAGGGGTCAGTACGTGGCCATGATATGGCGCCAACTGCGACGACTGTGCGGATTCCGTGGCTTTTTGAAGGCCATGATGTACGATGTTGCGTCCCTAGCTGAAGCCAACCAAGCAACGTTGATGAGAATGGCCCCCTCGATTTCGTTGACAATTGTTAATGCGCCGGAAGGGCGAAGAGATGCTCGCTGCTATCACAATAAGGACAACCTTGATCTTGAGGGAACACCGAAAGCAAACGATGCAATAGACCTGCGTGACAGAGAGTGGTCAGTACGTGGCCTTTATATGGCGCCAACTGCGACGACTGTCCGGATTCCGTGGCTTTTTGAAGGCCAAGAGGAACGATGTTGCGCCCCTAGCTGAAGCCAACAAGGCTACGTAGATGAGAATAGCCCCCAGGATTTCGTTGACAATTCTTGATGCGCAGGGAGGGCGAAGGGATCCTAGCTGAGATCACAATAAGTGCAATCTTGACCTTGAGGGGACACCGAAGGTAACCGATGGAATTGATCTGCGTGTCAGAGTGTGTTCCGTACATGGCCATGATATGGCGCCAACTGCGACGACTGTGCGGATTCCGTGGCTTTTTGAAGGCCAAGATGTACGGTGTTGCGCCCCTAGCTGAATCCATAAAAGCTACGTTGATGAGAATGGCTCCCTTGATTTCGTTGACAATTCTTGATGCGCCGGGAGGGCGAAGGGTTGCTCGCTGCTATCACAATCAGGACAACCTTGATCTTGAGGGGGACAACGAAAACAAACGATGCAATAGACCTGCGTGACAGAGTGTGGTCAGTACGTGGCCATGATATGGCGCCAACTGCGACGACTTTTCGGATTCCGTGGATTTTTGAAGGCCAAGATGAACGATGTTGATCCCCTAGCTGAAGCCAACCAAGCTACGTTGATGAGAATGGCCCGCTCGATTTCGTTGACAATTGGTAATGCGCCGGAAGGGCGAAGAGATGCTCGCTGCTATCACAATAAGGACAACCTTGATCTTGAGGGAACACCGAAAGCAAACGATGCAATAGACCTGCGTGACAGAGAGTGGTCAGTACGTGGCCATGATATGGCGCCAACAGGAACAACTTTCCGGATTCCTTGGCTTTTTGAAAGCCAATATGAACGATGTATCGCCCCAAGCGGAAGCCTACCAAGCTACGTTGATGAGAATGCCCCCTCAATTTCGCTGACACTTCTTGTTGCGCCGGGAGGGCGAAGGGATGCTCGCTGCGATCACAATCAGGACAACCTTAATCTTGAGGGGGACACCGAAAAAAAAACGATGCTATAGACCTGCGTGACAGAGAGTGGTCAGTACATGGCCATGATACGGCGCCAACTGCAACGACTTTCCGGATTCCTTGGCTTTTTGAAGGCCAAGATGAACGATGTATCGCCCCAAGCGGAAGCTACCAAGCTACGTTGATGACAATGCCCCCTCAATTTCGCTGACACTTCTTGTTGCGCCGGGAGGGCGAAGGGATGCTCGCTGCGATCACAATCAGGACAACCTTGATCTTGAGGGGGACACCGAAAAAAAAACGATGCTATAGACCTGCGTGACAGAGAGTGGTCAGTGCGTGGCCTTGATATGGCTCCAGCTGCGACGACTGTGCTGATTCCGTGACTTTTTGAAGGCCAAGATGTACGGTGTTGCGCCCCTAGCGGAAGCCAACCAAGCTACGTTGATGAGAATGCCCCCTCGATTTCGTTGACAATTCTTGATGCGCCGGAAGGGCGAAGGGATGCTCGCTGCTATCACAATCAGGACAACCTTGATCTTGAGGGGACACCGAAAGCAAACGATGCAATAGACCTGCGTGACAGAGAGTGGTCAGTACGTGGCCATGATATGGCACCAACTGCGACGACTCTGCGGATTCCGTGGATTTTTGAAGGCCAAGATGTACGATAATGCGCCCCTAGCTGAAGCCAACCAAGCTACGTTGATGAGAATGGCCCCCTCGATTTCGTTGACAATTCTTAATGCGCCGGAAGGGCGAAGGGATGCTCGCAGCTATCACAATCAGGACAACCTTGATCTTGTGCGGACACCAAAAGCAAACGATGCAATAGACCTGCGTGACAGAGTGTGGTCAGTACATGGCCATGATATGGCGCCAACTGCGACGACTGTGCGGATTCCGTGGCTTTTTGAAGGCCAAGATGTACGATGTTGCGCCCCTAGCTGAAGCCAACCAAGCTACGTTGATGAGAATGGCCTCCTCGATTTCGTTGACAATTGTTAATGCGCCGGAAGGGCGAAGAGATGCTCGCTGCTATCATAATTAGGACAACCTTGATCTTGAGGGGACACCGAAAGCAAACGATGCAATAGACCTGCGTGCCAGAGTGTGGTCAGTACTTGGACATGATATGGCGCCAACTTCGACGACTGCGCGGATTCCGTGGCTTTCTGAAGGCTAAGATGTACGATGTTGCGCCACTAGCTGAAGCCAACCAAGCTACGTTGATGAGAATGGCCCCCTCGATTTCGTTGACAATTCTTGATGCGCCGGAAGGGCGAACGGAGGCTCACTGCTATTACAATCAGGACAACCTTGATCTTGAGGGGACACCGAAAGCAAACGAGGCAATAGACCTGCGTGACAGAGAGTGGTCAGTACATGGCCATGATATGGCGCCAACTGCAACGACTTTCCGGATTCCTGGGCTTTTTGAAGGCCAAGATGAACGATGTATCGCCCCAAGCGGAAGCTACCAAGCTACGTTGATGAGAATGCCCCCTCAATTTCGCTGACACTTCTTGTTGCGCCGGGAGGGCGAAGGGATGCTCGCTGCGATCACAATCAGGACAATCTTGATCTTGAGGGGACACCGAAAGCAAACGATGCAATAGACCTGCGTGACAGAGAGGGGTCAGTACGTGGCCATGATATGGCGCCAACTGCGACGACTGTGCGGATTCCGTGGCTTTTTGAAGGCCATGATGTACGATGTTGCGTCCCTAGCTGAAGCCAACCAAGCAACGTTGATGAGAATGGCCCCCTCGATTTCGTTGACAATTGTTAATGCGCCGGAAGGGCGAAGAGATGCTCGCTGCTATCACAATAAGGACAACCTTGATCTTGAGGGAACACCGAAAGCAAACGATGCAATAGACCTGCGTGACAGAGAGTGGTCAGTACGTGGCCTTTATATGGCGCCAACTGCGACGACTGTCCGGATTCCGTGGCTTTTTGAAGGCCAAGAGGAACGATGTTGCGCCCCTAGCTGAAGCCAACAAGGCTACGTAGATGAGAATAGCCCCCAGGATTTCGTTGACAATTCTTGATGCGCAGGGAGGGCGAAGGGATCCTAGCTGAGATCACAATAAGTGCAATCTTGACCTTGAGGGGACACCGAAGGTAACCGATGGAATTGATCTGCGTGTCAGAGTGTGTTCCGTACATGGCCATGATATGGCGCCAACTGCGACGACTGTGCGGATTCCGTGGCTTTTTGAAGGCCAAGATGTACGATGTTGCGCCCCTAGCTGAATCCATAAAAGCTACGTTGATGAGAATGGCTCCCTAGATTTCGTTGACAATTCTTGATGCGCCGGGAGGGCGAAGGGTTGCTCGCTGCTGTCACAATCAGGACAACCTTGATCTTGAGGGGGACAACGAAAACAAACGATGCAATAGACCTGCGTGACAGAGTGTGGTCAGTACGTGGCCATGATATGGCGCCAACTGCGTCGACTGTTCGGATTCCGTGGATTTTTGAAGGCCAAGATGAACGATGTTGATCCCCTAGCTGAAGCCAACCAAGCTACGATTAGGAGAATGGCCCCCTCGATTTCGTTGACAATTCTTGATGCGCCGGATGGGCGAAGGGATGCTCGCTGCTATCACAATCAGGACAACCTTGTTCTTGAGGGGGACACCGAAACCAAACGATGCAATAGACCTACGTGACAGAGAGGGGTCAGTACGGGGCCATGACATGGCGCCAACTGCGACGACTGTGCGGATTCCGTGGCTTTTTGAAGGCCAAGATGTACGATGTTGCGTCCCTAGCTGAAGCCAACCAAGCTACGTTGATGAGAATGGCCCCCTCGATTTCGTTGACAATTGTTAATGCGCCGGAAGGGCGAAGAGATGCTCGCTGCTATCACAATAAGGACAACCTTGATCTTGAGGGAACACCGAAAGCAAACGATGCAATAGACCTGCGTGACAGAGAGTGGTCAGTACGTGGCCATGATATGGCGCCAACTGCAACAACTTTCCGGATTTTTGGCTTTTTGAAAGCCAATATGAACGATGTATCGCCCCAAGCGGAAGCCTACCAAGCTACGTTGATGAGAATGCCCCCTGAATTTCGCTGACACTTCTTGTTGCGCCGGGAGGGCGAAGGGATGCTCGCTGCGATCACAATCAGGACAATCTTGATCTTGAGGGGTACAACGAAAACAAACGATGCAATAGACCTGCGTGACAGAGAGTGGTCAGTACATGACCATGATATTGCGCCAACTCCGACTACTGTGCGCATTCCGTGGCATTTTGAAGGCCAAGATGTACGATGTTGCGCCCCTAGCAGAAGCCAACCAAGCTACGTTGATGAGAATGGCTCCCTAGATTTCGTTGACGATTCTTGATGCGCCGGAAGGGCGAAGGGATGCTCGCTGCGATCACATTCAGGACAACCATGATCTTGACGGGGACACCGAAAACAAACGATGCTATAGACCTGCGTGACAGAGAGTGGTCAGTACATGGCCATGATATGGCGCCAACTGCAACGACTTTCCGGATTCCTTGGCTTTTTGAAGGCCAAGATGAACGATGTATCGCCCCAAGCGGAAGCTACCAAGCTACGTTGATGACAATGCCCCCTCAATTTCGCTGACACTTCTTGTTGCGCCGGGAGGGCGAAGGGATGCTCGCTGCGATCACAATCAGGACAACCTTGATCTTGAGGGGGACACCGAAAAAAAAACGATGCTATAGACCTGCGTGACAGAGAGTGGTCAGTGCGTGGCCATGATATGGCTCCAGCTGCGACGACTGTGCTGATTCCGTGACTTTTTGAAGGCCAAGATGTACGGTGTTGCGCCCCTAGCGGAAGCCAACCAAGCTACGTTGATGAGAATGCCCCCTCGATTTCGTTGACAATTCTTGATGCGCCGGAAGGGCGAAGGGATGCTCGCTGCTATCACAATCAGGACAACCTTGATCTTGAGGGGACACCGAAAGCAAACGATGCAATAGACCTGCGTGACAGAGAGTGGTCAGTACGTGGCCATGATATGGCGCCAACTGCGACGACTCTGCGGATTCCGTGGATTTTTGAAGGCCAAGATGTACGATAATGCGCCCCTAGCTGAAGCCAACCAAGCAACGTTGATGAGAATGGCCCCCTCGATTTCGTTGACAATTCTTGATGCGCCGGAAGGGCGAAGGGATGCTCGCAGCTATCACAATCAGGACAACCTTGATCTTGTGCGGACACCAAAAGCAAACGATGCAATAGACCTGCGTGACAGAGTGTGGTCAGTACATGGCCATGATATGGCGCCAACTGCGACGACTGTGCGGATTCCGTGGCTTTTTGAAGGCCAAGATGTACGATGTTGCGCCCCTAGCTGAAGCCAACCAAGCTACGTTGATGAGAATGGCCCCCTCGATTTCGTTGACAATTGTTAATGCGCCGGAACGGCGAAGAGATGCTCGCTGCTATCATAATTAGGACAACCTTGATCTTGATGGGACACCGAAAGCAAACGATGCAATAGACTTGCGTGACAGAGAGTGGTCAGTACGTGGCCTTTATATGGCGCCAACTGCGACGACTCTCCGGATTCCGTGGCTTTTTTAAGGCCAAGAGGAACAATGTTGCGCCCCTAGCTGAAGCCAACCAAGCTACGTAGATGAGAATGGCCCCCTCGATTTCGTTGACAATTCTTGATGCGCAGGGAGGGCGAAGGGATCCTAGCTGAGATCACAATAAGTGCAATCTTGACCTTGAGGGGACACCGAAGGTAACCGATGGAATTGATCTGCGTGTCAGAGTGTGTTCCGTACATGGCCATCATATGGCGCCAACTGCGACGACTGTGCGGATTCCGTGGCTTTTTGAAGGCCAAGATGTACGATGTTGCGCCCCTAGCTGAATCCATCCAAGCTACGTTGATGAGAATGGCTCCCTAGATTTCGTTGACAATTCTTGATGCGCCGGGAGGGCGAAGGGTTGCTCGCTGCTATCACAATCAGGACAACCTTGATCTTGAGGGGGACACCGAAAACAAACGATGCAATAGACCTGCGTGACAGAGAGGGGTCAGTACGTGGCCATGATATGGCGCCAACTGCGACGACTGTTCGAATTCCGCGGATTTTTGAAGGCCAAGATGAACGATGTTGCGCCCCTACCTGAAGCCAACCAAGCTACGTTGATGAGAATGGCCCCCACGATTTCGCTGACAATTCTTGACGCGTAGGGAGGGTGAAGGGGTGTTTACTGCGATCACAATCAGGACGATCTTGAACTTGAAGGGATTGCGCAATCAAACGAAACAATGGACTTACGTGACAGAGTGTATTTAGTACATGACACTTATATGGCGCCAACTGCAACGACTGTCCGGATTCCGTGGCATCTTGAAGGCCAAAATGAACGATGTAGCGCCCCAAGCGGAATCCAACCAAGCGAAGGTGATGAGAATGGCCCCCTCGATTTCGCTGACACTTCTTGATGCGCCGGGAGGGCGAAGGGATGCTCGCTGCGATTACAATCAGAACAATCTTGATCTTGAAAGGACGCCGGAAGCAACCGATAATATGTACCTAAGTGACAGAGTGTGGTCAATACATGGCCATGATATGGCGCCAACCGCAACGACTTTCCGGATTCTTTGGCTTTTTGAAGGCCAAGATGAACGATGTATCGCCCCAAGCGGAATCCTGCCAAGCTACGTTGATGAAAATGCCCCCTCAATTCGCTGACACTTCTTGTTGCGCCGGGAGGGCGAAGGGATGCTCGCTGCGATCACAATCAGGACAATCTTGATCTTGAGGGGGACACCGAAAACAAACGATGCAATAGACCTGCGTGACAGCGAGTGGTCAGCACATGACCATGATATTGCACCAACTCCGACTACTGTGCGGATTCCGTGGCTTTTTGAAGGCCAAGATGTACGATGTTGCGCCCCTAGCAGAAGCCAACGAAGCGCCGTTGATGAGAAGGCTCCCTCGATTCGGTTGACAATTCTTGATGCTCGCTGCGATCACAATCAGGACAACCTTGATCTTGAGGGGGACACCGAAAACAAACGATGCTATAGACTTGCGTGACAGAGAGTGGTCAGTGCGTGGCCATGATATGGCTCCAGCTGCGACGACTGGGCTCATTCCGTGACTTTTTGAAGGCCAAGATGTACGGTGTTGCGCCTCTAGCGGAAGCCAACCAAGCTACGTTGATGAGAATGCCCCCTCGATTTCGTTGACAATTCTTGATGCGCCGGAAGGGCGAAGGGATGCTCGCTGCTATCACAATCAGGACAACCTTGATCTTGAGGGGACACCGAAAGCAAACGATGCAATAGACCTGCGTGACAGAGAGTGGTCAGTACGTGGCAATGATATGGCGCCAACTGCGACGACTCTGCGGATTCTGTGGCTTTTTGAAGGCCAAGATGTACGATAATGCGCCTCTAGCTGAAGCCAACCAAGCTACGTTGATGAGAATGGCCCCCTCGATTTCGTTGACAGTTCTTGATGCGCCGGAAGGGCGAAGGGATGCTCGCTGCTATCACAATCAGGACAACCTTGATGTTGAGGGGACACCAAAAGCTAACGATGCAATAGACCTGCGTGACAGAGAGTGGTCAGTACGTGGCCATGATATCCCGCCAACTGCGACGACTCTGCGGATTCTGTGGCTTTTTGAAGGCCAAGATGTACGATAATGCGCCTCTAGCTGAAGCCAACCAAGCTACGTTGATGAGAATGGCCCCCTCGATTTCGTTGACAATTTCTGATGCGCTGGGAGGCCGAAGGTATACTCGCTGCGATCACAATCAGGACAACCTTGATCTTGAGGGGAAACCGAAAGCAAACGATGCAATAGACCTGCGTGACAGAGTGTGGTCAGTACATGGCCATGATATGGCGCCAACTGCGACGACTGTGCGGATTCCGTGGCTTTTTGAAGGCCAAGATGTACGATGTTGCGCCCCTAGCTGAAGCCAACCAAGCTACATTGATGAGAATGCCTCCTCGATTTCGTTGAGAATTCTTGATGCGACGGATTGACGAAGGGATGCTCGCTGCTGTCACAATCAGGACAACCTTGATCTTGAGAGGACACCGAAAGCTAACGATGCTTAGACCCGCGTGACAGAGAGTGGTCAGTACGTGGTCATGATATGGGGACAACGGCGACGACTGTTCGAATTCTGTGGCTTTTTAAAGGCCAAGATGTACGATATTGCGCCCCTAGCTGAAGCCATTCAAGCTACGTTGATGAGAATGGCCCCCTCGATTTCGTTGACAATTCTTGATGCGCCGGGAGGGCGAAGGGTTGCTCGCAGCTATCACTTCACTTCACTTCACTTTATTACCTTAAAGACCCCACTTTGGGGGTGTTACATAAGGGGTGGGAGTACAAATATGGGTTGAATATGGTTGCTTACATGATATTTATGAAATGCATATTTAAATTGTTCACAAAACTTGATTGGCAGGTGATGGCATCAACGTCGTGGGGAAGGCCATTCCAGTCTTTAGCAGTGCGAAGGAAAAAGGATGCGGAAAAAGTGACGGTGCGGGAGCGTTGGCATGACACTTGCAGTGGATGGCCGGTGCGATGAGATATGCGAGCGGGCGGTGTGATGTAGGGTGGTTGTCCGAGGTAACTGTAAAAAAACTTATGAAACAGACTAAGAGAAGCAATGCGACGACGATGGGCAAGAGTTGATAAACCTGATTGTCGTTTAAGTGACGATACACTGATGTCGTATGAATAGGCAGAATGAATGAACCTCGTGGCGCGATTTTGGACAGATTCTAGTGAACTGATGAGATATGCTTGTTGCGGGCTCCAGATAGCAGATGCGTATTCTAGTTTTGGTCGAATGAGTGATTGGTAGGCGAGAAGTTTAATACTTTGAGGGGCGTGCCGTAGGTGACGTTTCAAAAAACCCAATGACCGGTTAGCTGATGCGACGATGTTCGTTACATGAGAGCGCCAGGAGAGATCCTGGCACAAGGTGACACCTAGCTACTTGTATGAGCATACAGATTCTAGTGGAACGTTAGCAACGGAGTAAGAGAAAATATGGGGGTTACGCCGGCGGTGAAAAGATACGAGTTTACATTTATTAGGATTAAGCGACATTAGCCAGTCATCGCACCAGGCATGCACTGTGTCAATGTCGTTTTGCAGCTGTGATTGGTCAAAGGTGTTGGAAATCGTGTGGTAAATAACGCAGTCGTCTGCAAACAGACGAACATTGCAAACCAGGTTTGAGGGTAAGTCGTTTATGTAGATTAAGAATAGGAGGGGAGCAAGTACAGAACCTTGGGGTACGCCTGATGTTACTGGAAGAGGGTTGGAACTCTGGCTATTAACGAGAACAAACTGGGAGCGCTTAGAAAGGAATTCTTCGATCCACAATAAGACGTTAGGATGCAGTTTTAGCATGGTTAGTTTTAGCAGTAAACGCCTGTGGGGAACTTTATCAAATGCTTTAGCAAAGTCTAGAAAAATAGCGTCAGTTTGTAAATTTAGGTCGAGGTTAGAGTGAACGTCATGAAGAAAGACGGCCAGTTGAGTTTCACATGACAAACCCTTGCGAAACCCGTGTTGTGAGGGATGAAAGAAGTTGATAGCGTCAAGAAAGTCCATGATTTGAGAATAGATGACGTGTTCCATGATTTTGCAAGGTATGCTGGTTAATGATATCGGACGGTAATTTAAATGAGAATCTTTGTTACCGGACTTAAAGACGGGAATGACCTTTCCCACTTTCCAGTCATCCGGAATGGAACCTGTAGAAAGCGACTGTGAAAACAATAACAATAAGTACATTGCAGAAATATTATTAGTGTTGCGCAGTATTTTGGAGTTAATTTCGTCGACGCCGGCCGATGATGAAGTTTTAAGGTGTTCAATGAGCGAGGTAATGCCGGCTTCAGAAAACGCGATAGCAGGCATGCTGGACTCTATTGACGGCGAAAGTTGCAGTTGGTGGGTGAATTTCATTAGTGAACACAGATGAAAAGGCGTTATTAAAAATGTCAGCGCACTCAATGTCATCAGCTTCCTCTCCAGACTCTTTAGTTAGAGTGATGGTATGTGCCGGGTGCTCACTTATGACCTGCCAAAACTTTCTGGGATTGGAAGTCAACAATTTGGGGAGGTCGTTGTGAAGGAAAGAGTATTTTGCGTAGCGAATTTCTGATAGGTAGGTGCGTTCGGCTGTATAGTATTTTTCCCATGCGCACTCGTCGTATTGCTTTAATTTTGCCGCACGGAAAAGGCGCTTCTTTTTATTGCCGAGTCTTTTTATCGTTTTGGTATACCATGGTTTCTGGCGGTCCGAGTGGAAGCTTATTTTGGGGATGTATCTATCGGTTAGTTCGCTAACCTTTTTCTTAAAACGGGACCAATTGTCATTTACTGAATTATCGTGAAAAGATGCTTCAAATGTTGTGAGATATTGGTTTAATTCAAGACTAAAGGCTTCATAGTTTCCTTTGTCGTAGAGGCGAATAGTTTTGTTTTGATTCTGGCGTCGTGATGGGTGGAACTCAAATGTGGCGTGGATTACTTTATGGTCGCTGATTTCGCGTAGATAAGTGATAGAAGAGAGGGCTTCCGGGTGGGTAGTCAGGATTAGATCTAGGATGTTTGCACCGCGGGTCAGTTCAGATACCACTTGAGTTAAGTTGAAGTTTAGGCAGACCTCGATAAAATCATTCGCTTCCCTGTTGCCGACAGCTGTCTGTGTCTGCCAGTTGATTTCTGGAAAATTGAAGTCTCCAAAAAGAATGATATGCGCTTTTGGGTATTTCCTCGTTAATTGGCTGATCACGTCGTTAAGAATTCGAGAGAAATCGGAGTTGGTATTTGGCGCTCTATAACAAACGCCCAGCAGTACGGTTTGGGGCGCAGCGCGACAAGGACAACCTTGATCTTGAGGGGGACACCGAAAACAAACGATGCTATAGACTTGCGTGACAGAGAGTGGTCAGTGCGTGGCCATGATATGGCTCCAGCTGCGACGATTGGGCTGATTCCGTGACTTTTTGAAGGCCAAGATGTACGGTGTTGCGCCTCTAGCGGAAGCCAACCAAGCTACGTTGATGAGAATGCCCCCTCGATTTCGTTGACAATTCTTGATGCGCCGGAAGGGCGAAGGGATGCTCGCTGCTATCACAATCAGGACAACCTTGATCTTGAGGGGACACCGAAAGCAAACGATGCAATAGACCTGCGTGACAGAGAGTGGTCAGTACGTAGCAATGATATGGCGCCAACTGCGACGACTCTGCGGATTCTGTGGCTTTTTGAAGGCCAAGATGTACGATGTTGCGCCCCTAGCTGAAGCCAACCAAGCTACGTTGATGAGAATGGCCACCTCGATTTCGTTGACAATTCTTGATGCGCCGGAAGGGCGAAGGGATGCTCGCTGCTATCACAATCAGGACAACCTTGATGTTGAGGGGACACCAAAAGCTAACGATGCAACAGACCTGCATGACAGAGAGTGGTCAGTACGTGGTCATGATATCGCGCCAACTGCGACGACTGTGCGGATACAGTGGCTTTTTCAAGGCCAAGATGTACGATGTTGCCCCCCTAGCTGAAGCCAATCAAGCTACGTTGATGAGAATGGCCCCCTCGATTTCGATGACAATTTTTGATGCGCTAGGAGGCCGAAGGGATACTCGCTGCGATCACAGTCAGGACAACCTTGATCTTGAGGGGAAACCGAAAGCAAACGAAGCAATAGACCTGCGTGACAGAGTGTGGTCAGTACATGGCCATGATATGGCGCCTACTGCGACGACTGTGCGGATTCCGTGGCTTTTTGAAGGCCAAGATGTACGATGTTGCGCCCCTAGCTGAAGCCAACCAAGCTACATTGATGAGAATGGCCCCCTCGATTTCGTTGACAATTCTTGATGCGCCGGAAGGACGAAAGGACGCTCGCTGCTATCACAATCAGGACAACCTTGATCTTGAGGGGACACCGAAAGCAAACGATGCAATAGACCTGCGTGAAAGAGAGTGGTCTGTACGTGGTCATGATATGGGGCCAACGGCGACGACTGTTCGAATTCCGTGGGTTTTTGACGGCCAAGATGTAAGATGTTGCGCCCCTAGCTGAAGCCATTCAAGCTACGTTGATGAGAATGGCCCCCTCGATTTCGTTGACAATTCTTGATGCGCCGGAAGGGCGAAGGGATGCTCGCTGCTATCACAATCAGGACCACCTTGATCTTGAGGGGACACCGAAAGCAAACGATGCAATAGACCTGCGTGACAGAGAGTGGTCAGTACGTGGCCATGATATGGCGCCAACTGCGACGACTGTGCGGATTCCGTGGCTTTTTGAAGGCCAAGATGTACGATGTTGCGTCCCTAGCTGAAGCCAACCAAGCTACGTTGATGAGAATGGCCCCCTCGATTTCGTTGACAATTGTTAATGCGCCGGAAGGGCGAAGAGATGCTCGCTGCTATCACAATAAGGACAACCTTGATCTTGAGGGAACACCGAAAGCAAACGATGCAATAGACCTGCGTGACAGAGAGTGGTCAGTACGTGGCCTTTATATGGCGCCAACTGCGACGACTCTCCGGATTCCGTGGCTTTTTTAAGGCCAAGAGGAACGATGTTGCGCCCCTAGCTGAAGCCAACCAAGCTACGTAGATGAGAATGGCCCCCTCGATTTCGTTGACAATTCTTGATGCGCAGGGAGGGCGAAGGGATCCTAGCTGAGACCACAATAAGTGCAATCTTGACCTTGAGTGGACACCGAAGGTAACCGATGGAATTGATCTGCGTGTCAGAGTGTGTTCTGTACATGGCCATGATATGGCGCCAACTGCGACGACTGTGCGGATTCCGTGGCTTTTTGAAGGCCAAGATGTACGATGTTGCGCCCCTAGCTGAATCCATCCAAGCTACGTTGATGAGAATGGCTCCCTAGATTTCGTTGACAATTCTTGATGCACCGGGAGGGCGAAGGGTTGCTCGCTGCTATCACAATCAGGACAACCTTGTCCTTGAGGTGGACACTGAAAACAAACGATGCAATAGACCTGCGTGACACAGAGGGGTCAGTACGTGGTCATGATATCGCGCCAACTGCGACGACTGTGCGGATACAGTGGCTTTTTCAAGGCCAAGATGTACGATGTTGCCCCCCTAGCTGAAGCCAACCAAGCTACGTTGATGAGAATGGCCCCCTCGATTTCGATGACAATTTTTGATGCGCTAGGAGGCCGAAGGGATACTCGCTGCGATCGCAGTCAGGACAACCTTGATCTTGAGGGGAAACCGAAAGCAAACGAAGCAATAGACCTGCGTGACAGAGTGTGGTCAGTACATGGCCATGATATGGCGCCAACTGCGACGACTGTGCGGATTCCGTGGCTTTTTGAAGGCCAAGATGTACGATGTTGCGCCCCTAGCTGAAGCCAACCAAGCTATATTGATGAGAATGGCCCCCTCGATTTCGTTGACAATTCTTGATGCGCCGGAAGGACGAAAGGACGCTCGCTGCTATCACAATCAGGACAACCTTGATCTTGAGGGGACACCGAAAGCAAACGATGCAATAGACCTGCGTGACAGAGAGTGGTCTGTACGTGGTCATGATATGGGGCCAACGGCGACGACTGTTCGAATTCCGTGGGTTTTTGAAGGCCAAGATGTAAGATGTTGCGCCCCTAGCTGAAGCCATTCAAGCTACGTTGATGAGAATGGCCCCCTCGATTTCGTTGACAATTCTTGATGCGCCGGAAGGGCGAAGGGATGCTCGCTGCTATCACAATCAGGACCACCTTGATCTTGAGGGGACACCGAAAGCAAACGATGCAATAGACTTGCGTGACAGAGAGTGGTCAGTACGTGGCCATGATATGGCGCCAACTGCGACGACTGTGCGGATTCCGTGGCTTTTTGAAGGCCAAGATGTACGATGTTGCGTCCCTAGCTGAAGCCAACCAAGCTACGTTGATGAGAATGGCCCCCTCGATTTCGTTGACAATTGTTAATGCGCCGGAAGGGCGAAGAGATGCTCGCTGCTATCACAATAAGGACAACCTTGATCTTGAGGGAACACCGAAAGCAAACGATGCAATAGACCTGCGTGACAGAGAGTGGTCAGTACGTGGCCTTTATATGGCGCCAACTGCGACGACTCTCCGGATTCCGTGGCTTTTTTAAGGCCAAAAGGAACGATGTTGCGCCCCTAGCTGAAGCCAACCAAGCTACGTAGATGAGAATGGCCCCCTCGATTTCGTTGACAATTCTTGATGCGCAGGGAGGGCGAAGGGATCCTAGCTGAGATCACAATAAGTGCAATCTTGACCTTGAGTGGACACCGAAGGTAACCGATGGAATTGATCTGCGTGTCAGAGTGTGTTCTGTACATGGCCATGATATGGCGCCAACTGCGACGACTGTGCGGATTCCGTGGCTTTTTGAAGGCCAAGATGTACGATGTTGCGCCCCTAGCTGAAGCCAACCAAGCTATATTGATGAGAATGGCCCCCTCGATTTCGTTGACAATTCTTGATGCGCCGGAAGGACGAAAGGACGCTCGCTGCTATCACAATCAGGACAACCTTGATCTTGAGGGGACACCGAAAGCAAACGATGCAATAGACCTGCGTGACAGAGAGTGGTCTGTACGTGGTCATGATATGGGGCCAACGGCGACGACTGTTCGAATTCCGTGGGTTTTTGAAGGCCAAGATGTAAGATGTTGCGCCCCTAGCTGAAGCCATTCAAGCTACGTTGATGAGAATGGCCCCCTCGATTTCGTTGACAATTCTTGATGCGCCGGAAGGGCGAAGGGATGCTCGCTGCTATCACAATCAGGACCACCTTGATCTTGAGGGGACACCGAAAGCAAACGATGCAATAGACCTGCGTGACAGAGAGTGGTCAGTACGTGGCCATGATATGGCGCCAACTGCGACGACTGTGCGGATTCCGTGGCTTTTTGAAGGCCAAGATGTACGATGTTGCGTCCCTAGCTGAAGCCAACCAAGCTACGTTGATGAGAATGGCCCCCTCGATTTCGTTGACAATTGTTAATGCGCCGGAAGGGCGAAGAGATGCTCGCTGCTATCACAATAAGGACAACCTTGATCTTGAGGGAACACCGAAAGCAAACGATGCAATAGACCTGCGTGACAGAGAGTGGTCAGTACGTGGCCTTTATATGGCGCCAACTGCGACGACTCTCCGGATTCCGTGGCTTTTTTAAGGCCAAGAGGAACGATGTTGCGCCCCTAGCTGAAGCCAACCAAGCTACGTAGATGAGAATGGCCCCCTCGATTTCGTTGACAATTCTTGATGCGCAGGGAGGGCGAAGGGATCCTAGCTGAGATCACAATAAGTGCAATCTTGACCTTGAGTGGACACCGAAGGTAACCGATGGAATTGATCTGCGTGTCAGAGTGTGTTCTGTACATGGCCATGATATGGCGCCAACTGCGACGACTGTGCGGATTCCGTGGCTTTGAAGGCCAAGATGTACGATGTTGCGCCCCTAGCTGAATCCATCCAAGCTACGTTGATGAGAATGGCTCCCTAGATTTCGTTGACAATTCTTGATGCACCGGGAGGGCGAAGGGTTGCTCTCTGCTATCACAATCAGGACAACCTTGTCCTTGAGGTGGACACTGAAAACAAACGATGCAATAGACCTGCGTGACACAGAGGGGTCAGTACGTGGCCATGATATGGCGCCCACTTCGACGATAGTTCGGATTCCGTGGCTTTTTGAAGGCTAATATGAACGATGTTGCGCCCCTACCTGAAGCCAACCAAGCTACGTTGATGAGAATGGCCCCCACGATTTCGCTGACAATTCTTGACGCGTAGGGAGGGTGAAGGGATGTTTACTGCGATCACAATCAGGACGATCTTGAACTTGAGGGGATACCGCAAGCAAACGAAACAATGGACTTAAGTGACAGAGTGTATTTAGTACATGACCCTGATATGGCGCCAACTGCAACGACTGTCTGGATTCCGTGGCATCTTGAAGGCCAAAATGAACGATGTAGCGCCCCAAGCGGAAGCCAACCAAGCGAAGGTGATGAGAATGGCCCCCTCGATTTCGCTGACACTTCTTGATGCGCCGGGAGGGCAAAGGGATGCTCCCTGCGATTACAATCAGAGCAATCTTGATCTTGAAAGGACGCCGGAAGCAACGGATAATATGTACCTAAGTGACAGAGTGTTGTCAGTACATGGCCATGATATGGCGCCAACTGCAACGACTTTCCGGATTCTTTGGCTTTTTGAAGGCCAAGTTGAACGATGTATCGCCCCAAGCGGAAGCCTACCAAGCTACGTTGATGAGAATCCCCCCTCAATTTCGCTGACACTTCTTGTTGCGCCGGGAGGGCGAAGGGATGCTCGCTGCGATCACAATCAGGACAATCTTGATCTTGAGGGGGACACCGAAAACAAACGATGCAATAGACCTGCGTGACAGAGAGTGGTCAGTACATGACCATGATATTGCGCCAACTCCGACTACTGTGCGGATTCAGTGGCTTTTTGAAGGCCAAGATGTACGATATTGCGCCCCTAGCAGAAGCCAACGAAGCGCCGTTGATGAGAAGGCTCCCTCGATTTCGTTGACAATTCTTGATGCGCCGAGAGGGCGAAGGGATGCTCTCTGCGATCACAATCAGGACAACCTTGATCTTGAGGGGGACACCGAAAACAAACGATGCTATAGACTTGCATGACAGAGAGTGGTCAGTGCGTGGCCATGATATGGCTCCAGCTGCGACGACTGTGCTGATTCCGTGACTTTTTGAAGGCCAAGATGCAAGGTGTTGCGCCCCTAGCGGAAGCCAACCAAGCTACGTTGATGAGAATGCCCCTCGATTTCGTTGACAATTCTTGATGCGCCGGAAGGGCGAAGAGATGCTCGCTGCTATCACAATAAGGACAACCTTGATCTTGAGGGAACACCGAAAGCAAACGATGCAATAGACCTGCGTGACAGAGAGTGGTCAGTACGTGGCCTTTATATGGCGCCAACTGCGACGACTGTCCGGATTCCGTGGCTTTTTGAAGGCCAAGAGGAACGATGTTGCGCCCCTAGCTGAAACCAACCAAGCTACGTAGATGACAATGGCCCCCTCAATTTCGTTGACAATTCTTGATGCGCAGGGAGGGCGAAGGGATCCTAGCTGAGATCACAATAAGTGCAATCTTGACCTTGAGGGGACACCGAAGGTAACCGATGGAATTGATCTGCGTGTCAGAGTGTGTTCCGTACATGGCCATGATATGGCGCCAACTGCGACGACTGTGCGGATTCCGTGGCTTTTTGAAGGCCAAGATGTACGATGTTGCGCCCCTAGCGGAATCCATAAAAGCTACGTTGATGAGAATGGCTCCCTAGATTTCGTTGACAATCCTTGATGCGCCGGGAGGGCGAAGGGTTGCTCGCTGCTATCACAATCAGGACAACCTTGATCTTGAGGGGGACAACGAAAACAAACGATGCAATATACCTGCGTGACAGAGTGTGGTCAGTACGTGGCCATGATATGGCGCCAACTGCGACGACTGTTCGGATTCCGTGGATTTTTGAAGGCCAAGATGAACGATGTTGATCCCCTAGCTGAAGCCAACCAAGCTACGATTAGGAGAATGGCCCCCTCGATTTCGTTGACAATTCTTGATGCGCCGGATGGGCGAAGGGATGCTCGCTGCTATCACAATCAGGACAACCTGGTTCTTGAGGGGGACACCGAAAACAAACGATGCAATAGACCTGCGCGACAGAGAGGGGTCAGTACGGGGCCATGACATGGCGCCAACTGCGACGACTGTGCGGATTTCGTGGCTTTTTGAAGGCCAAGATGTACGATGTTGCGTCCCTAGCTGAAGCCAACCAAGCTATGTTGATGAGAATGGCCCCCTCGATTTCGTTGACAATTGTTAATGCGCCGGAAGGGCGAAGAGATGCTCGCTGCTATCACAATAAGGACAACCTTGATCTTGAGGGAACACCGAAAGCAAACGATGCAATAGGCCTGCGTGACAGAGAGTGGTCAGTACGTGGCCATGATATGGCGCCAACTGCAACGACTTTCCGGATTCTTTGGCTTTTTGAAGGCCAAGTTGAACGATGTATCGCCCCAAGCGGAATCCTACCAAGCTACGTTGATGAGAATCCCCCCTCAATTTCGCTGACACTTCTTGTTGCGCCGGGAGGGCGAAGGGATGCTCGCTGCGATCACAATCAGGACAATCTTGATCTTGAGGGGGACACCGAAAACAAACGATGCAATAGACCTGCGTGACAGAGAGTGGTCAGTACATGACCATGATATTGCGCCAACTCCGACTACTGTGCGGATTCAGTGGCTTTTTGAAGGCCAAGATGTACGATGTTGCGCCCCTAGCAGAAGCCAACGAAGCGCCGTTGATGAGAAGGCTCCCTCGATTTCGTTGACAATTCTTGATGCGCCGAGAGGGCGAAGGGATGCTCTCTGCGATCACAATCAGGACAACCTTGATCTTGAGGGGGACACCGAAAACAAACGATGCTATAGACTTGCATGACAGAGAGTGGTCAGTGCGTGGCCATGATATGGCTCCAGCTGCGACGACTGTGCTGATTCCGTGACTTTTTGAAGGCCAAGATGTAAGGTGTTGCGCCCCTAGCGGAAGCCAACCAAGCTACGTTGATGAGAATGCCCCTCGATTTCGTTGACAATTCTTGATGCGCCGGAAGGGCGAAGAGATGCTCGCTGCTATCACAATAAGGACAACCTTGATCTTGAGGGAACACCGAAAGCAAACGATGCAATAGACCTGCGTGACAGAGAGTGGTCAGTACGTGGCCTTTATATGGCGCCAACTGCGACGACTGTCCGGATTCCGTGGCTTTTTGAAGGCCAAGAGGAACGATGTTGCGCCCCTAGCTGAAGCCAACCAAGCTACGTAGATGACAATGGCCCCCTCAATTTCGTTGACAATTCTTGATGCGCAGGGAGGGCGAAGGGATCCTAGCTGAGATCACAATAAGTGCAATCTTGACCTTGAGGGGACACCGAAGGTAACCGATGGAATTGATCTGCGTGTCAGAGTGTGTTCCGTACATGGCCATGATATGGCGCCAACTGCGACGACTGTGCGGATTCCGTGGCTTTTTGAAGGCCAAGATGTACGATGTTGCGCCCCTAGCGGAATCCATAAAAGCTACGTTGATGAGAATGGCTCCCTAGATTTCGTTGACAATTCTTGATGCGCCGGGAGGGCGAAGGGTTGCTCGCTGCTATCACAATCAGGACAACCTTGATCTTGAGGGGGACAACGAAAACAAACGATGCAATATACCTGCGTGACAGAGTGTGGTCAGTACGTGGCCATGATATGGCGCCAACTGTGACGACTGTTCGGATTCCGTGGATTTTTGAAGGCCAAGATGAACGATGTTGATCCCCTAGCTGAAGCCAACCAAGCTACGATTAGGAGAATGGCCCCCTCGATTTCGTTGACAATTCTTGATGCGCCGGATGGGCGAAGGGATGCTCGCTGCTATCACAATCAGGACAACCTTGTTCTTGAGGGGGACACTGAAAACAAACGATGCAATAGACCTGCGCGACAGAGAGGGGTCAGTACGGGGCCATGACATGGCGCCAACTGCGACGACTGTGCGGATTTCGTGGCTTTTTGAAGGCCAAGATGTACGATGTTGCGTCCCTAGCTGAAGCCAACCAAGCTACGTTGATGAGAATGGCCCCCTCGATTTCATTGACAATTGTTAATGCGCCGGAAGGGCGAAGAGATGCTCGCTGCTATCACAATAAGGACAACCTTGATCTTGAGGGAACACCGAAAGCAAACGATGCAATAGGCCTGCGTGACAGAGAGTGGTCAGTACGTGGCCATGATATGGCGCCAACTGCAACAACTTTCCGGATTCCTTGGCTTTTTGAAAGCCAAGATGAACGATGTATCGCCCCAAGCGGAAGCCTACCAAGCTACGTTGATGAGAATGCCCCCTCAATTTCGCTGACACTTCTTGTTGCGCCGGGAGGGCGAAGGGATGCTCGCTGCGATCACAATCAGGACAATCTTGATCTTGAGGGGTACAACGAAAACAAACGATGCAATAGACCTGCGTGACAGAGAGTGGTCAGTACATGACCATGATATTGCGCCAACTCCGACTACTGTGCGCATTCCGTGGCATTTTGAAGGCCAAGATGTACGATGTTGCGCCCCTAGCAGAAGCCAACCAAGCTACGTTGATGAGAATGGCTCCCTCGATTTCGTTGACAATTCTTGATGCGCCGGAAGGGCGAAGGGATGCTCGCTGCGATCACATTCAGGACAACCATGATCTTGACGGGGACATCGAAAACAAACGATGCTATAGACCTGCGTGACAGAGAGTGGTCAGTACATGGCCATGATATGGCGCCAACTGCAACGACTTTCCGGATTCCTTGGCTTTTTGAAGGCCAAGATGAACGATGTATCGCCCCAAGCGGAAGCTACCAAGCTACGTTGATGACAATGCCCCCTCAATTTCGCTGACACTTCTTGTTGCGCCGGGAGGGCGAAGGGATGCTCGCTGCGATCACAATCAGGACAACCTTGATCTTGAGGGGGACACCGAAACAAAAACGATGCAATAGGCCTGCGTGACAGAGAGTGGTCAGTACGTGGCCATGATATGGCTCCAGCTGCGACGACTGTGCTGATTCCGTGACTTTTTGAAGGCCAAGATGTACGGTGTTGCGCCCCTAGCGGAAGCCAACCAAGCTACGTTGATGAGAATGCCCCCTCAATTTCGTTGACAATTCTTGATGCGCCGGAAGGGCGAAGGGATGCTCGCTGCTATCACAATCAGGACAACCTTGATCTTGAGGGGACACCGAAAGCAAACGATGCAATAGACCTGCGTGACAGAGAGTGGTCAGTACGTGGCAATGATATGGCGCCAACTGCGACGACTCTGCGGATTCCGTGGCTTTTTGAAGGCCAAGATGTACGATAATGCGCCCCTAGCTGAAGCCAACCAAGCTACGTTGATGAGAATGGCCCCCTCGATTTCGTTGACAGTTCTTGATGCGCCGGAAGGGCGACGGGATGCTCGCTGCTATCACAATCAGGACAACCTTGATGTTGAGGGGACACCAAAAGCTAACGATGCAATAGACCTGCGTGACAGAGAGTGGTCAGTACGTGGTCATGATATCCCGCCAACTGCGACGACTGTGCGGATACAGTGGCTTTATCAAGGCCAAGATGTACGATGATGCGCCCCTAGCTGAAGCCAACCAAGCTACGATGATGAGAATGGCCCCCTCGATTTCGTTGACAATTTTTGATGCGCTGGGAGGCCGAAGGTATACTCGCTGCGATCACAATCAGGACAACCTTGATCTTGAGGGGAAACCGAAAGCAAACGATGCAATAGACCTGCGTGACAGAGTGTGGTCCGTACATGGCCATGATATGGCGCCAACTGCGACGACTGTGCGGATTCCGTGGCTTTTTGAAGGCCAAGATGTACGATGTTGCGCCCCTAGCTGAAGCCAACCAAGCTACATTGATGAGAATGCCCCCTCGATTTCGTTGAGAATTCTTGATGCGCCGGAAGGACGAAGGGATGCTCGCTGCTATCACAATCAGGACAACCTTGATCTTGAGAGGACACCGAAAGCTAACGATGCTTAGACCCGCGTGACAGAGAGTGGTCAGTACGTGGTCATGATATGGGGACAACGGCGACGACTGTTCGAATTCTGTGGCTTTTTAAAGGCCAAGATGTACGATGTTGCGCCCCTAGCTGAAGCCATTCAAGCTACGTTGATAAGAATGGCCCCCTCGATTTCGTTGACAATTCTTGATGCGCCGGGAGGGCGAAGGGTTGCTCGCAGCTATCACAATCAGGACAACCTTGATCTTGAGGGGGACACTGAAAACAAGCGATGCAATAGACCTGCGTGACACAGAGTGGTCAGTACGTGGTCATGATATGGCGCCAACTGCGACGACTGTGCGGATTCCGTGGCTTTTTGAAGGCCAAGATGTACGATGTTGCGCCCCTAGCTAAAGCCAACCAAGCTACGTTGATGAGAATGGCCCCCTCGATTTCCTTGACAATTCTTGATGCGCCGGAAGGGCGAAGGGATGATCGCTGCTATCACAATCAGGACAACCTTGATGTTGAGGGTACACCAAAATCTAACGATGCAACAGACCTGCATGACAGAGAGTGATCAGTACGTGGTCATGATATCGCGCCAACTGCGACGACTGTGCGGATACAGTGGCTTTTTCAAGGCCAAGATGTACGATGGTGCCCCCCTAGCTGAAGCCAACCAAGCTACGTTGATGAGAATGGCCCCCTCGATTTCGATGACAATTTTTGATGCGCCGGAAGGGCGAAGGGATGCTCGCTGCTATCACAATCAGGACCACCTTGATCTTGAGGGGACACCGAAAGCAAACGATGCAATAGACCTGCGTGACAGAGAGTGGTCAGTACGTGGCCATGATATGGCGCCAACTGCGACGACTGTGTGGATTCCGTGGCTTTTTGAAGGCCAAGATGTACGATGTTGCGCCCCTAGCTGAAGCCAACCAAGCTACATTGATGAGAATGGCCCCCTCGATTTCGTTGACAATTCTTGATGCGCCGGAAGGACGAAAGGACGCTCGCTGCTATCACAATCAGGACAACCTTGATCTTGAGGGGACACCGAAAGCAAACGATGCAATAGACCTGCGTGACAGAGAGTGGTCTGTACGTGGTCATGATATGGGGCCAACGGCGACGACTGTTCGAATTCCGTGGGTTTTTGAAGGCCAAGATGTAATATGTTGCGCCCCTAGCTGAAGCCATTCAAGCTACGTTGATGAGAATGGCCCCCTCGATTTCGTTGACAATTCTTGATGCGCCGGAAGGGCGAAGGGATGCTCGCTGCTATTACAATCAGGACCACCTTGATCTTGAGGGGACACCGAAAGCAAACGATGCAATAGACCTGCGTGACAGAGAGTGGTCAGTACGTGGCCATTATATGGCGCCAACTGCGACGACTGTGCGGATTCCGTGGCTTTTTGAAGGCCAAGATGTACGAGTACGATGTTGCGTCCCTAGCTGAAGCCAACCAAGCTACGTTGATGAGAATGGCCCCCTCGATTTCGTTGACAATTGTTAATGCGCCGGAAGGGCGAAGAGATGCTCGCTGCTATCACAATAAGGACAACCTTGATCTTGAGGGAACACCGAAAGCAAACGATGCAATAGACCTGCGTGACAGAGAGTGGTCAGTACGTGGCCTTTATATGGCGCCAACTGCGACGACTCTCCGGATTCCGTGGCTTTTTTAAGGCCAAGAGGAACGATGTTGCGCCCCTAGCTGAAGCCAACCAACTTACGTAGATGAGAATGGCCCCCTCGATTTCGTTGACAATTCTTGATGCGCCGAGAGGGCGAAGGGATGCTCGCTGCGATCACAATCAGGACAACCTTGATCTTGAGGGGGACACCGAAAACAAACGATGCTATAGACTTGCGTGACAGAGAGTGGTCAGTGCGTGGCCATGATATGGCTCCAGCTGCGACGACTGTGCTGATTCCGTGACTTTTTGAAGGCCAAGATGTAAGGTGTTGCGCCCCTAGCGGAAGCCAACCAGGCTACGTTGATGAGAATGCCCCTCGATTTCGTTGACAATTCTTGATGCGCCGGAAGGGCGAAGGGATGCTCGCTGCTATCACAATCAGGACAACCTTGATCTTGAGGGGGACACCGAAAACAAACGATGCAATAGACCTGCGTGACAGAGAGTGGTCAGTACGTGGCCATGATATGGCGCCAACTGCGACGACTGTTCGGATTCCGCGGATTTTTGAAGGCCAAGATGAACGATGTTGCGCCCCTAGCTGAAGCCAACCAAGCTACGTTGAGGAGAATGGCCCCCTCAATTTCGTTGACAATTCTTGATCCGCCGGAAGGGCGAAGGGATGCTCGCTGCTATCACAATCAGGACAACCTTGTTCCTGAGGTGGACACCGAAAACAAACGATGCAATAGACCTGCGTGACAAAGAGGGGTCAGTACGTGGCCATGATATGGCGCCAACTTCGACGACAGTTCGGATTCCGTGGCTTTTTGAAGGCTAAGATGAACGATGAAGCTACGTTGATGAGAATGGCTCCCTAGATTTCGTTTACAATTCTTGATGCGCCGGGAGGGCGAAGGGTTGCTCGCTGCGATCACAATCAGGACAACCTTGATCTTGAGGGGAAACCGAAAGCAAACGATGCAATAGACCTGCGTGAAAGAGTGTGGTCAGTACATGGCCATGATATGGCGCCAACTGCGACGACTGTGCGGATTCCGTGGCTTTTTTAAGGCCAAGATGTACGATGTTGCGCCCCTAACTGAAGCCAACCAAGCTACATTGATGAGAATGCCCCCTCGATTTCGTTGACAATTCTTGATGCGCCGGAAGGACGAAGGGATGCTCGCTGCTATCACAATCAGAACAACCTTGATCTTGAGAGAACACCGGAAGCAACCGATAATATGTACCTAAGTGACAGAGTGTGGTCAGTACATGGCCATGATATGGCGCCAATTGCAACGACTTTCCGGGTTCTTTGGCTTTTTGAAGGCCAAGGTGAACGATGTATCGCCCCAAGCGGAAGCCTACCAAGCTATGTTGATGAGAATGCCCCCTCAATTTCGCTGACACTTCTTGTTGTGCCGGGAGGGCGAAGGGATGCTCGCTGCGATCACAATCAGGACAATCTTGATCTTGAGGGGGACACCGAAAACAAACGATGCAATAGACCTGCGAGACAGCGAGTGGTCAGCACATGACCATGATATTGCACCAACTCCGACTACTGTGCGGATTCCGTGGCTTTTTGAAGGCCAAGATGTACGATGTTGCGCCCCTAGCAGAAGCCAACGAAGCGCCGTTGATGAGAAGGCTCCCTCGATTCGGTTGACAATTCTTGATGCGCCGGGAGGGCGAAGGGATGCTCGGTGCGATAACAATCAGGACAACCTTGATCTTCTGGGGACACGGAAAGCAAACGATGCAATAGACCTGCGTGACAGAGAGTGGTCAGTACGTGGTCATGATATGGGGCCAACGGCGACGACTGTTCGAATTCCGTGGCTTTTTGAAGGCCAAGATGTACGATGTTGCGCCCCTAGCTGAAGCCATTCAAGCTTCGTTGATGAGAATGGCCCCCTCGATTTCGTTGACAATTCTTGATGCGCCGGAAGGGCGAAGGGATGCTCGCTGCTATCACAATGAGGACAACCTTGATCTTGAGGGGACACCGAAAGCAACCGATGCAATAGACCTGCGTGACAGAGAGTGGTCAGTACTTGGCCTTTATATGGCGCCAACTGCGACGACTGTCCGGATTCCGTGCATTTTTGAAGGCCAAGAGGAACGATGTTGCGACCCTAGCTGAAGCCAACCAAGCTACGTAGATAAGAATGGCCCCCTCGATTTCGTTGACAGTTCTTGATGCGCCGAAAGGGCGAAGGGATGCTCGCTGCTATCACAATCAGGACAACCTTGATGTTGAGGGGACACCAAAAGCTAACGATGCAATAGACCTGCGTGACAGAGAGTGGTCAGTACGTGGTCATGATATCCCGCCAACCGCAACGACTGTGCGGATACAGTGGCTTTTTCAAGGCCAAGATGTACGATGTTGCGCCCCTAGCTGAAGCCAACCAAGCTACGTTGATGAGAATGGCCCCCTCGATTTCGTTGACAATTTTTGATGCGCTGGGAGGCCGAAGGTATACTCGCTGCGATCACAATCAGGACAACCTTGATCTTGAGGGGAAACCGAAAGCAAACGATGCAATAGACCTGCGTGAAAGAGTGTGGTCAGTACATGGCCATGATATGGCGCCAACTGCGACGACTGTGCGGATTCCGTGGCTTTTTGAAGGCCAAGATGTACGATGTTGCGCCCCTAGCTGAAGCCAACCAAGCTACATTGATGAGATTGCCCCCTCGATTTCGTTGACAATTCTTGATGCGCCGGAAGGACGAAGGGATGCTCGCTGCTATCACAATCAGGACAACCTTGATCTTGAGAGGACACCGAAAGCTAACGATGCAATAGACCTGCGTGACAGAGAGTGGTCAGTACGTGGTCATGATATGGGGCCAACGGCGACGACTGTTCGGATTCCGTGGCTTTTTGAAGGCCATGATGAACGATGTTGAGCCCCTAGCTGAAGCCAACCAAGCTACGATTAAGAGAATGGCCCCCTCGATTTCGTTGACAATTCTTGATGCGCCGGAAGGGCGAAGGGATGCTCGCTGCTATCACAATCAGGACAACCTTGATCTTGAGGGGACACCGAAAGCAAACGATGCAATAAACCTGCGTGACAGAGAGTGGTCAGTACGTGGCCATGATAAGGCGCCAACTGCGACGACTGTGCGGATTCCGTGGCTTTTTGAAGGCCAAGATGTACGATGTTGCGTCCCTAGCAGAAGCCAACCAAGCTACGTTGATGAGAAGGCTCCCTCGATTTCGTTGACAATTCTTGATGCGCCGGGAGGGCGAAGGGATGCTCGCTGCGATCACAATCAGGACAACATTGATCTTGAGGGGGACACCGAAAACAAACGATGCTATAGACCTGCGTGACAGAGAGTGGTCAGTGCGTGGCCATGATATGGCTCCAGCTGCGACGACTGTGCTGATTCCGTGACTTTTTGAAGGCCAAGATGTACGGTGTTGCGCCCCTAGCGGAAGCCAACCAAGCTACGTTGATGAGAATGCCCCCTCGATTTCGTTGACAATTCTTGATGCGCCGGAAGGGCGAAGGGATGCTCGCTGCTATCACAATCAGGACAACCTTGATCTTGAGGAGACACCGAAAGCAAACGATGCAATAGACCTGCGTGACAGAGAGTGGTCGGTACGTGGCCATGATATGGCGCCTACTGCGACGACTCTGCGGATTCCGTGGATTTTTGAAGGCCAAGATGTACGATAATGCGCCCCTAGCTGAAGCCAACCAAGCTACGTTGAAGAGAATGGCCCCCTCGATTTCGTTGTCAATTCTTGATGCGCCGGAAGGGCGAAGGGATGCTCGCAGCTATCACAATCAGGACAACCTTGATCTTGAGCGGACACCAAAAGCAAACGATGCAATAGACCTGCGCGACAAAGAGTGGTCAGTATGTGGTCATGATATGGCGCCAACTGCGACGACTGTGCGGATTCCGTGGCTTTTTGAAGGCCAAGATGTACGATGTTGCGCCCCTAGCTGAAGCCAACCAAGCTACGTTGATGAGAATGGCCCCCTCGATTTCGTTGACAATTCTTGATGCGCCGGAAGGGCGAAGGGATGCTCGCGGCTATCACAATTAGGACAACCTTGATGTTGAAGGGACACCAAAAGCTAACGATGCAATAGACCTGCGTGACAGAGAGTGGTCAGTACGTGGTCATGATATCGCGCCAACTGCGACGACTGTGCGGATACAGTGGCTTTTTCAAGGCCAAGATGTACGATGTTGCCCCCGTAGCTGAAGCCAACCAAGCTACGTTGATGAGAATGGCCCCCTCGATTTCGATGACAATTTTTGATGCGCTGGGAGGCCGAAGGGATACTCGCTGCGATCACACTCAGGACAACCTTGATCTTGAGGGGAAACCGAAAGCAAACGAAGCAATAGACCTGCTTGACAGAGTGTGGTCAGTACATGGCCATGATATGGCGCCAACTGCGACGACTGTGTGGATTCCGTGGCTTTTTGAATGCCAAGATGTACGATGTTGCGCCCCTAGCTGAAGCCAACCAAGCTACATTGATGAGAATGGCCCCCTCAATTTCGTTGGCAATTCTTGATGCGCCGGAAGGACGAAAGGATGCTCGCTGCTATCACAGTCAGGACAACCTTGATCTTGAGGGGACACCGAAAGCAAACGATGCAATAGACCTGCGTGACAGAGAGTGGTCAGTACGTGGTCATGATATGGGGCCAACGGCGACGACTGTTCGAATTCCGTGGCTTTTTGAAGGCCAACATGTACGATGTTGCGCCCCTAGCTGAAGCCATTCAAGCTACGTTGATGAGAATGGCCCCCTCGATTTCGTTGACAATTCTTGATGCGCCGGAAAGGCGAAGGGATGCTCGCTGCTATCACAATGAGGACAACCTTGATCTTGAGGGGACACCGAAAGCAAACGATGCAATAGACCTGCGTGACAGAGAGTGGTCAGTACTTGGCCTTTATATGGCGCCAACTGCGACGACTGTCCGGATTCCGTGGCTTTTTGAAGGCCAAGAGAAACGATGTTGCGCCCCTAGCTGAAGCCAACCAAGCTACGTAGATGAGAATGGCCCCCTCGATTTCGTTGACAGTTCTTGATGCGCCGGAAGGGCGAAGGAATGCTCGCTGCTATCACAATCAGGACAACCTTGATGTTGAGGGGACACCAAAAGCTAACGATGCAATAGACCTGCGTGACAGAGAGTGGTCAGTACGTGGTCATGATATCCCGCCAACTGCGACGACTGTGCGGATACAGAGGCTTTTTCAAGGCCAAGATGTACGATGTTAAGCCCCTAGCTGAAGCCAACCAAGCTACGTTGATGAGAATGGCCCCCTCGATTTCGTTGACAATTTTTGATGCGCTGGGAGCCCGAAGGTATACTCGCTGCGATCACAATCAGGACAACCTTGATCTTGAGGGGAAACCGAAAGCAAACGATGCAATAGACCTGCCTGACAGAGAGTGGTCAGTACGTGGCCATGAAATGGCGCCAACTGCGACGACTGTTCGGATTCCATGGCTTTTTGAAGGCCATGATGAACGATGTTGAGCCCCTAGCTGAAGCCAACCAAGCTACGATTAGGAGAATGGCCCCCTCGATTTCGTTGACAATTCTTGATGCGCCGGAAGGGCGAAGGGATGCTCGCTGCTATCACAATCAGGACAACCTTGATCTTGAGGGGGCACCGAAAGCAAACGATGCAATAAACCTGCGTGACAGAGAGTGGTCAGTACGTGGCCATGATATGGCGCCAACTGCGACGACTGTGCGGATTCCGTGGCTTTTTGAAGGCCAAGATGTACGATGTTGCGTCCCTAGCAGAAGCCAACCAAGCTACGTTGATGAGAAGGCTCCCTCGATTTCGTTGACAATTCCTGATGCGCCGGGAGGGCGAAGGGATGCTCGCTGCGATCACAATCAGGACAACCTTGATCTTGAGGGGGACACCGAAAACAAACGATGCTATAGACCTGCGTGACAGAGAGTGGTCAGTGCGTGGCCATGATATGGCTCCAGCTGCGACGACTGTGCTGATTCCGTGACTTTTTGAAGGCCAAGATGTACGGTGTTGCGCCCCTAGCGGAAGCCAACCAAGCTACGTTGATGAGAATGCCCCCTCGATTTCGTTGACAATTCTTGATGCGCCGGAAGGGCGAAGGGATGCTCGCTGCTATCACAATCAGGACAACCTTGATCTTGAGGGGACACCGAAAGCAAACGATGCAATAGACCTGCGTGACAGAGAGTGGTCGGTACATGGCCTTGATATGGCGCCAACTGCGACGACTCTGCGGATTCCGTGGATTTTTGAAGGCCAAGATGTACGATAATGCGCCCCTAGCTGAAGCCAACCAAGCTACGTTGATGAGAATGGCCCCCTCGATTTTGTTGACAATTCTTGATGCGCCGGAAGGGCGAAGGGATGGTCGCAGCTATCACAATCAGGACAACCTTGATCTTGAGCGGACACCAAAAGCAAACGATGCAATAGACCTGCGCGACAAAGAGTGGTCAGTACGTGGTCATGATATGGCGCCAACTGCGACGACTGTGCGGATTCCGTGGCTTTTTGAAGGCCAAGATGTACGATGTTGCGCCCCTATCTGAAGCCAACCAAGCTACGATGATGAGAATGGCCGCCTCGATTTCGTTGACAATTCTTGATGCGCCGGAAGGGCGAAGGGATGCTCGCGGCTATCACAATCAGGACAACCTTGATGTTGAGGGGACACCAAAAGCTAACGATGCAATAGACCTGCGTGACAGAGAGTGGTCAGTACGTGGTCATGATATCGCGCCAACTGCGACGACTGTGCGGATACAGTGGCTTTTTCAAGGCCAAGATGTACGATGTTGCCCCCCTAGCTGAAGCCAACCAAGCTACGTTGATGAGAATGGCCCCCTCTATTTCGATGACAATTTTTGATGCGCTGGGAGGCCGAAGGGATACTCGGTGCGATCACAGTCAGGACAACCTTGATCTTGAGGGAAAATTGAAAGCAAACGAAGCAATAGACCTGCGTGACAGAGTGTGGTCAGTACATGGCCATGATATGGCGCCAACTGCGACGACTGTGCGGATTCCGTGGCTTTTTGAAGGCCAAGATGTACGATGTTGCGTCCCTAGCAGAAGCCAACCAAGCTACGTTGATGAGAAGGCTCCCTCGATTTCGTTGACAATTCTTGATGCGCCGGGAGGGCGAAGGGATGCTCGCTGCGATCACAATCAGGACAACATTGATCTTGAGGGGGACACCGAAAACAAACGATGCTATAGACCTGCGTGACAGAGAGTGGTCAGTGCGTGGCCATGATATGGCTCCAGCTGCGACGACTGTGCTGATTCCGTGACTTTTTGAAGGCCAAGATGTACGGTGTTGCGCCCCTAGCGGAAGCCAACCAAGCTACGTTGATGAGAATGCCCCCTCGATTTCGTTGACAATTCTTGATGCGCCGGAAGGGCGAAGGGATGCTCGCTGCTATCACAATCAGGACAACCTTGATCTTGAGGAGACACCGAAAGCAAACGATGCAATAGACCTGCGTGACAGAGAGTGGTCGGTACGTGGCCATGATATGGCGCCTACTGCGACGACTCTGCGGATTCCGTGGATTTTTGAAGGCCAAGATGTACGATAATGCGCCCCTAGCTGAAGCCAACCAAGCTACGTTGAAGAGAATGGCCCCCTCGATTTCGTTGTCAATTCTTGATGCGCCGGAAGGGCGAAGGGATGCTCGCAGCTATCACAATCAGGACAACCTTGATCTTGAGCGGACACCAAAAGCAAACGATGCAATAGACCTGCGCGACAAAGAGTGGTCAGTATGTGGTCATGATATGGCGCCAACTGCGACGACTGTGCGGATTCCGTGGCTTTTTGAAGGCCAAGATGTACGATGTTGCGCCCCTAGCTGAAGCCAACCAAGCTACGTTGATGAGAATGGCCCCCTCGATTTCGTTGACAATTCTTGATGCGCCGGAAGGGCGAAGGGATGCTCGCGGCTATCACAATTAGGACAACCTTGATGTTGAAGGGACACCAAAAGCTAACGATGCAATAGACCTGCGTGACAGAGAGTGGTCAGTACGTGGTCATGATATCGCGCCAACTGCGACGACTGTGCGGATACAGTGGCTTTTTCAAGGCCAAGATGTACGATGTTGCCCCCGTAGCTGAAGCCAACCAAGCTACGTTGATGAGAATGGCCCCCTCGATTTCGATGACAATTTTTGATGCGCTGGGAGGCCGAAGGGATACTCGCTGCGATCACACTCAGGACAACCTTGATCTTGAGGGGAAACCGAAAGCAAACGAAGCAATAGACCTGCTTGACAGAGTGTGGTCAGTACATGGCCATGATATGGCGCCAACTGCGACGACTGTGTGGATTCCGTGGCTTTTTGAATGCCAAGATGTACGATGTTGCGTCCCTAGCTGAAGCCAACCAAGCTACATTGATGAGAATGGCCCCCTCAATTTCGTTGGCAATTCTTGATGCGCCGGAAGGACGAAAGGATGCTCGCTGCTATCACAGTCAGGACAACCTTGATCTTGAGGGGACACCGAAAGCAAACGATGCAATAGACCTGCGTGACAGAGAGTGGTCAGTACGTGGTCATGATATGGGGCCAACGGCGACGACTGTTCGAATTCCGTGGCTTTTTGAAGGCCAACATGTACGATGTTGCGCCCCTAGCTGAAGCCATTCAAGCTACGTTGATGAGAATGGCCCCCTCGATTTCGTTGACAATTCTTGATGCGCCGGAAAGGCGAAGGGATGCTCGCTGCTATCACAATGAGGACAACCTTGATCTTGAGGGGACACCGAAAGCAAACGATGCAATAGACCTGCGTGACAGAGAGTGGTCAGTACTTGGCCTTTATATGGCGCCAACTGCGACGACTGTCCGGATTCCGTGGCTTTTTGAAGGCCAAGAGAAACGATGTTGCGCCCCTAGCTGAAGCCAACCAAGCTACGTAGATGAGAATGGCCCCCTCGATTTCGTTGACAGTTCTTGATGCGCCGGAAGGGCGAAGGAATGCTCGCTGCTATCACAATCAGGACAACCTTGATGTTGAGGGGACACCAAAAGCTAACGATGCAATAGACCTGCGTGACAGAGAGTGGTCAGTACGTGGTCATGATATCCCGCCAACTGCGACGACTGTGCGGATACAGTGGCTTTTTCAAGGCCAAGATGTACGATGTTAAGCCCCTAGCTGAAGCCAACCAAGCTACGTTGATGAGAATGGCCCCCTCGATTTCGTTGACAATTTTTGATGCGCTGGGAGCCCGAAGGTATACTCGCTGCGATCACAATCAGGACAACCTTGATCTTGAGGGGAAACCGAAAGCAAACGATGCAATAGACCTGCCTGACAGAGAGTGGTCAGTACGTGGCCATGAAATGGCGCCAACTGCGACGACTGTTCGGATTCCATGGCTTTTTGAAGGCCATGATGAACGATGTTGAGCCCCTAGCTGAAGCCAACCAAGCTACGATTAGGAGAATGGCCCCCTCGATTTCGTTGACAATTCTTGATGCGCCGGAAGGGCGAAGGGATGCTCGCTGCTATCACAATCAGGACAACCTTGATCTTGAGGGGGCACCGAAAGCAAACGATGCAATAAACCTGCGTGACAGAGAGTGGTCAGTACGTGGCCATGATATGGCGCCAACTGCGACGACTGTGCGGATTCCGTGGCTTTTTGAAGGCCAAGATGTACGATGTTGCGTCCCTAGCAGAAGCCAACCAAGCTACGTTGATGAGAAGGCTCCCTCGATTTCGTTGACAATTCCTAATGCGCCGGGAGGGCGAAGGGATGCTCGCTGCGATCACAATCAGGACAACCTTGATCTTGAGGGGGACACCGAAAACAAACGATGCTATAGACCTGCGTGACAGAGAGTGGTCAGTGCGTGGCCATGATATGGCTCCAGCTGCGACGACTGTGCTGATTCCGTGACTTTTTGAAGGCCAAGATGTACGGTGTTGCGCCCCTAGCGGAAGCCAACCAAGCTACGTTGATGAGAATGCCCCCTCGATTTCGTTGACAATTCTTGATGCGCCGGAAGGGCGAAGGGATGCTCGCTGCTATCACAATCAGGACAACCTTGATCTTGAGGGGACACCGAAAGCAAACGATGCAATAGACCTGCGTGACAGAGAGTGGTCGGTACATGGCCTTGATATGGCGCCAACTGCGACGACTCTGCGGATTCCGTGGCTTTTTGAAGGCCAAGATGTACGATGTTGCGCCCCTATCTGAAGCCAACCAAGCTACGATGATGAGAATGGCCGCCTCGATTTCGTTGACAATTCTTGATGCGCCGGAAGGGCGAAGGGATGCTCGCGGCTATCACAATCAGGACAACCTTGATGTTGAGGGGACACCAAAAGCTAACGATGCAATAGACCTGCGTGACAGAGAGTGGTCAGTACGTGGTCATGATATCGCGCCAACTGCGACGACTGTGCGGATACAGTGGCTTTTTCAAGGCCAAGATGTACGATGTTGCCCCCCTAGCTGAAGCCAACCAAGCTACGTTGATGAGAATGGCCCCCTCTATTTCGATGACAATTTTTGATGCGCTGGGAGGCCGAAGGGATACTCGGTGCGATCACAGTCAGGACAACCTTGATCTTGAGGGAAAATTGAAAGCAAACGAAGCAATAGACCTGCGTGACAGAGTGTGGTCAGTACATGGCCATGATATGGCGCCAACTGCGACGACTGTGTGGATTCCGTGGCTTTTTGAAGGCCAAGATGTACGATGTTGCGCCCCTAGCTGAAGCCAACCAAGCTACATTGATGAGAATGGCCCCCTCGATTTCGTTGGCAATTCTTGATGCGCCGGAAGGACGAAAGGATGCTCGCTGCTATCACAATAAGGACAACCTTGATCTTGAGGGAACACCGAAAGCAAACGATGCAATAGACCTGCGTGACAGAGAGTGGTCAGTACTTGGCCTTTATATGGCGCCAACTGCAACGACTGTCCGGATTCCGTGGCTTTTTGAAGGCCAAGAGGAACAATGTTGCGCCCCTAGCTGAAGCCAACCAAGCTACGTAGATGAGAATGGCCCCCTCGATTTCGTTTACAATTCTTGATGCGCAGGGAGGGCGAAGGGATCCTAGCTGAGATCACAATAAGTGCAATCTTGACCTTGAGGGGACACCGAAGGTAACCGATGGAATTGATCTGCGTGTCAGAGTGTGTTCCGTACATGGCCATGATATGGCGCCAACTGCGACGACTGTGCGGATTCCGTGGATTTTTGAAGGCCAAGATGTACGACGTTGCGCCCCTAGCTGAATCCATCCAAGCTACGTTGATGAGAATGGCTCCCTAGATTTCGTTTACAATTCTTGATGCGCCGGGAGGGCGAAGGGTTGCTCGCTGCGATCACAATCAGGACAACCTTGATCTTGAGGGGAAACCGCAAGCAAACGAAACAATGGACTTAAGTGACAGAGTGTATATAGTACATGACCCTGATACGGCGCCAACTGCAACGACTGTCTGGATTCCGTGGCATCTTGAAGGCCAAAATGAACGATGTAGCGCCCCAAGCGGAAGCCAACCAAGCGAAGGTGATGAGAATGGCCCCCTCGATTTTGCTGACACTTCTTGATGCGCCGGGAGGGCGAAGGGATGCTCGCTGCGATTACAATCAGAACAATCTTGATCTTGAAAGGACGCCGGAAGCAACCGATAATATGTACCTAAGTGACAGAGTGTGGTCAGTACATGGCCATGATATGGCGCCAATTGCAACGACTTTCCGGGTTCTTTGGCTTTTTGAAGGCCAAGATGAACGATGTATCGCCCCAAGCGGAAGCCTACCAAGCTATGTTGATGAGAATGCCCCCTCAATTTCGCTGACACTTCTTGTTGTGCCGTGAGGGCGAAGGGATGCTCGCTGCGATCACAATCAGGACAATCTTGATCTTGAGGGGGACAACGAAAACAAACGATGCAATAGACCTGCGTGACAGAGAGTGGTCAGTACATGACCATGATATTGCGCCAACTCCGACTACTGTGCGGATTCCGTGGCTTTTTGAAGGCCAAGATGTACAATGTTGCGCCCCTAGCAGAAGCCAACGAAGCGCCGTTGATGAGAAGGCTCCCTCGATTTCGTTGACAATTCTTGATGCGCCGGGAGGGCGAAGGGATGCTCGGTGCGATAACAATCAGGACAACCTTGATCTTCTGGGGACACGGAAAGCAAACGATGCAATAGACCTGCGTGACAGAGAGTGGTCAGTACGTGGTCATGATATGGGGCCAACGGCGACGACTGTTCGAATTCCGTGGCTTTTTGAAGGCCAAGATGTACGATGTTGCGCCCCTAGCTGAAGCCATTCAAGCTTCGTTGATGAGAATGGCCCCCTCGATTTCGTTGACAATTCTTGATGCGCCGGAAGGGCGAAGGGATGCTCGCTGCTATCACAATGAGGACAACCTTGATCTTGAGGGGACACCGAAAGCAACCGATGCAATAGACCTGCGTGACAGAGAGTGGTCAGTACTTGGCCTTTATATGGCGCCAACTGCGACGACTGTCCGGATTCCGTGCATTTTTGAAGGCCAAGAGGAACGATGTTGCGACCCTAGCTGAAGCCAACCAAGCTACGTAGATAAGAATGGCCCCCTCGATTTCGTTGACAGTTCTTGATGCGCCGAAAGGGCGAAGGGATGCTCGCTGCTATCACAATCAGGACAACCTTGATGTTGAGGGGACACCAAAAGCTAACGATGCAATAGACCTGCGTGACAGAGAGTGGTCAGTACGTGGTCATGATATCCCGCCAACCGCGACGACTGTGCGGATACAGTGGCTTTTTCAAGGCCAAGATGTACGATGTTGCGCCCCTAGCTGAAGCCAACCAAGCTACGTTGATGAGAATGGCCCCCTCGATTTCGTTGACAATTTTTGATGCGCTGGGAGGCCGAAGGTATACTCGCTGCGATCACAATCAGGACAACCTTGATCTTGAGGGGAAACCGAAAGCAAACGATGCAATAGACCTGCGTGAAAGAGTGTGGTCAGTACATGGCCATGATATGGCGCCAACTGCGACGACTGTGCGGATTCCGTGGCTTTTTGAAGGCCAAGATGTACGATGTTGCGCCCCTAGCTGAAGCCAACCAAGCTACATTGATGAGATTGCCCCCTCGATTTCGTTGACAATTCTTGATGCGCCGGAAGGACGAAGGGATGCTCGCTGCTATCACAATCAGGACAACCTTGATCTTGAGAGGACACCGAAAGCTAACGATGCAATAGACCTGCGTGACAGAGAGTGGTCAGTACGTGGTCATGATATGGGGCCAACGGCGACGACTGTTCGGATTCCGTGGCTTTTTGAAGGCCATGATGAACGATGTTGAGCCCCTAGCTGAAGCCAACCAAGCTACGATTAAGAGAATGGCCCCCTCGATTTCGTTGACAATTCTTGATGCGCCGGAAGGGCGAAGGGATGCTCGCTGCTATCACAATCAGGACAACCTTGATCTTGAGGGGACACCGAAAGCAAACGATGCAATAAACCTGCGTGACAGAGAGTGGTCAGTACGTGGCCATGATAAGGCGCCAACTGCGACGACTGTGCGGATTCCGTGGCTTTTTGAAGGCCAAGATGTACGATGTTGCGTCCCTAGCAGAAGCCAACCAAGCTACGTTGATGAGAAGGCTCCCTCGATTTCGTTGACAATTCTTGATGCGCCGGGAGGGCGAAGGGATGCTCGCTGCGATCACAATCAGGACAACATTGATCTTGAGGGGGACACCGAAAACAAACGATGCTATAGACCTGCGTGACAGAGAGTGGTCAGTGCGTGGCCATGATATGGCTCCAGCTGCGACGAGTGTGCTGATTCCGTGACTTTTTGAAGGCCAAGATGTACGGTGTTGCGCCCCTAGCGGAAGCCAACCAAGCTACGTTGATGAGAATGCCCCCTCGATTTCGTTGACAATTCTTGATGCGCCGGAAGGGCGAAGGGATGCTCGCTGCTATCACAATCAGGACAACCTTGATCTTGAGGAGACACCGAAAGCAAACGATGCAATAGACCTGCGTGACAGAGAGTGGTCGGTACGTGGCCATGATATGGCGCCTACTGCGACGACTCTGCGGATTCCGTGGATTTTTGAAGGCCAAGATGTACGATAATGCGCCCCTAGCTGAAGCCAACCAAGCTACGTTGAAGAGAATGGCCCCCTCGATTTCGTTGTCAATTCTTGATGCGCCGGAAGGGCGAAGGGATGCTCGCAGCTATCACAATCAGGACAACCTTGATCTTGAGCGGACACCAAAAGCAAACGATGCAATAGACCTGCGCGACAAAGAGTGGTCAGTATGTGGTCATGATATGGCGCCAACTGCGACGACTGTGCGGATTCCGTGGCTTTTTGAAGGCCAAGATGTACGATGTTGCGCCCCTAGCTGAAGCCAACCAAGCTACGTTGATGAGAATGGCCCCCTCGATTTCGTTGACAATTCTTGATGCGCCGGAAGGGCGAAGGGATGCTCGCGGCTATCACAATTAGGACAACCTTGATGTTGAAGGGACACCAAAAGCTAACGATGCAATAGACCTGCGTGACAGAGAGTGGTCAGTACGTGGTCATGATATCGCGCCAACTGCGACGACTGTGCGGATACAGTGGCTTTTTCAAGGCCAAGATGTACGATGTTGCCCCCGTAGCTGAAGCCAACCAAGCTACGTTGATGAGAATGGCCCCCTCGATTTCGATGACAATTTTTGATGCGCTGGGAGGCCGAAGGGATACTCGCTGCGATCACACTCAGGACAACCTTGATCTTGAGGGGAAACCGAAAGCAAACGAAGCAATAGACCTGCTTGACAGAGTGTGGTCAGTACATGGCCATGATATGGCGCCAACTGCGACGACTGTGTGGATTCCGTGGCTTTTTGAATGCCAAGATGTACGATGTTGCGCCCCTAGCTGAAGCCAACCAAGCTACATTGATGAGAATGGCCCCCTCAATTTCGTTGGCAATTCTTGATGCGCCGGAAGGACGAAAGGATGCTCGCTGCTATCACAGTCAGGACAACCTTGATCTTGAGGGGACACCGAAAGCAAACGATGCAATAGACCTGCGTGACAGAGAGTGGTCAGTACGTGGTCATGATATGGGGCCAACGGCGACGACTGTTCGAATTCCGTGGCTTTTTGAAGGCCAACATGTACGATGTTGCGCCCCTAGCTGAAGCCATTCAAGCTACGTTGATGAGAATGGCCCCCTCGATTTCGTTGACAATTCTTGATGCGCCGGAAAGGCGAAGGGATGCTCGCTGCTATCACAATCAGGACAACCTTGATGTTGAGGGGACACCAAAAGCTAACGATGCAATAGACCTGCGTGACAGAGAGTGGTCAGTACGTGGTCATGATATCCCGCCAACTGCGACGACTGTGCGGATACAGTGGCTTTTTCAAGGCCAAGATGTACGATGTTAAGCCCCTAGCTGAAGCCAACCAAGCTACGTTGATGAGACTGGCCCCCTCGATTTCGTTGACAATTTTTGATGCGCTGGGAGCCCGAAGGTATACTCGCTGCGATCACAATCAGGACAACCTTGATCTTGAGGGGAAACCGAAAGCAAACGATGCAATAGACCTGCCTGACAGAGAGTGGTCAGTACGTGGCCATGAAATGGCGCCAACTGCGACGACTGTTCGGATTCCATGGCTTTTTGAAGGCCATGATGAACGATGTTGAGCCCCTAGCTGAAGCCAACCAAGCTACGATTAGGAGAATGGCCCCCTCGATTTCGTTGACAATTCTTGATGCGCCGGAAGGGCGAAGGGATGCTCGCTGCTATCACAATCAGGACAACCTTGATCTTGAGGGGGCACCGAAAGCAAACGATGCAATAAACCTGCGTGACAGAGAGTGGTCAGTACGTGGCCATGATATGGCGCCAACTGCGACGACTGTGCGGATTCCGTGGCTTTTTGAAGGCCAAGATGTACGATGTTGCGTCCCTAGCAGAAGCCAACCAAGCTACGTTGATGAGAAGGCTCCCTCGATTTCGTTGACAATTCCTGATGCGCCGGGAGGGCGAAGGGATGCTCGCTGCGATCACAATCAGGACAACCTTGATCTTGAGGGGGACACCAAAAACAAACGATGCTATAGACCTGCGTGACAGAGAGTGGTCAGTGCGTGGCCATGATATGGCTCCAGCTGCGACGACTGTGCTGATTCCGTGACTTTTTGAAGGCCAAGATGTACGGTGTTGCGCCCCTAGCGGAAGCCAACCAAGCTACGTTGATGAGAATGCCCCCTCGATTTCGTTGACAATTCTTGATGCGCCGGAAGGGCGAAGGGATGCTCGCTGCTATCACAATCAGGACAACCTTGATCTTGAGGGGACACCGAAAGCAAACGATGCAATAGACCTGCGTGACAGAGAGTGGTCGGTACATGGCCTTGATATGGCGCCAACTGCGACGACTCTGCGGATTCCGTGGATTTTGAAGGCCAAGATGTACGATAATGCGCCCCTAGCTGAAGCCAACCAAGCTACGTTGATGAGAATGGCCCCCTCGATTTTGTTGACAATTCTTGATGCGCCGGAAGGGCGAAGGGATGGTCGCAGCTATCACAATCAGGACAACCTTGATCTTGAGCGGACACCAAAAGCAAACGATGCAATAGACCTGCGCGACAAAGAGTGGTCAGTACGTGGTCATGATATGGCGCCAACTGCGACGACTGTGCGGATTCCGTGGCTTTTTGAAGGCCAAGATGTACGATGTTGCGCCCCTATCTGAAGCCAACCAAGCTACGATCATGAGAATGGCCGCCTCGATTTCGTTGACAATTCTTGATGCGCCGGAAGGGCGAAGGGATGCTCGCTGCTATCACAATCAGGACAACCTTGATGTTGAGGGGACACCAAAAGCTAACGATGCAATAGACCTGCGTGACAGAGAGTGGTCAGTACGTGGTCAGGATATCCCGCCAACTGCGACGACTGTGCGGATACAGTGGCTTTTTCAAGGCCAAGATGTACGATGTTAAGCCCCTAGCTGAAGCCAACCAAGCTACGTTGATGAGAATGGCCCCCTCGATTTCGTTGACAATTTTTGATGCGCTGGGAGCCCGAAGGTATACTCGCTGCGATCACAATCAGGACAACCTTGATCTTGAGGGGAAACCGAAAGCAAACGATGCAATAGACCTGCCTGACAGAGAGTGGTCAGTACGTGGCCATGAAATGGCGCCAACTGCGACGACTGTTCGGATTCCGTGGCTTTTTGAATGCCAAGATGTACGATGTTGCGCCCCTAGCTGAAGCCAACCAAGCTACATTGATGAGAATGGCCCCCTCAATTTCGTTGGCAATTCTTGATGCGCCGAAGGACGAAAGGATGCTCGCTGCTATCACAGTCAGGACAACCTTGATCTTGAGGGGACACCGAAAGCAAACGATGCAATAGACCTCAGTGACAGAGAGTGGTCAGTACGTGGTCATGATATGGGGCCAACGGCGACGACTGTTCGAATTCCGTGGCTTTTTGAAGGCCAACATGTACGATGTTGCGCCCCTAGCTGAAGCCATTCAAGCTACGTTGATGAGAATGGCCCCTCGATTTCGTTGACAATTCTTGATGCGCCGGAAAGGCGAAGGGATGCTCGCTGCTATCACAATGAGGACAACCATGATCTTGAGGGGACACCGAAAGCAAACGATGCAATAGACCTGCGTGACAGAGAGTGGTCAGTACTTGGCCTTTATATGACGCCAACTGCGACGACTGTCCGGATTCCGTGGCTTTTTGAAGGCCAAGAGAAACGATGTTGCGCTCTAGCTGAAGCCAACCAAGCTACGTAGATGAGAATGGCCCCTCGATTTCGTTGACAGTTCTTGATGCGCCGGAAAGGCGAAGGAATGCTCGCTGCTATCACAATCAGGACAACCTTGATGTTGAGGGGACACCAAAAGCTAACGATGCAATAGACCTGCGTGACAGAGAGTGGTCAGTACGTGGTCATGATATCCCGCCAACTGCGACGACTGTGCGGATACAGTGGCTTTTTCAAGGCCAAGATGTACGATGTTAAGCCCCTAGCTGAAGCCAACCAAGCTACGTTGATGAGAATGGCCCCCTCGATTTCGTTGACAATTTTTGATGCGCTGGGAGCCCGAAGGTATACTCGCTGCGATCACAATCAGGACAACCTTGATCTTGAGGGGAAACCGAAAGCAAACGATGCAATAGACCTGCCTGACAGAGAGTGGTCAGTACGTGGCCATGAAATGGCGCCAACTGCGACGACTGTTCGGATTCCATGGCTTTTTGAAGGCCATGATGAACGATGTTGAGCCCCTAGCTGAAGCCAACCAAGCTACGATTAGGAGAATGGCCCCCTCGATTTCGTTGACAATTCTTGATGCGCCGGAAGGGCGAAGGGATGCTCGCTGCTATCACAATCAGGACAACCTTGATCTTGAGGGGGCACCGAAAGCAAACGATGCAATAAACCTGCGTGACAGAGAGTGGTCAGTACGTGGCCATGATATGGCGCCAACTGCGACGACTGTGCGGATTCCGTGGCTTTTTGAAGGCCAAGATGTACGATGTTGCGTCCCTAGCAGAAGCCAACCAAGCTACGTTGATGAGATGGCTCCCTCGATTTCGTTGACAATTCCTGATGCGTCGGGAGGGCGAAGGGATGCTCGCTGCGATCACAATCAGGACAACCTTGATCTTGAGGGGGACACCGAAAACAAACGATGCTATAGACCTGCGTGACAGAGAGTGGTCAGTGCGTGGCCATGATATGGCTCCAGCTGCGACGACTGTGCTGATTCCGTGACTTTTTGAAGGCCAAGATGTACGGTGTTGCGCCCCTAGCGGAAGCCAACCAAGCTACGTTGATGAGAATGCCCCCTCGATTTCGTTGACAATTCTTGATGCGCCGGAAGGGCGAAGGGATGCTCGCTGCTATCACAATCAGGACAACCTTGATCTTGAGGGGACACCGAAAGCAAACGATGCAATAGACCTGCGTGACAGAGAGTGGTCGGTACATGGCCTTGATATGGCGCCAACTGCGACGACTCTGCGGATTCCGTGGATTTTTGAAGGCCAAGATGTACGATAATGCGCCCCTAGCTGAAGCCAACCAAGCTACGTTGATGAGAATGGCCCCCTCGATTTTGTTGACAATTCTTGATGCGCCGGAAGGGCGAAGGGATGGTCGCAGCTATCACAATCAGGACAACCTTGATCTTGAGCGGACACCAAAAGCAAACGATGCAATAGACCTGCGCGACAAAGAGTGGTCAGTACGTGGTCATGATATGGCGCCAACTGCGACGACTGTGCGGATTCCGTGGCTTTTTGAAGGCCAAGATGTACGATGTTGCGCCCCTATCTGAAGCCAACCAAGCTACGATGATGAGAATGGCCGCCTCGATTTCGTTGACAATTCTTGATGCGCCGGAAGGGCGAAGGGATGCTCGCGGCTATCACAATCAGGACAACCTTGATGTTGAGGGGACACCAAAATCTAACGATGCAATAGACCTGCGTGACAGAGAGTGGTCAGTACGTGGTCATGATATCGCGCCAACTGCGACGACTGTGCGGATACAGTGGCTTTTTCAAGGCCAAGATGTACGATGTTGCCCCCCTAGCTGAAGCCAACCAAGCTACGTTGATGAGAATGGCCCCCTCGATTTCGATGACAATTTTTGATGCGCTGGGAGGCCGAAGGGATACTCGGTGCGATCACAGTCAGGACAACCTTGATCTTGAGGGAAAATTGAAAGCAAACGAAGCAATAGACCTGCGTGACAGAGTGTGGTCAGTACATGGCCATGATATGGCGCCAACTGCGACGACTGTGTGGATTCCGTGGCTTTTTGAAGGCCAAGATGTACGATGTTGCGCCCCTAGCTGAAGCCAACCAAGCTACATTGATGAGAATGGCCCCCTCGATTTCGTTGGCAATTCTTGATGCGCCGGAAGGACGAAAGGATGCTCGCTGCTATCACAATGAGGACAACCTTGATCTTGAGGGGACACCGAAAGCAAACGATGCAATAGACCTGCGTGACAGAGAGTGGTCAGTACTTGGCCTTTATATGGCGCCAACTGCAACGACTGTCCGGATTCCGTGGCTTTTTGAAGGCCAAGAGGAACAATGTTGCGCCCCTAGCTGAAGCCAACCAAGCTACGTAGATGAGAATGGCCCCCTCGATTTCGTTTACAATTCTTGATGCGCAGGGAGGGCGAAGGGATCCTAGCTGAGATCACAATAAGTGCAATCTTGACCTTGAGGGGACACCGAAGGTAACCGATGGAATTGATCTGCGTGTCAGAGTGTGTTCCGTACATGGCCATGATATGGCGCCAACTGCGACGACTGTGAGGATTCCGTGGATTTTTGAAGGCCAAGATGTACGACGTTGCGCCCCTAGCTGAATCCATCCAAGCTACGTTGATGAGAATGGCTCCCTAGATTTCGTTTACAATTCTTGATGCGCCGGGAGGGCGAAGGGTTGCTCGCTGCGATCACAATCAGGACAACCTTGATCTTGAGGGGAAACCGAAAGCAAACGATGCAATAGACCTGCGTGAAAGAGTGTGGTCAGTACATGGCCATGATATGGCGCCAACTGCGACGACTGTGCGGATTCCGTGGCTTTTTTAAGGCCAAGATGTACGATGTTGCGCCCCTAACTGAAGCCAACCAAGCTACATTGATGAGAATGCCCCCTCGATTTCGTTGACAATTCTTGATGCGCCGGAAGGACGAAGGGATGCTCGCTGCTATCACAATCAGGACAACCTTGATCTTGAGAGGACACCGAAAGCTAACGATGCAATAGACCTGCATGACAGAGAGTGGTCAGTACGTGGTCATGATATGGGGCCAACGGCGACGACTGTTCGGATTCCGTGGCTTTTTGAAGGCCATGATGAACGATGTTGAGCCCCTAGCTGAAGCCAACCAAGCTACGATTAGGAGAATGGCCCCCTCGATTTCGTTGACAATTCTTGATGCGCCGGAAGGGCGAAGGGATGCTCGCTGCTATCACAATCAGGGCAACCTTGATCTTGAGGGGACACCGAAAGCAAACGATGCAATAAACCTGCGTGACAGAGAGTGGTCAGTACGTGGCCATGATATGGCGCCAACTGCGACGACTGTGCGGATTCCGTGGCTTTTTGAAGGCCAAGATGTACGATGTTGCGCCCCTATCTGAAGCCAACCAAGCTACGATGATGAGAATGGCCGCCTCGATTTCGTTGACAATTCTTGATGCGCCGGAAGGGCGAAGGGATGCTCGCGGCTATCACAATCAGGACAACCTTGATGTTGAGGGGACACCAAAAGCTAACGATGCAATAGACCTGCGTGACAGAGAGTGGTCAGTACGTGGTCATGATATCACGCCAACTGCGACGACTGTGCGGATACAGTGGCTTTTTCAAGGCCAAGATGTACGATGTTGCCCCCCTAGCTGAAGCCAACCAAGCTACGTTGATGAGAATGGCCCCCTCGATTTCGATGACAATTTTTGATGCGCTGGGAGGCCGAAGGGATACTCGGTGCGATCACAGTCAGGACAACCTTGATCTTGAGGGAAAATTGAAAGCAAACGAAGCAATAGACCTGCGTGACAGAGTGTGGTCAGTACATGGCCATGATATGGCGCCAACTGCGACGACTGTGTGGATTCCGTGGCTTTTTGAAGGCCAAGATGTACGATGTTGCGCCCCTAGCTGAAGCCAACCAAGCTACATTGATGAGAATGGCCCCCTCGATTTCGTTGGCAATTCTTGATGCGCCGGAAGGACGAAAGGATGCTCGCTGCTATCACAATCAGGACAACCTTGATCTTGAGGGGACACCGAAAGCAAACGATGCAATAGACCTGCGTGACAGAGAGTGGTCAGTACGTGGTCACGATATGGGGCCAACGGCGACGACTGTTCGAATTCCGTGGCTTTTTGAAGGCCAAGATGTACGATGTTGCGCCTCTAGCTGAAGCCAATCAAGCTACGTTGATGAGAATGGCCCCCTCGATTTCGTTGACAATTCTTGATGCGCCGGAAGGGCGAAGGGATGCTCGCTGCTATCACAATGAGGACAACCTTGATCTTGAGGGGACACCGAAAGCAAACGATGCAATAGACCTGCGTGACAGAGAGTGGTCAGTACTTGGCCTTTATATGGCGCCAACTGCAACGACTGTCCGGATTCCGTGGCTTTTTGAAGGCCAAGAGGAACAATGTTGCGCCCCTAGCTGAAGCCAACCAAGCTACGTAGATGAGAATGGCCCCCTCGATTTCGTTGACAATTCTTGATGCGCAGGGAGGGCGAAGGGATCCTAGCTGAGATCACAATAAGTGCAATCTTGACCTTGAGGGGACACCGAAGGTAACCGATGGAATTGATCTGCGTGTCAGAGTGTGTTCCGTACATGGCCATGATATGGCGCCAACTGCGACGACTGTGCGGATTCCGTGGCTTTTTGAAGGCCAAGATGTACGACGTTGCGCCCCTAGCTGAATCCATCCAAGCTACGTTGATGAGAATGGCTCCCTAGATTTAGTTTACAATTCTTGATGCGCCGGGAGGGCGAAGGGTTGCTCGCTGCGATCACAATCAGGACAACCTTGATCTTGAGGGGAAACCGAAAGCAAACGATGCAATAGACCTGCGTGAAAGAGTGTGGTCAGTACATGGCCATGATATGGCGCCAACTGCGACGACTGTGCGGATTCCGTGGCTTTTTTAAGGCCAAGATGTACGATGTTGCGCCCCTGACTGAAGCCAACCAAGCTACATTGATGAGAATGCCCCCTCGATTTCGTTGACAATTCTTGATGCGCCGGAAGGACGAAGGGATGCTCGCTGCTATCACAATCAGGACAACCTTGATCTTGAGAGGACACCGAAAGCTAACGATGCAATAGACCTGCGTGACAGAGAGTGGTCAGTACGTGGTCATGATATGGGGCCAACGGCGACGACTGTTCGGATTCCGTGGCTTTTTGAAGGCCATGATGAACGATGTCGAGCCCCTAGCTGAAGCCAACCAAGCTACGATTAGGAGAATGGCCCCCTCGATTTCGTTGACAATTCTTGATGCGCCGGAAGGGCGAAGGGATGCTCGCTGCTATCACAATCAGGACAACCTTGATCTTGAGGGGACACCGAAAGCAAACGATGCAATAAACCTGCGTGACAGAGAGTGGTCAGTACGTGGCCATGATATGGCGCCAACTGCGACGACTGTGCGGATTCCGTGGCTTTTTGAAGGCCAAGATGTACGATGTTGCGTCCCTAGCAGAAGCCAACCAAGCTACGTTGATGAGAAGGCTTCCTCGATTTCGTTGACAATTCTTGATGCGCCGGGAGGGCGAAGGGATGCTCGCTGCGATCACAATCAGGACAACCTTGATCTTGAGGGGGACACCGAAAACAAACGATGCTATAGACCTGCGTGACAGAGAGTGGTCAGTGCGTGGCCATGATATGGCTCCAGCTGCGACGACTGTGCTGATTCCGTGACTTTTTGAAGGCCAAGATGTACGGTGTTGCGCCCCTAGGGGAAGCCAACCAAGCTACATTGATGAGAATGCCCCCTCGATTTCGTTGACAATTCTTGATGCGCCGGAAGGACGAAGGGATGCTCGCTGCTATCACAATCAGGACAACCTTGATCTTGAGAGGACACCGAAAGCTAACGATGCAATAGACCTGCGTGACAGAGAGTGGTCAGTACGTGGTTATGATATGGGGCCAACGGCGACGACTGTTCGGATTCCGTGGCTTTTTGAAGGCCATGATGAACGATGTTGAGCCCCTAGCTGAAGCCAACCAAGCTACGATTAGGAGAATGGCCCCCTCGATTTCGTTGACAATTCTTGATGCGCCGGAAGGGCGAAGGGATGCTCGCTGCTATCACAATCAGGGCAACCTTGATCTTGAGGGGACACCGAAAGCAAACGATGCAATAAACCTGCGTGACAGAGAGTGGTCAGTACGTGGCCATGATATGGCGCCAACTGCGACGACTGTGCGGATTCCGTGGCTTTTTGAAGGCCAAGATGTACGATGTTGCGCCCCTATCTGAAGCCAACCAAGCTACGATGATGAGAATGGCCGCCTCGATTTCGTTGACAATTCTTGATGCGCCGGAAGGGCGAAGGGATGCTCGCGGCTATCACAATCAGGACAACCTTGATGTTGAGGGGACACCAAAAGCTAACGATGCAATAGACCTGCGTGACAGAGAGTGGTCAGTACGTGGTCATGATATCACGCCAACTGCGACGACTGTGCGGATACAGTGGCTTTTTCAAGGCCAAGATGTACGATGTTGCCCCCCTAGCTGAAGCCAACCAAGCTACGTTGATGAGAATGGCCCCCTCGATTTCGATGACAATTTTTGATGCGCTGGGAGGCCGAAGGGATACTCGGTGCGATCACAGTCAGGACAACCTTGATCTTGAGGGAAAATTGAAAGCAAACGAAGCAATAGACCTGCGTGACAGAGTGTGGTCAGTACATGGCCATGATATGGCGCCAACTGCGACGACTGTGTGGATTCCGTGGCTTTTTGAAGGCCAAGATGTACGATGTTGCGCCCCTAGCTGAAGCCAACCAAGCTACATTGATGAGAATGGCCCCCTCGATTTCGTTGGCAATTCTTGATGCGCCGGAAGGACGAAAGGATGCTCGCTGCTATCACAATCAGGACAACCTTGATCTTGAGGGGACACCGAAAGCAAACGATGCAATAGACCTGCGTGACAGAGAGTGGTCAGTACGTGGTCACGATATGGGGCCAACGGCGACGACTGTTCGAATTCCGTGGCTTTTTGAAGGCCAAGATGTACGATGTTGCGCCCCTAGCTGAAGCCAATCAAGCTACGTTGATGAGAATGGCCCCCTCGATTTCGTTGACAATTCTTGATGCGCCGGAAGGGCGAAGGGATGCTCGCTGCTATCACAATGAGGACAACCTTGATCTTGAGGGGACACCGAAAGCAAACGATGCAATAGACCTGCGTGACAGAGAGTGGTCAGTACTTGGCCTTTATATGGCGCCAACTGCAACGACTGTCCGGATTCCGTGGCTTTTTGAAGGCCAAGAGGAACAATGTTGCGCCCCTAGCTGAAGCCAACCAAGCTACGTAGATGAGAATGGCCCCCTCGATTTCGTTGACAATTCTTGATGCGCAGGGAGGGCGAAGGGATCCTAGCTGAGATCACAATAAGTGCAATCTTGACCTTGAGGGGACACCGAAGGTAACCGATGGAATTGATCTGCGTGTCAGAGTGTGTTCCGTACATGGCCATGATATGGCGCCAACTGCGACGACTGTGCGGATTCCGTGGCTTTTTGAAGGCCAAGATGTACGACGTTGCGCCCCTAGCTGAATCCATCCAAGCTACGTTGATGAGAATGGCTCCCTAGATTTCGTTTACAATTCTTGATGCGCCGGGAGGGCGAAGGGTTGCTCGCTGCGATCACAATCAGGACAACCTTGATCTTGAGGGGAAACCGAAAGCAAACGATGCAATAGACCTGCGTGAAAGAGTGTGGTCAGTACATGGCCATGATATGGCGCCAACTGCGACGACTGTGCGGATTCCGTGGCTTTTTTAAGGCCAAGATGTACGATGTTGCGCCCCTGACTGAAGCCAACCAAGCTACATTGATGAGAATGCCCCCTCGATTTCGTTGACAATTCTTGATGCGCCGGAAGGACGAAGGGATGCTCGCTGCTATCACAATCAGGACAACCTTGATCTTGAGAGGACACCGAAAGCTAACGATGCAATAGACCTGCGTGACAGAGAGTGGTCAGTACGTGGTCATGATATGGGGCCAACGGCGACGACTGTTCGGATTCCGTGGCTTTTTGAAGGCCATGATGAACGATGTCGAGCCCCTAGCTGAAGCCAACCAAGCTACGATTAGGAGAATGGCCCCCTCGATTTCGTTGACAATTCTTGATGCGCCGGAAGGGCGAAGGGATGCTCGCTGCTATCACAATCAGGACAACCTTGATCTTGAGGGGACACCGAAAGCAAACGATGCAATAAACCTGCGTGACAGAGAGTGGTCAGTACGTGGCCATGATATGACGCCAACTGCGACGACTGTGCGGATTCCGTGGCTTTTTGAAGGCCAAGATGTACGATGTTGCGTCCCTAGCAGAAGCCAACCAAGCTACGTTGATGAGAAGGCTCCCTCGATTTCGTTGACAATTCTTGATGCGCCGGGAGGGCGAAGGGATGCTCGCTGCGATCACAATCAGGACAACCTTGATCTTGAGGGGGACACCGAAAACAAACGATGCTATAGACCTGCGTGACAGAGAGTGGTCAGTGCGTGGCCATGATATGGCTCCAGCTGCGACGACTGTGCTGATTCCGTGACTTTTTGAAGGCCAAGATGTACGGTGTTGCGCCCCTAGGGGAAGCCAACCAAGCTACGTTGATGAGAATGCCCCCTCAATTTCGTTGACAATTCTTGATGCGCCGGAAGGGCGAAGGGATGCTCGCTGCTATCACAATCAGGACAACCTTGATCTTGAGGGGACACCGAAAGCAAACGATGCAATAGACCTGCGTGACAGAGAGTGGTCGGTACGTGGCCATGATATGGCGCCAACTGCGACGACTCTGCGGATTCCGTGGATTTTTGAAGGCCAAGATGTACGATAATGCGCCCCTAGCTGAAGCCAACCAAGCTACGTTGAAGAGAATGGCCCCCTCGATTTCGTTGTCAATTCTTGATGCGCCGGAAGGGCGAAGGGATGCTCGCAGCTATCACAACCAGGACAACCTTGATCTTGAGCGGACACCAAAAGCAAACGATGCAATAGACCTGCGCGACAAAGAGTGGTCAGTATGTGGTCATGATATGGCGCCAACTGCGACGACTGTGCGGATTCCGTGGCTTTTTGAAGGCCAAGATGTACGATGTTGCGCCCCTAGCTGAAGCCAACCAAGCTACGTTGATGAGAATGGCCCCCTCGATTTCGTTGACAATTCTTGATGCGCCGGAAGGGCGAAGGGATGCTCGCGGCTATCACAATTAGGACAACCTTGATGTTGAAGGGACACCAAAAGCTAACGATGCAATAGACCTGCGTGACAGAGAGTGGTCAGTACGTGGTCATGATATCGCGCCAACTGCGACGACTGTGCGGATACAGTGGCTTTTTCAAGGCCAAGATGTACGATGTTGCCCCCGTAGCTGAAGCCAACCAAGCTACGTTGATGAGAATGGCCCCCTCGATTTCGATGACAATTTTTGATGCGCTGGGAGGCCGAAGGGATACTCGCTGCGATCACACTCAGGACAACCTTGATCTTGAGGGGAAACCGAAAGCAAACGAAGCAATAGACCTGCTTGACAGAGTGTGGTCAGTACATGGCCATGATATGGCGCCAACTGCGACGACTGTGTGGATTCCGTGGCTTTTTGAAGGCCAAGATGTACGATGTTGCGCCCCTAGCTGAAGCCAACCAAGCTACATTGATGAGAATGGCCCCCTCGATTTCGTTGGCAATTCTTGATGCGCCGGAAGGACGAAAGGATGCTCGCTGCTATCACAATCAGGACAACCTTGATCTTGAGGGGAAACCGAAAGCAAACGATGCAATAGACCTGCGTGACAGAGAGTGGTCAGTACGTGGCCATGAAATGGCGCCAACTGCGACGACTGTTCGGATTCCGTGGCTTTTTGAAGGCCAAGATGTACGGTGTTGCGCCCCTAGCGGAAGCCAACCAAGCTACGTTGATGAGAATGCCCCCTCGATTTCGTTGACAATTCTTGATGCGCCGGAAGGGCGAAGGGATGCTCGCTGCTATCACAATCAGGACAACCTTGATCTTGAGGGGACACCGAAAGCAAACGATGCAATAGACCTGCGTGACAGAGAGTGGTCGGTACGTGGCCTTGATATGGCGCCAACTGCGACGACTCTGCGGATTCCGTGGATTTTTGAAGGCCAAGATGTACGATAATGCGCCCCTAGCTGAACCCAACCAAGCTACGTTGATGAGAATGGCCCCCTCGATTTTGTTGACAATTCTTGATGCGCCGGAAGGGCGAAGGGATGCTCGCAGCCATCACAATCAGGACAACCTTGATCTTGAGCGGACACAAAAAGCAAACGATGCAATAGACCTGCGCGACAAAGAGTGGTCAGTACGTGGTCATGATATGGCGACAACTGCGACGACTGTGCGGATTCCGTGGCTTTTTGAAGGCCAAGATGTACGATGTTGCGCCCCTATCTGAAGCCAACCAAGCTACGATGATGAGAATGGCCGCCTCGATTTCGTTGACAATTCTTGATGCGCCGGAAGGGCGAAGGGATGCTCGCGGCTATCACAATCAGGACAACCTTGATGTTGAGGGGACACCAAAAGCTAACGATGCAATAGACCTGCGTGACAGAGAGTGGTCAGTACGTGGTCATGATATCGCGCCAACTGCGACGACTGTGCGGATTCCGTGGCTTTTTGAAGGCCAAGATGTACGATGTTGCGCCCCTATCTGAAGCCAACCAAGCTACGATGATGAGAATGGCCGCCTCGATTTCGTTGACAATTCTTGATGCGCCGGAAGGGCGAAGGGATGCTCGCGGCTATCACAATCAGGACAACCTTGATGTTGAGGGGACACCAAAAGCTAACGATGCAATAGACCTGCGTGACAGAGAGTGGTCAGTACGTGGTCATGATATCGCGCCAACTGCGACGACTGTGCGGATACAGTGGCTTTTTCAAGGCCAAGATGTACGATATTGCCCCCCTAGCTGAAGCCAACCAAGCTACGTTGATGAGAATGGCCCCCTCGATTTCGATGACAATTTTTGATGCGCTGGGAGGCCGAAGGGATACTCGCTGCGATCACAGTCAGGACAACCTTGATCTTGAGGGAATATCGAAAGCAAACGAAGCAATAGACCTGCGTGACAGAGTGTGGTCAGTACATGGCCATGATATGGCGCCAACTGCGACGACTGTGTGGATTCCGTGGCTTTTTGAAGGACAAGATGTACGATGTTGCGCCCCTAGCTGAAGCCAACCAAGCTACATTGATGAGAATGGCCCCCTCGATTTCGTTGGCAATTCTTGATGCGCCGGAAGGACGAAAGGATGCTCGCTGCTATCACAATCAGGACAACCTTGATCTTGAGGGGACACCGAAAGCAAACGATGCAATAGACCTGCGTGACAGAGAGTGGTCAGTACGTGGTCACGATATGGGGCCAACGGCGACGACTGTTCGAATTCCGTGGCTTTTTGAAGGCCAAGATGTACGATGTTGCGCCCCTAGCTGAAGCCAATCAAGCTAAGTTGATGAGAATGGCCCCCTCGATTTCGTTGACAATTCTTGATGCGCCGGAAGGGCGAAGGGATGCTCGCAGCTATCACAATCAGGACAACCTTGATCTTGAGCGGACACAAAAAGCAAACGATGCAATAGACCTGCGCGACAAAGAGTGGTCAGTACGTGGTCATGATATGGCGACAACTGCGACGACTGTGCGGATTCCGTGGCTTTTTGAAGGCCAAGATGTACGATGTTGCGCCCCTATCTGAAGCCAACCAAGCTACGATGATGAGAATGGCCGCCTCGATTTCGTTGACAATTCTTGATGCGCCGGAAGGGCGAAGGGATGCTTGCGGCTATCACAATCAGGACAACCTTGATGTTGAGGGGACACCAAAAGCTAACGATGCAATAGACCTGCGTGACAGAGAGTGGTCAGTACGTGGTCATGATATCGCGCCAACTGCGACGACTGTGCGGATACAGTGGCTTTTTCAAGGCCAAGATGTACGATGTTGCCCCCCTAGGTGAAGCCAACCAAGCTACGTTGATGAGAATGGCCCCCTCGATTTCGATGACAATTTTTGATGCGCTGGGTGGCCGAAGGGATACTCGCTGCGATCACAGTCAGGACAACCTTGATCTTGAGGGAAAATCGAAAGCAAACGAAGCAATAGACCTGCGTGACAGTGTGTGGTCAGTACATGGCCATGATATGGCGCCAACGGCGACGACTGTTCGAATTCCGTGGCTTTTTGAAGGCCAAGATGTACGATGTTGCGCCCCTAGCTGAAGCCAATCAAGCTACGTTGATGAGAATGGCCCCCTCGATTTCGTTGACAATTCTTGATGCGCCGGAAGGGCGAAGGGATGCTCGCTGCTATCACAATGAGGACAACCTTGATCTTGAGGGGACACCGAAAGCAAACGATGCAATAGACCTGCGTGACAGAGAGTGGTCAGTACTTGGCCTTTATATGGCGCCAAATGCGACGACTGTGCGGATTCCGTGGCTTTTTGAAGGCCAAGATGTACGATGTTGCGCCCCTAGCTGAATCCATCCAAGCTACGTTGATGAGAATGGCTCCCTAGATTTCGTTTACAATTCTTGATGCGCCGGGAGGGCGAAGGGTTGCTCGCTGCTATCACAATCAGGACAACCTTGATATTGAGGGGGACACCGAAAACAAACGATGCAATAGACCTGCGTGACAGAGAGTGGTCAGTACGTGGCCATGATATGGCGCCAACTGTGACGACTGTTCGGATTCCGCGGATTTTTGAAGGCCAAGATGAACGATGTTGCGCCCCTTGCTGAAGCCAACCAAGCTACGTTGAGGAGAATGGCCCCCTCGATTTCGTTGACAATTCTTGATCAGCCGGAAGGGCGAAGGGATGCTCGCTGCTATCACAATCAGGACAACCTTGTTCTTGAGGTGGACACCGAAAACAAACGATGCAATAGACCTGCGTGACACAGAGGGGACAGTACGTGGCCATGTTATGGCGCCAACATCGACGACAGTTCGGATTCCGTGGCTTTTTGAAGGCTAAGATGAACGATGTTGCGCCCCTACCTGAAGCCACCAAGCTACGTTGATGAGAATGGCTCCCTCGATTTCGTTGACAATTCTTGATGCGCCGGTAGGGCGAAGGGTTGCTCGCAGCTATCACAATCAGGACAACCTTGATCTTGAGGGGGACACCGAAAACAAACGATGCAATAGACCTGCGTGACAGAGAGTGGTCAGTACGTGGACATGATATGGCGCCAACTGCGACGACTCTGCGGATTCCGTGGCTTTTTGAAGGCCAAGATGTACGATAATGCGCCCCTAGCTGAAGCCAACCAAGGTACGTTGATGAGAATGGCCCGTCGATTTCGTTGACAGTTCTTGATGCGCCGGAAGGGCGAAGGGATGCTCGCTGCTATCACAATCAGGCAACCTTGATGTTGAGGGGACACCAAAAGCTAACGATGCAATAGACCTGCGTGACAGAGAGTGGTCAGTACGTGGTCATGATATCGCGCCAACTGCGATGACTGTGCGGATAAAGTGGCTTTTTCAAGGCCAAGACGTACGATGTTGCGCCCCTAGCTGAAGCCAACCAAGCTACGTTGATGAGAATGGCCCCCTCGATTTCATTGACAATTCTTGATGCGCCGGGAGGGCGAAGGGATGCTCGCTGCTATCACAATCAGGACAACCTTGATCTTGAGGGGGACACCGAAAACAAACGATGCAATACACCTGCGTGACAGAGCGTGGTCAGTACATGGCCATGATATGGCGCCAACTGCGACGACTGTGCGGATTCCGTGGCTCTTTGAAGGCCAAGATGTACGATGTTGCGCCCCTAGCTGAAGCCAACCAAGCTACATTGACGAGAATGCCCCCTCGATTTCGTTGACAATTCTTGATGCGCCGGAAGAACGAAGGGATGCTCGCTGCTATCACAATCAGGACAACCTTGATCTTGAGAGGACACCGAAAGCTAACGATGCAATAGACCTGCGTGACAGAGAGTGGTCAGTACGTGGTCATGATATGGGGCCAACGGCGACGACTGTTCGAATTCTGTGGCTTTTTAAAGGCCGAGATGTACGATGTTGCGCCCCTAGCTGAAGCCATTCAAGCTACGTTGATGAGAATGGCCCCCTCGATTTCGTTGACAATTTTTGATGCGCAGGGAGGGCGAAGGGATGCTCGCTGCTATCACAATCAGGACAACCTTGTTCTTGAGGTGGACACCGAAAACAAACGATGCAATAGACCTGCGTGACAGAGAGGGGTCAATACGTGGCCATGATATGGCGCCAACTTCGACGAAAGTTCGGATTCCGTGGCTTTTTGAAGGCTAAGATGAACGATGTTGCGCCCCTACCTGAAGCCAACCAAGCTACGTTGATGAGAATGGCTCCCTCGATTTCGTTGACAATTCTTGATGCGCCGGGAGGGCGAAGGGTTGCTCGCAGCTATCACAATCAGGACAACCTTGATCTTGAGCGGACACCAAAAGCAAACGATGCAATAGACCTGCGCGACAAAGAGTGGTCAGTATGTGGTCATGATATGGCGCCAACTGCGACGACTGTGCGGATTCCGTGGCTTTTTGAAGGCCAAGATGTACGATGTTGCGCCCCTAGCTGAAGCCAACCAAGCTACGTTGATGAGAATGGCCCCCTCGATTTCGTTGACAATTCTTGATGCGCCGGAAGGGCGAAGGGATGCTCGCGGCTATCACAATTAGGACAACCTTGATGTTGAAGGGACACCAAAATCTAACGATGCAATACACCTGCGTGACTGAGAGTGGTCAGTACGTGGTCATGATATCGCGCCAACTGCGATGACTGTGCGGATAAAGTGGCTTTTTCAAGGCCAAGACGTACGATGTTGCGCCTCTAGCTGAAGCCAACCAAGCTACGTTGATGAGAATGGCCCCCTCGATTTCGTTGACAATTTTTGATGCGCTGGGAGGCCGAAGGGATACTCGGTGCGATCACAGTCAGGACAACCTTGATCTTGAGAGGACACCGAAAGCTAACGATGCAATAGACCTGCGTGACAGAGAGTGGTCAGTACGTGGTCATGATATGGGGCCAACGGCGACGACTGTTCGAATTCTGTGGCTTTTTCAAGGCCAAGATGTACGATGTTGCCCCCGTAGCTGAAGCCAACCAAGCTACGTTGATGAGAATGGCCCCCTCGATTTCGATGACAATTTTTGATGCGCTGGGAGGCCGAAGGGATACTCGCTGCGATCACACTCAGGACAACCTTGATCTTGAGGGGAAACCGAAAGCAAACGAAGCAATAGACCTGCTTGACAGAGTGTGGTCAGTACATGGCCATGATATGGCGCCAACTGCGACGACTGTGTGGATTCCGTGGCTTTTTGAAGGCCAAGATGTACGATGTTGCGCCCCTAGCTGAAGCCAGCCAAGCTACATTGATGAGAATGGCCCCCTCGATTTCGTTGGCAATTCTTGCTGCGCCGGAAGGACGAAAGGATGCTCGCTGCTATCACAATCAGGACAACCTTGATCTTGAGGGGACACCGAAAGCAAACGATGCAATAGACCTGCGTGACAGAGAGTGGTCAGTACGTGGACATGATATGGCGCCAACTGCGACGACTCTGCGGATTCCGTGGCTTTTTGAAGGCCAAGATGTACGATAATGCGCCCCTAGCTGAAGCCAACCAAGCTACGTTGATGAGAATGGCCCCCTCGATTTCGTTGACAATTCTTGATGCGCCGGAAGGGCGAAGGGATGCTCGCAGCTATCACAATCAGGACAACCTTGATCTTGAGGGGACACCAAAAGCAAACGATGCAATAGACCTGCGTGACAAAGTGTGGTCAGTACGTGGTCATGATATGGCGCCAACTGCGACGACTGTGCGGATTCCGTGGCTTTTTGAAGGCCAAGATGTACAATGTTGCGCCCCTAGCTGAAGCCAACCAAGCTACGTTGATGAGAATGGCCCCCTCGATTTCGTTGACAGTTCTTGATGCGCCGGAAGGGCGAAGGGATGCTCGCTGCTATCACAATCAGGACAACCTTGATGTTGAGGGGACACGAAAAGCTAACGATGCAATAGACCTGCGTGACAGAGAGTGGTCAGTACGTGGTCATGATATCGCGCCAACTGCGATGACTGTGCGGATAAAGTGGCTTTTTCAAGGCCAAGACGTACGATGTTGCGCCTCTAGCTGAAGCCAACCAAGCTACGTTGATGAGAATGGCCCCCTCGATTTCGTTGACAATTTTTGATGCGCTGGGAGGCCGAAGGGATACTCGGTGCGATCACAGTCAGGACAACCTTGATCTTGAGGGAAAATTGAAAGCAAACGAAGCAATAGACCTGCGTGACAGAGTGTGGTCAGTACATGGCCATGATATGGCGCCAACTGCGACGACTGTGTGGATTCCGTGGCTTTTTGAAGGCCAAGATGTACGATGTTGCGCCCCTAGCTGAAGCCAACCAAGCTACATTGATGAGAATGGCCCCCTCGATTTCGTTGGCAATTCTTGATGCGCCGGAAGGACGAAAGGATGCTCGCTGCTATCACAATGAGGACAACCTTGATCTTGAGGGGACACCGAAAGCAAACGATGCAATAGACCTGCGTGACAGAGAGTGGTCAGTACTTGGCCTTTATATGGCGCCAACTGCAACGACTGTCCGGATTCCGTGGCTTTTTGAAGGCCAAGAGGAACAATGTTGCGCCCCTAGCTGAAGCCAACCAAGCTACGTAGATGAGAATGGCCCCCTCGATTTCGTTTACAATTCTTGATGCGCAGGGAGGGCGAAGGGATCCTAGCTGAGATCACAATAAGTGCAATCTTGACCTTGAGGGGACACCGAAGGTAACCGATGGAATTGATCTGCGTGTCAGAGTGTGTTCCGTACATGGCCATGATATGGCGCCAACTGCGACGACTGTGAGGATTCCGTGGATTTTTGAAGGCCAAGATGTACGACGTTGCGCCCCTAGCTGAATCCATCCAAGCTACGTTGATGAGAATGGCTCCCTAGATTTCGTTTACAATTCTTGATGCGCCGGGAGGGCGAAGGGTTGCTCGCTGCGATCACAATCAGGACAACCTTGATCTTGAGGGGAAACCGAAAGCAAACGATGCAATAGACCTGCGTGAAAGAGTGTGGTCAGTACATGGCCATGATATGGCGCCAACTGCGACGACTGTGCGGATTCCGTGGCTTTTTTAAGGCCAAGATGTACGATGTTGCGCCCCTAACTGAAGCCAACCAAGCTACATTGATGAGAATGCCCCCTCGATTTCGTTGACAATTCTTGATGCGCCGGAAGGACGAAGGGATGCTCGCTGCTATCACAATCAGGACAACCTTGATCTTGAGAGGACACCGAAAGCTAACGATGCAATAGACCTGCGTGACAGAGAGTGGTCAGTACGTGGTCATGATATGGGGCCAACGGCGACGACTGTTCGGATTCCGTGGCTTTTTGAAGGCCATGATGAACGATGTTGAGCCCCTAGCTGAAGCCAACCAAGCTACGATTAGGAGAATGGCCCCCTCGATTTCGTTGACAATTCTTGATGCGCCGGAAGGGCGAAGGGATGCTCGCTGCTATCACAATCAGGGCAACCTTGATCTTGAGGGGACACCGAAAGCAAACGATGCAATAAACCTGCGTGACAGAGAGTGGTCAGTACGTGGCCATGATATGGCGCCAACTGCGACGACTGTGCGGATTCCGTGGGTTTTTGAAGGCCAAGATGTACGATGTTGCGCCCCTATCTGAAGCCAACCAAGCTACGATGATGAGAATGGCCGCCTCGATTTCGTTGACAATTCTTGATGCGCCGGAAGGGCGAAGGGATGCTCGCGGCTATCACAATCAGGACAACCTTGATGTTGAGGGGACACCAAAAGCTAACGATGCAATAGACCTGCGTGACAGAGAGTGGTCAGTACGTGGTCATGATATCACGCCAACTGCGACGACTGTGCGGATACAGTGGCTTTTTCAAGGCCAAGATGTACGATGTTGCCCCCCTAGCTGAAGCCAACCAAGCTACGTTGATGAGAATGGCCCCCTCGATTTCGATGACAATTTTTGATGCGCTGGGAGGCCGAAGGGATACTCGGTGCGATCACAGTCAGGACAACCTTGATCTTGAGAGAAAATTGAAAGCAAACGAAGCAATAGACCTGCGTGACAGAGTGTGGTCAGTACATGGCCATGATATGGCGCCAACTGCGACGACTGTGTGGATTCCGTGGCTTTTTGAAGGCCAAGATGTACGATGTTGCGCCCCTATCTGAAGCCAACCAAGCTACGATGATGAGAATGGCCGCCTCGATTTCGTTGACAATTCTTGATGCGCCGGAAGGGCGAAGGGATGCTCGCGGCTATCACAATCAGGACAACCTTGATGTTGAGGGGACACCAAAAGCTAACGATGCAATAGACCTGCGTGACAGAGAGTGGTCAGTACGTGGTCATGATATCGCGCCAACTGCGACGACTGTGCGGATACAGTGGCTTTTTCAAGGCCAAGATGTACGATATTGCCCCCCTAGCTGAAGCCAACCAAGCTACGTTGATGAGAATGGCCCCCTCGATTTCGATGACAATTTTTGATGCGCTGGGAGGCCGAAGGGATACTCGCTGCGATCACAGTCAGGACAACCTTGATCTTGAGGGAATATCGAAAGCAAACGAAGCAATAGACCTGCGTGACAGAGTGTGGTCAGTACATGGCCATGATATGGCGCCAACTGCGACGACTGTGTGGATTCCGTGGCTTTTTGAAGGACAAGATGTACGATGTTGCGCCCCTAGCTGAAGCCAACCAAGCTACATTGATGAGAATGGCCCCCTCGATTTCGTTGGCAATTCTTGATGCGCCGGAAGGACGAAAGGATGCTCGCTGCTATCACAATCAGGACAACCTTGATCTTGAGGGGACACCGAAAGCAAACGATGCAATAGACCTGCGTGACAGAGAGTGGTCAGTACGTGGTCACGATATGGGGCCAACGGCGACGACTGTTCGAATTCCGTGGCTTTTTGAAGACCAAGATGTACGATGTTGCGCCCCTAGCTGAAGCCAATCAAGCTAAGTTGATGAGAATGGCCCCCTCGATTTCGTTGACAATTCTTGATGCGCCGGAAGGGCGAAGGGATGCTCGCAGCTATCACAATCAGGACAACCTTGATCTTGAGCGGACACAAAAAGAAAACGATGCAATAGACCTGCGCGACAAAGAGTGGTCAGTACGTGGTCATGATATGGCGACAACTGCGACGACTGTGCGGATTCCGTGGCTTTTTGAAGGCCAAGATGTACGATGTTGCGCCCTATCTGAAGCCAACCAAGCTACGATGATGAGAATGGCCGCCTCGATTTCGTTGACAATTCTTGATGCGCCGGAAGGGCGAAGGGATGCTTGCGGCTATCACAATCAGGACAACCTTGATCTTGAGAGGACACCGAAAGCTAACGATGCAATAGACCTGCGTGACAGAGAGTGGTCAGTACGTGGTCATGATATGGGGCCAACGGTGACGACTGTTCGGATTCCGTGGCTTTTTGAAGGCCATGATGAACGATGTCGAGCCCCTAGCTGAAGCCAACCAAGCTACGTTGATGAGAATGGCCCCCTCGATTTCGTTGACAATTTTTGATGCGCTGGGAGCCCGAAGGTATACTCGCTGCGATCACAATCAGGACAACCTTGATCTTGAGGGGAAACCGAAAGCAAACGATGCAATAGACCTGCCTGACAGAGAGTGGTCAGTACGTGGCCATGAAATGGCGCCAACTGCGACGACTGTTCGGATTCCGTGGCTTTTTGAATGCCAAGATGTACGATGTTGCGCCCCTAGCTGAAGCCAACCAAGCTACATTGATGAGAATGGCCCCCTCAATTTCGTTGGCAATTCTTGATGCGCCGGAAGGACGAAAGGATGCTCGCTGCTATCACAGTCAGGACAACCTTGATCTTGAGGGGACACCGAAAGCAAACGATGCAATAGACCTCAGTGACAGAGAGTGGTCAGTACGTGGTCATGATATGGGGCCAACGGCGACGACTGTTCGAATTCCGTGGCTTTTTGAAGGCCAACATGTACGATGTTGCGCCCCTAGCTGAAGCCATTCAAGCTACGTTGATGAGAATGGCCCCCTCGATTTCGTTGACAATTCTTGATGCGCCGGAAAGGCGAAGGGATGCTCGCTGCTATCACAATGAGGACAACCATGATCTTGAGGGGACACCGAAAGCAAACGATGCAATAGACCTGCGTGACAGAGAGTGGTCAGTACTTGGCCTTTATATGGCGCCAACTGCGACGACTGTCCGGATTCCGTGGCTTTTTGAAGGCCAAGAGAAACGATGTTGCGCCCCTAGCTGAAGCCAACCAAGCTACGTAGATGAGAATGGCCCCCTCGATTTCGTTGACAGTTCTTGATGCGCCGGAAAGGCGAAGGAATGCTCGCTGCTATCACAATCAGGACAACCTTGATGTTGAGGGGACACCAAAAGCTAACGATGCAATAGACCTGCGTGACAGAGAGTGGTCAGTACGTGGTCATGATATCCCGCCAACTGCGACGACTGTGCGGATACAGTGGCTTTTTCAAGGCCAAGATGTACGATGTTAAGCCCCTAGCTGAAGCCAACCAAGCTACGTTGATGAGAATGGCCCCCTCGATTTCGTTGACAATTTTTGATGCGCTGGGAGCCCGAAGGTATACTCGCTGCGATCACAATCAGGACAACCTTGATCTTGAGGGGAAACCGAAAGCAAACGATGCAATAGACCTGCCTGACAGAGAGTGGTCAGTACGTGGCCATGAAATGGCGCCAACTGCGACGACTGTTCGGATTCCATGGCTTTTTGAAGGCCATGATGAACGATGTTGAGCCCCTAGCTGAAGCCAACCAAGCTACGATTAGGAGAATGGCCCCCTCGATTTCGTTGACAATTCTTGATGCGCCGGAAGGGCGAAGGGATGCTCGCTGCTATCACAATCAGGACAACCTTGATCTTGAGGGGGCACCGAAAGCAAACGATGCAATAAACCTGCGTGACAGAGAGTGGTCAGTACGTGGCCATGATATGGCGCCAACTGCGACGACTGTGCGGATTCCGTGGCTTTTTGAAGGCCAAGATGTACGATGTTGCGTCCCTAGCAGAAGCCAACCAAGCTACGTTGATGAGATGGCTCCCTCGATTTCGTTGACAATTCTTGATGCGCAGGGAGGGCGAAGGGATCCTAGCTGAGATCACAATAAGTGCAATCTTGACCTTGAGGGGACACCGAAGGTAACCGATGGAATTGATCTGCGTGTCAGAGTGTGTTCCGTACATGGCCATGATATGGCGCCAACTGCGACGACTGTGAGGATTCCGTGGATTTTTGAAGGCCAAGATGTACGACGTTGCGCCCCTAGCTGAATCCATCCAAGCTACGTTGATGAGAATGGCTCCCTAGATTTCGTTTACAATTCTTGATGCGCCGGGAGGGCGAAGGGTTGCTCGCTGCGATCACAATCAGGACAACCTTGATCTTGAGGGGAAACCGAAAGCAAACGATGCAATAGACCTGCGTGAAAGAGTGTGGTCAGTACATGGCCATGATATGGCGCCAACTGCGACGACTGTGCGGATTCCGTGGCTTTTTTAAGGCCAAGATGTACGATGTTGCGCCCCTAACTGAAGCCAACCAAGCTACATTGATGAGAATGCCCCCTCGATTTCGTTGACAATTCTTGATGCGCCGGAAGGACGAAGGGATGCTCGCTGCTATCACAATCAGGACAACCTTGATCTTGAGAGGACACCGAAAGCTAACGATGCAATAGACCTGCGTGACAGAGAGTGGTCAGTACGTGGTCATGATATGGGGCCAACGGCGACGACTGTTCGGATTCCGTGGCTTTTTGAAGGCCATGATGAACGATGTTGAGCCCCTAGCTGAAGCCAACCAAGCTACGATTAGGAGAATGGCCCCCTCGATTTCGTTGACAATTCTTGATGCGCCGGAAGGGCGAAGGGATGCTCGCTGCTATCACAATCAGGGCAACCTTGATCTTGAGGGGACACCGAAAGCAAACGATGCAATAAACCTGCGTGACAGAGAGTGGTCAGTACGTGGCCATGATATGGCGCCAACTGCGACGACTGTGCGGATTCCGTGGCTTTTTGAAGGCCAAGATGTACGATGTTGCGCCCCTATCTGAAGCCAACCAAGCTACGATGATGAGAATGGCCGCCTCGATTTCGTTGACAATTCTTGATGCGCCGGAAGGGCGAAGGGATGCTCGCGGCTATCACAATCAGGACAACCTTGATGTTGAGGGGACACCAAAAGCTAACGATGCAATAGACCTGCGTGACAGAGAGTGGTCAGTACGTGGACATGATATCACGCCAACTGCGACGACTGTGCGGATACAGTGGCTTTTTCAAGGCCAAGATGTACGATGTTGCCCCCCTAGCTGAAGCCAACCAAGCTACGTTGATGAGAATGGCCCCCTCGATTTCGATGACAATTTTTGATGCGCTGGGAGGCCGAAGGGATACTCGGTGCGATCACAGTCAGGACAACCTTGATCTTGAGGGAAAATTGAAAGCAAACGAAGCAATAGACCTGCGTGACAGAGTGTGGTCAGTACATGGCCATGATATGGCGCCAACTGCGACGACTGTGTGGATTCCGTGGCTTTTTGAAGGCCAAGATGTACGATGTTGCGCCCCTATCTGAAGCCAACCAAGCTACGATGATGAGAATGGCCGCCTCGATTTCGTTGACAATTCTTGATGCGCCGGAAGGGCGAAGGGATGCTCGCGGCTATCACAATCAGGACAACCTTGATGTTGAGGGGACACCAAAAGCTAACGATGCAATAGACCTGCGTGACAGAGAGTGGTCAGTACGTGGTCATGATATCGCGCCAACTGCGACGACTGTGCGGATACAGTGGCTTTTTCAAGGCCAAGATGTACGATATTGCCCCCCTAGCTGAAGCCAACCAAGCTACGTTGATGAGAATGGCCCCCTCGATTTCGATGACAATTTTTGATGCGCTGGGAGGCCGAAGGGATACTCGCTGCGATCACAGTCAGGACAACCTTGATCTTGAGGGAATATCGAAAGCAAACGAAGCAATAGACCTGCGTGACAGAGTGTGGTCAGTACATGGCCATGATATGGCGCCAACTGCGACGACTGTGTGGATTCCGTGGCTTTTTGAAGGACAAGATGTACGATGTTGCGCCCCTAGCTGAAGCCAACCAAGCTACATTGATGAGAATGGCCCCCTCGATTTCGTTGGCAATTCTTGATGCGCCGGAAGGACGAAAGGATGCTCGCTGCTATCACAATCAGGACAACCTTGATCTTGAGGGGACACCGAAAGCAAACGATGCAATAGACCTGCGTGACAGAGAGTGGTCAGTACGTGGTCACGATATGGGGCCAACGGCGACGACTGTTCGAATTCCGTGGCTTTTTGAAGGCCAAGATGTACGATGTTGCGCCCCTAGCTGAAGCCAATCAAGCTAAGTTGATGAGAATGGCCCCCTCGATTTCGTTGACAATTCTTGATGCGCCGGAAGGGCGAAGGGATGCTCGCAGCTATCACAATCAGGACAACCTTGATCTTGAGCGGACACAAAAAGCAAACGATGCAATAGACCTGCGCGACAAAGAGTGGTCAGTACGTGGTCATGATATGGCGACAACTGCGACGACTGTGCGGATTCCGTGGCTTTTTGAAGGCCAAGATGTACGATGTTGCGCCCCTATCTGAAGCCAACCAAGCTACGATGATGAGAATGGCCGCCTCGATTTCGTTGACAATTCTTGATGCGCCGGAAGGGCGAAGGGATGCTTGCGGCTATCACAATCAGGACAACCTTGATGTTGAGGGGACACCAAAAGCTAACGATGCAATAGACCTGCGTGACAGAGAGTGGTCAGTACGTGGTCATGATATCGCGCCAACTGCGACGACTGTGCGGATACAGTGGCTTTTTCAAGGCCAAGATGTACGATGTTGCCCCCCTAGGTGAAGCCAACCAAGCTACGTTGATGAGAATGGCCCCCTCGATTTCGATGACAATTTTTGATGCGCTGGGTGGCCGAAGGGATACTCGCTGCGATCACAGTCAGGACAACCTTGATCTTGAGGGAAAATCGAAAGCAAACGAAGCAATAGACCTGCGTGACAGTGTGTGGTCAGTACATGGCCATGATATGGCGCCAACTGCGACGACTGTGTGGATTCCGTGGCTTTTTGAAGGCCAAGATGTACGATGTTGCGCCCCTAGCTGAAGCCAACCAAGCTACATTGATGAGAATGGCCCCCTCGATTTCGTTGGCAATTCTTGATGCGCCGGAAGGACGAAAGGATGCTCGCTGCTATCACAATCAGGACAACCTTGATCTTGAGGGGACACCGAAAGCAAACGATGCAATAGACCTGCGTGACAGAGAGTGGTCAGTACGTGGTCACGATATGGGGCCAACGGCGACGACTGTTCGAATTCCGTGGCTTTTTGAAGGCCAAGATGTACGATGTTGCGCCCCTAGCTGAAGCCAATCAAGCTACGTTGATGAGAATGGCCCCCTCGATTTCGTTGACAATTCTTGATGCGCCGGAAGGGCGAAGGGATGCTCGCTGCTATCACAATGAGGACAACCTTGATCTTGAGGGGACACCGAAAGCAAACGATGCAATAGACCTGCGTGACAGAGAGTGGTCAGTACTTGGCCTTTATATGGCGCCAACTGCAACGACTGTCCGGATTCCGTGGCTTTTTGAAGGCCAAGAGGAACAATGTTGCGCCCCTAGCTGAAGCCAACCAAGCTACGTAGATGAGAATGGCCCCCTCGATTTCGTTGACAATTCTTGATGCGCAGGGAGGGCGAAGGGATCCTAGCTGAGATCACAATAAGTGCAATCTTGACCTTGAGGGGAACCCGAAGGTAACCGATGGAATTGATCAGCGTGTCAGAGTGTGTTCCGTACATGGCCATGATATGGCGCCAACTGCGACGACTGTGCGGATTCCGTGGCTTTTTGAAGGCCAAGATGTACGATGTTGCGCCCCTAGCTGAATCCATCCAAGCTACGTTGATGAGAATGGCTCCCTAGATTTCGTTTACAATTCTTGATGCGCCGGGAGGGCGAAGGGTTGCTCGCTGCTATCACAATCAGGACAACCTTGATATTGAGGGGGACACCGAAAACAAACGATGCAATAGACCTGCGTGACAGAGAGTGGTCAGTACGTGGCCATGATATGGCGCCAACTGTGACGACTGTTCGGATTCCGCGGATTTTTGAAGGCCAAGATGAACGATGTTGCGCCCCTTGCTGAAGCCAACCAAGCTACGTTGAGGAGAATGGCCCCCTCGATTTCGTTGACAATTCTTGATCCGCCGGTAGGGCGAAGGGTTGCTCGCAGCTATCACAATCAGGACAACCTTGATCTTGAGGGGGACACCGAAAACAAACGATGCAATAGACCTGCGTGACAGAGAGTGGTCAGTACGTGGACATGATATGGCGCCAACTGCGACGACTCTGCGGATTCCGTGGCTTTTTGAAGGCCAAGATGTACGATAATGCGCCCCTAGCTGAAGCCAACCAAGGTACGTTGATGAGAATGGCCCGTCGATTTCGTTGACAGTTCTTGATGCGCCGGAAGGGCGAAGGGATGCTCGCTGCTATCACAATCAGGCAACCTTGATGTTGAGGGGACACCAAAAGCTAACGATGCAATAGACCTGCGTGACAGAGAGTGGTCAGTACGTGGTCATGATATCGCGCCAACTGCGATGACTGTGCGGATAAAGTGGCTTTTTCAAGGCCAAGACGTACGATGTTGCGCCCCTAGCTGAAGCCAACCAAGCTACGTTGATGAGAATGGCCCCCTCGATTTCGTTGACAATTTTTGATGCGCTGGGAGGCCGAAGGTATACTCGCTGCGATCACAATCAGGACAACCTTGATCTTGAGGGGAAACTGAAAGCAAACGATGCAATAGACCTGCGTGACAGAGCGTGGTCAGTACATGGCCATGATATGGCGCCAACTGCGACGACTGTGCGGATTCCGTGGCTCTTTGAAGGCCAAGATGTACGATGTTGCGCCCCTAGCTGAAGCCAACCAAGCTACATTGACGAGAATGCCCCCTCGATTTCGTTGACAATTCTTGATGCGCCGGAAGAACGAAGGGATGCTCGCTGCTATCACAATCAGGACAACCTTGATCTTGAGAGGACACCGAAAGCTAACGATGCAATAGACCTGCGTGACAGAGAGTGGTCAGTACGTGGTCATGATATGGGGCCAACGGCGACGACTGTTCGAATTCTGTGGCTTTTTAAAGGCCAAGATGTACGATGTTGCGCCCCTAGCTGAAGCCATTCAAGCTACGTTGATGAGAATGGCCCCCTCGATTTCGTTGACAATTTTTGATGCGCAGGGAGGGCGAAGGGATGCTCGCTGCTATCACAATCAGGACAACCTTGTTCTTGAGGTGGACACCGAAAACAAACGATGCAATAGACCTGCGTGACAGAGAGGGGTCAATACGTGGCCATGATATGGCGCCAACTTCGACGAAAGTTCGGATTCCGTGGCTTTTTGAAGGCTAAGATGAACGATGTTGCGCCCCTACCTGAAGCCAACCAAGCTACGTTGATGAGAATGGCTCCCTCGATTTCGTTGACAATTCTTGATGCGCCGGGAGGGCGAAGGGTTGCTCGCAGCTACCACAATCAGGACAACCTTGATCTTGAGCGGACACCAAAAGCAAACGATGCAATAGACCTGCGCGACAAAGAGTGGTCAGTATGTGGTCATGATATGGCGCCAACTGCGACGACTGTGCGGATTCCGTGGCTTTTTGAAGGCCAAGATGTACGATGTTGCGCCCCTAGCTGAAGCCAACCAAGCTACGTTGATGAGAATGGCCCCCTCGATTTCGTTGACAATTCTTGATGCGCCGGAAGGGCGAAGGGATGCTCGCGGCTATCACAATTAGGACAACCTTGATGTTGAAGGGACACCAAAATCTAACGATGCAATACACCTGCGTGACTGAGAGTGGTCAGTACGTGGTCATGATATCGCGCCAACTGCGACGACTGTGCGGATACAGTGGCTTTTTCAAGGCCAAGATGTACGATGTTGCCCCCGTAGCTGAAGCCAACCAAGCTACGTTGATGAGAATGGCCCCCTCGATTTCGTTGACAATTCTTGATGCGCCGGAAGGGCGAAGGGATGCTCGCAGCTATCACAATCAGGACAACCTTGATCTTGAGGGGACACCAAAAGCAAACGATGCAATAGACCTGCGTGACAAAGTGTGGTCAGTACGTGGTCATGATATGGCGCCAACTGCGACGACTGTGCGGATTCCGTGGCTTTTTGAAGGCCAAGATGTACAATGTTGCGCCCCTAGCTGAAGCCAACCAAGCTACGTTGATGAGAATGGCCCCCTCGATTTCGTTGACAGTTCTTGATGCGCCGGAAGGGCGAAGGGATGCTCGCTGCTATCACAATCAGGACAACCTTGATGTTGAGGGGACACGAAAAGCTAACGATGCAATAGACCTGCGTGACAGAGAGTGGTCAGTACGTGGTCATGATATCGCGCCAACTGCGATGACTGTGCGGATAAAGTGGCTTTTTCAAGGCCAAGACGTACGATGTTGCGCCTCTAGCTGAAGCCAACCAAGCTACGTTGATGAGAATGGCCCCCTCGATTTCGTTGACAATTTTTGATGCGCTGGGAGGCCGAAGGGATACTCGGTGCGATCACAGTCAGGACAACCTTGATCTTGAGGGAAAATTGAAAGCAAACGAAGCAATAGACCTGCGTGACAGAGTGTGGTCAGTACATGGCCATGATATGGCGCCAACTGCGACGACTGTGTGGATTCCGTGGCTTTTTGAAGGCCAAGATGTACGATGTTGCGCCCCTAGCTGAAGCCAACCAAGCTACATTGATGAGAATGGCCCCCTCGATTTCGTTGGCAATTCTTGATGCGCCGGAAGGACGAAAGGATGCTCGCTGCTATCACAATGAGGACAACCTTGATCTTGAGGGGACACCGAAAGCAAACGATGCAATAGACCTGCGTGACAGAGAGTGGTCAGTACTTGGCCTTTATATGGCGCCAACTGCAACGACTGTCCGGATTCCGTGGCTTTTTGAAGGCCAAGAGGAACAATGTTGCGCCCCTAGCTGAAGCCAACCAAGCTACGTAGATGAGAATGGCCCCCTCGATTTCGTTTACAATTCTTGATGCGCAGGGAGGGCGAAGGGATCCTAGCTGAGATCACAATAAGTGCAATCTTGACCTTGAGGGGACACCGAAGGTAACCGATGGAATTGATCTGCGTGTCAGAGTGTGTTCCGTACATGGCCATGATATGGCGCCAACTGCGACGACTGTGAGGATTCCGTGGATTTTTGAAGGCCAAGATGTACGACGTTGCGCCCCTAGCTGAATCCATCCAAGCTACGTTGATGAGAATGGCTCCCTAGATTTCGTTTACAATTCTTGATGCGCCGGGAGGGCGAAGGGTTGCTCGCTGCGATCACAATCAGGACAACCTTGATCTTGAGGGGAAACCGAAAGCAAACGATGCAATAGACCTGCGTGAAAGAGTGTGGTCAGTACATGGCCATGATATGGCGCCAACTGCGACGACTGTGCGGATTCCGTGGCTTTTTTAAGGCCAAGATGTACGATGTTGCGCCCCTAACTGAAGCCAACCAAGCTACATTGATGAGAATGCCCCCTCGATTTCGTTGACAATTCTTGATGCGCCGGAAGGACGAAGGGATGCTCGCTGCTATCACAATCAGGACAACCTTGATCTTGAGAGGACACCGAAAGCTAACGATGCAATAGACCTGCGTGACAGAGAGTGGTCAGTACGTGGTCATGATATGGGGCCAACGGCGACGACTGTTCGGATTCCGTGGCTTTTTGAAGGCCATGATGAACGATGTTGAGCCCCTAGCTGAAGCCAACCAAGCTACGATTAGGAGAATGGCCCCCTCGATTTCGTTGACAATTCTTGATGCGCCGGAAGGGCGAAGGGATGCTCGCTGCTATCACAATCAGGGCAACCTTGATCTTGAGGGGACACCGAAAGCAAACGATGCAATAAACCTGCGTGACAGAGAGTGGTCAGTACGTGGCCATGATATGGCGCCAACTGCGACGACTGTGCGGATTCCGTGGCTTTTTGAAGGCCAAGATGTACGATGTTGCGCCCCTATCTGAAGCCAACCAAGCTACGATGATGAGAATGGCCGCCTCGATTTCGTTGACAATTCTTGATGCGCCGGAAGGGCGAAGGGATGCTCGCGGCTATCACAATCAGGACAACCTTGATGTTGAGGGGACACCAAAAGCTAACGATGCAATAGACCTGCGTGACAGAGAGTGGTCAGTACGTGGTCATGATATCACGCCAACTGCGACGACTGTGCGGATACAGTGGCTTTTTCAAGGCCAAGATGTACGATGTTGCCCCCCTAGCTGAAGCCAACCAAGCTACGTTGATGAGAATGGCCCCCTCGATTTCGATGACAATTTTTGATGCGCTGGGAGGCCGAAGGGATACTCGGTGCGATCACAGTCAGGACAACCTTGATCTTGAGGGAAAATTGAAAGCAAACGAAGCAATAGACCTGCGTGACAGAGTGTGGTCAGTACATGGCCATGATATGGCGCCAACTGCGACGACTGTGTGGATTCCGTGGCTTTTTGAAGGCCAAGATGTACGATGTTGCGCCCCTAGCTGAAGCCAACCAAGCTACATTGATGAGAATGGCCCCCTCGATTTCGTTGGCAATTCTTGATGCGCCGGAAGGACGAAAGGATGCTCGCTGCTATCACAATCAGGACAACCTTGATCTTGAGGGGACACCGAAAGCAAACGATGCAATAGACCTGCGTGACAGAGAGTGGTCAGTACGTGGTCACGATATGGGGCCAACGGCGACGACTGTTCGAATTCCGTGGCTTTTTGAAGGCCAAGATGTACGATGTTGCGCCCCTAGCTGAAGCCAATCAAGCTACGTTGATGAGAATGGCCCCCTCGATTTCGTTGACAATTCTTGATGCGCCGGAAGGGCGAAGGGATGCTCGCTGCTATCACAATGAGGACAACCTTGATCTTGAGGGGACACCGAAAGCAAACGATGCAATAGACCTGCGTGACAGAGAGTGGTCAGTACTTGGCCTTTATATGGCGCCAACTGCAACGACTGTCCGGATTCCGTGGCTTTTTGAAGGCCAAGAGGAACAATGTTGCGCCCCTAGCTGAAGCCAACCAAGCTACGTAGATGAGAATGGCCCCCTCGATTTCGTTGACAATTCTTGATGCGCAGGGAGGGCGAAGGGATCCTAGCTGAGATCACAATAAGTGCAATCTTGACCTTGAGGGGACACCGAAGGTAACCGATGGAATTGATCTGCGTGTCAGAGTGTGTTCCGTACATGGCCATGATATGGCGCCAACTGCGACGACTGTGCGGATTCCGTGGCTTTTTGAAGGCCAAGATGTACGACGTTGCGCCCCTAGCTGAATCCATCCAAGCTACGTTGATGAGAATGGCTCCCTAGATTTCGTTTACAATTCTTGATGCGCCGGGAGGGCGAAGGGTTGCTCGCTGCGATCACAATCAGGACAACCTTGATCTTGAGGGGAAACCGAAAGCAAACGATGCAATAGACCTGCGTGAAAGAGTGTGGTCAGTACATGGCCATGATATGGCGCCAACTGCGACGACTGTGCGGATTCCGTGGCTTTTTTAAGGCCAAGATGTACGATGTTGCGCCCCTGACTGAAGCCAACCAAGCTACATTGATGAGAATGCCCCCTCGATTTCGTTGACAATTCTTGATGCGCCGGAAGGACGAAGGGATGCTCGCTGCTATCACAATCAGGACAACCTTGATCTTGAGAGGACACCGAAAGCTAACGATGCAATAGACCTGCGTGACAGAGAGTGGTCAGTACGTGGTCATGATATGGGGCCAACGGCGACGACTGTTCGGATTCCGTGGCTTTTTGAAGGCCATGATGAACGATGTCGAGCCCCTAGCTGAAGCCAACCAAGCTACGATTAGGAGAATGGCCCCCTCGATTTCGTTGACAATTCTTGATGCGCCGGAAGGGCGAAGGGATGCTCGCTGCTATCACAATCAGGACAACCTTGATCTTGAGGGGACACCGAAAGCAAACGATGCAATAAACCTGCGTGACAGAGAGTGGTCAGTACGTGGCCATGATATGGCGCCAACTGCGACGACTGTGCGGATTCCGTGGCTTTTTGAAGGCCAAGATGTACGATGTTGCGTCCCTAGCAGAAGCCAACCAAGCTACGTTGATGAGAAGGCTTCCTCGATTTCGTTGACAATTCTTGATGCGCCGGGAGGGCGAAGGGATGCTCGCTGCGATCACAATCAGGACAACCTTGATCTTGAGGGGGACACCGAAAACAAACGATGCTATAGACCTGCGTGACAGAGAGTGGTCAGTGCGTGGCCATGATATGGCTCCAGCTGCGACGACTGTGCTGATTCCGTGACTTTTTGAAGGCCAAGATGTACGGTGTTGCGCCCCTAGGGGAAGCCAACCAAGCTACATTGATGAGAATGCCCCCTCGATTTCGTTGACAATTCTTGATGCGCCGGAAGGACGAAGGGATGCTCGCTGCTATCACAATCAGGACAACCTTGATCTTGAGAGGACACCGAAAGCTAACGATGCAATAGACCTGCGTGACAGAGAGTGGTCAGTACGTGGTCATGATATGGGGCCAACGGCGACGACTGTTCGGATTCCGTGGCTTTTTGAAGGCCATGATGAACGATGTTGAGCCCCTAGCTGAAGCCAACCAAGCTACGATTAGGAGAATGGCCCCCTCGATTTCGTTGACAATTCTTGATGCGCCGGAAGGGCGAAGGTATGCTCGCTGCTATCACAATCAGGGCAACCTTGATCTTGAGGGGACACCGAAAGCAAACGATGCAATAAACCTGCGTGACAGAGAGTGGTCAGTACGTGGCCATGATATGGCGCCAACTGCGACGACTGTGCGGATTCCGTGGCTTTTTGAAGGCCAAGATGTACGATGTTGCGCCCCTATCTGAAGCCAACCAAGCTACGATGATGAGAATGGCCGCCTCGATTTCGTTGACAATTCTTGATGCGCCGGAAGGGCGAAGGGATGCTCGCGGCTATCACAATCAGGACAACCTTGATGTTGAGGGGACACCAAAAGCTAACGATGCAATAGACCTGCGTGACAGAGAGTGGTCAGTACGTGGTCATGATATCACGCCAACTGCGACGACTGTGCGGATACAGTGGCTTTTTCAAGGCCAAGATGTACGATGTTGCCCCCCTAGCTGAAGCCAACCAAGCTACGTTGATGAGAATGGCCCCCTCGATTTCGATGACAATTTTTGATGCGCTGGGAGGCCGAAGGGATACTCGGTGCGATCACAGTCAGGACAACCTTGATCTTGAGGGAAAATTGAAAGCAAACGAAGCAATAGACCTGCGTGACAGAGTGTGGTCAGTACATGGCCATGATATGGCGCCAACTGCGACGACTGTGTGGATTCCGTGGCTTTTTGAAGGCCAAGATGTACGATGTTGCGCCCCTAGCTGAAGCCAACCAAGCTACATTGATGAGAATGGCCCCCTCGATTTCGTTGGCAATTCTTGATGCGCCGGAAGGACGAAAGGATGCTCGCTGCTATCACAATCAGGACAACCTTGATCTTGAGGGGACACCGAAAGCAAACGATGCAATAGACCTGCGTGACAGAGAGTGGTCAGTACGTGGTCACGATATGGGGCCAACGGCGACGACTGTTCGAATTCCGTGGCTTTTTGAAGGCCAAGATGTACGATGTTGCGCCCCTAGCTGAAGCCAATCAAGCTACGTTGATGAGAATGGCCCCCTCGATTTCGTTGACAATTCTTGATGCGCCGGAAGGGCGAAGGGATGCTCGCTGCTATCACAATGAGGACAACCTTGATCTTGAGGGGACACCGAAAGCAAACGATGCAATAGACCTGCGTGACAGAGAGTGGTCAGTACTTGGCCTTTATATGGCGCCAACTGCAACGACTGTCCGGATTCCGTGGCTTTTTGAAGGCCAAGAGGAACAATGTTGCGCCCCTAGCTGAAGCCAACCAAGCTACGTAGATGAGAATGGCCCCCTCGATTTCGTTGACAATTCTTGATGCGCAGGGAGGGCGAAGGGATCCTAGCTGAGATCACAATAAGTGCAATCTTGACCTTGAGGGGACACCGAAGGTAACCGATGGAATTGATCTGCGTGTCAGAGTGTGTTCCGTACATGGCCATGATATGGCGCCAACTGCGACGACTGTGCGGATTCCGTGGCTTTTTGAAGGCCAAGATGTACGACGTTGCGCCCCTAGCTGAATCCATCCAAGCTACGTTGATGAGAATGGCTCCCTAGATTTCGTTTACAATTCTTGATGCGCCGGGAGGGCGAAGGGTTGCTCGCTGCAATCACAATCAGGACAACCTTGATCTTGAGGGGAAACCGAAAGCAAACGATGCAATAGACCTGCGTGAAAGAGTGTGGTCAGTACATGGCCATGATATGGCGCCAACTGCGACGACTGTGCGGATTCCGTGGCTTTTTTAAGGCCAAGATGTACGATGTTGCGCCCCTGACTGAAGCCAACCAAGCTACATTGATGAGAATGCCCCCTCGATTTCGCTGACAATTCTTGATGCGCCGGAAGGACGAAGGGATGCTCGCTGCTATCACAATCAGGACAACCTTGATCTTGAGAGGACACCGAAAGCTAACGATGCAATAGACCTGCGTGACAGAGAGTGGTCAGTACGTGGTCATGATATGGGGCCAACGGCGACGACTGTTCGGATTCCGTGGCTTTTTGAAGGCCATGATGAACGATGTCGAGCCCCTAGCTGAAGCCAACCAAGCTACGATTAGGAGAATGGCCCCCTCGATTTCGTTGACAATTCTTGATGCGCCGGAAGGGCGAAGGGATGCTCGCTGCTATCACAATCAGGACAACCTTGATCTTGAGGGGACACCGAAAGCAAACGATGCAATAAACCTGCGTGACAGAGAGTGGTCAGTACGTGGCCATGATATGGCGCCAACTGCGACGACTGTGCGGATTCCGTGGCTTTTTGAAGGCCAAGATGTACGATGTTGCGTCCCTAGCAGAAGCCAACCAAGCTACGTTGATGAGAAGGCTCCCTCGATTTCGTTGACAATTCTTGATGCGCCGGGAGGGCGAAGGGATGCTCGCTGCGATCACAATCAGGACAACCTTGATCTTGAGGGGGACACCGAAAACAAACGATGCTATAGACCTGCGTGACAGAGAGTGGTCAGTGCGTGGCCATGATATGGCTCCAGCTGCGACGACTGTGCTGATTCCGTGACTTTTTGAAGGCCAAGATGTACGGTGTTGCGCCCCTATCTGAAGCCAACCAAGCTACGATGATGAGAATGGCCGCCTCGATTTCGTTGACAATTCTTGATGCGCCGGAAGGGCGAAGGGATGCTCGCGGCTATCACAATCAGGACAACCTTGATGTTGAGGGGACACCAAAAGCTAACGATGCAATAGACCTGCGTGACAGAGAGTGGTCAGTACGTGGTCATGATATCGCGCCAACTGCGACGACTGTGCGGATTCCGTGGCTTTTTGAAGGCCAAGATGTACGATGTTGCGCCCCTATCTGAAGCCAACCAAGCTACGATGATGAGAATGGCCGCCTCGATTTCGTTGACAATTCTTGATGCGCCGGAAGGGCGAAGGGATGCTCGCGGCTATCACAATCAGGACAACCTTGATGTTGAGGGGACACCAAAAGCTAACGATGCAATAGACCTGCGTGACAGAGAGTGGTCAGTACGTGGTCATGATATCGCGCCAACTGCGACGACTGTGCGGATACAGTGGCTTTTTCAAGGCCAAGATGTACGATATTGCCCCCCTAGCTGAAGCCAACCAAGCTACGTTGATGAGAATGCCCCCCTCAATTTCGTTGACAATTCTTGATGCGCCGGAAGGGCGAAGGGATGCTCGCTGCTATCACAATCAGGACAACCTTGATCTTGAGGGGACACCGAAAGCAAACGATGCAATAGACCTGCGTGACAGAGAGTGGTCGGTACGTGGCCATGATATGGCGCCAACTGCGACGACTCTGCGGATTCCGTGGATTTTTGAAGGCCAAGATGTACGATAATGCGCCCCTAGCTGAAGCCAACCAAGCTACGTTGAAGAGAATGGCCCCCTCGATTTCGTTGTCAATTCTTGATGCGCCGGAAGGGCGAAGGGATGCTCGCAGCTATCACAACCAGGACAACCTTGATCTTGAGCGGACACCAAAAGCAAACGATGCAATAGACCTGCGCGACAAAGAGTGGTCAGTATGTGGTCATGATATGGCGCCAACTGCGACGACTGTGCGGATTCCGTGGCTTTTTGAAGGCCAAGATGTACGATGTTGCGCCCCTAGCTGAAGCCAACCAAGCTACGTTGATGAGAATGGCCCCCTCGATTTCGTTGACAATTCTTGATGCGCCGGAAGGGCGAAGGGATGCTCGCGGCTATCACAATTAGGACAACCTTGATGTTGAAGGGACACCAAAAGCTAACGATGCAATAGACCTGCGTGACAGAGAGTGGTCAGTACGTGGTCATGATATCGCGCCAACTGCGACGACTGTGCGGATACAGTGGCTTTTTCAAGGCCAAGATGTACGATGTTGCCCCCGTAGCTGAAGCCAACCAAGCTACGTTGATGAGAATGGCCCCCTCGATTTCGATGACAATTTTTGATGCGCTGGGAGGCCGAAGGGATACTCGCTGCGATCACACTCAGGACAACCTTGATCTTGAGGGGAAACCGAAAGCAAACGAAGCAATAGACCTGCTTGACAGAGTGTGGTCAGTACATGGCCATGATATGGCGCCAACTGCGACGACTGTGTGGATTCCGTGGCTTTTTGAAGGCCAAGATGTACGATGTTGCGCCCCTAGCTGAAGCCAACCAAGCTACATTGATGAGAATGGCCCCCTCGATTTCGTTGGCAATTCTTGATGCGCCGGAAGGACGAAAGGATGCTCGCTGCTATCACAATCAGGACAACCTTGATCTTGAGGGGAAACCGAAAGCAAACGATGCAATAGACCTGCGTGACAGAGAGTGGTCAGTACGTGGCCATGAAATGGCGCCAACTGCGACGACTGTTCGGATTCCGTGGCTTTTTGAAGGCCAAGATGTACGGTGTTGCGCCCCTAGCGGAAGCCAACCAAGCTACGTTGATGAGAATGCCCCCTCGATTTCGTTGACAATTCTTGATGCGCCGGAAGGGCGAAGGGATGCTCGCTGCTATCACAATCAGGACAACCTTGATCTTGAGGGGACACCGAAAGCAAACGATGCAATAGACCTGCGTGACAGAGAGTGGTCGGTACGTGGCCTTGATATGGCGCCAACTGCGACGACTCTGCGGATTCCGTGGATTTTTGAAGGCCAAGATGTACGATAATGCGCCCCTAGCTGAACCCAACCAAGCTACGTTGATGAGAATGGCCCCCTCGATTTTGTTGACAATTCTTGATGCGCCGGAAGGGCGAAGGGATGCTCGCAGCTATCACAATCAGGACAACCTTGATCTTGAGCGGACACAAAAAGCAAACGATGCAATAGACCTGCGCGACAAAGAGTGGTCAGTACGTGGTCATGATATGGCGACAACTGCGACGACTGTGCGGATTCCGTGGCTTTTTGAAGGCCAAGATGTACGATGTTGCGCCCCTATCTGAAGCCAACCAAGCTACGATGATGAGAATGGCCGCCTCGATTTCGTTGACAATTCTTGATGCGCCGGAAGGGCGAAGGGATGCTCGCGGCTATCACAATCAGGACAACCTTGATGTTGAGGGGACACCAAAAGCTAACGATGCAATAGACCTGCGTGACAGAGAGTGGTCAGTACGTGGTCATGATATCGCGCCAACTGCGACGACTGTGCGGATTCCGTGGCTTTTTGAAGGCCAAGATGTACGATGTTGCGCCCATATCTGAAGCCAACCAAGCTACGATGATGAGAATGGCCGCCTCGATTTCGTTGACAATTCTTGATGCGCCGGAAGGGCGAAGGGATGCTCGCGGCTATCACAATCAGGACAACCTTGATGTTGAGGGGACACCAAAAGCTAACGATGCAATAGACCTGCGTGACAGAGAGTGGTCAGTACGTGGTCATGATATCGCGCCAACTGCGACGACTGTGCGGATACAGTGGCTTTTTCAAGGCCAAGATGTACGATATTGCCCCCCTAGCTGAAGCCAACCAAGCTACGTTGATGAGAATGGCCCCCTCGATTTCGATGACAATTTTTGATGCGCTGGGAGGCCGAAGGGATACTCGCTGCGATCACAGTCAGGACAACCTTGATCTTGAGGGAATATCGAAAGCAAACGAAGCAATAGACCTGCGTGACAGAGTGTGGTCAGTACATGGCCATGATATGGCGCCAACTGCGACGACTGTGTCGATTCCGTGGCTTTTTGAAGGACAAGATGTACGATGTTGCGCCCCTAGCTGAAGCCAACCAAGCTACATTGATGAGAATGGCCCCCTCGATTTCGTTGGCAATTCTTGATGCGCCGGAAGGACGAAAGGATGCTCGCTGCTATCACAATCAGGACAACCTTGATCTTGAGGGGACACCGAAAGCAAACGATGCAATAGACCTGCGTGACAGAGAGTGGTCAGTACGTGGTCACGATATGGGGCCAACGGCGACGACTGTTCGAATTCCGTGGCTTTTTGAAGGCCAAGATGTACGATGTTGCGCCCCTAGCTGAAGCCAATCAAGCTAAGTTGATGAGAATGGCCCCCTCGATTTCGTTGACAATTCTTGATGCGCCGGAAGGGCGAAGGGATGCTCGCAGCTATCACAATCAGGACAACCTTGATCTTGAGCGGACACAAAAAGCAAACGATGCAATAGACCTGCGCGACAAAGAGTGGTCAGTACGTGGTCATGATATGGCGACAACTGCGACGACTGTGCGGATTCCGTGGCTTTTTGAAGGCCAAGATGTACGATGTTGCGCCCCTATCTGAAGCCAACCAAGCTACGATGATGAGAATGGCCGCCTCGATTTCGTTGACAATTCTTGATGCGCCGGAAGGGCGAAGGGATGATTGCGGCTATCACAATCAGGACAACCTTGATGTTGAGGGGACACCAAAAGCTAACGATGCAATAGACCTGCGTGACAGAGAGTGGTCAGTACGTGGTCATGATATCGCGCCAACTGCGACGACTGTGCGCATACAGTGGCTTTTTCAAGGCCAAGATGTACGATGTTGCCCTCCTAGGTGAAGCCAACCAAGCTACGTTGATGAGAATGGCCCCCTCGATTTCGATGACAATTTTTGATGCGCTGGGTGGCCGAAGGGATACTCGCTGCGATCACAGTCAGGACAACCTTGATCTTGAGGGAAAATCGAAAGCAAACGAAGCAATAGACCTGCGTGACAGTGTGTGGTCAGTACATGGCCATGATATGGCGCCAACTGCGACGACTGTGTGGATTCCGTGGCTTTTTGAAGGCCAAGATGTACGATGTTGCGCCCCTAGCTGAAGCCAACCAAGCTACATTGATGAGAATGGCCCCCTCGATTTCATTGGCAATTCTTGATGCGCCGGAAGGACGACAGGATGCTCGCTGCTATCACAATCAGGACAACCTTGATCTTGAGGGGACACCGAAAGCAAACGATGCAATAGACCTGCGTGACAGAGAGTGGTCAGTACGTGGTCACGATATGGGGCCAACGGCGACGACTGTTCGAATTCCGTGGCTTTTTGAAGGCCAAGATGTACGATGTTGCGCCCCTAGCTGAAGCCAATCAAGCTACGTTGATGAGAATGGCCCCCTCGATTTCGTTGACAATTCTTGATGCGCCGGAAGGGCGAAGGGATGCTCGCTGCTATCACAATGAGGACAACCTTGATCTTGAGGGGACACCGAAAGCAAACGATGCAATAGACCTGCGTGACAGAGAGTGGTCAGTACTTGGCCTTTATATGGCGCCAACTGCAACGACTGTCCGGATTCCGTGGCTTTTTGAAGGCCAAGAGGAACAATGTTGCGCCCCTAGCTGAAGCCAACCAAGCTACGTAGATGAGAATGGCCCCCTCGATTTCGTTGACAATTCTTGATGCGCAGGGAGGGCGAAGGGATCCTAGCTGAGATCACAATAAGTGCAATCTTGACCTTGAGGGGAACCCGAAGGTAACCGATGGAATTGATCAGCGTGTCAGAGTGTGTTCCGTACATGGCCATGATATGGCGCCAACTGCGACGACTGTGCGGATTCCGTGGCTTTTTGAAGGCCAAGATGTACGATGTTGCGCCCCTAGCTGAATCCATCCAAGCTACGTTGAGGAGAATGGCCCCCACGATTTCGTTGACAATTCTTGATCCGCCGGAAGGGCGAAGGGATGCTCGCTGCTATCACAATCAGGACAACCTTGTTCTTGAGGTGGACACCGAAAACAAACGATGCAATAGACCTGCGTGACACAGAGGGGACAGTACGTGGCCATGTTATGGCGCCAACATCGACGACAGTTCGGATTCCGTGGCTTTTTGAAGGCTAAGATGAACGATGTTGCGCCCCTACCTGAAGCCACCAAGCTACGTTGATGAGAATGGCTCCCTCGATTTCGTTGACAATTCTTGATGCGCCGGTAGGGCGAAGGGTTGCTCGCAGCTATCACAATCAGGACAACCTTGATCTTGAGGGGGACACCGAAAACAAACGATGCAATAGACCTGCGTGACAGAGAGTGGTCAGTACGTGGACATGATATGGCGCCAACTGCGACGACTCTGCGGATTCCGTGGCTTTTTGAAGGCCAAGATGTACGATAATGCGCCCCTAGCTGAAGCCAACCAAGGTACGTTGATGAGAATGGCCCGTCGATTTCGTTGACAGTTCTTGATGCGCCGGAAGGGCGAAGGGATGCTCGCTGCTATCACAATCAGGCAACCTTGATGTTGAGGGGACACCAAAAGCTAACGATGCAATAGACCTGCGTGACAGAGAGTGGTCAGTACGTGGTCATGATATCGCGCCAACTGCGATGACTGTGCGGATAAAGTGGCTTTTTCAAGGCCAAGACGTACGATGTTGCGCCCCTAGCTGAAGCCAACCAAGCTACGTTGATGAGAATGGCCCCCTCGATTTCGTTGACAATTTTTGATGCGCTGGGAGGCCGAAGGTATACTCGCTGCGATCACAATCAGGACAACCTTGATCTTGAGGGGAAACTGAAAGCAAACGATGCAATAGACCTGCGTGACAGAGCGTGGTCAGTACATGGCCATGATATGGCGCCAACTGCGACGACTGTGCGGATTCCGTGGCTCTTTGAAGGCCAAGATGTACGATGTTGCGCCCCTAGCTGAAGCCAACCAAGCTACATTGACGAGAATGCCCCCTCGATTTCGTTGACAATTCTTGATGCGCCGGAAGAACGAAGGGATGCTCGCTGCTATCACAATCAGGACAACCTTGATCTTGAGAGGACACCGAAAGCTAACGATGCAATAGACCTGCGTGACAGAGAGTGGTCAGTACGTGGTCATGATATGGGGCCAACGGCGACGACTGTTCGAATTCTGTGGCTTTTTAAAGGCCAAGATGTACGATGTTGCGCCCCTAGCTGAAGCCATTCAAGCTACGTTGATGAGAATGGCCCCCTCGATTTCGTTGACAATTTTTGATGCGCAGGGAGGGCGAAGGGATGCTCGCTGCTATCACAATCAGGACAACCTTGTTCTTGAGGTGGACACCGAAAACAAACGATGCAATAGACCTGCGTGACAGAGAGGGGTCAATACGTGGCCATGATATGGCGCCAACTTCGACGAAAGTTCGGATTCCGTGGCTTTTTGAAGGCTAAGATGAACGATGTTGCGCCCCTACCTGAAGCCAACCAAGCTACGTTGATGAGAATGGCTCCCTCGATTTCGTTGACAATTCTTGATGCGCCGGGAGGGCGAAGGGTTGCTCGCAGCTATCACAATCAGGACAACCTTGATCTTGAGCGGACACCAAAAGCAAACGATGCAATAGACCTGCGCGACAAAGAGTGGTCAGTATGTGGTCATGATATGGCGCCAACTGCGACGACTGTGCGGATTCCGTGGCTTTTTGAAGGCCAAGATGTACGATGTTGCGCCCCTAGCTGAAGCCAACCAAGCTACGTTGATGAGAATGGCCCCCTCGATTTCGTTGACAATTCTTGATGCGCCGGAAGGGCGAAGGGATGCTCGCGGCTATCACAATTAGGACAACCTTGATGTTGAAGGGACACCAAAATCTAACGATGCAATACACCTGCGTGACTGAGAGTGGTCAGTACGTGGTCATGATATCGCGCCAACTGCGACGACTGTGCGGATACAGTGGCTTTTTCAAGGCCAAGATGTACGATGTTGCCCCCGTAGCTGAAGCCAACCAAGCTACGTTGATGAGAATGGCCCCCTCGATTTCGATGACAATTTTTGATGCGCTGGGAGGCCGAAGGGATACTCGCTGCGATCACACTCAGGACAACCTTGATCTTGAGGGGAAACCGAAAGCAAACGAAGCAATAGACCTGCTTGACAGAGTGTGGTCAGTACATGGCCATGATATGGCGCCAACTGCGACGACTGTGTGGATTCCGTGGCTTTTTGATGGCCAAGATGTACGATGTTGCGCCCCTAGCTGAAGCCAGCCAAGCTACATTGATGAGAATGGCCCCCTCGATTTCGTTGGCAATTCTTGCTGCGCCGGAAGGACGAAAGGATGCTCGCTGCTATCACAATCAGGACAACCTTGATCTTGAGGGGACACCGAAAGCAAACGATGCAATAGACCTGCGTGACAGAGAGTGGTCAGTACGTGGACATGATATGGCGCCAACTGCGACGACTCTGCGGATTCCGTGGCTTTTTGAAGGCCAAGATGTACGATAATGCGCCCCTAGCTGAAGCCAACCAAGCTACGTTGATGAGAATGGCCCCCTCGATTTCGTTGACAATTCTTGATGCGCCGGAAGGGCGAAGGGATGCTCGCAGCTATCACAATCAGGACAACCTTGATCTTGAGGGGACACCAAAAGCAAACGATGCAATAGACCTGCGTGACAAAGTGTGGTCAGTACGTGGTCATGATATGGCGCCAACTGCGACGACTGTGCGGATTCCGTGGCTTTTTGAAGGCCAAGATGTACAATGTTGCGCCCCTAGCTGAAGCCAACCAAGCTACGTTGATGAGAATGGCCCCCTCGATTTCGTTGACAGTTCTTGATGCGCCGGAAGGGCGAAGGGATGCTCGCTGCTATCACAATCAGGACAACCTTGATGTTGAGGGGACACGAAAAGCTAACGATGCAATAGACCTGCGTGACAGAGAGTGGTCAGTACGTGGTCATGATATCGCGCCAACTGCGATGACTGTGCGGATAAAGTGGCTTTTTCAAGGCCAAGACGTACGATGTTGCGCCTCTAGCTGAAGCCAACCAAGCTACGTTGATGAGAATGGCCCCCTCGATTTCGTTGACAATTTTTGATGCGCTGGGAGGCCGAAGGTATACTCGCTGCGATCACAATCAGGACAACCTTGATCTTGAGGGGAAACCGAAAGCAAACGATGCAATAGACCTGCGTGACAGAGTGTGGTCAGTACATGGCCATGATATGGCGCCAACTGCGACGACTGTGCGGATTCCGTGGCTCTTTGAAGGCCAAGATGTACGATGTTGCGCCCCTAGCTGAAGCCAACCAAGCTACATTGACGAGAATGCCCCCTCGATTTCGTTGACAATTCTTGATGCGCCGGAAGAACGAAGGGATGCTCGCTGCTATCACAATCAGGACAACCTTGATCTTGAGAGGACACCGAAAGCTAACGATGCAATAGACCTGCGTGACAGAGAGTGGTCAGTACGTGGTCATGATATGGGGCCAACGGCGACGACTGTTCGAATTCTGTGGCTTTTTAAAGGCCAAGATGTACGATGTTGCGCCCCTAGCTGAAGCCATTCAAGCTACGTTGATGAGAATGGCCCCCTCGATTTCGTTGACAATTTTTGATGCGCAGGGAGGGCGAAGGGATTCTCGCTGCTATCACAATCAGGACAACCTTGTTCTTGAAATGGACACCGAAAACAAACGATGCAATAGACCTGCGTGACAGAGAGGGGTCAATACGTGGCCATGATATGGCGCCAACTTCGACGAAAGTTCGGATTCCGTGGCTTTTTGAAGGCTAAGATGAACGATGTTGCGCCCCTACCTGCAGCCAACCAAGCTACGTTGATGAGAATGGCTCCCTCGATTTCGTTGACAATTCTTGATGCGCCGGGAGGGCGAAGGGTTGCTCGCAGCTATCACAATCAGGACAACCTTGATCTTGAGAGGGACACCGAAAACAAACGATGCAATAGACCTGCGTGACAGAGAGTGGTCAGTACGTGGCCATAAAATGGCGCCAACTGCGACGACTGTTCGGATTCCGTGGCTTTTTGAAGGCCAAGATGAACGATATTGAGCCCCTAGCTGAAGCCAACCAAGCTACGATTAGGAGAATGGCCCCCTCGATTTCGTTGACAATTCTTGATGCGCCGGAAGGGCGAAAGGATGCTCGCTGCTATCACAATCAGGACAACCTTGATCTTGAGGGGACACCGAAAGCAAACGATGCAATAAACCTGCGTGACAGAGAGTGGTCAGTACGTGGCCATGATATGGCGCCAACTGCGACGACTGTGCGGATTCGGTGGCTTTTTGAAGGCCAAGATGTACGGTGTTGCGCCCCTAGCGGAAGCCAACCAAGCTACGTTGATGAGAATGCCCCCTCGATTTAGTTGACAATTCTTGATGCGCCGGAAGGGCGAAGTGATGCTCGCTGCTATCACAATCAGGACAACCTTGATCTTGAGGGGACACCGAAAGCAAACGATGCAATAGACCTGCGTGACAGAGAGTGGTCGGTACGTGGCCATGATATGGCGCCAACTGCGACGACTCTGCGGATTCCGTGGATTTTTGAAGGCCAAGATGTACGATAATGCGACCCTAGCTGAAGCCAACCAAGCTACGTTGATGAGAATGGCCCCCTCGATTTCGTTGTCAATTCTTGATGCGCCGGAAGGGCGAAGGGATGCTCGCAGCTATCACAATCAGGACAACCTTGATCTTGAGCGGACACCAAAAGCAAACGATGCAATAGACCTGCGCGACAAAGAGTGGTCAGTATGTGGTCATGATATGGCGCCAACTGCGACGACTGTGCGGATTCCGTGGCTTTTTGAAGGCCAAGATGTACGATGTTGCGCCCCTAGCTGAAGCCAACCAAGCTACGTTGATGAGAATGGCCCCCTCGATTTCGTTGACAATTCTTGATGCGCCGGAAGGGCGAAGGGATGCTCGCGGCTATCACAATTAGGACAACCTTGATGTTGAAGGGACACCAAAATCTAACGATGCAATACACCTGCGTGACAGAGAGTGGTCAGTACGTGGTCATGATATCGCGCCAACTGCGACGACTGTGCGGATAGAGTGGCTTTTTCAAGGCCAAGATGTACGATGTTGCCCCCGTAGCTGAAGCCAACCAAGCTACATTGATGAGAATGACCCCCTCGATTTCGTTGGCAATTCTTGATGCGCCGGAAGGACGAAAGGATGCTCGCTGCTATCACAATCAGGACAACGTTGATCTTGAGGGGACACCGAAAGCAAACGATGCAATAGACCTGCGTGACAGAGAGTGGTCAGTACGTGGTCATGATATGGGGCCAACGGCGACGACTGTTCGAATTCCGTGGCTTTTTGAAGGCCAAGATGTACGATGTTGCGCCCCTAGCTGAAGCCATTCAAGCTACGTTGATAAGAATGGACCCCTCGATTTCGTTGACAATTCTTGATGCGCCGGAAGGGCGAAGGGATGCTCGCTGCTATCACAATGAGGACAACCTTGATCTTGAGGGGACACCGAAAGCAAACGATGCAATAGACCTGCGTGACAGAGAGTGGTCAGTACTTGGCCTTTATATGGCGCACACTGCGACGACTGTCCGGATTCCGTGGCTTTTTGAAGGCCAAGAGAAACGATGTTGCGCCCCTAGCTGAAGCCAACCAAGCTACGTAGATGAGAATGGCCACCTCGATTTCGTTGACAGTTCATGATGCGCCGGAAGGGCGAAGGGATGCTCGCTGCTATCACAATCAGGACAACCTTGATGTTGAGGGGACACCAAAAGCTAACGATGCAATAGACCTGCGTGGCAGAGAGTGGTCAGTACGTGGTCATGATATCCCGCCAACTGCGACGACTGTGCGGATACAGTGGCTTTTTCAAGGCCAAGATGTACGATGTTGCGCCCCTAGCTGAAGCCAACCAAGCTACGTTGATGAGAATGGCCCCCTCGATTTCGTTGACAATTTTTGATGCGCTGGGAGCCCGAAGGTATACTCGCTGCAATCACAATCAGGACAACCTTGATCTTGAGGGGAAACCGAAAGCAAACGATGCAATAGACCTGCGTGACAGAGAGTGGTCAGTACGTGGCCATGAAATGGCGCCAACTGCGACGACTGTTCGGATTCCGTGGCTTTTTGAAGGCCATGATGAACGATGTTGCGTCCCTAGCAGAAGCCAACCAAGCTACATTGATGAGAAGGCTCCCTCGATTTCGTTGACAATTCTTGATGCGCCGGGAGGGCGAAGGGATGCTCGCTGCGATCACAATCAGGACAACCTTGATCTTGAGGGGGACACCGAAAACAAACGATGCTATAGACCTGCGTGACAGAGAGTGGTCAGTGCGTGGCCATGATATGGCGCCAACTGCGACGGCTCTGCGGATTCCGTGGATTTTAAAGGCCAAGATGTACGATAATGCGCCCCTAGCTGAAGCCATTCAAGCTACGTTGATGAGAATGGCCCCCTCGATTTCGTTGACAATTTTTGATGCGCAGGGAGGGCGAAGGGATTCTCGCTGCTATCACAATCAGGACAACCTTGTTCTTGAGGTGGACACCGAAAACAAACGATGCAATAGACCTGCGTGACAGAGAGGGGTCAATACGTGGCCATGATATGGCGCCAACTTCGACGAAAGTTCGGATTCCGTGGCTTTTTGAAGGCTAAGATGAACGATGTTGCGCCCCTACCTGAAGCCAACCAAGCTACGTTGATGAGAATGGCTCCCTCGATTTCGTTGACAATTCTTGATGCGCCGGGAGGGCGAAGGGTTGCTCGCAGCTATCACAATCAGGACAACCTTGATCTTGAGAGGGACACCGAAAACAAACGATGCAATAGACCTGCGTGACAGAGAGTGGTCAGTACGTGGCCATAAAATGGCGCCAACTGCGACGACTGTTCGGATTCCGTGGCTTTTTGAAGGCCAAGATGAACGATATTGAGCCCCTAGCTGAAGCCAACCAAGCTACGATTAGGAGAATGGCCCCCTCGATTTCGTTGACAATTCTTGATGCGCCGGAAGGGCGAAAGGATGCTCGCTGCTATCACAATCAGGACAACCTTGATCTTGAGGGGACACCGAAAGCAAACGATGCAATAAACCTGCGTGACAGAGAGTGGTCAGTACGTGGCCATGATATGGCGCCAACTGCGACGACTGTGCGGATTCGGTGGCTTTTTGAAGGCCAAGATGTACGGTGTTGCGCCCCTAGCGGAAGCCAACCAAGCTACGTTGATGAGAATGCCCCCTCGATTTAGTTGACAATTCTTGATGCGCCGGAAGGGCGAAGTGATGCTCGCTGCTATCACAATCAGGACAACCTTGATCTTGAGGGGACACCGAAAGCAAACGATGCAATAGACCTGCGTGACAGAGAGTGGTCGGTACGTGGCCATGATATGGCGCCAACTGCGACGACTCTGCGGATTCCGTGGATTTTTGAAGGCCAAGATGTACGATAATGCGCCCCTAGCTGAAGCCAACCAAGCTACGTTGATGAGAATGGCCCCCTCGATTTCGTTGTCAATTCTTGATGCGCCGGAAGGGCGAAGGGATGCTCGCAGCTATCACAATAAGGACAACCTTGATCTTGAGCGGACACCAAAAGCAAACGATGCAATAGACCTGCGCGACAAAGAGTGGTCAGTATGTGGTCATGATATGGCGCCAACTGCGACGACTGTGCGGATTCCGTGGCTTTTTGAAGGCCAAGATGTACGATGTTGCGCCCCTATCTGAAGCCAACCAAGCTACGTTGATGAGAATGGCCCCCTCGATTTCGTTGACAATTCTTGATGCGCCGGAAGGGCGAAGGGATGCTCGCGGCTATCACAATTAGGACAACCTTGATGTTGAAGGGACACCAAAATCTAACGATGCAATACACCTGCGTGACAGAGAGTGGTCAGTACGTGGTCATGATATCGCGCCAACTGCGACGACTGTGCGGATAGAGTGGCTTTTTCAAGGCCAAGATGTACGATGTTGCCCCCGTAGCTGAAGCCAACCAAGCTACGTTGATGAGAATGGCCCCCTCGATTTCGATGACAATTTTTGATGCGCTGGGAGGCCGAAGGGATACTCGCTGCGATCACACTCAGGACAACCTTGATCTTGAGGGGAAACCGAAAGCAAACGAAGCAAAAGACCTGCGTGACAGAGTGTGGTCAGTACATGGCCATAATATGGCGCCAACTGCGACGACTGTGTGGATTCCGTGACTTTTTGAAGGCCAAGATGTACAATGTTGCGCCCCTAGCTGAAGCCAACCAAGCTACATTGATGAGAATGACCCCCTCGATTTCGTTGGCAATTCTTGATGCGCCGGAAGGACGAAAGGATGCTCGCTGCTATCACAATCAGGACAACGTTGATCTTGAGGGGACACCGAAAGCAAACGATGCAATAGACCTGCGTGACAGAGAGTGGTCAGTACGTGGTCATGATATGGGGCCAACGGCGACGACTGTTCGAATTCCGTGGCTTTTTGAAGGCCAAGATGTACGATGTTGCGCCCCTAGCTGAAGCCATTCAAGCTACGTTGATGAGAATGGACCCCTCGATTTCGTTGACAATTCTTGATGCGCCGGAAGGGCGAAGGGATGCTCGCTGCTATCACAATGAGGACAACCTTGATCTTGAGGGGACACCGAAAGCAAACGATGCAATAGACCTGCGTGACAGAGAGTGGTCAGTACTTGGCCTTTATATGGCGCACACTGCGACGACTGTCCGGATTCCGTGGCTTTTTGAAGGCCAAGAGAAACGATGTTGCGCCCCTAGCTGAAGCCAACCAAGCTACGTAGATGAGAATGGCCCCCTCGATTTCGTTGACAGTTCTTGATGCGCCGGAAGGGCGAAGGGATGCTCGCTGCTATCACAATCAGGACAACCTTGATGTTGAGGGGACACCAAAAGCTAACGATGCAATAGACCTGCGTGACAGAGAGTGGTCAGTACGTGGTCATGATATCCCGCCAACTGCGACGACTGTGCGGATACAGTGGCTTTTTCAAGGCCAAGATGTACGATGTTGCGCCCCTAGCTGAAGCCAACCAAGCTACGTTGATGAGAATGGCCCCCTCGATTTCGTTGACAATTTTTGATGCGCTGGGAGCCCGAAGGTATACTCGCTGCAATCACAATCAGGACAACCTTGATCTTGAGGGGAAACCGAAAGCAAACGATGCAATAGACCTGCGTGACAGAGAGTGGTCAGTACGTGGCCATGAAATGGCGCCAACTGCGACGACTGTTCGGATTCCGTGGCTTTTTGAAGGCCATGATGAACGATGTTGCGTCCCTAGCAGAAGCCAACCAAGCTACATTGATGAGAAGGCTCCCTCGATTTCGTTGACAATTCTTGATGCGCCGGGAGGGCGAAGGGATGCTCGCTGCGATCACAATCAGGACAACCTTGATCTTGAGGGGGACACCGAAAACAAACGATGCTATAGACCTGCGTGACAGAGAGTGGTCAGTGCGTGGCAATGATATGGCGCCAACTGCGACGACTCTGCGGATTCCGTGGATTTTAAAGGCCAAGATGTACGATAATGCGCCCCTAGCTGAAGCCATTCAAGCTACGTTGATGAGAATGGCCCCCTCGATTTCGTTGACAATTTTTGATGCGCAGGGAGGGCGAAGGGATTCTCGCTGCTATCACAATCAGGACAACCTTGTTCTTGAGGTGGACACCGAAAACAAACGATGCAATAGACCTGCGTGACAGAGAGGGGTCAATACGTGGCCATGATATGGCGCCAACTTCGACGAAAGTTCGGATTCCGTGGCTTTTTGAAGGCTAAGATGAACGATGTTGCGCCCCTACCTGAAGCCAACCAAGCTACGTTGATGAGAATGGCTCCCTCGATTTCGTTGACAATTCTTGATGCGCCGGGAGGGCGAAGGGTTGCTCGCAGCTATCACAATCAGGACAACCTTGATCTTGAGAGGGACACCGAAAACAAACGATGCAATAGACCTGCGTGACAGAGAGTGGTCAGTACGTGGCCATAAAATGGCGCCAACTGCGACGACTGTTCGGATTCCGTGGCTTTTTGAAGGCCAAGATGAACGATATTGAGCCCCTAGCTGAAGCCAACCAAGCTACGATTAGGAGAATGGCCCCCTCGATTTCGTTGACAATTCTTGATGCGCCGGAAGGGCGAAAGGATGCTCGCTGCTATCACAATCAGGACAACCTTGATCTTGAGGGGACACCGAAAGCAAACGATGCAATAAACCTGCGTGACAGAGAGTGGTCAGTACGTGGCCATGATATGGCGCCAACTGCGACGACTGTGCGGATTCGGTGGCTTTTTGAAGGCCAAGATGTACGGTGTTGCGCCCCTAGCGGAAGCCAACCAAGCTACGTTGATGAGAATGCCCCCTCGATTTAGTTGACAATTCTTGATGCGCCGGAAGGGCGAAGTGATGCTCGCTGCTATCACAATCAGGACAACCTTGATCTTGAGGGGACACCGAAAGCAAACGATGCTATAGACCTGCGTGACAGAGCGTGGTCAGTACGTGGCCATGATATGGCGCCAACTGCGACGACTGTGCGGATTCCGTGGCTTTTTGAAGGCCAAGATGTACGATGTTGCGCTCCTAGCTGAAGCCAACCAGGCTACGTTGATGAGAATGGCCCCCTCGATTTCGTTGACAATTCGTGATGCGCCGGAAGGGCGAAGGGATGCTCGCTGCTATAACAATAAGACAACCTTGATCTTGAGGGGACACCAAAAGCTAACGATGCAATAGACCTGCGTGACAGAGAGTGGCCAGTACGTGGCCATGACATGGCGCCAACTGCGACGACAGTTCAGATTCCGTGGCTTTTTGAAGGCTGAGATGAACGATGTTGCGCCCCTAGCTGAAGCCAACCAAGCTACGTTGATGAGAATGGCCCCCTCGATTTCGTTGACAATTCTTGATGCGCCGGAAGGGCGAAGGGATGCTCGCGGCTATCACAATTAGGACAACCTTGATGTTGAAGGGACACCAAAATCTAACGATGCAATACACCTGCGTGACAGAGAGTGGTCAGTACGTGGTCATGATATCGCGCCAACTGCGACGACTGTGCGGATAGAGTGGCTTTTTCAAGGCCAAGATGTACGATGTTGCCCCCGTAGCTGAAGCCAACCAAGCTACGTTGATGAGAATGGCCCCCTCGATTTCGACGACAATTTTTGATGCGCTGGGAGGCCGAAGGGATACTCGCTGCGATCACACTCAGGACAACCTTGATCTTGAGGGGAAACCGAAAGCAAACGAAGCAAAAGACCTGCGTGACAGAGTGTGGTCAGTACATGGCCATGATATGGCGCCAACTGCGACGACTGTGTGGATTCCGTGGCTTTTTGAAGGCCAAGATGTACGATGTTGCGCCCCTAGCTGAAGCCAACCAAGCTACATTGATGAGAATGACCCCCTCGATTTCGTTGGCAATTCTTGATGCGCCGGAAGGACGAAAGGATGCTCGCTGCTATCACAATCAGGACAACGTTGATCTTGAGGGGACACCGAAAGCAAACGATGCAATAGACCTGCGTGACAGAGAGTGGTCAGTACGTGGTCATGATATGGGGCCAACGGCGACGACTGTTCGAATTCCGTGGCTTTTTGAAGGCCAAGATGTACGATGTTGCGCCCCTAGCTGAAGCCATTCAAGCTACGTTGATGAGAATGGACCCCTCGATTTCGTTGACAATTCTTGATGCGCCGGAAGGGCGAAGGGATGCTCGCTGCTATCACAATGAGGACAACCTTGATCTTGAGGGGACACCGAAAGCAAACGATGCAATAGACCTGCGTGACAGAGAGTGGTCAGTACTTGGCCTTTATATGGCGCACACTGCGACGACTGTCCGGATTCCGTGGATTTTTGAAGGCCAAGAGAAACGATGTTGCGCCCCTAGCTGAAGCCAACCAAGCTACGTAGATGAGAATGGCCCCCTCGATTTCGTTGACAGTTCTTGATGCGCCGGAAGGGCGAAGGGATGCTCGCTGCTATCACAATCAGGACAACCTTGATGTTGAGGGGACACCAAAAGCTAACGATGCAATAGACCTGCGTGACAGAGAGAGGTCAGTACGTGGTCATGATATCCCGCCAACTGCGACGACTGTGCGGATACAGTGGCTTTTTCAAGGCCAAGATGTACGATGTTGCGCCCCTAGCTGAAGCCAACCAAGCTACGTTGATGAGAATGGCCCCCTCGATTTCGTTGACAATTTTTGATGCGCTGGGAGCCCGAAGGTATACTCGCTGCAATCACAATCAGGACAACCTTGATCTTGAGGGGAAACCGAAAGCAAACGATGCAATAGACCTGCGTGACAGAGAGTGGTCAGTACGTGGCCATGAAATGGCGCCAACTGCGACGACTGTTCGGATTCCGTGGCTTTTTGAAGGCCATGATGAACGATGTTGCGTCCCTAGCAGAAGCCAACCAAGCTACATTGATGAGAAGGCTCCCTCGATTTCGTTGACAATTCTTGATGCGCCGGGAGGGCGAAGGGATGCTCGCTGCGATCACAATCAGGACAACCTTGATCTTGAGGGGGACACCGAAAACAAACGATGCTATAGACCTGCGTGACAGAGAGTGGTCAGTGCGTGGCCATGATATGGCGCCAACTGCGACGACTCTGCGGATTCCGTGGATTTTAAAGGCCAAGATGTACGATAATGCGCCCCTAGCTGAAGCCAACCAAGCTACGTTGATGAGAATGGCCCCCTCGATTTTGTTGACAATTCTTGATGCGCCGGAAGGGCGAAGGGATGCTCGCAGCTATCACAATCAGGACAACCTTGATCTTGAGCGGACACCAAAAGCAAACGATGCAATAGACCTGCGCGACAAAGAGTGGTCAGTACGTGGTCATGATATGGCGCCAACTGCGACGACTGTGCGGATTCCGTGGCTTTTTGAAGGCCAAGATGTACGATGTTGCGCCCCTAGCTGAAGCCAACCAAGCTACGATGATGAGAATGGCCGCCTCGATTTCGTTCACAAATCTTGATGCGCCGGAAGGGCGAAGGGATGCTCGCGGCTATCACAATCAGGACAACCTTGATGTTGAGGGGACACCAAAAGCTAACGATGCAATAGACCTGCGTGACAGAGAGTGGTCAGTACGTGGTCATGATATCGCGCCAACTGCGACTACTGTGCGGATACAGTGGCTTTTTCAAGGCCAAGATGTACGATGTTGCCCCCCTAGCTGAAGCCAACCAAGCTACGTTGATGAGAATGGCCCCCTCGATTTCGATGACAATTTTTGATGCGCTGGGAGGCCGAAGGGATACTCGCTGCGATCACAGTCAGGACAGCCTTGATCTTGAGGGAAAATCGAAAGCAAACGAAGCAATAGACCTGCCTGACAGAGTGTGGTCAGTACATGGCCATGATATGGCGCCAACTGCGACGACTGTGTGGATTCCGTGGCTTTTTGAAGGCCAAGATGTACGATGTTGCGCCCCTAGCTGAAGCCAACCAAGCTACATTGATGAGAATGACCCCCTCGATTTCGTTGGCAATTCTTGATGCGCCGGAAGGACGAAAGGATGCTCGCTGCTATCACAATCAGGACAACGTTGATCTTGAGGGGACACCGAAAGCAAACGATGCAATAGACCTGCGTGACAGAGAGTGGTCAGTACGTGGTCATGATATGGGGCCAACGGCGACGACTGTTCGAATTCCGTGGCTTTTTGAAGGCCAAGATGTACGATGTTGCGCCCCTAGCTGAAGCCATTCAAGCTACGTTGATGAGAATGGACCCCTCGATTTCGTTGACAATTCTTGATGCGCCGGAAGGGCGAAGGGATGCTCGCTGCTATCACAATGAGGACAACCTTGATCTTGAGGGGACACCGAAAGCAAACGATGCAATAGACCTGCGTGACAGAGAGTGGTCAGTACTTGGCCTTTATATGGCGCACACTGCGACGACTGTCCGGATTCCGTGGCTTTTTGAAGGCCAAGAGAAACGATGTTGCGCCCCTAGCTGAAGCCAACCAAGCTACGTAGATGAGAATGGCCCCCTCGATTTCGTTGACAGTTCTTGATGCGCCGGAAGGGCGAAGGGATGCTCGCTGCTATCACAATCAGGACAACCTTGATGTTGAGGGGACACCAAAAGCTAACGATGCAATAGACCTGCGTGACAGAGAGAGGTCAGTACGTGGTCATGATATCCCGCCAACTGCGACGACTGTGCGGATACAGTGGCTTTTTCAAGGCCAAGATGTACGATGTTGCGCCCCTAGCTGAAGCCAACCAAGCTACGTTGATGAGAATGGCCCCCTCGATTTCGTTGACAATTTTTGATGCGCTGGGAGCCCGAAGGTATACTCGCTGCAATCACAATCAGGACAACCTTGATCTTGAGGGGAAACCGAAAGCAAACGATGCAATAGACCTGCGTGACAGAGAGTGGTCAGTACGTGGCCATGAAATGGCGCCAACTGCGACGACTGTTCGGATTCCGTGGCTTTTTGAAGGCCATGATGAACGATGTTGCGTCCCTAGCAGAAGCCAACCAAGCTACATTGATGAGAAGGCTCCCTCGATTTCGTTGACAATTCTTGATGCGCCGGGAGGGCGAAGGGATGCTCGCTGCGATCACAATCAGGACAACCTTGATCTTGAGGGGGACACCGAAAACAAACGATGCTATAGACCTGCGTGACAGAGAGTGGTCAGTGCGTGGCCATGATATGGCGCCAACTGCGACGACTCTGCGGATTCCGTGGATTTTAAAGGCCAAGATGTACGATAATGCGCCCCTAGCTGAAGCCAACCAAGCTACGTTGATGAGAATGGCCCCCTCGATTTTGTTGACAATTCTTGATGCGCCGGAAGGGCGAAGGGATGCTCGCAGCTATCACAATCAGGACAACCTTGATCTTGAGCGGACACCAAAAGCAAACGATGCAATAGACCTGCGCGACAAAGAGTGGTCAGTACGTGGTCATGATATGGCGCCAACTGCGACGACTGTGCGGATTCCGTGGCTTTTTGAAGGCCAAGATGTACGATGTTGCGCCCCTAGCTGAAGCCAACCAAGCTACGATGATGAGAATGGCCGCCTCGATTTCGTTCACAAATCTTGATGCGCCGGAAGGGCGAAGGGATGCTCGCGGCTATCACAATCAGGACAACCTTGATGTTGAGGGGACACCAAAAGCTAACGATGCAATAGACCTGCGTGACAGAGAGTGGTCAGTACGTGGTCATGATATCGCGCCAACTGCGACTACTGTGCGGATACAGTGGCTTTTTTAAGGTCAAGATGTACGATGTTGCCCCCCTAGCTGAAGCCAACCAAGCTACGTTGATGAGAATGGCCCCCTCGATTTCGATGACAATTTTTGATGCGCTGGGAGGCCGAAGGGATACTCGCTGCGATCACAGTCAGGACAGCCTTGATCTTGAGGGAAAATCGAAAGCAAACGAAGCAATAGACCTGCCTGACAGAGTGTGGTCAGTACATGGCCATGATATGGCGCCAACTGCGACGACTGTGTGGATTCCGTGGCTTTTTGAAGGCCAAGATGTACGATGTTGCGCCCCTAGCTGAAGCCAACCAAGCTACATTGATGAGAATGGCCCCCTCGATTTCGTTGGCAATTCTTGATGCGCCGGAAGGACGAAAGGATGCTCGCTGCTATCACAATCAGGACAACCTTGATCTTGAGGGGACACCGAAAGCAAACGATGCAATAGACCTGCGTGACAGAGAGTGGTCAGTACGTGGTCACGATATGGGGCCAACGGCGACGACTGTTCGAATTCCGTGGCTTTTTGAAGGCCAAGATGTACGATGTGTCGCCCCTAGCTGAAGCCATTCAAGCTACGTTGATGAGAATGGCCCCCTCGATTTCGTTGACAATTCTTGATGCGCCGGAAGGGCGAAGGGATGCTCGCGGCTATCACAATTAGGACAACCTTGATGTTGAAGGGACACCAAAATCTAACGATGCAATACACCTGCGTGACAGAGAGTGGTCAGTACGTGGTCATGATATCGCGCCAACTGCGACGACTGTGCGGATACAGTGGCTTTTTCAAGGCGAAGATGTACGATGTTGCCCCCGTAGCTGAAGCCAACCAAGCTACGTTGATGAGAATGGCCCCCTCGATTTCGATGACAATTTTTGATGCGCTGGGAGCCCGAAGGTATACTCGCTGCGATCACAATCAGGACAACCTTGATCTTGAGGGGAAACCGAAAGCAAACGATGCAATAGACCTGCGTGACAGAGAGTGGTCAGTACGTGGCCATGAAATGGCGCCAACTGCGACGACTGTTCGGATTCCGTGGCTTTTTGAAGGCCATGATGAACGATGTTGCGTCCCTAGCAGAAGCCAACCAAGCTACGTTGATGAGAAGGCTCCCTCGATTTCGTTGACAATTCTTGATGCGCCGGGAGGGCGAAGGGATGCTCGCTGCGATCACAATCAGGACAACCTTGATCTTGAGGGGGACACCGAAAACAAACGATGCTATAGACCTGCGTGACAGAGAGTGTTCAGTGCGTGGCCATGATATGGCGCCAACTGCGACGACTCTGCGGATTCCGTGGCTTTTTGAAGGCCAAGATGTACGATGTTGCGCCCCTAGCTGAAGCCATTCAAGCTACGTTGATGAGAATGGCCCCCTCGATTTCGTTGACAATTCTTGATGCGCCGGAAGGGCGAAGGGATGCTCGCTGCTATCACAATGAGGACAACCTTGATCTTGAGGGGACACCGAAAGCAAACGATGCAATAGACCTGCGTGACAGAGAGTGGTCAGTACTTGGCCTTTATATGGCGCACACTGCGACGACTGTCCGGATTCCGTGGCTTTTTGAAGGCCAAGAGAAACGATGTTGCGCCCCTAGCTGAAGCCAACCAAGCTACGTAGATGAGAATGGCCCCCTCGATTTCGTTGACAGTTCTTGATGCGCCGGAAGGGCGAAGGGATGCTCGCTGCTATCACAATCAGGACAACCTTGATGTTGAGGGGACACCAAAAGCTACCGATGCAATAGACCTGCGTGACAGAGAGTGGTCAGTACGTGGTCATGATATACCGCCAACTGCGACGACTGTGCGGATACAGTGGCTTTTTCAAGGCCAAGATGTACGATGTTGCGCCCCTAGCTGAAGCCAACCAAGCTACGTTGATGAGTATGGCCCCCTCGATTTCGTTGACAATTTTTAATGCGCTGGGAGCCCGAAGGTATACTCGCTGCGATCACAATCAGGACAACCTTGATCTTGAGGGGAAACCGAAAGCAAACGATGCTATAGACCTGCGTGACAGAGAGTGTTCAGTACGTGGCCATGAAATGGCGCCAACTGCGACGACTGTTCGGATTCCGTGGCTTTTTGAAGGCCATGATGAACGATGTTGCGTCCCTAGCAGAAGCCAACCAAGCTACGTTGATGAGAAGGCTCCCTCGATTTCGTTGACAATTCTTGATGCGCCGGGAGGGCGAAGGAATGCTCGCTGCGATCACAATCAGGACAACCTTGATCTTGAGGGGGACACCAAAACAAACGATGCTATAGACCTGCGTGACAGAGAGTGGTCAGTGCGTGGCCATGATATGGCGCCAACTGCGACGACTCTGCGGATTCCGTGGATTTTTGAAGGCCAAGATGTACGATAATGCGCCCCTAGCTGAAGCCAACCAAGCTACGTTGATGAGAATGGCCCCCTCGATTTTGTTGACAATTCTTGATGCGCCGGAAGGGCGAAGGGATGCTCGCAGCTATCACAATCAGGACAACCTTGATCTTGAGCGGACACCAAAAGCAAACGATGCAATAGACCTGCGCGACAGAGTGGTCAGTACGTGGTCATGATATGGCGCCAACTGCGACGACTGTGCGGATTCCGTGGCTTTTTGAAGGCCAAGATGTACGATGTTGCGCCCCTAGCTGAAGCCAACCAAGCTACGATGATGAGAATGGCCGCCTCGATTTCGTTCACAGTTCTTGATGCGCCGGAAGGGCGAAGGGATGCTCGCGGCTATCACAATCAGGACAACCTTGATGTTGAGGGGACACCAAAAGCTAACGATGCAATAGACCTGCGTGACAGAGAGTGGTCAGTACGTGGTCATGATAACGCGCCATCTGCGACGACTGTTCGGATACAGTGGCTTTTTCAAGGCCAAGATGTACGATGTTGCCCCCCTAGCTGAAGCCAACCAAGCTACGTTGATGAGAATGGCCCCCTCGATTTCGATGACAATTTTTGATGCGCTGGGAGGCCGAAGGGATACTCGCTGCGATCACAGTCAGGACAACCTTAATCTTGAGGGAAAATCGAAAGCAAACGAAGCAATAGACCTGCGTGACAGAGTGTGGTCAGTACATGGCCATAATATGGCGCCAACTGCGACGACTGTGTGGATTCCGTGGCTTTTTGAAGGCCAAGATGTACGATGTTGCGCCCCTAGCTGAAGCCAACCAAGCTACATTGATGAGAATGGCCCCCTCGATTTCGTTGGCAATTCTTGATGCGCCGGAAGGACGAAAGGATGCTCGCTGCTATCACAATCAGGACAACCTTGATCTTGAGGGGACACCGAAAGCAAACGATGCAATAGACCTGCGTGAGAGAGAGTGGTCAGTACGTGGTCACGATATGGGGCCAACGGCGACGACTGTTCGAATTCCGTGGCTTTTTGAAGGCCAAGATGTACGATGTTGCGCCCCTAGCTGAAGCCATTCAAGCTACGTTGTTGAGAATGGCCCCCTCGGTTTCGTTGACAATTCTTGATGCGCCGGAAGGGCGAAGGGATGCTCGCTACTATCACAATGAGGACAACCTTGATCTTGAGGGGACACCGAAAGCAAACGATGCAATAGACCTGCGTGACAGAGAGTGGTCAGTACTTGGCCTTTATATGGCGCCAACTGCAACGACTGTCCGGATTCCGTGGCTTTTTGAAGGCCAAGAGGAACAATGTTGCGCCCCTAGCTGAAGCCAACCAAGCTACGTAGATGAGAATGGCCCCCTCGATTTCGTTGACAATTCTTGATGCGCAGGGAGGGCGAAGGGATCCTAGCTGAGATCACAATAAGTGCAATCTTGACCTTGAGGGGACACCGAAGGTAACCGATGGAATTGGTCTGCGTGTCAGAGTGCGTTCCGTACATGGCCATGATATGGCGCCAACTGCGACGACTGTGCGGATTCCGTGGCTTTTTGAAGGCCAAGATGTACGATGTTGCGCCCCTAGCTGAATCCATCCAAGCTACGTTGATGAGAATGGCTCCCTAGATTTCGTTTACAATTCTTGATGCGCCGGGAGGGCGAAGGGTTGCTCGCTGCTATCACAATCAGGACAACCTTGATATTGAGGGGGACACCGAAAACAAACGATGCAATAGACCTGCGTGACAGAGAGTGGTCAGTACGTGGCCGTGATATGGCGCCAACTGTGACGACTGTTCGGATTCCGCGGATTTTTGAAGGCCAAGAAGAACGATGTTGCGCCCCAGCTAAAGCCAACCAAGGTACGTTGAGGAGAATGGCCCCCTCGATTTCGTTGACAATTCTTGATCCGCCGGAAGGGCGAAGGGATGCTCGCTGCTATCACAATCAGGACAACCTTGTTCTTGAGGTGGACACCGAAAACAAACGATGCAATAGACCTGCGTGACACAGAGGGGACAGTACGTGGCCATGTTATGGCGCCAACTTCGACGACAGTTCGGATTCCGTGGCTTTTTGAAGGCTAAGATGAACGATGTTGCGCCCCTACCTGAAGCCACCAAGCTACGTTGATGAGGATGGCTCCCTCGATTTCGTTGACAATTCTTGATGCGCCGGGAGGGCGAAGGGTTGCTCGCAGCTATCACAATCAGGACAACCTTGATCTTGAGGGGGACACCGAAAACAAACAATGCAATAGACCTGCGTGACAGAGAGTGGTCAGTACGTGGACATGATATGGCGCCAACTGCGACGACTCTGCGGATTCCGGGGCTTTTTGAAGGCCAAGATGTACGATAATGCGCCCCTAGCTGAAGCCAACCAAGCTACGTTGATGAGAATGGCCCCCTCGATTTCGTTGACAATTCTTGATGCGCCGGAAGGGCGAAGGGATGCTCGCAGCTATCACAATCAGGACAACCTTGATCTTGAGGGGACACCAAAAGCAAACGATGCAATAGACCTGCGTGACAAAGTGTGGTCAGTAGGTGGTCATGATATGGCGCCAACTGCGACGACTGTGCGGATTCCGTGGCTTTTTGAAGGCCAAGATGTACAATGTTGCGCCCCTAGCTGAAGCCAACCAAGCTACGTTGATGAGAATGGCCCCCTCGATTTCGTTGACAGTTCTTGATGCGCCGGAAGGGCGAAGGGATGCTCGCTGCTATCACAATCAGGACAACCTTGATGTTGAGGGGACACCAAAAGCTAAAGATGCAATAGACCTGCGTGACAGAGAGTGGTCAGTACGTGGTCATGATATCGCGCCAACTGCGACGACTGTGCGGATTAAGTGGCTTTTTCAAGGCCAAGACGTACGAAGTTGCGCCCCTAGCTGAAGCCAACCAAGCTACGTTGATGAGAATGGCCCCCTCGATTTCGTTGACAATTTTTGATGCGCTGGGAGGCCGAAGGTATACTCGCTGTGATCACAATCAGGACAACCTTGATCTTGAGGGGAAACCGAAAGCAAACGATGCAATAGACCTGCGTGACAGAGTGTGGTCAGTACATGGCCATGATATGGCGCCAACTGCGACGACTGTGCGGATTCCGTGGCTTTTTGAAGGCCAAGATGTACGATGTTGCGCCCCTAGCTGAAGCCAACCAAGCTACATTGACGAGAATGCCCCCTCGATTTCGTTGACAATTCTTGATGCGCCGGAAGAACGAAGGGATGCTCGCTGCTATCACAATCAGGACAACCTTGATCTTGAGAGGACACCGAAAGCTAACGATGCAATAGACCTGCGTGACAGAGAGTGGTCAGTACGTGGTCATGATATGGGGCCAACGGCGACGACTGTTCGAATTCTGTGGCTTTTTAAAGGCCAAGATGTACGATGTTGCGCCCCTAGCTGAAGCCATTCAAGCTACGTTGATGAGAAGGGCCCCCTCGATTTCGTTGACAATTCTTGATGCGCAGGGAGGGCGAAGGGATGCTCGCTGCTATCACAATCAGGACAACCTTGTTCTTGAGGTGGACACCGAAAACAAACGATGCAATAGACCTGCGTGACAGAGAGGGGTCAATACGTGGCCATGATATGGCGCCAACTTCGACGAAAGATCGGATTCCGTGGATTTTTGAAGGCTAAGATGACCGATGTTGCGCCCCTACCTGAAGCCAACCAAGCTACGTTGATGAGAATGGCTTCCTCGATTTCGTTGACAATTCTTGATGCGCTGGGAGGGTGAAGGGTTGCTCGCAGCTATCACAATCAGGACAACCTTGATCTTGAGAGGGACACCGAAAACAAACGATGCAATAGACCTGCGTGACAGAGAGTGGTCAGTACGTGGCCATAAAATGGCGCCAACTGCGACGACTGTTCGGATTCCGTGGCTTTTTGAAGGCCAAGATGAACGATATTGAGCCCCTAGCTGAAGCCAACCAAGCTACGATTAGAAGAATGGCCCCCTCGATTTCGTTGACAATTCTTGATGCGCCGGAAGGGCGAAGAGATGCTCGCTGCTATCACAATAAGGACAACCTTGATCTTAAGGGAACACCGAAAGCAAACGATGCAATAGACCTGCGTGACAGAGAGTGGTCAGTACGTGGCCATAAAATGGCGCCAACTGCGACGACTGTTCGGATTCCGTGGCCTTTTGAATGCCAAGATGAACGATATTGAGCCCCTAGGTGAAGCCAACCAAGCTACGATTAGGAGAATGGCCCCCTCGATTTCGTTGACAATTCTTGATGCGCCGGAAGGGCGAAAGGATGCTCGCTGCTATCACAATCAGGACAACCTTGTTCTTGAGGGGACACCGAAAGCAAACGATGCAATAAACCTGCGTGACAGAGAGTGGTCAGTACGTGGCCATGATATGGCGCCAACTGCGACGACTGTGCGGATTCGGTGGCTTTTTGAAGGCCAAGATGTACGATGTTGCGCCCCTAGCTGAAGCCAACCAAGCTACATTGACGAGAATGCCCCCTCGATTTCGTTGACAATTCTTGATGCGCCGGAAGAACGAAGGGATGCTCGCTGCTATCACAGTCAGGACAACCTTGATCTTGAGAGGACACCGAAAGCTAACGACGCAATAGACCTGCGTGACAGAGAGTGGTCAGTACGTGGTCATGATATGGGGCCAACGGCGACGACTGTTCGAATTCTGTGGCTTTTTAAAGGCCAAGATGTACGATGTTGCGCCCCTAGCTGAAGCCATTCAAGCTACGTTGATGAGAATGGCCCCCTCGATTTCGTTGACAATTCTTGATGCGCAGGGAGGGCGAAGGGATGCTCGCTGCTATCACAATCAGGACAACCTTGTTCTTGAGGTGGACACCGAAAACAAACGATGCAATAGACCTGCGTGACAGAGAGGGGTCAATACGTGGCCATGATATGGCGCCAACTTCGACGAAAGTTCGGATTCCGTGGATTTTTGAAGGCTAAGATGACCGATGTTGCGCCCCTACCTGAAGCCAACCAAGCTACGTTGATGAGAATGGCTTCCTCGATTTCGTTGACAATTCTTGATGCGCCGGGAGGGCGAAGGGTTGCTCGCAGCTATCACAATCAGGACAACTTTGATCTTGAGAGGGACACCGAAAACAAACGATGCAATAGACCTGCGTGACAGAGAGTGGTCAGTACGTGGCCATAAAATGGCGCCAACTGCGACGACTGTTCGAATTCCGTGGCTTTTTGAAGGCCAAGATGAACGATATTGAGCCCCTAGCTGAAGCCAACCAAGCTACGATTAGGAGAATGGCCCCCTCGATTTCGTTGACAATTGTTGATGCGCCGGAAGGGCGAAAGGATGCTCGCTGCTATCACAATCAGGACAACCTTGATCTTGAGGGGACACCGAAAGCAAACGATGCAATAAACCTGCGTGACAGAGAGTGGTCAGTACGTGGCCATGATATGGCGCCAACTGCGACGACTGTGCGGATTCGGTGGCTTTTTGAAGGCCAAGATGTACGATGTTGCGTCCCTAGCTGAAGCCAACCAAGCTACGTTGATGAGAATGGCCCCCTCGATTTCGTTGACAATTCTTGATGCGCCGGAAGGGCGAAGAGATGCTCGCTGCTATCACAATAAGGACAATCTTGACCTTGAGGGGACACCGAAGGTAACCGATGGAATTGACCCGCGTGTCAGAGTGTGTTCCGTAAATGGCCATGATATGGCGCCAACTGCAACGACTTTCTAGATTCCTTGGCTTTTTGAAGGCCAAGATGAACGATGTATCGCCCCAAGCGGAAGCCTACCAAGCTACGTTGATGAGGATGCCCCCTCAATTTCGCTGACACTTCTTGTTGCGCCGGGAGGGCGAAGGAATGCTCGCTGCGATCACAATCAGGACAATCTTGATCTTGAGGGGCACACCGAAAACAAACGATGCAATAGACCTGCGTGACAGAGAGTGTTCAGTAAATGACCATGATATTGCGCCAACTCCGACTACTGTGCGGATTCCGTGGCTTTTTGAACGCCAAGATGTACGATGTTGCGCCCCTAGCAGAAGCCAACCAAGCTACGTTGATGAGAAGGCTCCCTCGATTTCGTTGACAATTCTTGATGCGCCGGGAGGGCGAAGGGATGCTCGCTGCGATCACAATCAGGACAACCTTGATCTTGAGGGGGACACCGAAAACAAACGATGCTATAGACCTTCGTGACAGAGAGTGGTCAGTGCGTGGCCATGATATGGCTCCAGCTGTGACGACTGTGCTGATTCCGTGACTTTTTGAAGGCCAAGATGTACGGTGTTGCGCCCCTAGCCGAAGCCAACCAAGCTACGTTGATGAGAATGCCCCCTCGATTTCGTTGACAATTCTTGATGCGCCGGAAGGGCGAAGGGATGCTCGCAGCTATCACAATCAGGACAACCTTGATCTTGAGGGGACACCAAAAGCAAACGATGCAATTGACCTGCGTGACAGAGTGGTCAGTACGTGGTCTTGATATGGCGCCAACTGCGACGACTGTGCGGATTAAGTGGCTTTTTGAAGGCCAAGATGTACGATGTTGCGCCCCTAGCTGAAGCCAACCAAGCTACGTTGATGAGAATGGCCCCCTCGATTTCGTTGACAAATCTTGATGCGCCGGAAGGGCGCATGGATGCACGCTGCGATTACAATCAGGACAATCTTGATCTTGAGGGGACACCGAAAGCAAACGATGCAATAGACCTGCTTGACAAAGAGTGGTCAGTACGTGGTCATGATATGGCGCCAACTGCGACGACTGTTCTGATTCCGTGGCTTTTTGAAGGCCTAGATGAGCGATGTAGGGCCCCAAGCTAATGCCGAAGAGCTATGTTGATGAGAATGGGCTCCTCGATTTACCTGACACTTCTTGACGATACGGGAGGGCGAATGTATGCACGCTGCGTTCACAATCAGGACAATCTTGATCTTGGGGGGACACCGTAAACAAACGATGCAATAGACCTGCGTGACAGAGAGTGGTCAGTACGTGGTCATGATATGGCGTCAACGGCGACGACTCTCCGGATTCCGTGCATTTTTGAAGGCTAAGATGAACGACGTTGCGCCAATAGCTGAAGCCAACCAAGCTACGTTGATGAGAATGGCTCCCTCGATTTCGTTGACAATTCTTGATGCGCCGGGAGGGCGAAGGGATGCTCGCTGCGATCACAATCAGGACAACCTTGATCTTGAGGGGGACACCGAAAACAAACGATGCTATAGACCTTCGTGACAGAGAGTGGTCAGTGCGTGGCCATGATATGGCTCCAGCTGTGACGACTGTGCTGATTCCGTGACTTTTTGAAGGCCAAGATGTACGGTGTTGCGCCCCTAGCGGAAGCCAACCAAGCTACGTTGATGAGAATGCCCCCTCGATTTCGTTGACAATTCTTGATGCGCCGGAAGGGCGAAGGGATGCTCGCAGCTATCACAATCAGGACAACCTTGATCTTGAGGGGACACCAAAAGCAAACGATGCAATAGACCTGCGTGACAAAGAGTGGTCAGTACGTGGTCTTGATATGGCGCCAACTGCGACGACTGTGAGGATTAAGTGGCTTTTTGAAGGCCAAGATGTACGATGTTGCGCCCCTAGCTGAAGCCAACCAAGCTACGTTGATGAGAATGGCCCCCTCGATTTCGTTGACAAATCTTGATGCGCCGGAAGGGCGCATGGATGCACGCTGCGATTACAATCAGGACAATCTTGATCTTGAGGGGACACCGAAAGCAAACGATGCAATAGACCTGCTTGACAAAGAGTGGTCAGTACGTGGTCATGATATGGCGCCAACTGCGACGACTGTTCTGATTCCGTGGCTTTTTGAAGGCCTAGATGAGCGATGTAGGGCCCCAAGCTAATGCCGAAGAGCTATGTTGATGAGAATGGGCTCCTCGATTTACCTGACACTTCTTGACGATACGGGAGGGCGAATGTATGCACGCTGCGTTCACAATCAGGACAATCTTGATCTTGGGGGGACACCGTAAACAAACGATGCAATAGACCTGCGTGACAGAGAGTGGTCAGTACGTGGTCATGATATGGCGTCAACGGCGACGACTCTCCGGATTCCGTGCATTTTTGAAGGCTAAGATGAACGACGTTGCGCCAATAGCTGAAGCCAACCAAGCTACGTTGATGAGAATGGCTCCCTCGATTTCGTTGACAATTCTTGATGCGCCGGGAGGGCGAAGAGATGCTCGCTGCGATCACAATCAGGACAATCTTGATCTTGAGGTGGACACCAAAAACAAACGACGCAAAAGGCCTGCGTGACAAAGAGTGGTCAGTACGTGGCCATGATATGGCGCCAACTGCGACGACAGTTCAGATTCCGTGGCTTTTTAAGGCTAAGATGAACGATGTTGCGCCCCTAGCTGAAGCCAACCAAGCTACGTTGATGAGAATGTCTCCCTCGATTTCGTTGACAATTCTTGATGCGCCGGGAGGGCGAAGGAATGCTCGCTGCAATCACAATCAGGACAACCTTGATCTTGAGGGTACACCGAAAGCAAACGATGCAATAGACCTGCGTGAGAGAGAGTGGTCAGTACGTGGCCATAATATGGCGCCAACTGCGACGACTTTGCGGATTCCGTGGCTTTTTGATGGCCGAGATGTACGATGTTGCGCCCCTAGCTGAAGCCAACCAAGCTACGTTGATGAGAATGGCCCCCTCGATTTCTTTGACAATTCTTGATGCGCCGGAAGGGCGAAGGAATGCTCGCTGCTATCACAATCAGGACAACCTTGATCTTGAGGGGTCACCGAAGCAAACGATGCAATAGACCTGCGTGACGGAGAGTGGTCAGTACGTGGTCATGATATGGCGCCAACTGCGACGACTGTTCGGATTCCGTGGTTTTTGAAGGCTAAGATGAACGATGTTGCGCCCCTAGCTGAAGCCAACCAAGCTACGTTGATGAGAATGGCTCCCTCGATTTCGTTGACAATTCTTGATGCGCCAGGAGGGCTAAGGATTGCTCGCTGATATCACAATCAGGACAACCTTGATCTTGAGGGGGACACAGAAAGCAAACGATGCAATACACCTGCGTGACAGAGAGTGGTCAGTACGTGGTCATGATATGGCGCCAACTGCGACGACTGTGCGGATTCCGTGGCTTTTTGAAGGCCAAGATGTACGATGTTGCGCCCCCAGCTGAAGCCAACCACGCTACGTTGATGAGAATCGCCACCCCCGATTTCGTTGACAATTCTTGATGCGCCGGAAGGGCGAATTGATGCTCGCTGCTATCACAATCAGGACAACCTTGATCTTGAGGGGACATCGAAGCAAACGATGCAATAGACCTGCATGACAGAGAGTGGTCAGTACGTGGTCATGAGATGGCGCCAACTGCGACGACTGTTCTGACTCCGTGGCTTTTTGAAGGCCAAGATGAACGATGTATGGCCCCAAGCTATTGCCGACCAAGCTATGTTTATGAGAATGGGCTCATCGATTTCGCTGACACTTCTTGACGATACGGGAGGGCGAATGGATGCTCGCTGCGATCACAATCAGGACAATGTTGATCTTGAGGGGGACACTGAAAACAAACGATGCAAAAGGCCTGCGTGAGAGAGAGTGGTCAGTACGCGGCCATGATATGGCGCCAACTTCGACGACTGTGCGGATTCCGTGGCTTCTTGATGGCCAAGATGTACGATGTTGCGCCCCTATCTGAAGCCAACCAAGCTACGTTGATGAGAATGCCCCCTCGATTTCGTTGACAATTCTTGATGCGCCGGAAGGGCGAAGAGGTGCTCGCTGCTATCACAATAAAGACAACCTTGATCTTGAGGGGACACCGAAAGCAAACGATGAAATAGACCTGCGTGACAGAGAGTGGTCAGTACGTGGCCTTAATATGGCGCCAACTGCGACGACTGTCCGGATTCCGTGGCTTTTTGAAAGACAAGATGAACGATGTTGCGCGCCTAGCTGATGCCAACCAAGCTACGTAGATGAGAATGGCCCCCTCGATTCCGTTGAAAATTCTTGATGCATAGGGAGGGCGAAGGGATCCTAGCCGAGATCACAATAAGGACAATCTTGACATTGAGGGGACACCGAAGGCAACCGATGGAATTGACCTGCGTGTCAGAGTGTGTCTCGTACATGGCCATGATATGGCGCCAACTGCGACGACTGTGCGTATTCCGTGGCTTTTTGAAGGCGAAGAAATACGATGTTGCGCCCCCAAGCTGAATCCAACCAAGCTAAGTTGATGAGAATGGCCCCCTCGATATCGTTGACAATTCTTGATGCGCCGGAAGGGCGAAGGGATGCTCGCTGCTATCACAATCAGGACAACCTTGATCTTGAGGGGACACCGAAAGCAAACGATGCAATTGACCTACATGACAGAGAGTGGTCAGTACGTGGTCATATATGGCGCCAACTGCGACGACAGTTCGGATTCCGTGGCTTTTTGAAGGCTAAGATGAACGATGTTGCGCCCCTAGCTGAAGCCAACCAAGCTACGTTGATGAGAATGGCACCCTCGATTTCGTTGACAATTCTTTATGCGCCGGGAGTGCGAAGGGATGCTCGCTGCTATCACAATCATGACAACCTTGATCTTGAGGGGGACACCGAAAACAAACGATGCAATATACCTGCGTGACAGAGAGCGGTCAGTACGTGGCCATGATAGGGCGCCAACTGCAACGACTGTTCGGATTCCGTGGCTTTTTCAAGGCCAAGATGAACGATGTTGCGCCCCTAGCTGAAGCCAACCAAGCTACGTTGATGAGAATGGCCCCCTAGATTTCGTTGACAATTCTTGGTGCGCAGGAAGGGCGAAGGGTTGCTCGCTGCTACCACAATCAGGACAACCTTGATCTTAAGGGGGACACCGAAAAAGAACGATGCAATAGACCTGCGTGACAGAGAGTGGTCAGTACGTGGCCATTATATGGCGCCAACTGCGACGACTGTTCGGATTCCGTGGTTTTTGAAGGCTAAGATGAACGATGTTGCGCCCCTAGCTGAATCCAATCAAGCTACGTTGATGAGAATGGCCCCCTCGATTTCGCTGACAATTCTTGACGCGAAGGGAGGGTGATGGGAAGTTTACTGCGATCACAATCAGGACGATCTTGAACTTGCGGGGATACCGTAAGCAAACGACACAATGGACTTAAGTTACAGAGTGTATTTAGTACATGACCATGATATGGCGCCAACTGCAACGACTGTCCGGATTCCGTGGCATCTTGAAGGCCAAAATGAACGATGTAGCGCCCCAAGCGGAAGCCTACCTAGCTACGTTGTTGAGAATGCCCCCTCAATTTCGCTGACAATTCTTTATGCGCCGGGAGGGCGAAGGGATGCTCGCTGCGATCACAATCAGGACAACCTTGATCTTGAGGGGGACACCGAAAGCAAACGATGCTACAGACCTGCGTGACAGAGAGTGGTCAGTACGTGGTCATGATGTGGCGCCAACTGCGACGACTGTGCGGATTCCGTGGTTTTTGAAGTCCAAGATGTACGATGTTGCGCCCTTAGCTGTAGCCAACCAAGCTTCGTTGATGAGAATCGCCCCCTCGATTTCGTTGACAATTCTTCATGCGCCGGAAGGGCGAAGGGATGCTCGCTGCTATCACAATCAGGACAACCTTGACCTTGAGGGGACACCAAAAGCAAACGATGCAATAGACCTGCGTTACAGAGAGTGGTCAGTACGTGGTCATGATATGGCGCCAACTGCGACGACTGTTCGATTTCCGTGGTTTTTTGAAGGCCAAGATGTACGATGTTGCGCCCCTACCTGAAGCCAACGAACCTACTTTGATGAGAATGGCCCCATCGATTTGTTGACAATTCTTGATGCGCCGGAAGGGCGAAGGGATGCTCGCTGCCATCACAATCAGGACAACCTTGATCTTGAGGGGACACCGAAAGCAAACGATGCAATAGACCTGCGTGACAGAGAGTGGTCAGTACGTGGCCATGATATGGCGCCAACTGCGACGACTGTGCGGATTCCGTGGCTTTTTGAAGGCTAAGATGTACGATGTTGCGCCCCTAGCTGAAGCCAACCAAGCTACATTGATGAGAATGGCCCCCTCGATTTCGTTGACAATTCTTGATGCGTCGGAAGGGCGAAGGGATGCTCGCTGCTAACATAATCAGTAAAACCTTGATCTTGAGGGGACACCGAAACCAAACGATGCAATAGACCTGCGTGACAGAGCGTGGTCAGTACGTGGTCATGATATGGCGCCAACTGCGACGACTGTTCAAATTCCGTGGCTTTTTGAAGGCCAAGATGTACGATGTTGCGCCCCTAGCTGAAGCCAACCAAGCAACATTGATGAGAATGGCCCCCTCGATTTCGTTGACAATTCTTGATGCGTCGGAAGGGCGAAGGGATGCTCGCTGATAACACAATCAGGACAACCTTGATCTTGAGGGGACACCGAAAGCAAACGATGCAATAGACCTGCGTGACAGAGAGTGGTCAGTACGTGGCCTTGATATGGCGCCAACTGCGACGACTGTCCGGATTCCGTGGCTTTTTGAAGGCCAAGATGAACAATGTTGGGCCCCTAGCTGAAGCCAACCAAGCTACATTGATGAGAATGGCCCCCTCGATATTGTTGACAATTCTTGATGCGCCGGAAGGGCGAAGGGAGGCTCGCTGCTATTACAATCAGGACAACCTTGATCTTGAGGGGACACCGAAAGCAAACAAGGAAATAGACCTGCGTGACAGAGAGTGGTCAGTACGTGGTCATGATATGGCGCCAACTGCGACGACTGTGCGGATTCCTTGGCTTTTTGAAGGCCAAGATGTACGATTGTGCGCCCCTAGCTGAAGCCAACCAAGCTACGTTGATGAGAATGGCCCCCTCGATTTCGTTGACAATTCTTGATGCGCCGGAAGGGCGATGGGATGCTCGCTGCTATCACAATCAGGACAACCTTGATCTTGAGGGGACACCGAAAGCAACTGATGCAGTAGACCTGCGTTACAGAGAGTGGTCAGTACGTGGTCATGATATGGCGCCAATTGCGACGACTTTTCGGATTCCATGGCTTTTTTAAGGCCAAGATGAACAATGTAGGGCCAAAAGCAGAGGCCTACCAAGCTACGTTGATGAGAATGGGCCCCCCGATTTCGCTGACACTTCTTGACGACACGGGAGGGCGAATGGATGCTCGCTGCGATCACAATCAGGACAATCTTGATCTTGAGGGAGACACCGTAAGCAAACGATGCAATAGACCTGCGTGACAGAGAGTGGTCAGTACGTGGCCATGATATGGCGCCAACTGCGACGACTGTTTGGATTCCCTGGCTTTTTGAAGGCCAACATGAACGATGTTGAGCCCCTATCTGAAGCCAACCAAGCTACGATTAGGAGAATGGCCCCCTCGATTTCGTTGACACTTCTTGATGCGCCGGATGGGCGAAGGGATGCTCGCTGCTATCACAATCAGGACAACCTTATTCTTGAGGGGGACACCGAAAACAAACGATGCAATAGACCTGCGTGACAGAGAGGGGTCAGTACGTGGCCATGACATGGCGCCAACGGCGACGACTGTTCGGATTCCGTGGTTTTTGAAGGCCAACATGAACGATGTTGAGCCCCTATCTGAAGCCAACCAAGCTACGATTAGGAGAATGGCCCCCTCGATTTCGTTGACACTTCTTGATGCGCCGGATGAGCGAAGGGATGCTCGCTGCTATCACAATCAGGACAACCTTATTCTTGAGGGGGACACCGAAAACAAACGATGCAATAGACCGGCGTGACAGAGAGGGGTCAGTACGTGGCCATGACATGGCGCCAACGGCGACGACTGTTCGGATTCCGTGGTTTTTGAAGGCTAAGATGAGCGATGTTGCGCCCCTACCTGAAGCCAACCAAGATACGTTGATGAGAATGGCCCCCACGATTTCGCTGACAATTCTTGACGCGTAGGGAGGGTGAAGGGATGTTAACTGCGATCACAATCAGGACGATCTTGAACTTGAGGGGATACCGTAAGCAAACGACACAATGGACTTAAGTGACAGAGTGTGTTTAGTACATGACCCTGATATGGCGTCAACTGCAACGACTGTCCGGATTCCGTGGCATCTTGAAGGCCAAAATGAACGATGTAACGCCCCAAGCGCAAGCCAACCAAGCGAAGGTGATGAGAATGGCCCCCTCGATATCGCTGACACTTCTTGATGCGCCGGGAGGGCGAAGGGATGCTCGCTGCGATTACAATCAGAACAATCTTGATCTTGAAAGGACGCCGGAAGCAACCGATAATATGTACCTTAGTAACAGAGTGTGGTGAGTACACGGCCTTGATATGGCGCCAACTCCGACTACTGGGCGGATTCCGTGGCTTTTTGAAGGCCAAGGTGTACGATGTTGCGCCCCTAGCTGAAGCCAACGAAGCTACGTTGATAAGAATGGCTCCCTCGATTTCGTTGACAATTCTTGATGCGCCGGGAGGGCGAAGGGATACTCGCTGCGATCACAATCAGGACAACCTTGATCTTGAGGGGGACACCAAAAACAAACGATGCTATACACCTGCGTGACAGAGAGTGGTCAGTGCTTGGCCATGATATGGCGCCAACTGCGACGACTGTGCTGATTCCGTGGCTTTTTGAAGGCCAAGATGTACGGTGTTGCGCCCCTAGCTGAAGCCAACCAAGCTACGTTGATGAGAATGGCCCCCTCGATTTCGTTGACAATTCTTGATGCGCCGGAAGGGCAAAGGGATGCTCGCTGCTATCACAATCAGGACAACCTTGATCTTGAGGGGACACCAAAAGCGAACGATGCAATAGACCTGCGTGACAAAGGGTGGTCAGTACGTGGTCATGATATGGCGCCAACTGCGACGACTGTGCGGATTCCGTGGCTTTTTGAAGGCCAAGATGTACGATGTTGCGCCACTAGCTGAAGCCAACCAAGCTACGTTGATGAGAATGGCCCCCTCGATTTCGTTGACAATTCTTGATGCGCCGGAAGGGCGAAGGGATGCTCGCTGCTATCACAATCAGGAAACCTTGATGTTGAGGGGACACCAAAAGCTAACGATGCAATCAATAGACCTGCGTGACAAAGACTGGTCAGTACGTGGTCATGATATGGCGCCAACTGCGACGACTGTGCGGATACAGTGGTTTTTTCAACTCCAATATGTACGATGTTGCCCCCCTAGCTGAAGCCAACCAAGCTACGTTGATGAGAATGGCCCCCTCGATTTCGCTGACACTTCTTGACGATACGGGAGGGCGAATGGATGCACGCTGCGATCACAATCAGGATAATCTTGATCTTGAGGGGACACCGAAAGCAAACGATGCAATAGACCTGCTTTACAGAGAGTGGTCAGTACGTGGTCATGATATGGCGCCAACTGCGACGACTGTTCTGATTCCGTGGCTTTTTGAAGGCCAAGATGAACGATGTTGCGCCCCTAGCTGAAGCCAACCAAGCTACGATGATGAGAATGGCTCCCTCGATTTCGTTGACAATTCTTGATGCGCCGGGAGGGCGAATTGATGCTCGCTGCTATCACAATCAGGACAACCTTGATCTTGAGGGGGACACCGAAAACAAACGATGCAATATACCTGCGTGACAGAGAGTGGTCAGTACGTGGCCATGATAGGGCGCCAACTGCAACGACTGTTCGGATTCTGTGGCTTTTTCAAGGCCAAGATGAACGATGTTGCGCCCCTAGCTGAAGCCAACCAAGCTACGTTGATGAGAATGGCCCCCTTGATTTCGTTGACAATTCTTGGTGCGCCGGAAGGGCGAAGGGATGCTCGCTGCTACCACAATCAGGACAACCTTGGTCTTGGGGGGACACCGAAAAAAAAACGATGCAATAGACCTGCGTGACAGAGAGTGGTCAGTACGTGGCCATTATATGGCGCCAACTGCGACGACTGTTCGGATTCCGTGGTTTTTGAAGGCTAAGATGAACGATGTTGCGCCCCTAGCTGAATCCAACCAAGCTACGTTGATGAGAATGGCCCCCTCGATTTCGCTGAAAATTCTTGACGCGAAGGGAGGGTGAAGGGATGTTTTCTGCGATCACAATCAGGACGATCTTGAACTTGCGGGGATACCGTAAGCAAACGACACAATGGACTTAAGTTACAGAGTGTATTTAGTACATGACCATGATATGGCGCCAACTGCAACGACTGTCCGGATTCCGTGGCATCTTGAATGCCAAAATGAACGTTGTAGCGCCCCAAGCGGAAGCCAACCAAGCGAAGGTGATGAGAATGGTCCCCTCGATTTCGCTGACATTTCTTGATGCGCCGGGAGGGCGAAGGGATGCTCGCTGCGATTACAATCAGAACAATCTTGATCTTGAGGGGGACACCGAAAACAAACGATGCAATAGACCTGCGTGACAGAGAGTGGTCAGTACATGGCCATGGTATGAGGCCAACTCCGATGACTGTGCGGATTCCGTGGCTTTTTGAAGGCCAAGATGTACGATGTTGCGCCCCTAGCTGAAGCCAACCAAGCTACGTTGATGAGAATGGCCCCCTCGATTTCGTTGACAATTCTTGATGCGCCGGAAGGGCGAAGGGATGCTCGCTGCTATCACAATAAGACAACCTTGATCTTGAGGGGACACCAAAAGCTAACGATGCAATAGACCTGCGTGACAGAGAGTGGCCAGTACGTGGTCATGACATGGCGCCAACTGCGACGACAGTTCAGATTCCGTGGCTTTTTGAAGGCTGAGATGAACGATGCTGCGCCCCTAGCTGAAGCCAACCAAGCTACGTTGATGAGAATGGCTCCCTCGATTTCGTTGACAATTCTTGATGCGCCGGGAGGGCGAAGGATTGCTCGCTGATATTACAATCAGGACAACCTTGATCTTGAGGGGGACACAGAAAGCAAACGATGCAATAGACCTGCGTGACAGAGAGTGGTCAGTACGTGGCCATGATATGGCGCCAACTGCGACGACTCTGCGGATTCCGTGGATTTTTGAAGGCCAAGATGTACGATAATGCGCCCCTAGCTGAAGCCAACCAAGCTAAGTTGATGAGAATAGCTCCCTCGATTTCGTTGACCATTCTTGATGCGCCGGGAGGGCGAATGGATGCTCGCTGCGATCACAATCAGGACAACCTTGATCTTGAGGGGGACACCGAAAACAAACGATGCTATAGACCTGCGTGACAGAGAGTGGTCAGTACGTGGCCATGATATGGCGCCAACTGCGACGACTGTGCGGATTCCGTGGCTTTTTGAAGGCCAAGATGTACGATGTTGCGCCCCTAGCTGAAGCCAACCAAGTGTGACATTCCTTGTGTGCTACGAGGTACATTCCTTGTGTGTGCATCTAGTTGGGGCTTAAGGCCGCCCCTCTTTTCCAGCTGCATACCTTTGCAGAAAGCAGGACGCTGGCATACGCGGAAACCGCTCCCCAGTATAAGCGAGAGCCCCGAGTACATACCGGGAACGAAAATTGTCGCTTGACGCACGGACCCCCCACCCCCTTACGACGTGGGCTATCGCCGGGAAGGCACCCACAGCTTCCCGCGGTGCCTCGTGCACAAAAGCGCATTCCCAGAAGGGCCGTGACGGACACCTGTCAGACAGACAGGCAGTACTCGCCAAGAATGTGGAAAGACAGGCGCAAGTGGACAAAAGCGCATTCCCAGGATGGCCGTGACGGACACCTGTCATGGCGGACAGGCAAGACTCGCCAAGAATGTGGGAAAACAGGGGCGACCCTTAATCTGGTTTCCCAGAGCGACAGACGAACCCCTTCATGATTATTAGCTGTGTCCCGCCGTCGGTAGCGCGGCAGCATCGAGGGCGCTTTCGCCCCCTCCTCTGTTGCTGCCGAACGACGCGGACCGATGGTGGGTGGCGGTATGCATGCCTGAGGCAAGGATTAGCTCCGAAGGGAGAGCCTGTGGATACTCTCACTTGAGAGAGAGTGGTGACGTTTTTGTTGTTTATTTAGTTTGTATTGTTAACAAGAATCTGGGTTCGAGGCTTAGCCCAACCCAAGGGGTTGTCCCCATCTCGCATGTTATTTTTCATTGGAGAATTGATGCTTTGGGCGGGCCACTGAAAATGACCGCCCTTAGTCCTTTGTTAATCAAGTGCTTAAAAGCGCATGTAAACGGATGCAGTCCAGTCCAGTCTGAGCTGGGGCTCCATGCTTAGCATGTAATGTGATGCTACTTAGGCACTAACCTGCCCGGTCGATGAGTAAAGTAGTGCAAAGTTTGTTCTTTTGTAAATTCAGTTCTGCTTTTTCCAGTTTAACTCTCTGTATATGTATATTGTAAAATTATGCTCTGCTGTCATCATCTACAAGCTCGCCTCCTGTTCATCTTCCAAGCCGAACGACACTAGAGGAAGGGTTTGTGAACCATCCTCGAAGAAACGGACGACTATTGAAATTCTACTGCATACACGCTCAGGACGACATCGTTCGCGAAGAGGGCCTTCAGCGCCGAAGCCCGACGGCGTGCAGCTTCTGCCAGCAACCGCTCGAGCCCAACTCTGGAGCCACTCCATCGCCCCCATGAAGTCGTCGGCACGTAAGCTCGGACGCCCCAGCCTCTGATGTATAATTTTAATAATGTGTAATTATTGAATATACCTGTTTGTTTAAACTGAGCCATACGGTGTCTCTTTGCCTCTCCGTCCCGTGTGGACCTGCGCATTATGGGGGTCATCACACAAGCTACGTTGATGAGAATGGCCCCCTCGATTTCGTTGACAATTCTTGATGCGCCGGAAGGGCGAAGGGATGCTCGCTGCTATCACAATAAGACAACCTTGATCTTGAGGGGACACCAAAATCTAACGATGCAATAGACCTGCGTGACAGAGAGTGGCCAGTACGTGGCCATGACATGGCTCCAACTGCGACGACAGTTCAGATTCCGTGGCTTTTTGAAGGCTGAGATGAACGATGCTGCGCCCCTAGCTGAAGCCAACCAAGCTACGTTGATGAGAATGGCTCCCTCGATTTCGCTGACACTTCTTGACGATACGGGAGGGCGAATGGATGCACGCTGCGATCACAATCAGGATAATGTTGATCTTGAGGGGACACCGAAAGCAAACGATGCAATAGACCTGCTCTACAGAGAGCGGTCAGTACGTGGTCATGATATGGCGCCAACTGCGACGACTGTTCTGATTCCGTGGCATTTTGAAGGCCAAGATGAACGATGTTGCGCCCCTAGCTGAAGCCAACCAAGCTACGATGATGAGAATGGCTCCCTCGATTTCGTTGACAATTCTTGATGCGCCGGGAAGGCGAATTGATGCTCGCTGCTATCACAATCAGGACAACCTTGATCTTGAGGGGGACACCGAAAAAAAAACGATGCATGGACCTGCGTGACAGGGAGTGGTCAGTACGTGGCCATTATATGGCGCCAACTGCGACGACTGTTCGGATTCCGTGGTTTTTGAAGGCTAAGATGAACGATGTTGCGCCCCTAGCTGAATCCAACCAAGCTACGTTGATGAGAATGGCCCCCTCGATTTCGCTGACAATTCTTGACGCGAAGGGAGGGTGAAGGGATGTTTTCTGCGATCACAATCAGGACGATCTTGAACTTGCGGGGATACCGTAAGCAAACGACACAATGGACTTAAGTTACAGAGTGTATTTAGTACATGACCATGATATGGCGCCAACTGCAACGACTGTCCGGATTCCGTGGCATCTTGAATGCCAAAATGAACGATGTAGCGCCCCAAGCGGAAGCCAACCAAGCGAAGGTGATGAGAATGGTCCCTCGATTTCGCTGACATTTCTTGATGCGCCGGGAGGGCGAAGGGATGCTCGCTGCGATTACAATCAGAACAATCTTGATCTTGAGGGGGACACCGAAAACAAACGATGCAATAGACCTGCGTGACAGAGAGTGGTCAGTACATGGCCATGGTATGAGGGCAACTCCGACGACTGTGCGGATTCCGTGGCTTTTTGAAGGCCAAGATGTACGATGTTGCGCCCCTAGCTGAAGCCAACCAAGCTAAGTTGATGAGAATAGCTCCCTCGATTTCGTTGACCATTTTTGATGCGCCGGGAGGGCGAATGGATGCTCGCTGCGATCACAATCAGGACAACCTTGATCTTGAGGGGGACACCGAAAACAAACGATGCTATAGACCTGCGTGACAGAGAGTGGTCAGTACGTGGCCATGATATGGCGCCAACTGCGACGACTGTGCGGATTCCGTGGCTTTTTGAAGGCCAAGATGTACGATGTTGCGCCCCTAGCTGAAGCCAACCAAGCTACGTTGATGAGAATGGCCCCCTCGATTTCGTTGACAATTCTTGATGCGCCGGAAGGGCGAAGGGATGCTCGCTGCTATCACAATAAGACAACCTTGATCTTGAGGGGACACCAAAAGCTAACGATGCAATAGACCTGCGTGACAGAGAGTGGCCAGTACGTGGCCATGACATGGCGCCAACTGCGACGACAGTTCAGATTCCGTGGCTTTTTGAAGGCTGAGATGAACGATGCTGCGCCCCTAGCTGAAGCCAACCAAGCTACGTTGATGAGAATGGCTCCCTCGATTTCGTTGACAATTCTTGATGCGCCGGGAGGGCGAAGGATTGCTCGCTGATATTACAATCAGGACAACCTTGATCTTGAGGGGGACACAGAAAGCAAACGATGCAATAGACCTGCGTGACAGAGAGTGGTCAGTACGTGGCCATGATATGGCACCAACTGCGACGACTGTGCGGATTCCTTGGCTTTTTGAAGGCCAAGATGTACGATGTTGCGCCCCCAGCTGAAGCCAACCAAGCTACGTTGATGAGAATGGCGCCCTCGATTTCGTTGACAATTCCTGATGCGCCGGAAGGGCGAATTGATGCGCGCTGCTATCACAATCAGGACAACCTTGATCTTGAGGGGACACCGAAGCAAACGATGCAATAGACCTGCATGACAGAGAGTGGTCAGTACGTGGTCATGATATGGCGCCAACTGCGACGACTGTTCTGATTCCGTGGTTTTTGAAGGCCAAGATGAACGATGTATGGCCCCAAGCTATTGCCAACCAAGCTACGTTGATAAGAATGGCTCCCTCGATTTCGTTGACAATTCTTGATGCGCCGGGAGGGCGAAGGGATACTCGCTGCGATCACAATCAGGACAACCTTGATCTTGAGGGGGACACCAAAAACAAACGATGCTACACACCTGCGTGACAGAGAGTGGTCAGTGCGTGGCCATGATATGGCGCCAACTGCGACGACTGTGCTGATTCCGTGGCTTTTTGAAGGCCAAGATGTACGGTGTTGCGCCCCTAGCTGAAGCCAACGAAGCTACATTGATGAGAATGGCCCCCTCGATTTCGTTGACAATTCTTGATGCGCCGGAAGGGCGAAGAGATGCTCGCTGCTATCACAATCAGGACAACCTTGATCTTGAGGGGACACCAAAAGCGAACGATGCAATAGACCTGCGTGACAAAGAGTGGTCATTACGTGGTCATGATATGGCGCCAACTGCGACGACTCTGCGGATTCCGTGGCTTTTTGAAGGCCAAGATGTGCGATGTTGCGCCACTAGCTGAAGCCAACCAAGCTACGTTGATGAGAATGGCCCCCTCGATTTCGTTGACAATTCTTGATGCGCCGGAAGGGCGAAGGGATGCTCGCTGCTATCACAATCAGGACAACCTTGATGTTGAGGGGACACCAAAAGCTAACGATGCAATAGACCTGCGTGACAGAGAGTGGTCAGTACGTGGTCATGATATGGCGCCAACTGCGACGACTGTGCGGATACAGTGGCTTTTTCAAGGCCAAGATGTACGATGTTGCCCCCCTAGCTGAAGCCAACCAAGCTACGTTGATGAGAATGGCCCCCTCGATTTCGCTGACACTTCTTGACGATACGGGAGGGCGAATGGATGCACGCTGCGATCACAATCAGGATAATCTTGATCTTGAGGGGACACCGAAAGCAAACGATGCAATAGACCTGCTTTACAGAGAGTGGTCAGTACGTGGTCATGATATGGCGCCAACTGCGACGACTGTTCTGATTCTGTGGCATTTTGAAGGCAGAGATGAACGATGTTGCGCCCCTAGCTGAAGCCAACCAAGCTACGATGATGAGAATGGCTCCCTCGATTTCGTTGACAATTCTTGATGCGCCGGGAGGGCGAATTGATGCTCGCTGCTATCACAATCAGGACAACCTTGATCTTGAGGGGGACACCGAAAAAAACGATGCATGGACCTGCGTGACAGAGAGTGGTCAGTACGTGGCCATTATATGGCGCCAACTGCGACGACTGTTCGGATTCTGTGGTTTTTGAAGGCTAAGATGAACGATGTTGCGCCCCTAGCTGAATCCAACCAAGCTACGTTGATGAGAATGGCCCCCTCGATTTCGCTGACAATTCTTGACGCGAAGGGAGGGGGAAGGGATGTTTTCTGCGATCACAGTCAGGACGATCTTGAACTTGCGGGGATACCGTAAGCAAACGACACAATGGACTTAAGTTACAGAGTGTATGTAGTACATGACCATGATATGGCGCCAACTGCAACGACTGTCCGGATTCCGTGGCATCTTGAATGCCAAAATGAACGATGTAGCGCCCCAAGCGGAAGCCAACCAAGCGAAGGTGATGAGAATGGTCCCCTCGATTTCGCTGACATTTCTTGATGCGCCGGGAGGGCGAAGGGATGCTCGCTGCGATTACAATCAGAACAATCTTGATCTTGAGGGGGACACCGAAAACAAACGATGCAATAGACCTGCGTGACAGGGAGTGGTCAGTACGTGGCCATTATATGGCGCCAACTGCGACGACTGTTCGGATTCCGTGGTTTTTGAAGGCTAAGATGAACGATTTTGCGCCCCTAGCTGAATCCAACCAAGCTACGTTGATGAGAATGGCCCCCTCGATTTCGCTGACAATTCTTGACGCGAAGGGAGGGTGAAGGGATGTTTTCTGCGATCACAATCAGGACGATCTTGAACTTGCGGGGATACCGTAAGCAAACAACACAATGGACTTAAGTTACAGAGTGTATTTAGTACATGACCATGATATGGCGCCAACTTCGACGACTGTGCGGATTCCGTGGCTTTTTGAAGGCCAAGATGTACGATGTTGCGCCCCTAGCTGAAGCCAACCAAGCTTAGTTGATGAGAATAGCTCCCTCGATTTCGTTGACCATTTTTGATGCGCCGGGAGGGCGAATGGATGCTCGCTGCGATCACAATCAGGACAACCTTGATCTTGAGGGGGACACCGAAAACAAACGATGCTATAGACCTGCGTGACAGAGAGTGGTCAGTACGTGGCCATGATATGGCGCCAACTGCGACGAATGTGCGGATTCCGTGGCTTTTTGAAGGCCAAGATGTACGATGTTGCGCCCCTAGCTGAAGCCAACCAAGCTACGTTGATGAGAATGGCCCCCTCGATTTCGTTGACAATTCTTGATGCGCCGGAAGGGCGAAGGGATGCTCGCTGCTATCACAATAAGACAACCTTGATCTTGAGGGGACACCAAAAGCTAACGATGCAATAGACCTGCGTGACAGAGAGTGGCCAGTACGTGGCCATGACATGGCGCCAACTGCGACGACAGTTCAGATTCCGTGGCTTTTTGAAGGCTGAGATGAACGATGCTGCGCCCCTAGCTGAAGCCAACCAAGCTACGTTGATGAGAATGGCTCCCTCGATTTCGTTGACAATTCTTGATGCGCCGGGAGGGCGAAGGATTGCTCGCTGATATCACAATCAGGACAACCTTGATCATGAGGGGGACACAGAAAGCAAACGATGCTATAGACCTGCGTGACAGAGCGTGGTCAGTACGTGGCCATGATATGGCGCCAACTGCGACGACTGTGCGGATTCCGTGGCTTTTTGAAGGCCAAGATGTACGATGTTGCGCTCCTAGCTGAAGCCAACCAGGCTACGTTGATGAGAATGGCCCCCTCGATTTCGTTGACAATTCGTGATGCGCCGGAAGGGCGAAGGGATGCTCGCTGCTATAACAATAAGACAACCTTGATCTTGAGGGGACACCAAAAGCTAACGATGCAATAGACCTGCGTGACAGAGAGTGGCCAGTACGTGGCCATGACATGGCGCCAACTGCGACGACAGTTCAGATTCCGTGGCTTTTTGAAGGCTGAGATGAACGATGCTGCGCCCCTAGCTGAAGCCAACCAAGCTACGTTGATGAGAATGGCTCCCTCGATTTCGTTGACAATTCTTGATGCGCCGGGAGGGCGAAGGATTGCTCGCTGATATTACAATCAGGACAACCTTGATCTTGAGGGGCACACCGAAAAAAAACGATGCATGGACCTGCGTGACAGAGAGTGGTCAGTACGTGGCCATTATATGGCGCCAACTGCGACGACTGTTCGGATTCTGTGGTTTTTGAAGGCTAAGATGAACGATGTTGCGCCCCTAGCTGAATCCAACCAAGCTACGTTGATGAGAATGGCCCCCTCGATTTCGCTGACAATTCTTGACGCGAAGGGAGGGGGAAGGGATGTTTTCTGCGATCACAATCAGGACGATCTTGAACTTGCGGGGATACCGTAAGCAAACGACACAATGGACTTAAGTTACAGAGTGTATGTAGTACATGACCATGATATGGCGCCAACTGCAACGACTGTCCGGATTCCGTGGCATCTTGAATGCCAAAATGAACGATGTAGCGCCCCAAGCGGAAGACAACCAAGCGAAGGTGATGAGAATGGTCCCCTCGATTTCGCTGACATTTCTTGATGCGCCGGGAGGGCGAAGGGATGCTCGCTGCGATTACAATCAGAACAATCTTGATCTTGAGGGGGACACCGAAAACAAACGATGCAATAGACCTGCGTGACAGAGAGTGGTCAGTACATGGCCATGGTATGAGGCCAACTCCGACGGCTGTGCGGATTCCGTGGCTTTTTGAAGGCCAAGATGTACGATGTTGCGCCCCTAGCTGAAGCCAACCAAGCTAATTTGATGAGAATAGCTCCCTCGATTTCGTTGACCATTCTTGATGCGCCGGGAGGGCGAATGGATGCTCGCTGCGATCACAATCAGGACAACCTTGATCTTGAGGGGGACAACGAAAACAAACGATGCTATAGACCTGCGTGACAGAGAGTGGTCAGTACGTGGCCATGATATGGCGCCAACTGCGACGACTGTGCGGATTCCATGGTTTTTTGAAGGCCAAGATGTACGATGTTGCGCCCCTAGCTGAAGCCATCCAAGCTACGTTGATGAGAATGGCCCCCTCGATTTCGTTGACAATTCTTGATGCGCCGGAAGGGCGAAGGGATGCTCGCTGCTATCACAATAAGACAACCTTGATCTTGAGGTGACACCAAAAGCTAACGATGCAATAGACCTGCGTGACAGAGAGTGGCCAGTACGTGGCCATGACATGGCGCCAACTGCGACGACAGTTCAGATTCCGTGGCTTTTTGAAGGCTGAGATGAACGATGCTGCGCCCCTAGCTGAAGCCAACCAAGCTACGTTGATGAGAATGGCTCCCTCGATTTCGTTGACAATTCTTGATGCGCCGGGAGGGCTAAGGATTGCTCGCTGATATCACAATCAGGACAACCTTGATCTTGAGGGGGACACAGAAAGCAAACGATGCAATAGACCTGCGTGACAGAGAGTGGTCAGTACGTGGCCATGATATGGCACCAACTGCGACGACTGTGCGGATTCCGTGGCTTTTTGAAGGCCAAGATGTACGATGTTGCGCCCCCAGCTGATGCCAACCAAGCTACGTTGTTGAGAATGGCCCCCTCGATTTCGTTGACAATTCCTGATGCGCCGGAAGGGCGAATTGATGCTCGCTGCTATCACAATCAGGACAACCTTGATCTTGAGGGGACACCGAAGGAAACGATGCAATAGACCTGCATGACAGAGAGTGGTCAGTACGTGGTCATGATATGGCGCCAACTGCGACGACTGTTCTGATTCTGTGGCTTTTTGAAGGCCAAGATGAACGATGTATGGCCCCAAGCTATTGCCGACCAAGCTATGTTTATGAGAATGGGCTCCTCGATTTCGCTGACACTTCTTGACGATACGGGAGGGCGAATGGATGCTCGCTGCGATCACAATCAGGACAATGTTGATCTTGAGGGGGACACTGAAAACAAACGATGCAAAAGGCCTGCGTGAGAGAGAGTGGTCAGTACGCGGCCATGATATGGCGCCAACTTCGACGACTGTGCGGATTCCGTGGCTTTTTGATGGCCAAGATGTACGATGTGTCGCCCCTATCTGAAGACAACCAAGCTACGTTGATGAGAATGCCCCCCTCGATTTCGTTGACAATTCTTGATGCGCCGGAAGGGCGAAGAGATGCTCGCTGCTATCACAATAAAGACAACCTTGATCTTGAGGGGACACCGAAAGCAAACGATGAAATAGACCTGCGTGACAGAGAGTCGTCAGTACGTGGCCTTAATATGGCGCCAACTGCGACGACTGTCCGGATTCCGTGGCTTTTTGAAGGACAAGATGAACGATGTTGCGCGCCTAGCTGATGCCAACCAAGCTACGTAGATGAGAATGGCCCCCTCGATTCCGTTGACAATTCTTGATGCATAGGGAGGGCGAAGGGATCCTAGCCGAGATCACAATAAGGACAATCTTGACCTTGAGGGGACACCGAAGGCAACCGATGGAATTGACCTGCGTGTCAGAGTGTGCCCCGTACATGGCCATGATATGGCGCCAACTGCGACGACTGTGAGTATTCCGTGGCTTTTTGAAGGCGATGAAATACGATGTTGCACCCCCAAGCTGAATCCAACCAAGCTACGTTGATGAGAATGGCCCCCTCGATTTCGTTGACAATTCTTGATGCGCCGGAAGGGCGAAGGGATGCTCGCTGCTATCACAATCAGGACAACCTTGATCTTGAGGGGACACCGAAAGCAAATGATGCAATAGACCTGCGTGACAGAGAGTGGTGAGTACGTGGTCATGATATGGCGCCAACTGCGACGACCTTTCGGACTCCATGGCTTTTTGAAGGCCAAGATGAACGATTAGGGCCCCAAGCGGAGGCCTACTAAGCTACGTTGATGAGAATGGCCCCCTCGATTTCGCTGACACTTCTTGACGATACGGGAGGGCGAATGGATGCACGCCGCGATCACAATCAGGGTAATCTTGATCTTGAGGGGACACCGAAAGCAAACGATGCAATAGACCTGCTTTACAGAGAGTGGTCAGTACGTGGTCATGATATGGCGCCAACTGCGACGACTGTTCTGATTCCGTGGCTTTTTGAAGGCCAAGATGAACGATGTTGCGCCCCTAGCTGAAGCCAACCAAGCTACGATGATGAGAATGGCTCCCTCGATTTCGTTGACAATTCTTGATGCGCCGGGAGGGCGAATTGATGCTCGCTGCTATCACAATCAGGACAACCTTGATCTTGAGGGGGACACCGAAAACAAACGATGCAATATACCTGCGTGACAGAGAGTGGTCAGTACGTGGCCATGATAGGGCGCCAACTGCAACGACTGTCCGGATTCCGTGGCATCTTGAATGCCAAAATGAACAATGTAGCGCCCCAAGCGGAAGCCAACCAAGCGAAGGTGATGAGAATGCTCCCCTCGATTTCGCTGACATTTCTTGATGCGCCGGGAGGGCGAAGGGATGCTCGCTGCGATTACAATCAGAACAATCTTGATCTTGAGGGGGACACCGAAAACAAACGATGCAATAGACCTGCGTGACAGAGAGTGGTCAGCACGTGGCCATGGTATGAGGCCAACTCCGACGACTGTGCGGATTCCGTGGCTTTTTGAAGGCCAAGATGTACGATGTTGCGCCCCTAGCTGAAGCCAACCAAGCTAAGTTGATGAGAATAGCTCCCTCGATTTCGTTGACCATTCTTGATGCGCCGGGAGGGCGAATGGATGCTCGCTGCTATCACAATCAGGACAACCTTGATCTTGAGGGGACACCGAAAGCAAATGATGCAATAGACCTGCGTGACAGAGAGTGGTGAGTACGTGGTCATGATATGGCGCCAACTGCGACGACCTTTCGGACTCCATGGCTTTTTGAAGGCCAAGATGAACGATTAGGGCCCCATGCGGAGGCCTACTAAGCTACGTTGATGAGAATGGCCCCCTCGATTTCGCTGACACTTCTTGACGATACGGGAGGGCGAATGGATGCACGCCGCGATCACAATCAGGGTAATCTTGATCTTGAGGGGACACGGAAAGCAAACGATGCAATAGACCTGCTTTACAGAGAGTGGTCAGTACGTGGTCATGATATGGCGCCAACTGCGACGACTGTTCTGATTCCGTGGCTTTTTGAAGGCCAAGATGAACGATGTTGCGCCCCTAGCTGAAGCCAACCAAGCTACGATGATGAGAATGGCTCCCTCGATTTCGTTGACAATTCTTGATGCGCCGGGAGGGCGAATTGATGCTCGCTGCTATCACAATCAGGACAACCTTGATCTTGAGGGGGACACCGAAAACAAACGATGCAATATACCTGCGTGACAGAGAGTGGTCAGTACGTGGCCATGATAGGGCGCCAACTGCAACGACTGTCCGGATTCCGTGGCATCTTGAATGCCAAAATGAACAATGTAGCGCCCCAACCGGAAGCCAACCAAGCGAAGGTGATGAGAATGGTCCCCTCGATTTCGCTGACATTTCTTGATGCGCCGGGAGGGCGAAGGGATGCTCGCTGCGATTACAATCAGAACAATCTTGATCTTGAGGGGGACACCGAAAACAAACGATGCAATAGACCTGCGTGACAGAGAGTGGTCAGCACGTGGCCATGGTATGAGGCCAACTCCGACGACTGTGCGGATTCCGTGGCTTTTTGAAGGCCAAGATGTACGATGTTGCGCCCCTAGCTGAAGCCAACCAAGCTAAGTTGATGAGAATAGCTCCCTCGATTTCGTTGACCATTCTTGATGCGCCGGGAGGGCGAATGGATGCTCGCTGCGATCACAATCAGGACAACCTTGATCTTGAGGGGGACACCGAAAACAAACGATGCTATAGACCTGCGTGACAGAGAGTGGTCAGTACGTGGCCATGATATGGCGCCAACTGCGACGACTGTGCGGATTCCGTGGTTTTTTGAAGGCCAAGATGTACCATGTTGCGCCCCTAGCTGAAGCCAACCAAGCTACGTTGATGAGAATGGCCCTCTCGATTTCGTCGACAATTCTTGATGCGCCGGAAGCGCGAAGGGATGCTCGCTGCTATCACAATAAGACAACCTTGATCTTGAGGGGACACCAAAAGCGAACGATGCAATAGACCTGCGTGACAAAGGGTGGTCATTACGTGGTCATGATATGGCGCCAACTGCGACGACTGTGCGGATTCCGTGGCTTTTTGAAGGCCAAGATGTGCGATGTTGCGCCACTAGCTGAAGCCAACCAAGCTACGTTGATGAGAATGGCCCCCTCGATTTCGTTGACAATTCTTGATGCGCCGGAAGGGCGAAGGGATGCTCGCTGCTATCACAATCAGGACAACCTTGATGTTGAGGGGACACCAAAAGCTAACGATGCAATAGACCTGCGTGACAGAGAGTGGTCAGTACGTGGTCATGATATGGCGCCAACTGCGACGACTGTGCGGATACAGTGGCTTTTTCAAGGCCAAGATGTACGATGTTGCCCCCCTAGCTGAAGCCAACCAAGCTACGTTGATGAGAATGGCCCCCTCGATTTCGCTGACACTTCTTGACGATACGGGAGGGCGAATGGATGCACGCTGCGATCACAATCAGGATAATCTTGATCTTGAGGGGACACCGAAAGCAAACGATGCAATAGACCTGCTTTACAGAGAGTGGTCAGTACGTGGTCATGATATGGCGCCAACTGCGACGACTGTTCTGATTCTGTGGCATTTTGAAGGCCAAGATGAACGATGTTGCGCCCCTAGCTGAAGCCAACCAAGCTACGATGATGAGAATGGCTCCCTCGATTTCGTTGACAATTCTTGATGCGCCGGGAGGGCGAATTGATGCTCGCTGCTATCACAATCAGGACAACCTTGATCTTGAGGGGGACACCGAAAAAAACGATGCATGGACCTGCGTGACAGAGAGTGGTCAGTACGTGGCCATTATATGGCGCCAACTGCAACGACTGTTCGGATTCTGTGGTTTTTGAAGGCTAAGATGAACGATGTTGCGCCCCTAGCTGAATCCAACCAAGCTACGTTGATGAGAATGGCCCCCTCGATTTCGCTGACAATTCTTGACGCGAAGGGAGGGGGAAGGGATGTTTTCTGCGATCACAATCAGGACGATCTTGAACTTGCGGGGATACCGTAAGCAAACGACACAATGGACTTAAGTTACAGAGTGTATGTAGTACATGACCATGATATGGCGCCAACTGCAACGACTGTCCGGATTCCGTGGCATCTTGAATGCCAAAATGAACGATGTAGCGCCCCAAGCGGAAGCCAACCAAGCGAAGGTGATGAGAATGGTCCCCTCGATTTCGCTGACATTTCTTGATGCGCCGGGAGGGCGAAGGGATGCTCGCTGCGATTACAATCAGAACAATCTTGATCTTGAGGGGGACACCGAAAACAAACGATGCAATAGACCTGCGTGACAGGGAGTGGTCAGTACGTGGCCATTATATGGCGCCAACTGCGACGACTGTTCGGATTCCGTGGTTTTTGAAGGCTAAGATGAACGATGTTGCGCCCCTAGCTGAATCCAACCAAGCTACGTTGATGAGAATGGCCCCCTCGATTTCGCTGACAATTCTTGACGCGAAGGGAGGGTGAAGGGATGTTTTCTGCGATCACAATCAGGATGATCTTGAACTTGCGGGGATACCGTAAGCAAACAACACAATGGACTTAAGTTACAGAGTGTATTTAGTACATGACCATGATATGGCGCCAACTGCAACGACTGTCCGGATTCCGTGGCATCTTGAATGCCAAAATGAACGATGTAGCGCCCCAAGCGGAAGCCAACCAAGCGAAGGTGATGAGAATGGTCCCTCGATTTCGCTGACATTTCTTGATGCGCCGGGAGGGCGAAGGGATGCTCGCTGCGATTACAATCAGAACAATCTTGATCTTGAGGGGGACACCGAAAACAAACGATGCAATAGACCTGCGTGACAGAGAGTGGTCAGTACATGGCCATGGTATGAGGCCAACTCCGACGACTGTGCGGATTCCGTGGCTTTTTGAAGGCCAAGATGTACGATGTTGCGCCCCTAGCTGAAGCCAACCAAGCTAAGTTGATGAGAATAGCTCCCTCGATTTCGTTGACCATTTTTGATGCGCCGGGAGGGCGAATGGATGCTCGCTGCGATCACAATCAGGACAACCTTGATCTTGAGGGGGACACCGAAAACAAACGATGCTATAGACCTGCGTGACAGAGAGTGGTCAGTACGTGGCCATGATATGGCGCCAACTGCGACGACTGTGCGGATTCCGTGGCTTTTTGAAGGCCAAGATGTACGATGTTGCGCCCCTAGCTGAAGCCAACCAAGCTACGTTGATGAGAATGGCCCCCTCGATTTCGTTGACAATTCTTGATGCGCCGGAAGGGCGAAGGGATGCTCGCTGCTATCACAATAAGACAACCTTGATCTTGAGGGGACACCAAAAGCTAACGATGCAATAGACCTGCGTGACAGAGAGTGGCCAGTACGTGGCCATGACATGGCGCCAACTGCGACGACAGTTCAGATTCCGTGGCTTTTTGAAGGCTGAGATGAACGATGCTGCGCCCCTAGCTGAAGCCAACCAAGCTACGTTGATGAGAATGGCTCCCTCGATTTCGTTGACAATTCTTGATGCGCCGGGAGGGCGAAGGATTGCTCGCTGATATCACAATCAGGACAACCTTGATCTTGAGGGGGACACAGAAAGCAAACGATGCTATAGACCTGCGTGACAGAGCGTGGTCAGTACGTGGCCATGATATGGCGCCAACTGCGACGACTGTGCGGATGCCGTGGCTTTTTGAAGGCCAAGATGTACGATGTTGCGCTCCTAGCTGAAGCCAACCAGGCTACGTTGATGAGAATGGCCCCCTCGATTTCGTTGACAATTCGTGATGCGCCGGAAGGGCGAAGGGATGCTCGCTGCTATAACAATAAGACAACCTTGATCTTGAGGGGACACCAAAAGCTAACGATGCAATAGACCTGCGTGACAGAGAGTGGCCAGTACGTGGCCATGACATGGCGCCAACTGCGACGACAGTTCAGATTCTGTGGCTTTTTGAAGGCTGAGATGAACGATGCTGCGCCCCTAGCTGAAGCCAACCAAGCTACGTTGATGAGAATGGCTCCCTCGATTTCGTTGACAATTCTTGATGCGCCGGGAGGGCGAAGGATTGCTCGCTGATATTACAATCAGGACAACCTTGATCTTGAGGGGGACACAGAAAGCAAACGATGCAATAGACCTGCGTGACAGAGAGTGGTCAGTACGTGGCCATGATATGGCACCAACTGCGACGACTGTGCGGATTCCGTGGCTTTTTGAAGGCCAAGATGTACGATGTTGCGCCCCCAGCTGAAGCCAACCAAGCTACGTTGATGAGAATGGCGCCCTCGATTTCGTTGACAATTCCTGATGCGCCGGAAGGGCGAATTGATGCTCGCTGCTATCACAATCAGGACAACCTTGATCATGAGGGGACACCGAAGCAAACGATGCAATAGACCTGCATGACAGAGAGTGGTCAGTACGTGGTCATGATATGGCGCCAACTGCGACGACTGTTCTGATTCCGTGGTTTTTGAAGGCCAAGATGAACGATGTATGGCCCCAAGCTATTGCCAACCAAGCTACGTTGATAAGACTGGCTCCCTCGATTTCGTTGACAATTCTTGATGCGCCGGGAGGGCGAAGGGATACTCGCTGCGATCACAATCAGGACAACCTTGATCTTGAGGGGGACACCAAAAACAAACGATGCTATACACCTGCGTGACAGAGAGTGGTCAGTGCGTGGCCATGATATGGCGCCAACTGCGACGACTGTGCTGATTCCGTGGCTTTTTGAAGGCCAAGATGTACGGTGTTGCGCCCCTAGCTGAAGCCAACCAAGCTACGTTGATGAGAATGGCCCCCTCGATTTCGTTGACAATTCTTGATGCGCCGGAAGGGCGAAGAGATGCTCGCTGCTATCACAATCAGGACAACCTTGATCTTGAGGGGACACCAAAAGCGAACGATGCAATAGACCTGCGTGACAAAGGGTGGTCATTACGTGGTCATGATATGGCGCCAACTGCGACGACTGTGCGGATTCCGTGGCTTTTTGAAGGCCAAGATGTGCGATGTTGCGCCACTAGCTGAAGCCAACCAAGCTACGTTGATGAGAATGGCCCCCTCGATTTCGTTGACAATTCTTGATGCGCCGGAAGGGCGAAGGGATGCTCGCTGCTATCACAATCAGGACAACCTTGATGTTGAGGGGACACCAAAAGCTAACGATGCAATAGACCTGCGTGACAGAGAGTGGTCAGTACGTGGTCATGATATGGCGCCAACTGCGACGACTGTGCGGATACAGTGGCTTTTTCAAGGCCAAGATGTACGATGTTGCCCCCCTAGCTGAAGCCAACCAAGCTACGTTGATGAGAATGGCCCCCTCGATTTCGCTGACACTTCTTGACGATACGGGAGGGCGAATGGATGCACGCTGCGATCACAATCAAGATAATCTTGATCTTGAGGGGACACCGAAAGCAAACGATGCAATAGACCTGCTTTACAGAGAGTGGTCAGTACGTGGTCATGATATGGCGCCAACTGCGACGACTGTTCTGATTCCGTGGCATTTTGAAGGCCAAGATGAACGATGTTGCGCCCCTAGCTGAAGCCAACCAAGCTACGATGATGAGAATGGCTCCCTCGATTTCGTTGACAATTCTTGATGCGCCGGGAGGGCGAATTGATGCTCGCTGCTATCACAATCAGGACAACCTTGATCTTGAGGGGCACACCGAAAAAAAACGATGCATGGACCTGCGTGACAGAGAGTGGTCAGTACGTGGCCATTATATGGCGCCAACTGCGACGACTGTTCGGATTCTGTGGTTTTTGAAGGCTAAGATGAACGATGTTGCGCCCCTAGCTGAATCCAACCAAGCTACGTTGATGAGAATGGCCCCCTCGATTTCGCTGACAATTCTTGACGCGAAGGGAGGGGGAAGGGATGTTTTCTGCGATCACAATCAGGACGATCTTGAACTTGCGGGGATACCGTAAGCAAACGACACAATGGACTTAAGTTACAGAGTGTATGTAGTACATGACCATGATATGGCGCCAACTGCAACGACTGTCCGGATTCCGTGGCATCTTGAATGCCAAAATGAACGATGTAGCGCCCCAAGCGGAAGCCAACCAAGCGAAGGTGATGAGAATGGTCCCCTCGATTTCGCTGACATTTCTTGATGCGCCGGGAGGGCGAAGGGATGCTCGCTGCGATTACAATCAGAACAATCTTGATCTTGAGGGGGACACCGAAAACAAACGATGCAATAGACCTGCGTGACAGAGAGTGGTCAGTACATGGCCATGGTATGAGGCCAACTCCGACGACTGTGCGGATTCCGTGGCTTTTTGAAGGCCAAGATGTACGATGTTGCGCCCCTAGCTGAAGCCAACCAAGCTAAGTTGATGAGAATAGCTCCCTCGATTTCGTTGACCATTCTTGATGCGCCGGGAGGGCGAATGGATGCTCGCTGCGATCACAATCAGGACAACCTTGATCTTGAGGGGGACACCGAAAACAAACGATGCTATAGACCTGCGTGACAGAGAGTGGTCAGTACGTGGCCATGATATGGCGCCAACTGCGACGACTGTGCGGATTCCATGGTTTTTTGAAGGCCAAGATGTACGATGTTGCGCCCCTAGCTGAAGCCAACCAAGCTACGTTGATGAGAATGGCCCCCTCGATTTCGTTGACAATTCTTGATGCGCCGGAAGGGCGAAGGGATGCTCGCTGCTATCACAATAAGACAACCTTGATCTTGAGGTGACACCAAAAGCTAACGATGCAATAGACCTGCGTGACAGAGAGTGGCCAGTACGTGGCCATGACATGGCGCCAACTGCGACGACAGTTCAGATTCCGTGGCTTTTTGAAGGCTGAGATGAACGATGCTGCGCCCCTAGCTGAAGCCAACCAAGCTACGTTGATGAGAATGGCTCCCTCGATTTCGTTGACAATTCTTGATGCGCCGGGAGGGCTAAGGATTGCTCGCTGATATCACAATCAGGACAACCTTGATCTTGAGGGGGACACAGAAAGCAAACGATGCAATAGACCTGCGTGACAGAGAGCGGTCAGTACGTGGCCATGATATGGCACCAACTGCGACGACTGTGCGGATTCCGTGGCTTTTTGAAGGCCAAGATGTACGATGTTGCGCCCCCAGCTGAAGCCAACCAAGCTACGTTGATGAGAATGGCCCCCTCGATTTCGTTGACAATTCCTGATGCGCCGGAAGGGCGAATTGATGCTCGCTGCTATCACAATCAGGACAACCTTGATCTTGAGGGGACACCGAAGCAAACGATGCAATAGACCTGCATGACAGAGAGTGGTCAGTACGTGGTCATGATATGGCGCCAACTGCGACGACTGTTCTGATTCCGTGGCTTTTTGAAGGCCAAGATGAACGATGTATGGCCCCAAGCTATTGCCGACCAAGCTATGTTTATGAGAATGGGCTCCTCGATTTCGCTGACACTTCTTGACGATACGGGAGGGCGAATGGATGCTCGCTGCGATCACAATCAGGACAATGTTGATCTTGAGGGGGACACTGAAAACAAACGATGCAAAAGGCCTGCGTGAGAGAGAGTGGTCAGTACGCGGCCATGATATGGCGCCAACTTCGACGACTGTGCGGATTCCGTGGCTTTTTGATGGCCAAGATGTACGATGTGTCGCCCCTATCTGAAGACAACCAAGCTACGTTGATGAGAATGCCCCCCTCGATTTCGTTGACAATTCTTGATGCGCCGGAAGGGCGAAGAGATGCTCGCTGCTATCACAATAAAGACAACCTTGATCTTGAGGGGACACCGAAAGCAAACGATGAAATAGACCTGCGTGACAGAGAGTCGTCAGTACGTGGCCTTAATATGGCGCCAACTGCGACGACTGTCCGGATTCCGTGGCTTTTTGAAGGACAAGATGAACGATGTTGCGCGCCTAGCTGATGCCAACCAAGCTACGTAGATGAGAATGGCCCCCTCGATTCCGTTGACAATTCTTGATGCATAGGGAGGGCGAAGGGATCCTAGCCGAGATCACAATAAGGACAATCTTGACCTTGAGGGGACACCGAAGGCAACCGATGGAATTGACCTGCGTGTCAGAGTGTGCCCCGTACATGGCCATGATATGGCGCCAACTGCGACGACTGTGAGTATTTCGTGGCTTTTTGAAGGCGAAGAAATACGATGTTGCACCCCCAAGCTGAATCCAACCAAGCTACGTTGATGAGAATGGCCCCCTCGATTTCGTTGACAATTCTTGATGCGCCGGAAGGGCGAAGGGATGCTCGCTGCTATCACAATCAGGACAACCTTGATCTTGAGGGGACACCGAAAGCAAATGATGCAATAGACCTGCGTGACAGAGAGTGGTGAGTACGTGGTCATGATATGGCGCCAACTGCGACGACCTTTCGGACTCCATCGCTTTTTGAAGGCCAAGATGAACGATTAGGGCCCCAAGCGGAGGCCTACTAAGCTACGTTGATGAGAATGGCCCCCTCGATTTCGCTGACACTTCTTGACGATACGGGAGGGCGAATGGATGCACGCTGCGATCACAATCAGGGTAATCTTGATCTTGAGGGGACACCGAAAGCAAACGATGCAATAGACCTGCTTTACAGAGAGTGGTCAGTACGTGGTCATGATATGGCGCCAACTGCGACGACTGTTCTGATTCCGTGGCTTTTTGAAGGCCAAGATGAACGATGTTGCGCCCCTAGCTGAAGCCAACCAAGCTACGATGATGAGAATCGCTCCCTCGATTTCATTGACAATTCTTGATGCGCCGGGAGGGCGAATTGATGCTCGCTGCTATCACAATCAGGACAACCTTGATCTTGAGGGGGACACGGAAAACAAACGATGCAATATACCTGCGTGACAGAGAGTGGTCAGTACGTGGCCATGATAGGGCGCCAACTGCAACGACTGTCCGGATTCCGTGGCATCTTGAATGCCAAAATGAACGATGTAGCGCCCCAAGCGGAAGCCAACCAAGCGAAGGTGATGAGAATGGTCCCCTCGATTTCGCTGACATTTCTTGATGCGCCGGGAGGGCGAAGGGATGCTCGCTGCGATTACAATCAGAACAATCTTGATCTTGAGGGGGACACCGAAAACAAACGATGCAATAGACCTGCGTGACAGAGAGTGGTCAGTACGTGGCCATGGTATGAGGCGAACTCCGACGACTGTGCGGATTCCGTGGCTTTTTGAAGGCCAAGATGTACGATGTTGCGCCCCTAGCTGAAGCCAACCAAGCTAAGTTGATGAGAATAGCTCCCTCGATTTCGTTGACCATTCTTGATGCGCCGGGAGGGCGAATGGATGCTCGCTACGATCACAATCAGGACAACCTTGATCTTGAGGGGGACACCGAAAACAAACGATGCTATAGACCTGCGTGACAGAGAGTGGTCAGTACGTGGCCATGATATGGCGCCAACTGCGACGACTGTGCGGATTCCGTGGTTTTTTGAAGGCCAAGATGTACGATGTTGCGCCCCTAGCTGAAGCCAACCAAGCTACGTTGATGAGAATGGCCCCCTCGATTTCGTCGACAATTCTTGATGCGCCGGAAGCGCGAAGGGATGCTCGCTGCTATCACAATAAGACAACCTTGATCTTGAGGGGACACCAAAAGCTAACGATGCAATAGACCTGCGTGACAGAGAGTGGTCAGTACGTGGCCATGACATGGCGCCAACTGCGACGACAGTTCAGATTCCGTGGCTTTTTGAAGGCTGAGATGAACGATGCTGCGCCCCTAGCTGAAGCCAACCAAGCTACGTTGATGAGAATGGCTCCCTCGATTTCGTTGACAATTCTTGATGCGCCGGGAGGGCGAAGGATTGCTCGCTGATATCACAATCAGGACAACCTTGATCTTGAGGGGGACAGAGAAAGCAAACGATGCAATAGACCTGCGTGACAGAGAGTGGTCAGTACGTGGCCATGATATGGCACCAACTGCGACGACTGTGCGGATTCCGTGGCTTTTTGAAGGCCAAGATGTACGATGTTGCGCCCCCAGCTGAAGCCAACCAAGCTACGTTGATGAGAATGGCCCCCTCGATTTCGTTGACAATTCCTGATGCGCCGGAAGGGCGAATTGATGCTCGCTGCTATCACAATCAGGACAACCTTGATCTTGAGGGGACACCGAAGCAAACGATGCAATAGACCTGCATGACAGAGAGTGGTCAGTACGTGGTCATGATATGGCGCCAACTGCGACGACTGTTCTGATTCCGTGGCTTTTTGAAGGCCAAGATGAACGATGTATGGCCCCAAGCTATTGCCGACCAAGCTATGTTTGTGAGAATGGGCTCCTCGATTTCGCTGCCACTTCTTGACGATACGGGAGGGCGAATGGATGCTCGCTGCGATCACAATCAGGACAATGTTGATCTTGAGGGGGACACTGAAAACAAACGATGCAAAAGGCCTGCGTGAGAGAGAGTGGTCAGTACGCGGCCATGATATGGCGCCAACTTCGACGACTGTGCGGATTCCGTGGCTTTTTGATGGCCAAGATGTACGATGTGTCGCCCCTATCTGAAGACAACCAAGCTACGTTGATGAGAATGCCCCCCTCGATTTCGTTGACAATTCTTGATGCGCCTGAAGGGCGAAGAGATGCTCGCTGCTATCACAATAAAGACAACCTTGATCTTGAGGGGACACCGAAAGCAAACGATGAAATAGACCTGCGTGACAGAGAGTCGTCAGTACGTGGCCTTAATATGGCGCCAACTGCGACGACTGCCCGGATTCCGTGGCTTTTTGAAGGACAAGATGAACGATGTTGCGCGCCTAGCTGATGCCAACCAAGCTACGTAGATGAGAATGGCCCCCTCGATTCCGTTGACAATTCTTGATGCATAGGGAGGGCGAAGGGATCCTAGCCGAGATCACAATAAGGACAATCTTGACCTTGAGGGGACACCGAAGGCAACCGATGGAATTGACCTGCGTGTCAGAGTGTGTCCCGTACATGGCCATGATATGGCGCCAACTGCGACGACTGTGCGTATTCCGTGGCTTTTTGAAGGCGAAGAAATACGATGTTGCACCCCCAAGCTGAATCCAACCAAGCTACGTTGATGAGAATGGCCCCCTCGATTTCGTTGACAATTCTTGATGCGCCGGAAGGGCGAAGGGATGCTCGCTGCTATCACAATCATGACAACCTTGATCTTGAGGGGACACCGAAAGCAAATGATGCAATAGACCTGCGTGACAGAGAGTGGTGAGTACGTGGTCATGATATGGCGCCAACTGCGACGACCTTTCGGACTCCATGGCTTTTTGAAGGCCAAGATGAACGATTAGGGCCCCCAGCTGAAGCCAACCAAGCTACGTTGATGAGAATGGCCCCCTCGATTTCGTTGACAATTCCTGATGCGCCGGAAGGGCGAATTGATGCTCGCTGCTATCACAATCAGGACAACCTTGATCTTGAGGGGACACCGAAGCAAACGATGCAATAGACCTGCATGACAGAGAGTGGTCAGTACGTGGTCATGATATGGCGCCAACTGCGACGACTGTTCTGATTCCGTGGGTTTTTGATGGCCAAGATGAACGATGTATGGCCCCAAGCTATTGCCGACCAAGCTATGTTTGTGAGAATGGGCTCCTCGATTTCGCTGCCACTTCTTGACGATACGGGAGGGCGAATGGATGCTCGCTGCGATCACAATCAGGACAATGTTGATCTTGAGGGGGACACTGAAAACAAACGATGCAAAAGGCCTGCGTGAGAGAGAGTGGTCAGTACGCGGCCATGATATGGCGCCAACTTCGACGACTGTGCGGATTCCGTGGCTTTTTGATGGCCAAGATGTACGATGTGTCGCCCCTATCTGAAGACAACCAAGCTACGTTGATGAGAATGCCCCCCTCGATTTCGTTGACAATTCTTGATGCGCCTGAAGGGCGAAGAGATGCTCGCTGCTATCACAATAAAGACAACCTTGATCTTGAGGGGACACCGAAAGCAAACGATGAAATAGACCTGCGTGACAGAGAGTCGTCAGTACGTGGCCTTAATATGGCGCCAACTGCGACGACTGCCCGGATTCCGTGGCTTTTTGAAGGACAAGATGAACGATGTTGCGCGCCTAGCTGATGCCAACCAAGCTACGTAGATGAGAATGGCCCCCTCGATTCCGTTGACAATTCTTGATGCATAGGGAGGGCGAAGGGATCCTAGCCGAGATCACAATAAGGACAATCTTGACCTTGAGGGGACACCGAAGGCAACCGATGGAATTGACCTGCGTGTCAGAGTGTGTCCCGTACATGGCCATGATATGGCGCCAACTGCGACGACTGTGCGTATTCCGTGGCTTTTTGAAGGCGAAGAAATACGATGTTGCACCCCCAAGCTGAATCCAACCAAGCTACGTTGATGAGAATGGCCCCCTCGATTTCGTTGACAATTCTTGATGCGCCGGAAGGGCGAAGGGATGCTCGCTGCTATCACAATCATGACAACCTTGATCTTGAGGGGACACCGAAAGCAAATGATGCAATAGACCTGCGTGACAGAGAGTGGTGAGTACGTGGTCATGATATGGCGCCAACTGCGACGACCTTTCGGACTCCATGGCTTTTTGAAGGCCAAGATGAACGATTAGGGCCCCTAGCTGAAGCCAACCAAGCTACGTTGATGAGAATGGCTCCCTCGATTTCGTTGACAATTCTTGATGCGCCGGGAGGGCTAAGGATTGCTCGCTGATATCACAATCAGGACAACCTTGATCTTGAGGGGGACACAGAAAGCAAACGATGCAATAGACCTGCGTGACAGAGAGTGGTCAGTACGTGGCCATGATATGGCACCAACTGCGACGACTGTGCGGATTCCGTGGCTTTTTGAAGGCCAAGATGTACGATGTTGCGCCCCCAGCTGAAGCCAACCAAGCTACGTTGATGAGAATGGCCCCCTCGATTTCGTTGACAATTCCTGATGCGCCGGAAGGGCGAATTGATGCTCGCTGCTATCACAATCAGGACAACCTTGATCTTGAGGGGACACCGAAGCAAACGATGCAATAGACCTGCATGACAGAGAGTGGTCAGTACGTGGTCATGATATGGCGCCAACTGCGACGACTGTTCTGATTCCGTGGCTTTTTGAAGGCCAAGATGAACGATGTATGGCCCCAAGCTATTGCCGACCAAGCTATGTTTATGAGAATGGGCTCCTCGATTTCGCTGACACTTCTTGACGATACGGGAGGGCGAATGGATGCTCGCTGCGATCACAATCAGGACAATGTTGATCTTGAGGGGGACACTGAAAACAAACGATGCAAAAGGCCTGCGTGAGAGAGAGTGGTCAGTACGCGGCCATGATATGGCGCCAACTTCGACGACTGTGCGGATTCCGTGGCTTTTTGATGGCCAAGATGTACGATGTGTCGCCCCTATCTGAAGACAACCAAGCTACGTTGATGAGAATGCCCCCCTCGATTTCGTTGACAATTCTTGATGCGCCGGAAGGGCGAAGAGATGCTCGCTGCTATCACAATAAAGACAACCTTGATCTTGAGGGGACACCGAAAGCAAACGATGAAATAGACCTGCGTGACAGAGAGTCGTCAGTACGTGGCCTTAATATGGCGCCAACTGCGACGACTGTCCGGATTCCGTGGCTTTTTGAAGGACAAGATGAACGATGTTGCACCCCCAAGCTGAATCCAACCAAGCTACGTTGATGAGAATGGCCCCCTCGATTTCGTTGACAATTCTTGATGCGCCGGAAGGGCGAAGGGATGCTCGCTGCTATCACAATCAGGACAACCTTGATCTTGAGGGGACACCGAAAGCAAATGATGCAATAGACCTGCGTGACAGAGAGTGGTGAGTACGTGGTCATGATATGGCGCCAACTGCGACGACCTTTCGGACTCCATGGCTTTTTGAAGGCCAAGATGAACGATTAGGGCCCCAAGCGGAGGCCTACTAAGCTACGTTGATGAGAATGGCCCCCTCGATTTCGCTGACACTTCTTGACGATACGGGAGGGCGAATGGATGCACGCTGCGATCACAATCAGGGTAATCTTGATCTTGAGGGGACACCGAAAGCAAACGATGCAATAGACCTGCTTTACAGGGAGTGGTCAGTACGTGGTCATGATATGGCGCCAACTGCGACGACTGTTCTGATTCCGTGGCTTTTTGAAGGCCAAGATGAACGATGTTGCGCCCCTAGCTGAAGCCAACCAAGCTACGATGATGAGAATCGCTCCCTCGATTTCGTTGACAATTCTTGATGCGCCGGGAGGGCGAATTGATGCTCGCTGCTATCACAATCAGGACAACCTTGATCTTGAGGGGGACACGGAAAACAAACGATGCAATATACCTGCGTGACAGAGAGTGGTCAGTACGTGGCCATGATAGGGCGCCAACTGCAACGACTGTCCGGATTCCGTGGCATCTTGAATGCGAAAATGAACGATGTAGCGCCCCAAGCGGAAGCCAACCAAGCGAAGGTGATGAGAATGGTCCCCTCGATTTCGCTGACATTTCTTGATGCGCCGGGAGGGCGAAGGGATGCTCGCTGCGATTACAATCAGAACAATCTTGATCTTGAGGGGGACACCGAAAACAAACGATGCAATAGACCTGCGTGACAGAGAGTGGTCAGTACGTGGCCATGGTATGAGGCCAACTCCGACGACTGTGCGGATTCCGTGGCTTTTTGAAGGCCAAGATGTACGATGTTGCGCCCCTAGCTGAAGCCAACCAAGCTAAGTTGATGAGAATAGCTCCCTCGATTTCGTTGACCATTCTTGATGCGCCGGGAGGGCGAATGGATGCTCGCTGCGATCACAATCAGGACAACCTTGATCTTGAGGGGGACACCGAAAACAAACGATGCTGTAGACCTGCGTGACAGAGAGTGGTCAGTACGTGGCCATGATATGGCGCCAACTGCGACGACTGTGCGGATTCCGTGGTTTTTTGAAGGCCAAGATGTACGATGTTGCGCCCCTAGCTGAAGCCAACCAAGCTACGTTGATGAGAATGGCCCCCTCGATTTCGTCGACAATTCTTGATGCGCCGGAAGCGCGAAGGGATGCTCGCTGCTATCACAATAAGACAACCTTGATCTTGAGGGGACACCAAAAGCTAACGATGCAATAGACCTGCGTGACAGAGAGTGGTCAGTACGTGGCCATGACATGGCGCCAACTGCGACGACAGTTCAGATTCCGTGGCTTTTTGAAGGCTGAGATGAACGATGCTGCGCCCCTAGCTGAAGCCAACCAAGCTACGTTGATGAGAATGGCTCCCTCGATTTCGTTGACAATTCTTGATGCGCCGGGAGGGCGAAGGATTGCTCGCTGATATCACAATCAGGACAACCTTGATCTTGAGGGGGACAGAGAAAGCAAACGATGCAATAGACCTGCGTGACAGAGAGTGGTCAGTACGTGGCCATGATATGGCACCAACTGCGACGACTGTGCGGATTCCGTGGCTTTTTGAAGGCCAAGATGTACGATGTTGCGCCCCCAGCTGAAGCCAACCAAGCTACGTTGATGAGAATGGCCCCCTCGATTTCGTTGACAATTCCTGATGCGCCGGAAGGGCGAATTGATGCTCGCTGCTATCACAATCAGGACAACCTTGATCTTGAGGGGACACCGAAGCAAACGATGCAATAGACCTGCATGACAGAGAGTGGTCAGTACGTGGTCATGATATGGCGCCAACTGCGACGACTGTTCTGATTCCGTGGCTTTTTGAAGGCCAAGATGAACGATGTATGGCCCCAAGCTATTGCCGACCAAGCTATGTTTGTGAGAATGGGCTCCTCGATTTCGCTGCCACTTCTTGACGATACGGGAGGGCGAATGGATGCTCGCTGCGATCACAATCAGGACAATGTTGATCTTGAGGGGGACACTGAAAACAAACGATGCAAAAGGCCTGCGTGAGAGAGAGTGGTCAGTACGCGGCCATGATATGGCGCCAACTTCGACGACTGTGCGGATTCCGTGGCTTTTTGATGGCCAAGATGTACGATGTGTCGCCCCTATCTGAAGACAACCAAGCTACGTTGATGAGAATGCCCCCCTCGATTTCGTTGACAATTCTTGATGCGCCGGAAGGGCGAAGAGATGCTCGCTGCTATCACAATAAAGACAACCTTGATCTTGAGGGGACACCGAAAGCAAACGATGAAATAGACCTGCGTGACAGAGAGTCGTCAGTACGTGGCCTTAATATGGCGCCAACTGCGACGACTGCCCGGATTCCGTGGCTTTTTGAAGGACAAGATGAACGATGTTGCGCGCCTAGCTGATGCCAACCAAGCTACGTAGATGAGAATGGCCCCCTCGATTCCGTTGACAATTCTTGATGCATAGGGAGGGCGAAGGGATCCTAGCCGAGATCACAATAAGGACAATCTTGACCTTGAGGGGACACCGAAGGCAACCGATGGAATTGACCTGCGTGTCAGAGTGTGTCCCGTACATGGCCATGATATGGCGCCAACTGCGACGACTGTGCGTATTCCGTGGCTTTTTGAAGGCGAAGAAATACGATGTTGCACCCCCAAGCTGAATCCAACCAAGCTACGTTGATGAGAATGGCCCCCTCGATTTCGTTGACAATTCTTGATGCGCCGGAAGGGCGAAGGGATGCTCGCTGCTATCACAATCATGACAACCTTGATCTTGAGGGGACACCGAAAGCAAATGATGCAATAGACCTGCGTGACAGAGAGTGGTGAGTACGTGGTCATGATATGGCGCCAACTGCGACGACCTTTCGGACTCCATGGCTTTTTGAAGGCCAAGATGAACGATTAGGGCCCCTAGCTGAAGCCAACCAAGCTACGTTGATGAGAATGGCCCCCTTGATTTCGTTGACAATTCTTGGTGCGCCGGAAGGGCGAAGGGATGCTCGCTGCTACCACAATCAGGACAACATTGGTCTTGGGGGGACATCGAAAAAAAACGATGCAATAGACCTGCGTGACAGAGAGTGGTCAGTACGTGGCCATTATATGGCGCCAACTGCGACGACTGTTCGGATTCCGTGGTTTTTGAAGGCTAAGATGAACGATGTTGCGCCCCTAGCTGAATCCAACCAAGCTACGTTGATGAGAATGGCCCCCTCGATTTCGCTGACAATTCTTGACGCGAAGGGAGGGTGAAGGGATGTTTACTGCGATCACAATCAGGACGATCTTGAACTTGCGGGGATACCGTAAGCAAACGACACAATGGACTTAAGTTACAGAGCGTATGTAGTACATGACCATGATATGGCGCCAACTGCAACGACTGTCCGGATTCCGTGGCATTTTGAATGCCAAAATGAACGATGTAGCGCCCCAAGCGGAAGCCAACCAAGCGAAGGTGATGAGAATGGTCCCCTCGATTTCGCTGACATTTCTTGATGCGCCGGGAGGGCGAAGGGATGCTCGCTGCGATTACAATCAGAACAATCTTGATCTTGAGGGGGACACCGAAAACAAACGATGCAATAGACCTGCGTGACAGAGAGTGGTCAGTACATGGCCATGGTATGACGCCAACTCCGACGACTGTGCGGATTCCGTGGCTTTTTGAAGGCCAAGATGTACGATGTTGCGCCCCTAGCTGAAGCCAACCAAGCTACGTTGATGAGAATGGCCCCCTTGATTTCGTTGACAATTCTTGATGCACCGGAAGGGCGAAGGGACGCTCGCTGCTATCACAATAAGACAACCTTGATCTTGAGGGGACACCAAAAGCTAACGATGCAATAGACCTGCGTGACAGAGAGTGGCCAGTACGTGGCCATGACATGGCGCCAACTGCGACGACAGTTCAGATTCCGTGGCTTTTTGAAGGTTGAGATGAACGAAGCGGCGCCCCTAGCTGAAGCCAACCAAGCTACGTTGATGAGAATGGCTCCCTCGATTTCGTTGACAATTCTTGATGCGCCGGGAGGGCCAAGGATTGCTCGCTGATATCACAATCAGGACAACCTTGATCTCGAGGGGGACACAGAAAGCAAACGATGCAATAGACCTGCGTGACAGAGAGTGGTAAGTACGTGGCCATGATATGGCACCAACTGCGACAACTGTGCGGATTCCGTGGCTTTTTGAAGGCCAAGATGTACGATGTTGCGCCCCCAGCTGAAGCCAACCAAGCTACGTTGATGAGAATGGCCCCCTCGATTTCGTTGACAATTCTTGATGCGCCGGAAGGGCGAATTCATGCTCGCTGCTATCACAATCAGGACAACCTTGATCTTGAGGGGACTCCGAAGCAAACGATGCAATAGACCTGCATGACAGAGAGTGGTCAGTACGTGGTCATGATATGGCGCCAACTGCGACGACTGTTCTGATTCCGTGGCTTTTTGAAAGCCAAGATGAACGATGTATGGCCCCAAGCTATTGCCGACCAAGCTATGTTTATAAGAATGGGCTCCTCGATTTCGCTGACACTTCTTGACGATACGGGAGGGCGAATGGATGCTCGCTGCGATCACAATCAGGACAATGTTGATCTTGAGGGAGACACTGAAAACAAACGATGCAAAAGGCCTGCGTGAGAGAGAGTGGTCAGTACGCGGCCATGATATGGCACCAACTTCGACGACTGTGCGGATTCCGTGGCTTTTTGATGGCCAAGATGTACGATGTTGCGCCCCTATCTGAAGCCAACCAAGCTACGTTGATGAGAATGCCCCCCTCGATTTCGTTGACAATTCTTTATGCGCCGGAAGGGCGAAGAGATGCTCGCTGCTATCACAATAAAGACAACCTTGATCTTGAGGGGACACCGAAAGCAAACGATGAAATAGACCTGCGTGAGAGAGTGGTCAGTACGTGGCCTTAATATGGCGCCAACTGCGACGACTGTCCGGATTCCGTGGCTTTTTGAAGGACAAGATGAACGATGTTGCGCGCCTAGCTGATGCCAACCAAGCTACGTAGATGAGAATGGCCCCCTCAATTCCGTTGACAATTCTTGATGCATAGGGAGGGCGAAGGGATCCTAGCCGAGATCACAATAAGGACAATCTTGACCTTGAGGGGACACCGAAGGCAACCGATGGAATTGACCTGCGTGTCAGATTGTGTCCCGTACATGGCCATGATATGGCGCCAACAGCGACGACTGTGCGTATTCCGTGGCTGTTTGAAGGCGAAGAAATACGGTGTTGCACCCCCAAGCTGAATCCAACCAAGCTACGTTGATGAGAAAGGCCCCCTCGATTTCGTTGACAATTCTTGATGCGCCGGAAGGGCGAAGGGATGCTCGCTGCTATCACAATCAGGACAACCTTGATCTTGAGGGGACACCGAAAGAAAATGATGCAATAGACCTGCGTGACAGAGAGTGGTGAGTAGGTGGTCATGATATGGCGCCAACTGCGACGACTTTTCGGACTCCATGCCTTTTTGAAGGCCAAGATGAACGATTAGGGCCCCAAGCGGAGGCCTACTAAGCTACGTTGATGAGAATGGCCCCCTCGATTTCGCTGACACTTCTTGACGATACGGGAGGGCGAATGGATGCACGCTGCGATCACAATCAGGACAATCTTGATCTTGAGGGGACACCGAAATCAAACGATGCAATAGACCTGCTTTACAGAGAGTGGTCAGTACGTGGTCATGATATGGCGCCAACTGCGACGACTGTTCTGATTCCGTGGCTTTTTGAAGGCCAAGATGAACGATGTTGCGCCCCTAGCTGAAGCCAACCAAGCTACGTTGATGAGAATGGCCCCCTTGATTTCTTTGACAATTCTTGGTGCGCCGGAAGGGCGAAGGGATGCTCGCTGCTACCACAATCAGGACAACCTTGACCTTGGGGGGACACCGAAAAAAACGATGCAATAGACCTGCGTGACAGAGAGTGGTCAGTACGTGACCATTATATGGCGCCAACTGCGACGACTGTTCGGAATCCGTGGTTTTTGAAGGCTAAGATGAACGATGTTGCGCCCCTAGCTGAAACCAACCAAGCTACGTTGAGGAGAATGGCCCCCTTGATTTCTTTGACAATTCTTGGTGCGCCGGAAGGGCGAAGGGATGCTCGCTGCTACCACAATCAGGACAACCTTGACCTTGGGGGGACACCGAAAAAAAACGATGCAATAGACCTGCGTGACAGAGAGTGGTCAGTACGTGACCATTATATGGCGCCAACTGCGACGACTGTTCGGAATCCGTGGTTTTTGAAGGCTAAGATGAACGATGTTGCGCCCCTAGCTGAAACCAACCAAGCTACGTTGAGGAGAATGGCCCCCTCGATTTCGCTGACAATTCTTGACGCGAAGGGAGGGTGAAGGGATGTTTACTGTGATCACAATCAGGACGATCTTGAACTTGCGGGGATACCGTAAGCAAACGACACAATGGACTTAAGTTACAGAGTGTATTCAGTACATGACCATGATATGGCGCCAACTGCAACGACTGTCCGGATTCCGTGGCATCTTGAAGGCCAAAATGAACGATGTAGCGCCCCAAGCGGAAGCCTACCTAGCTACGTTGATGAGAATGCCCCCTCAATTTCGCTGACAATTCTTGATGCGCCGGGAGGGCGAAGGGATGCTCGCTGCGATCACAATCAGGAAAACCTTGATCTTGAGGGGGACACCGAAAGCAAACGATGCTAAAGACCTGCGTGACAGAGAGTGGTCAGTACGTGGTCATGATGTGGCGCCAACTGCGACGACTGTGCGGATTCCGTGGTTTTTGAAGGCCAAGATGTACGATGTTCCGCCCCTAGCTGTAGCCAACCAACCTACTTTGATGAGAATGGCCCCCTAGATTTGTTGACAATTCTTTATGCGCCGGTAGGGCGAAGGGATGCTCGCTGCTATCACAATCAGGACAACCTTGATCTTGAGGGGACACCGAAAGCAAACGATGCAATAGACCTGCGTGACAGAGAGTGGTCAGTACGTGGCCATGATATGGCGCCAACTGCGACGACTGTGCGAATTCCGTGGCTTTTTGAAGGCCAATATGTAGGATGTTGCTCCCCTAGCTGAAGCCAACCAAGCTACATTGATGAGAATGGCCCCCTCGATTTCGTTGACAATTCTTGATGCGCCGGGAGGGCAAAGGGATGCTCGCTGCGATCACAATCAGGACAACCTTGATCTTGAGGGGACACCGAAAGCAATCGATGCAATAGACCTGCGTGACAGAGAGTGGTCAGTACATGGTCATGATATGGGGCCAACGGCGACGACTGTTCGAATTCCGTGGCTTTTTGAAGGCCAAGATGTACGATTAGGGCCCCAAGCGGAGGCCTACTAAGCTACGTTGATGAGAATGGCCCCCTCGATTTCGCTGACACTTCTTGACGATACGGGAGGGCGAATGGATGCACGCTGCGATCACAATCAGGGTAATCTTGATCTTGAGGGGACACCGAAAGCAAACGATGCAATAGACCTGCTTTACAGAGAGTGGTCAGTACGTGGTCATGATATGGCGCCAACTGCGACGACTGTGCGGATTCCGTGGTTTTTTGAAGGCCAAGATGTACGATGTTGCGCCCCTAGCTGAAGCCAACCAAGCTACGTTGATGAGAATGGCCCCCTCGATTTCGTCGACAATTCTTGATGCGCCGGAAGCGCGAAGGGATGCTCGCTGCTATCACAATAAGACAACCTTGATCTTGTGGGGACACCAAAAGCTAACGATGCAATAGACCTGCGTGACAGAGAGTGGCCAGTACGTGGCCATGACATGGCGCCAACTGCGACGACAGTTCAGATTCCGTGGCTTTTTGAAGGCTGAGATGAACGATGCTGCGCCCCTAGCTGAAGCCAACCAAGCTACGTTGATGAGAATGGCTCCCTCGATTTCGTTGACAATTCTTGATGCGCCGGGAGGGCGAAGGATTGCTCGCTGATATCACAATCAGGACAACCTTGATCTTGAGGGGGACACAGAAAGCAAACGATGCAATAGACCTGCGTGACAGAGAGTGGTCAGTACGTGGCCATGATATGGCACCAACTGCGACGACTGTGCGGATTCCGTGGCTTTTTGAAGGCCAAGATGTACGATGTTGCGCCCCCAGCTGAAGCCAACCAAGCTACGTTGATGAGAATGGCCCCCTCGATTTCGTTGACAATTCCTGATGCGCCGGAAGGGCGAATTGATGCTCGCTGCTATCACAATCAGGACAACCTTGATCTTGAGGGGACACCGAAGCAAACGATGCAATAGACCTGCATGACAGAGAGTGGTCAGTACGTGGTCATGATATGGCGCCAACTGCGACGACTGTTCTGATTCCGTGGCTTTTTGAAGGCCAAGATGAACGATGTATGGCCCCAAGCTATTGCCGACCAAGCTATGTTTGTGAGAATGGGCTCCTCGATTTCGCTGCCACTTCTTGACGATACGGGAGGGCGAATGGATGCACGCTGCGATCACAATCAGGGCAATCTTGATCTTGAGGGGACACCGAAAGCAAACGATGCAATAGACCTGCGTGACAGAGAGTGGTCAGTACGTGGCCTTGATATGGCGCCAACTGCGACGACTGTCCGGATTCCGTGGCTTTTTGAAGGCCAAGATGAACGATGTTGCGCCTCTAGCTGAAGCCAACCAAGCTACGTTGATGAGAATGGCCCCCTCGATATCGTTGACAATTCTTGATGCGCCGGAAGGGCGAAGGGAGGCTCGCTGCTATTACAATCAGGACAACCTTGATCTTGAGGTTACACCGAAAGCAAACGAGGCAATAGAGCTGCGTGACAGAGAGTGGTCAGTACGTGGTCATATGGCGCCAACTGCGACGACTGTGCGGATTCCTTGGCTTTTTGAATGACAAGATGAACGATGTTGCGCGCCTAGCTGATGCCAACCAAGCTACGTAGATGAGAATGGCCCCCTCGATTCCGTTGACAATTCTTGATGCATAGGGAGGGCGAAGGGATCCTAGCCGAGATCACAATAAGGACAATCTTGACCTTGAGGGGACACCGAAGGCAACCGATGGAATTGACCTGCGTGTCAGATTGTGTCCCGTACATGGCCATGATATGGCGCCAACAGCGACGACTGTGCGTATTCCGTGGCTGTTTGAAGGCGAAGAAATACGGTGTTGCACCCCCAAGCTGAATCCAACCAAGCTACGTTGATGAGAAAGGCCCCCTCGATTTCGTTGACAATTCTTGATGCGCCGGAAGGGCGAAGGGATGCTCGCTGCTATCACAATCAGGACAACCTTGATCTTGAGGGGACACCGAAAGCAAACGAGGCAATAGACCTGCGTGACAGAGAGTGGTCAGTACGTGGTCATATGGCGCCAACTGCGACGACTGTGCGGATTCCTTGGCTTTTTGAAGGCCAAGATGTACGATTGTGCGCCCTAGCTGAAGCCAACCAAGCTACGTTGATGAGAATGGCCCCATCGATTTCGTTGACAATTCTTGATGCGCCGGAAGGGCGAAGGGATGCTCGCTGCTATCACAATCAGGACAACCTTGATCTTGAGGGGACACCGAAAGCAAATGATGCAGTAGACCTGCGTGACAGAGAGTGGTCAGTACGTGGTCATGATATGGGGCCAACGGCGACGACTGTTCGAATTCCGTGGCTTTTTGAAGGCCAAGATGTACGATGTTGCGCCCCTAGCTGAATCCAACCAAGCTACGTTGATGAGAATGGCCCCCTCGATTTCGCTGACAATTCTTGACGCGCAGGGAGGGTGAAGGAATGTTTACTGCGATCACAATCAGGACGATCTTGAACATGAGTCGATACCTTAAGCAAACGACACAATGGACTTAAGTCACAGGTGTATTTAGTACATGATCATGATATGGCGCCAACTGCAACGACTGTCCGGATTCCGTGGCATCTTGAATGCCAAAAAGAACGATGTAGCGCCCCAAGCGAAAGCCAACCAAGCGAAGGTGATTAGAATGGTCCCCTCGATTTCGCTGACATTTCTTGATGCGCCGGGAGGGCGAAGGGATGCTCGCTGCGATTACAATCAGAACAATCTTGATCTTGAGGGGGACACCGAAAACAAACGATGCAATAGACCTGCGTGACAGAGAGTGGTCAGTACATGGCCATGGTATGAGGCCAACTCCGCCGACTGTGCGGATTCCGTGGCATCTTGAAGGCCAAAATGAACGATGTAACGCCCCAAGCGCAAGCCAACCAAGCGAAGGTGATGAGAATGGCCCCCTCAATTACGCTGACACTTCTTGATGCGCCGGGAGGGCGAAGGGATGCTCGCTGCGATTACAATCAGAACAATCTTGATCTTGAAAGGACGCCGGAAGCAACCGATAATATGTACCTAAGTAACAGAGTGTGGTCAGTACACGGCCATGATATGGCGCCAACTCCGACTACTGTGCGGATTCCGTGGCTTTTTGAAGGCCAAGGTGTACGATGTTGCGCCTCTAGCTGAAGCCAACCAAGCTACGTTGATAAGAATGGCTCCCTGGATTTCGTTGACAATTCTTGATGCGCCGGGAGGGCGAAGGGATAATCGCTGCGATCACAATTAGGACAACCTTGATCTTGAAGGGGACACCAAAAACAAACGATGCTATACACCTGCGTGACAGAGAGTGGTCAGTGTGTGGCCATTATATGGCGCCAACTGCGACGACTGTGCTGATTCCGTGGCTTTTTGAAGGCCAAGATGTACGGTGTTGCGCCCCTAGCTGAAGCCAACCAAGCTACGTTGATGAGAATGGCCCCCTCGATTTCGTTGACAATTCTTGATGCGCCGGAAGGGCGAAGGGATGCTCGCTGCTATCACAATCAGGACAACCTTGATCTTGAGGGGACACAGAAAGCAATCGATGCAATAGACCTGCGTGACAGAGAGTGGTCAGTACGTGGCCTTGATATGGCGCCAACTGCGACGACTGTCCGGATTCCGTGGCTTTTTGAAGGCCAAGATGAACGATGTTGCGCCCCTAGCTGAAGCCAACCAAGCTACGTTGAGGCGAAAGGCCCCCTCGATATCGTTGACAATTCTTGATGCGCCGGAAAGGCGAAGGGAGGCTCGCTGCTCTTACAATCAGGACAACCTTGATCTTGAGGGGACACCGAAGGCAAACGAGGCAATAGACCTGCGTGACAGAGAGTGGTCAGTACGTGGTCATGATATGGCGCCAACTGCGACGACTGTGCGGATTCCTTGGCTTTTTGAAGGCCAAGATGTACGATTGTGCGCCCCTAGCTGAAGCCAACCAAGCTACGTTGATGAGAATGGCCCCCTCGATTTCGTTGACAATTCTTGATGCGCCGGGAGGGCGAAGGGTTGCTCGCTGCTATCACAATCAGCACAACCTTGATCTTGAGGGGGACAGCGAAAACAAACGATGCAATAGACCTGCGTGACAGAGAGTGGTCAGTACGTGGCCATGATATGGCGCCAACTGCGACGACTGTTTGGATTCCGTGGCTTTTTGAAGGCCAACATGAACGATGTTGAGCCCCTATCTGAAGCCAACCAAGCTACGATTAGGAGAATGGCCCCCTCGATTTCGTTGACACTTCTTGATGCGCCGGATGGGCGAAGGGATGCTCGCTGCTATCACAATCAGGACAACCTTATTCTTGAGGGGGACACCGAAAACAAACGATGCAATAGACCTGCGTGACAGAGAGGGGTCAGTACGTGGCCATGACATGGCGCCAACGGCGACGACTGTTCGGATTCCGTGGTTTTTGAAGGCTAAGATGAACGATGTTGCGCCCCTAGCTGAATCCAACCAAGCTACGTTGATGAGAATGGCCCCCTCGATTTCGCTGACAATTCTTGACGCGCAGGGAGGGTGAAGGAATGTTTACTGCGATCACAATCAGGACGATCTTGAACATGAGTCGATACCTTAAGCAAACGACACAATGGACTTAAGTCACAGGTGTATTTAGTACATGATCATGATATGGCGCCAACTGCAACGACTGTCCGGATTCCGTGGCATCTTGAATGCCAAAAAGAACGATGTAGCGCCCCAAGCGAAAGCCAACCAAGCGAAGGTGATTAGAATGGTCCCCTCGATTTCGCTGACATTTCTTGATGCGCCGGGAGGGCGAAGGGATGCTCGCTGCGATTACAATCAGAACAATCTTGATCTTGAGGGGGACACCGAAAACAAACGATGCAATAGACCTGCGTGACAGAGAGTGGTCAGTACATGGCCATGGTATGAGGCCAACTCCGCCGACTGTGCGGATTCCGTGGCTTATTGAAGGCCAAGATGTACGATGTTGCGCCCCTAGCTGAAGCCAACGAAGCTAAGTTGATGAGAATAGCTCCCTCGATTTTGTTGACCATTCTTGATGCGCCGGGAGGGCGAATGGATGCTCGCTGCGATCACAATCAGGACAACCTTGATCTTGAGGGGGACACCGAAAACAAACGATGCTATAGACCTGCGTGACAGAGAATGGTCAGTACGTGGCCATGATATGGCGCCAACTGCGACGACTGTGCGGATTCCGTGGCTTTTTGAAGGCCAAGATGTACGATGTTGCACCCCTAGCTGAAGCCAACCAAGCTACGTTGATGAGAATGGCCCCCTCGATTTCGTTGACAATTCTTGATGCGCCGGAAGGGCGAAGGGATGCTCGCTGCTATCACAATAAGACAACCTTGATCATGAGGGGACACCAAAAGCTAACGATGCAATAGACCTGCGTGACAGAGAGTGGCCAGTACGTGGCCATGACATGGCGCCAACTGCGACGACAGTTCAGATTCCGTGGCTTTTTGAAGGCTGAGATGAAAGATGCTGCGCCCCTAGCTGAAGCCAACCAAGCTACGTTGATGAGAATGGCTCCCTAGATTTCGTTGACAATTCTTGATGCGCCGGGAGGGCGAAGGATTGCTCGCTGATATCACAATCAGGACAACCTTGATCTTGAGGGGGACACAGAAAGCAAACGATGCAATAGACCTGCGTGACAGAGAGTGGTCAGTACGTGGCCATGATATGGCACCAACTGCGACGACTCTGCGGATTCCGTGGCTTTTTGAAGGCCAATATGTACGATGTTGCGCCCCCAGCTGAAGCCAACCAAGCTACGTTGATGAGAATGGCCCCCTCGATTTCGTTGACAATTCCTGATGCCCCGGAAGGGCGAATTGATGCTCGCTGCTATCACAATAAAGACAACCTTGATCTTGAGGGGACACCGAAAGCAAACGATGAAATAGACCTGCGTGACAGAGATTCGTCAGTACGTGGCCTTAATATGGCGCCAACTGCGACGACTGTCTGGATTCCGTGGCTTTTTGAAGGTCAAGATGAACGATGTTGCGCGCCTAGCTGATGCCAACCAAGCTACGTAGATGAGAATGGCCCCCTCGATTCCGTTGACAATTCTTGATGCATAGGGAGGGCGAAGGGAACCTAGCCGAGATCACAATAAGGACAATCTTGACCTTGAGGGGACTCCGAAGGCAACCGATGGAATTGACCTGCGTGTCAGAGTGTGTCCCGTACATGGCCATGATATGGCGCCAACTGCGACGACTGTGCGTATTCCGTGGCTTTTTGAAGGCGAAGAAATACGATGTTGCACCCCCAAGCTGAATCCAACCAAGCTACGTTGATGAGAATGGCTCCTCGATTTCGTTGACAATTCTTGATGGGCCGGAAGGGCGAAGGGATGCTCGCTGCTATCACAATCAGGACAACCTTGATCTTGAGGGGACACCGAAAGCAAATGATGCAATTTACCTGCGTGACAGAGAGTGGTGAGTACGTTGTCATGATATGGCGCCAACTGCGACGACCTTTCGGACTCCATGGCTTTTTGAAGGCCAAGATGAACGATTAGGGCCCCAAGCGGAGGCCTACTAAGCTACGTTGATGAGAATGGCCCCTCGATTTCGCTGACACTTCTTGACGATACGGGAGGGCGAATGGATGCACGCTGCGATCACAATCAGGATAATCTTGATCTTGAGGGGTCACCGAAAGCAAACGATGCAATAGACCTGCTTTACAGAGAGTGGTCAGTACGTGGTCATGATATGGCGCCAACTGCGATGACTGTTCTGATTCCGTGGCTTTTTGAAGGCCAAGATGAACGATGTTGCGCACCTAGCTGAAGCCAACCAAGCTACGATGATGAGAATGGCTCCCTCGATTTCGTTGACAATTCTTGATGCGCCGGGACGGCGAAGGGATGCTCGCTGCGATTACAATCAGAACAATCTTGATCTTGAGAGGACGCCGGAAGCAACCGATAATATGTACCTAAGTGACAGAGCGTGGTCAGTACATGGCCATGATATGGCGCCAACTGCAACGACTGTCCGGATTTCGTGGCTTTTTGAAGGCCAAGATGTACGATATTTCGCCCCTACCTGAAGCCAACCAACCTACTTTGATGATAATGGCCGCCTCGATTTGTTGACAATTCTTTATGCGCCGGAAGGGCGAAGGGATGCTCGCTGCTATCACAATCAGGACAACCTTGATCTTGAGGGGACACCGAAAGCAAACGATGCAATAGACCTGCGTGACAGAGAGTGGTCAGTACGTGGCCATGATATGGCGCCAACTGCGACGACTGTGCGGATTCCGTGGCTTTTTGAAGGCGAAGATGTACGATGTTGCTCCCCTAGCTGAAGCCAACCAAGCTACATTGATGAGAATGGCCCCCTCGATTTCGTTGACAATTCTTGATGCGCCGGGAGGGCGAAGGGATGCTCGCTGCGATCACAATCAGGACAACCTTGATCTTGAGGGGGACACCGAAAACAAACAATGCTATACACCTGCGTGACAGAAAGTGGTCAGTGCGTGGACATGATATGGCACAAACTGCGACGACTGTGCTGATTCCGTGACGTTTTGAAGGCCAAGATGTACGGTGTTGCGCCCCTAGCTGAAGCCAACCAAGCTACGTTGAAGAGAATGCCCCCTCGATTTCGTTGACAATTCTTGATGCGCCGGAAGGGCGCAGGTATGCTCGCTGCTATCACAATCAGGACAATCTTGATCTTGAGGGGACACCGAAAGCAAACAATGCAATAGACCTGCTTGACAGAGAGTGGTCAGTACGTGGTCATGATATGGCGCCAACTGCGACGACTGTTCTGATTCCGTGGCTTTTTGAAGGCCAAGATGAACGATGTAGGGCCCCAAGCTAATGCCGACCAAGCTTTGTTGATGAGAATGGGCCCCTCGATTTCGCTGACACTTCTTGACGACACGGGAGAGCGAATGGATGCTCGCTGCGATCACAATCAGGACAATCTTGATCTTGAAGGAGACACCGTAAGCAAACGATGCAATAGACCTGCGTGACAAAGAGTGGTCAGTACGTGGTCATGATATGGCGCCAACTGCGACGACTGTGCGGATTCCGTGGCTTTTTGAAGGCCAAGATGTACGATGTTGCGCCCCTAGCTGAAGCCAACCAAGCTACGTTGATAAGAATTGCTCCCTCGATTTTGTTGACAATTCTTGATTCGCCGGGAGGGCGAAGGGATGCTCGCTGCGATCACAATGAGGACAATCTTGATCTTGAAGGGGACACCGAAAACAAACGATGCAAAAGGCCTCCGTGAAAAAGAGTGGTCAGTACGTGGCCATTATATGGCGCCAACTGCGACGACTGTTCGGATTCCGTGGTTTTTGAAGGCTAAGATGAACGATGTTGCGCCCCTAGCTGAATCCAACCAAGCTACGTTGATGAGAATGGCCCCCTCGATTTCGCTGACAATTCTTGACGCGAAGGGAGGGTGAAGGGATGTTTACTGCGATCACAATCAGTACGATCTTGAACTTGCGGGGATACCGTAAGCAAATGACACGATGGACTTAAGTTACAGAGTGTATTTAGTACATGACCATGATATGGCGCCATCTGCAACGACTGTCCGGATTCTGTGGCATCTTGAAGGCCGAAATGAACGATGTAGCGCCCCAAGCGGAAGCCTACCTAGCTACGTTGATGAGAATGCCCCCTCAATTTCGCTGACAATTCTTGATGCGCCGGGAGGGCGAAGGGATGCTCGCTGCGATCACAATCAGGACAACCTTGATCTTGAGGGGGACACCGAAAGCAAACTATGCTAAAGACCTGCGTGACAGAGAGTGGTCAGTACGTGGTCATGATGTGGCGCCAACTGCGACGACTGTGCGGATTCCGTGGTTTTTGAAGGCCAAGATGTACGATGTTGCGCCCCTAGCTGTAGTCAACCAAGCTTCGTTGATGAGAATCGCCCCCTCGATTTCGTTGACAATTTTTGATGCGCCGGAAGGGCGAAGGGATGCTCGCTGCTATCACAATCAGGACAACCTTGATCTTGAGGGCACACCAAAAGCAAACGATGCAATAGACCTGCGTTACAGAGAGTGGTCAGTACGTGGTCATGATATGGCGCCAACTGCGACGACTGTTTGATTTACGTGGCTTTTTGAAGGCCAAGATGTACGATATTTCGCCCCTACCTGAAGCCAACCAACCTAATTTGATGATAATGGCCGCCTCGATTTGTTGACAATTCTTTATGCGCCGGAAGGGCGAAGGGATGCTCGCTGCTATCACAATCAGGACAACCTTGATCTTGAGGGGACACCGAAAGCAAACGATGCAATAGACCTGCGTGACAGAGAGTGGTCAGTACGTGGCCATGATATGGCGCCAACTGCGACGACTGTGCGGATTCCGTGGCTTTTTGAAGGCCAAGATGTACGATGTTGCTCCCCTAGCTGAAGCCAACCAAGCTACATTGATGAGAATGGCCCCCTCGATTTCGTTGACAAATCTTGATGCGCCGGGAGGGCGAAGGGATGCTCGCTGCGATCACAATCAGGACAACCTTGATCTTGAGGGGGACACCGAAAACAAACAATGCTATACACCTGCGTGACAGAGAGTGGCCAGTGCGTGGACATGATATGGCGCCAACTGCGACGACTGTGCTGATTCCGTGACTTTTTGAAGGCCAAGATGTACGGTGTTGCGCCCCTAGCTGAAGCCAACCAAGCTACGTTGAAGAGAATGCCCCCTCGATTTCGTTGACAATTCTTGATGCGCCGGAAGGGCGAAGGTATGCTCGCTGCTATCACAATCAGGACAATCTTGATCTTGAGGGGACACCGAAAGCAAACAATGCAATAGACCTGCTTGACAGAGAGTGGTCAGTACGTGGTCATGATATGGCGCCAACTGCGACGACTGTTCTGATTCCGTGGCTTTTTGAAGGCCAAGATGAACGATGTAGGGCCCCAAGCTAATGCCGACCAAGCTTTGTTGATGAGAATGGGCCCCTCGATTTCGCTGACACTTCTTGACGACACGGGAGAGCGAATGGATGCTCGCTGCGATCACAATCAGGACAATCTTGATCTTGAGGGAGACACCGTAAGCAAACGATGCAATAGACCTGCGTGACAAAGAGTGGTCAGTACGTGGTCATGATATGGCGCCAACTGAGACGACTGTGCGGATTCCGTGGCTTTTTGAAGGCCAAGATGTACGATGTTGCGCCCCTAGCTGAAGCCAACCAAGCTAAGTTGACGAGAATAGCTCCCTCGATTTCGTTGACCATTGTTGATGCGCCGGGAGGGCGAATGGATGCTCGCTGCGATCACAATCAGGACAACCTTGATCTTGAGAGGACGCCGGAAGCAACCGATAATATGTACCTAAGTGACAGAGTGTGGTCAGTACATGGTCATGATATGGCGCCAACTGCAACGGCTTTCCGGATTCCGTGGATTTTTGAAGGCCAAGATGAACGATGTATCGCCCCAAGCGGAAGCATACCAATCTATGTTGATGAGAATGCCCCCTCAATTTCGCTGACACTTCTTGTTGCGCCGGGAGGGCGAAGGGATGCTCGCTGTGATCACAATCAGGACAATCTTGATCTTGAGGGGGACACCGAAAACAAACGATGCAATAGACCTGCGTGACAGAGAGGGGTCAGTACATGGCCATGATATGGCGCAAACTCCGACGACTGTGCGGATTCTGTGGCTTTTTGAAGGCCAAGATGTACGATGTTGCGCCCCTAGCTGTAGCCAACCAAGCTACGTTGATGAGAATGCCCTCTCGATTTCGTTGACAATTCTTGATGCGCCGGAAGGGCGAAGGGATGCTCGCTGCTATCACAATCAGGACAACCTTGATCTTGAGGGGACACCGAAAGCAAACGATGGAATAGACCTGCGGGACAGAGAGTGGTCAGTACGTGGCCATGATATGGCGCCAACTGCGACGACTGTGCGGATTCCGTGGCTTTTTGAAGGCCAAGATGTACGATGTTGCGCCCCTAGCTGAAGCCAACCAAGCTACGTTGATGAGAATGGCCCCCTCGATTTCGTTGACAATTCTTGATGCGCCGGAAGGGCGAAGGGATACTCGCAGCTATCACAATCAGGACAACCTTGATCTTGAGGGGACACCAAAAGCTAACGATGCAATAGACCTGCGTGACAGAGAGTGGCCAGTACTTGGCCATGACATGGCGCCAACTGCGACGACAGTTCAGATTTCGTGGCTTTTTGAAGGCTGAGATGAACGATGCTGCGCCCCTAGCTGAAGCCAACCAAGCTACGTTGATGAGAATGGCTCCCTCGATTTCGTTGACAATTATTGATGCGCCGGGAGGGCGAAGGATTGCTCGCTGATATCACAATCAGGACAACCTTGATGTTGAGGGGACACCGAAGCAAACGATGCAATAGACCTGCGTGACGGAGAGTGGTCAGTACGTGGTCATGATATGGCGCCAACTGTGACGACTGTGCGGATTCCGTGGCTTTTTGAAGGCCAAGATGTACGATGTTGCGCCCCTAGCTGAAGCCAACCAAGCTACGTTGATGAGTATGGCCCCCTCGATTTCGTTGACAATTCTGGATGCGCCGGAATGGCGAAGGGATGCTCGCTGTTATCACAATCAGGACAACCTTGATCTTGAGGGGACACCGAAAGCAAACGATGCAATAGACCTGCGTGACAGAGAGTGGTCAGTACGTGGCCATGATATGGCGCCAACTGCGACGACTGTGCGGATTCCGTAGCTTTTTGAAGGCCAAGATGTACGATGTTGCGCCCCTAGCTGAAGCCAACCAAGCTACGTTGATGAGAATGGCCCCCTCGATTTCGTTGACAATTCTTGATGCGCCGGAAGGGCGAAGGGATGCTCGCAGCTATCACAATCAGGACAACCTTGATCTTGAGGGGACACCAAAAGCTAACGATGCAATAGACCTGCGTGACGGAGAGTGGTCAGTACGTGGTCATGATATGGCGCCAACTGCGACGACTGTTCGGATTCCGTGGTTTTTGAAGGCTAAGATGCGCCCCTAGCTGAATCCAACCAAGCTACGTTGATGAGAATGGCCCCCTCGATTTCGCTGACAATTCTTGACGCGCAGGGAGGGTAAAGGGATGTTTACTGCGATCACAATCAGGACGATCTTGAACTTGAGGGGATACCGTAAGCAAAGTTCTCAATGGACTTAAGTGACAGAGTGTATTTAGTACATGACCATGACATGGCGCCAACTGCAACGACTGTCCGGATTCCGTGGCATCTTGAATGCCAAAATGAACGATGTAGCGCCCCAAGCGGAAGCCAACCAAGCGAAGGTGATGAGAATGGCCCCCTCGATTTCGCTGACACTTCTTGATGCGCCGGGAGGGCGAAGGGATGCTCGCTGCGATTACAATCAGAACAATCTTGATCTTGAGAGGACGCCGGAAGCAACCGATAATATGTACCTAAGTGACAGAGTGTGGTCAGTACATGGCCATGATATGGCGCCAACTGCAACGGCTTTCCGGATTTCGTGGCTTTTTGAAGGCCAAGATGAACGATGTATCGCCCAAAGCGGAAGCATACCAATCTACGTTGATGAGAATGCCCCCTCAATTTCGCTGAAACTTCTTGTTGCGCCGGGAGGGCGAAGGGATGCTCGCTGCGATCACAATCAGGACAATCTTGATCTTGAGGGGGACACCGAAAACAAACGATGCAATAGACCTGCGTGACAGAGAGTGGTCAGTACATGGCCATGATATGGCGCCAACTCCGACGACTGTGCGGATTCTGTGGCTTTTTGAAGGCCAAGATGTACGATGTTGCGCCCCTAGCTGAAGCCATCCAAGCTACGTTGATGAGAATGCCCTCTCGATTTCGTTGACAAATCTTGATGCGCCGGAAGGGCGAAGGGATGCTCGCTGCTATCACAATCAGGACAACCTTGATGTTGAGGGGACACCGAAGCAAACGATGCAATAGACCTGCGTGACGGAGAGTGGTCAGTACGTGGTCATGATATGGCGCCAACTGCGACGACTGTGCGGATTGCGTGGCTTTTTGATGGCCAAGATGTACGGTGTTGCGCCCCTAGCTGAAGCCAACCAAGCTACGTTGATGAGAATGGCCCCCTCGATTTCGTTGACAATTCTGGATGCGCCGGAAGGGCGAAGGGATGCTCGCTGCTATCATATTCAGGACAACCTTGATCTTGAGGGGACACCGAAGCAAACGATGCAATAGACCTGCGTGACGGAGAGTGGTCAGTAGGTGGTCATGATATGGCGCCAACTGCGACGACTGTGCGGATTCCGTGGCTTTTTGAAGGCCAAGATGTACGATGTTGCGCCCCTAGCTGAAGCCAACCAAGCTACGTTGATGAGAATGGCCCCCTCGATTTCGTTGACAATTTTTGATGCGCCGGAAGGGCGAAGGTATGCTCGCTGCTATCACAATCAGGACAACCTTGGTCTTGAGGGGACACCGAATGCAAACGATGCAATAGACCTGCGTGACGGAGAGTGGTCAGTACGTGGTCATGATATGGCGCCAACTGCGACGACTGTTCGGATTCCGTGGTTTTTGAAGGCTAAGATGAACGATGTTGCGCCCCTAGCTGAATCCAACCAAGCTACGTTGATGAGAATGGCCCCCTCGATTTCGCTGACAATTCTTCACGCGCAGGGAGGGTAAAGGGATGTTTACTGCGATCACAATCAGGACGACCTTGAACTTGAGGGGATACCGTAAGCAAACGACACAATGGACTTAAGTGACAGAGTGTATTTAGTACATGACCATAATATGGCGCCAACTGCAACGACTGTCCGGATTCCGTGGCATCTTGAATGCCAAAATGATCGATGTAGCGCCCCAAGCGGAAGCCAACCAAGCGAAGGTGATGAGAATGGCCCCCTCGATTTCGCTGACACTTCTTGATGCGCCGGGAGGGCGAAGGGATGCTCGCTGCGATTACAATCAGAACAATCTTGATCTTGACGGACGCCGGAAGCAACCGATAATATGTACCTAAGTGACAGAGTGTGGTCAGTACATGGGCATGATATGGCGCCAACTGCAACGGCTTTCCGGATTCCGTGGCTTTTTGAAGGCCAAGATGAACGATGTATCGCCCCAAGCGGAAGCCAACGAAGCTACGTTGATGAGAATGCCCTCTCGATTTCGTTGACAATTCTTGATGCGCCGGAAGGGCGAAGGGATGCTCGCTGCTATCACAATCAGGACAACGTTGATCTTGAGGGGACACCGAAAGCAAACAATGCAATAGACCTGCGTGACAGAGAGTGGTCAGTACGTGGCCATGATATGGCGCCAACTGCGACGACTGTGCGGATTCCGTGGCTTTTTGAAGGCCAAGATGTACGTTGTTGCGCCCCTAGCTCAAGCCAACCAAGCTAAGTTGACGAGAATAGCTCCCTCGATTTCGTTGACCATTCTTGATGTGCCGGGAGGGCGAATGGATGCTCGCTGCGATCACAATCAGGACAACCTTGATCTTGAGAGGACGCCGGAAGCAACCGATAATATGTACCTAAGTGACAGAGTGTGGTCAGTACATGGCCATGATATGGCGCCAACTGCGACGACTGTTCGGATTCCGTGGTTTTTGAAGGCTAAGATGAACGATGTTGCGCCCCTAGCTGAATCCAACCAAGCTACGTTGATGAGAATGGCCCCCTCGATTTCGCTGACAATTCTTGACGCGCAGGGAGGGTAAAGGGATGTTTACTGCGATCACAATCAGGACGATCTTGAACTTGAGGGGATACCGTAAGCAAACGACACAATGGACTTAAGTGACAGAGTGTATTTAGTACATGACCATGATATGGCGCTAACTGCATCGACTGTCCGGATTCCGTGGCATCTTGAACGCCAAAATGATCGATATAGCGCCCGAAGCGGAAGCCAACCAAGCGAAGGTGATGAGAATGGCCCCCTCGATTTCGCTGACACTTCTTGATGCGCCGGGAGGGCGAAGGGATGCTCGCTGCGACTACAATCAGAACAATCTTGATCTTGAGAGAACGCCGGAAGCAACCGATAATATGTACCTAAGTGACAGAGTGTGGTCAGTACATGGCCATGATATGGCGCCAACTGCAACGGCTTTCCGGATTCCGTGGCTTTTTGAAGGCCAAGATGAACGATGTATCGCCCCAAGCGGAAGCATACCAATCTACGTTGATGAGAATGCCCCCTCAATTTCGCTGACACTTCTTGTTGCGCCGGGAGGGTGAAGGGATGCTCGCTGCGGTCACAATCAGGACAATCTTGATCTTGAGGGGACACCGAAAGCAAACGATGCAATAGACCTGCGTGACAGAGAGTGGTCAGTACGTGGCCATGATATGGCGCCAACTCCGACGAATGTGCGGATTCTGTGGCTTTTTGAAGGCCAAGATGTACGATGTTGCGCCCCTAGCTGAAGCCAACCAAGCTACGTTGATGAGAATGCCCTCTCGATTTCGTTGACAATTCTTGATGCGCCGGAAGGGCGAAGGGATGCTCGCTGCTATCACAATCAGGACAACCTTGATCTTGATGGGACACCGAAAGCAAACGATGCAATAGACCTGCGTGACAGAGAGTGGTCAGTACGTGGCCATGATATGGCGCCAACTGCGACGACTGTGCGGATTCCGTGGCTTTTTGAAGGCCAAGATGTACGATGTTGCGCCCCTAGCTGAAGCCAACCAAGCTACGTTGATGAGAATGCCCTCTCAATTTCGTTGACAATTCTTGATGCGCCGGAAGGGCGAAGGGATGCTCGCTGCTATCACAATCAGGACAACCTTGATCTTGAGGGGACACCGAAAGCAAACGATGCAATAGACCTGCGTGACAGAGAGTGGTCAGTACGTGGCCATGATATGGCGCCAACTGCGACGACTGTGTGGATTCCGTGGCTTTTTGAAGGCCAAGATGAACGATGTTGCGCCCCTAGCTGAAGCCAACCAAGCTACGTTGAGGAGAATGGCCCCCTCGATTTCGTTGACAATTCTTGATGATACGGTAGGGCGCATGGATGCACGCTGCGATCACAATCAGGACAATCTTGATCTTGGGGGGACACCGTAAACAAACGATGCAATAGACGTGCGTGACAGAGAGTGGTCAGTACGTGGTCATGATAAGCCGCCAACTGCGACGACTCTCCGGATTCCGTGCATTTTTGAAGGCTAAGATGAACGACGTTGCGCCAATAGATGTAGCCAACCAAGCTACGTTGATGAGAATTGCTCCCTCGATTTCGTTGACAATTCTTGATTCGCCGGGAGGGCGAAGGGATGCTCGCTGCGATCACAATGAGGCCAATCTTGATCTTGAGGGTCACACCGGAAACAAACGATGCAAAAGGCATGCGTGACAAAGAGTGGTCAGTACGTGGCCATGATATGGCGCCAACTGCGACGACAGTTCAGGTTCCGTGGCTTTTTAAGGCTAAGATGAACGATGTTGCGCCCCTCGCTGAAGCCAACCAAGCTACGTTGATGAGAATGGCTCCCTCGATTTCGGTGACAATTCTTGATGCGCCGGGAGGGCGAAGGAATGCTCGCTGATATCACAATCAGGACAACCTTGATCTTGAGGGGGACACCGAAAGCAAACGATGCAATAGACCTGCGTGACAGAGAGTGGTCAGTACGTGGTCATGATATGGCGCCAACTGCGACGACTGTGCGGATACAGTGGCTTTTTGAAGGCCAAGATGTACGATGTTGCGCCCCTAGCTGAAGCCAACCAAGCTACGTTGATGAGAATGGCCTCCTCGATTTCGTTGACAATTCTTGATGCGCCGGACGGGCGAAGGGATGCTCGCTGCTATCACAATCAGGACAACCTTGATCTTGAGGGGACACCGAAAGCAAACGATGCAATAGACCAGCGTGACAGAGAGTGGTCAGTACGTGGTCATGATATGGCGCAAACTGCGACGACTTTTCGGATTCCGTGGCTTTTTGAAGGCCAAGATGAACGATGTAGGGCCCCAAGCGGAAGCCTACCAAGCTACGTTGATGAAAATGGCCCTCTCGATTTCGCTGGCACTTCTTGACGATACGGTAGGGCTTATGGATGCACGCTGCGATTACAATCAGGACAATCTTAATCTTGAGGGGACACCGAAAGCAAACGATGCAATAGACCTGCGTGACGGAGAGTGGTCAGTACGTGGTCATGATATGGCGCCAACTGCAACGACTGTTCGGATTCCGTGGTTTTTGAAGGCTAAGATGAACGATGTTGCGCCCCTAGCTGAAGCCAACCAAGCTACGTTGATGAGAATGCCCTCTCGATTTCGTTGACAATTCTTGATGCGCCGGAAGGGCGAAGGGATGCTCGCTGCTATCACAATCAGGACAACCTTGATCTTGAGGGGACACCGAATGCAAACGATGCAATAGACCTGCGTGACAGAGAGTGGTCAGTACGTGGCCATGATATGGCGCCAACTGCGACGACTGTGCGGATTCCGTGGCTTTTTGAAGGCCAAGATGAACTATGTTGCGCCCCTAGCTGAAGCCAACCAAGCTACGTTGCGGAGAATGGCCCCCTCGATTTCGTTGACAATTCTTGATGATACGGTAGGGCGCATGGATGCACGCTGCGATTACAATCAGGACAATCTTGATCTTGAGGGGACACCGAAAGCAAACGATGCAATAGACCTGCTTGACAAAGAGTGGTCAGTACGTGGTCATGATATGGTGCGAACTGCGACGACTGTTCTGATTCCGTGGCTTTTTGAAGGCCAAGATGAGCGATGTAGGGCCCCAAGCTAATGCCGACCAGCTATGTTGATGAGAATGGGCCCCTCGATTTAGCTGACACTTCTTGGCGATACGGGAGGGCGAATAGATGCACGCTGCGATCACAATCAGGACAATCTTGATCTTGGGGAGACACCGTAAACAAACGATGCAATAGACGTGCGTGACCGAGAGTGGTCAGTACGTGGTCATGATAAGCCGCCAACTGCGACGACTCTCCGGATTCCGTGCATTTTTGAAGGCTAAGATGAACGACGTTGCGCCAATAGATGTAGCCAACCAAGCTAGGTTGATGAAATTGCTCCCTCGATTTCGTTGACAATTCTTGATTCGCCGGGAGGGCGAAGGGATGCTCGCTGCGATCACAATGAGGCCAATCTTGATCTTGAGGGTCACACCGGAAACAAACGATGCAAAAGGCCTGCGTGACAAAGAGTGGTCAGTACGTGGCCATGATATGGCGCCAACTGCGACGACAGTTCAGGTTCCGTGGCTTTTTAAGGCTAAGATGAACGATGTTGCGCCGCTCGCTGAAGCCAACCAAGCTACGTTGATGAGAATGGCCCCCTCGATTTCGCTGACAATTCTTGACGCGCAGGGAGGGTAAAGGGATGTTTACTGCGATCACAATCAGGACGATCTTGAACTTGAGGGGATACCGTAAGCAAACGACACAATGGACTTAAGTGACAGAGTGTATTTAGTACATGACCATGATATGGCGCCAACTGCAACGACTGTCCGGATTCCGTGGCATCTTGAATGCCAAAATGAACGATGTAGCGCCCCAAGCGGAAGCCAACCAAGCGAAGGTGATGAGAATGGCCCCCTCGATTTCGCGGACACTTCTTGATGCGCCGGGAGGGCGAAGGGATGCTCGCTGCGATTACAATCAGAACAATCTTGATCTTGAGAGGACGCCGGAAGCAACCGATAATATGTACCTAAGTGACAGAGTGTGGTCAGTACATGGCCATGATATGGCGCCAACTGCAACGGCTTTCCGGATTCCGTGGCTTTTTGAAGGCCAAGATGAACGATGTATCGCCCCAAGCGGAAGCATACCAATCTACGTTGATGAGAATGCCCCCTCAATTTCGCTGACACTTCTTGATGCGCCGGGAGGGCGAAGGGGTGCTCGCTGCGATCACAATCAGGATAACCTTGATCTTGAGGGGACACCAAAAGCGAACGATGCAATAGACCTGCGTGACAAAGAGTGGTCAGTACGTGGTCATGATATGGCGCAAACTGCGACGACTGTGCGGATTCCGTGGCTTTTTGAAGGCCAAGATGTACGATGTTGCGCCCCTAGCTGAAGCCAACTAAGCTACGTTGATGAGAATGGCCCCCTCGATTTCGATGAGAATTCATGATGCGCCTGAAGGGCGAAGGGATGCTCGCTGCTATCACAATCAGGACAACCTTGATGTTGAGGGGACACCAAAAGCTAACGATGCAATAGACCTGCGTGACAGTGAGTGGTCAGTACGTGGTCATGATATGGCGCCAACAGCGACGACTGTGAGGATACAGTGGCTTTTTCAAGGCCAAGATGTACGATGTTGCCCCCCTAGCTGAAGCCAACCAAGCTACGTTGATGAGAATCGCCCCCTCGATTTCGTTGACAATTTTTGATGCGCTGGGAGGTCGAAGGGATACTCGCTGCTATCACAATCAGGACAACCTTGATCTTGAGGTGACACCGAAAGCAATCGATGCAATAGACCTGCGTGACAGAGAGTGGTCAGTACGTGGTCATGATATGGGGCCAACGGCGACGACTGTTCGAATTCCGTGGCTTTTTGAAGGCCAAGATGTACGATGTTGCGCCCCTAGCTGAAGCCATTCAAGCTACGTTGATGAGAATGGCCCCCTCGATTTCGTTGACAATTCTTGATGCGCTGGAAGGGCGAAGGGATGCTCGCTGCTATCACAATCACGACAACCTTGATCTTGAGGGGACACCGAAAGCAAACGATGCAATAGACCTGCTTGACAAAGTGTGGTCAGTACGTGGTCATGATATGGTGCGAACTGCGACGACTTTTCGGATTCCGTGGCTTTTTGAAGGCCAAGATGAACGATGTAGGGCCCCAAGCGGAAGCCTACTAAGCTACGTTGATGAGAATGGCCCTCTCGATTTCGCTGGCACTTCTTGACGATACGGTAGGGCTTATGGATGCACGCTGCGATTACAATCAGGACAATCTTAATCTTGAGGGGACACCGAATGCAAACGATGCAATAGACCTGCGTGACGGAGAGTGGTCAGTACGTGGTCATGATATGGCGCCAACTGCGACGACTGTTCGGATTCCGTGGTTTTTGAAGGCTAAGATGAACGATGTTGCGCCCCTAGCTGAATCCAACCAAGCTACGTTGATGAGAATGGCCCCCTCGATTTCGCTGACAATTCTTCACGCGCAGGGAGGGTAAAGGGATGATTACTGCGATCACAATCAGGACGATCTTGAACTTGAGGGGATACCGTAAGCAAACGACACAGTGGACTTAAGTGACAGAGTGTATTTAGTACATGACCATAATATGGCGCCAACTGCAACGACTGTCCGGATTCCGTGGCATCTTGAATGCCAAAATGATCGATGTAGCGCCCCAAGCGGAAGACAACCAAGCGAAGGTGATGAGAATGGCCCCCTCGATTTCGCTGACACTTCTTGATGCGCCGGGAGGGCGAAGGGATGCTCGCTGCGATTACAATCAGAACAATCTTGATCTTGACGGACGCCGGAAGCAACCGATAATATGTACCTAAGTGACAGAGTGTGGTCAGTACATGGGCATGATATGGCGCCAACTGCAACGGCTTTCCGGATTCCGTGGCTTTTTGAAGGCCAAGATGAACGATGTATCGCCCCAAGCGGAAGCCAACCAAGCTACGTTGATGAGAATGCCCTCTCGATTTCGTTGACAATTCTTGATGCGCCGGAAGGGCGAAGGGATGCTCGCTGCTATCACAATCAGGACAACCTTGATCTTGAGGGGACACCGAAAGCAAACGATGCAATAGACCTGCGTGACAGAGAGTGGTCAGTACGTGGCCATGATATGGCGCCAACGGCGACGACTGTGCGGATTCCGTGGCTTTTTGAAGGCCAACATATACGTTGTTGCGCCCCTAGCTCAAGCCAACCAAGCTAAGTTGACGAGAATAGCTCCCTCGATTTCGTTGACCATTCTTGATGTGCCGGGAGGGCGAATGGATGCTCGCTGCGATCACAATCAGGACAACCTTGATCTTGAGAGGACGCCGGAAGCAACCGATAATATGTACCTAAGTGACAGAGTGTGGTCAGTACATGGCCATGATATGGCGCCAACTGCGACGACTGTTAGGATTCCGTGGTTTTTGAAGGCTAAGATGAACGATGTTGCGCCCCTAGCTGAATTCAACCAAGCTACGTTGATGAGAATGGCCCCCTCGATTTCGCTGACAATTCTTGACGCGCAGGGAGGGTGAAGGGATGCTCACTGCGATCACAATCAGGACAACCTTGATCTTGATGGGGACACCGAAAACAAACGATGCTATAGACCTGCGTGACAGAGAGTGGTCAGTACGTGGCCATGATATGGCGCCAACTGCGACGACTGTGCGGATTCCGTGGCTTTTTGAAGGCCAAGATGAACGATGTTGCGCCCCTAGCTGAATCCAACCAAGCTACGTTGATGAGAATGGCCCCCTCGATTTCGCTGACAATTCTTGAAGCGAAGGGAGCGTGAAGGGATGTTTACAGCGATCACAATCAGGACGATCTTGAACTTGAGGGGATACCGTAAGCAAACGACACAATGGACTTAAGTGACAGAGTGTATTTAGTACATGACCATGATATGGCGCTAACTGCATCGACTGTCCGGATTCCGTGGCATCTTGAATGCCAAAATGATCGATATAGCGCCCGAAGCGGAAGCCAACCAAGCGAAGGTGATGAGAATGGCCCCCTCGATTTCGCTGACACTTCTTGATGCGCCGGGAGGGCGAAGGGATGCTTGCTGCGACTACAATCAGAACAATCTTGATCTTGAGAGAACGCCGGAAGCAACCGATAATATGTACCTAAGTGACAGAGTGTGGTCAGTACATGGCCATGATATGGCGCCAACTGCAACGGCTTTCCGGATTCCGTGGCTTTTTGAAGGCCAAGATGAACGATGTATCGCCCCAAGCGGAAGCATACCAATCTACGTTGATGAGAATGCCCCCTCAATTTCGCTGACACTTCTTGTTGCGCCGGGAGGGTGAAGGGATGCTCGCTGCGGTCACAATCAGGACAATCTTGATCTTGAGGGGACACCGAAAGCAAACGATGCAATAGACCTGCGTGACAGAGAGTGGTCAGTACGTGGCCATGATATGGCGCCAACTCCGACGAATGTGCGGATTCTGTGGCTTTTTGAAGGCCAAGATGTACGATGTTGCGCCCCTAGCTGAAGCCAACCAAGCTACGTTGATGAGAATGCCCTCTCGATTTCGTTGACAATTCTTGATGCGCCGGAAGGGCGAAGGGATGCTCGCTGCTATCCCAATCAGGACAACCTTGATCTTGATGGGACACCGAAAGCAAACGATGCAATAGACCTGCGTGACAGAGAGTGGTCAGTACGTGGCCATGATATGGCGCCAACTGCGACGACTGTGCGGATTCCGTGGCTTTTTGAAGGCCAAGATGTACGATGTTGCGCCCCTAGCTGAAGCCAACCAAGCTACGTTGATGAGAATGCCCTCTCGATTTCGTTGACAATTCTTGATGCGCCGGAAGGGCGAAGGGATGCTCGCTGCTATCACAATCAGGACAACCTTGATCTTGAGGGGACACCGAAAGCAAACGATGCAATAGACCTGCGTGACAGAGAGTGGTCAGTACGTGGCCATGATATGGCGCCAACTGCGACGACTGTGCGGATTCCGTGGCTTTTTGAAGGCCAAGATGAACGATGTTGCGCCCCTAGCTGAAGCCAACCAAGCTACGTTGAGGAGAATGGCCCCCTCGATTTCGTTGACAATTCTTGATGATACGGTAGGGCGCATGGATGCACGCTGCGATTACAATCAGGACAATCTTGTTCTTGAGGGGACACCGAAAGCAAACGATGCAATAGACCTGCTTGACAAAGAGTGGTCAGTACGTGGTCATGATATGGTGCGAACTGCGACGACTGTTCTGATTCCGTGGCTTTTTGAAGGCCAAGATGAGCGATGTAGGGCCCCAAGCTAATGCCGACCAGCTATGTTGATGAGAATGGGCCCCTCGATTTAGCTGACACTTCTTGACGATACGGGAGGGCGAATGGATGCACGCTGCGATCACAATCAGGACAATCTTGATCTTGGGGGGACACCGTAAACAAACGATGCAATAGACGTGCGTGACAGAGAGTGGTCAGTACGTGGTCATGATAAGCCGCCAACTGCGACGACTCTCCGGATTCCGTGCATTTTTGAAGGCTAAGATGAACGACGTTGCGCCAATAGATGTAGCCAACCAAGCTACGTTGATGAGAATTGCTCCCTCGATTTCGTTGACAATTCTTGATTCGCCGGGAGGGCGAAGGGATGCTCGCTGCGATCACAATGAGGCCAATCTTGATCTTGAGGGTCACACCGGAAACAAACGATGCAAAAGGCATGCGTGACAAAGAGTGGTCAGTACGTGGCCATGATATGGCGCCAACTGCGACGACAGTTCAGGTTCCGTGGCTTTTTAAGGCTAAGATGAACGATGTTGCGCCCCTCGCTGAAACCAACCAAGCTACGTTGATGAGAATGGCTCCCTCGATTTCGGTGACAATTCTTGATGCGCCGGGATGGCGAAGGAATGCTCGCTGATATCACAATCAGGACAACCTTGATCTTGAGGGGGACACCGAAAGCAAACGATGCAATAGACCTGCGTGACAGAGAGTGGTCAGTACGTGGTCATGATATGGCGCCAACTGCGACGACTGTGCGGATACAGTGGCTTTTTGAAGGCCAAGATGTACGATGTTGCGCCCCTAGCTGAAGCCAACCAAGCTACGTTGATGAGAATGGCCTCCTCGATTTCGTTGACAATTCTTGATGCGCCGGACGGGCGAAGGGATGCTCGCTGCTATCACAATCAGGACAACCTTGATCTTGAGGGGACACCGAAAGCAAACGATGCAATAGACCAGCGTGACAGAGAGTGGTCAGTACGTGGTCATGATATGGCGCCAACTGCGACGACGTTTCGGATTCCGTGGCTTTTTGAAGGCCAAGATGAACGATGTAGGGCCCCATGCAGAAGCCTACCAAGCTACGTTGATGAAAATGGCCCTCTCGATTTCGCTGGCACTTCTTGACGATACGGTAGGGCTTATGGATGCACGCTGCGATTACAATCAGGACAATCTTAATCTTGAGGGGACACCGAAAGCAAACGATGCAATAGACCTGCGTGACGGAGAGTGGTCAGTACGTGGTCATGATATGGCGCCAACTGCGACGACTGTTCGGATTCCGTGGTTTTTGAAGGCTAAGATGAACGATGTTGCGCCCCTAGCTGAAGCCAACCAAGCTACGTTGATGAGAATGCCCTCTCGATTTCGTTGACAATTCTTGATGCGCCGGAAGGGCGAAGGGATGCTCGCTGCTATCACAATCAGGACAACCTTGATCTTGAGGGGACACCGAATGCAAACGATGCAATAGACCTGCGTGACAGAGAGTGGTCAGTACGTGGCCATGATATGGCGCCAACTGCGACGACTGTGCGGATTCCGTGGCTTTTTGAAGGCCAAGATGAACGATGTTGCGCCCCTAGCTGAAGCCAACCAAGCTACGTAGAGGAGAATGGCCCCCTCGATTTCGTTGACAATTCTTGATGATACGGTAGGGCGCATGGATGCACGCTGCGATTACAATCAGGACAATCTTGATCTTGAGGGGACACCGAAAGCAAACGATGCAATAGACCTGCTTGACAAAGAGTGGTCAGTACGTGGTCATGATATGGTGCGAACTGCGACGACTGTTCTGATTCCGTGGCTTTTTGAAGGCTAAGATGAACGACGTTGCGCCAATAGATGTAGCCAACCAAGCTACGTTGATGAAATTGCTCCCTCGATTTCGTTGACAATTCTTGATTCGCCGGGAGGGCGAAGGGATGCTCGCTGCGATCACAATGAGGCCAATCTTGATCTTGAGGGTCACACCGGAAACAAACGATGCAAAAGGCCTGCGTGACAAAGAGTGGTCAGTACGTGGCCATGATATGGCGCCAACTGCGACGACAGTTCAGGTTCCGTGGCTTTTTAAGGCTAAGATGAACGATGTTGCGCCGCTCGCTGAAGCCAACCAAGCTACGTTGATGAGAATGGCCCCCTCGATTTCGCTGACAATTCTTGACGCGCAGGGAGGGTAAAGGGATGTTTACTGCGATCACAATCAGAACGATCTTGAACTTGAGGGGATACCGTAAGCAAACGACACAATGGACTTAAGTGACAGAGTGTATTTAGTACATGACCATGATATGGCGCCAACTGCAACGACTGTCCGGATTCCGTGGCATCTTGAATGCCAAAATGAACGATGTAGCGCCCCAAGCGGAAGCCAACCAAGCGAAGGTGATGAGAATGGCCCCCTCGATTTCGCTGACACTTCTTGATGCGCCGGGAGGGCGAAGGGATGCTCGCTGCGATTACAATCAGAACAATCTTGATCTTGAGAGGACGCCGGAAGCAACCGATAATATGTACCTAAGTGACAGAGTGTGGTCAGTACATGGCCATGATATGGCGCCAACTGCAACGGCTTTCCGGATTCCGTGGCTTTTTGAAGGCCAAGATGAACGATGTATCGCCCCAAGCGGAAGCATACCAATCTACGTTGATGAGAATGCCCCCTCAATTTCGCTGACACTTCTTGATGCGCCGGGAGGGCGAAGGGGTGCTCGCTGCGATCACAATCAGGATAACCTTGATCATGAGGGGACACCAAAAGCGAACGATGCAATAGACCTGCGTGACAAAGAGTGGTCAGTACGTGGTCATGATATGGCGCCAACTGCGACGACTGTGCGGATTCCGTGGCTTTTTGAAGGCCAAGATGTACGATGTTGCGCCCCTAGCTGAAGCCAACTAAGCTACGTTGATGAGAATGGCCCCCTCGATTTCGATGAGAATTCATGATGCGCCTGAAGGGCGAAGGGATGCTCGCTGCTATCACAATCAGGATAACCTTGATGTTGAGGGGACACCAAAAGCTAACGATGCAATAGACCTGCGTGACAGAGAGTGGTCAGTACGTGGTCATGATATGGCGCCAACAGCGACGACTGTGCGGATACAGTGGCTTTTTCAAGGCCAAGATGTACGATGTTGCCCACCTAGCTGAAGCCAACCAAGCTACGTTGATGAGAATGGCCCCCTCGATTTCGTTGACAATTTTTGATGCGCTGGGAGGTCGAAGGGATACTCGCTGCTATCACAATCAGGACAACCTTGATCTTGAGGTGACACCGAAAGCAATCGATGCAATAGACCTGCGTGACAGAGAGTGGTCAGTACGTGGTCATGATATGGGGCCAACGGCGACGACTGTTCGAATTCCGTGGCTTTTTGAAGGCCAAGATGTACGATGTTGCGCCCCTAGCTGAAGCCATTCAAGCTACGTTGATGAGAATGGCCCCCTCGATTTCGTTGACAATTCTTGATGCGCTGGAAGGGCGAAGGGATGCTCGCTGCTATCACAATCACGACAACCTTGATCTTGAGGGGACACCGAAAGCAAACGATGCAATAGACCTGCTTGACAAAGTGTGGTCAGTACGTGGTCATGATATGGTGCGAACTGCGACGACTGTTCTGATTCCGTGGCTTTTTGAAGGCCAAGATGAGCGATGTAGGGCCCCAAGCTAATGCCGACCAGCTATGTTGATGAGAATGGGCCCCTCGATTTAGCTGACACTTCTTGACGATACGGGAGGGCGAATGGATGCATGCTGCGATCACAATCAGGACAATCTTGATCTTGGGGGGACACCGTAAACAAACGATGCAATAGACGTGCGTGACCGAGAGTGGTCAGTACGTGGTCATGATATGGCGCCAACTGCGACGACTGTGCAGATACAGTGGCTTTTTGAAGCCCAAGATGTACGATGTTGCGCCCCTAGCTGAAGCCAACCAAGCTACGTTGATGAGAATGGCCTCCTCGATTTCGTTGACAATTCTTGATGCGCCGGACGAGCGAAGGGATGCTCGCTGCTATCACAATCAGGACAACCTTGATCTTGAGGGGACACCGAAAGCAAACGATGCAATAGACCAGCGTGACAGAGAGTGGTCAGTACGTGGTCATGATATGGCGCCAACTGCGACGACTTTTCGGATTCCGTGGCTTTTTGAAGGCCAAGATGAACGATGTAGGGCCCCAAGCGGAAGCCTACCAAGCTACGTTGATGAGAATGGCCCTCTCGATTTCGCTGGCACTTCTTGACGATACGGTAGGGCTTATGGATGCACGCTGCGATAACAATCAGGACAATCTTAATCTTGAGGGGACACCGAAAGCAAACGATGCAATAGACCTGCGTGACGGAGAGTGGTCAGTACGTGGTCATGATATGGCGCCAACTGCGACGACTGTTCGGATTCCGTGGTTTTTGGAGGCTAAGATGAACAATGTTGCGCCCCTAGCTGAATCCAACCAAGCTACGTTGATGAGAATGGCCCCCTCGATTTCGCTGACACTTCTTGATGCGCCGCGAGGGCGAAGGGATGCTCGCTGCGACTACAATCAGAACAATCTTGATCTTGAGAGGACGCCGGAAGCAACCGATAATATGTACCTAAGTGACAGAGTGTGGTCAGTACATGGCCATGATATGGCGCCAACTGCAACGGCTTTCCGGATTCCGTGGCTTTTTGAAGGCCAAGATGAACGATGTATCGCCCCAAGCGGAAGCATACCAATCTACGTTGATGAGAATGCCCCCTCAATTTCGCTGACACTTCTTGTTGCGCCGGGAGGGTGAAGGGATGCTCGCTGCGATCACAATCAGGACAATCTTGATCTTGAGGGGACACCGAAAGCAAACGATGCAATAGACCTGCGTGACAGAGAGTGGTCAGTACGTGGCCATGATATGGCGCCAACTCCGACGACTGGGCGGATTCTGTGGCTTTTTGAAGGCCAAGATGTACGATGTTGCGCCCCTAGCTGAAGCCAACCAAGCTACGTTGATGAGAATGCCCTCTCGATTTCGTTGACAATTCTTGATGCGCCGGAAGGGCGAAGGGATGCTCGCTGCTACCACAATCAGGACAACCTTGATCTTGATGGGACACCGAAAGCAAACGATGCAATAGACCTGCGTGACAGAGAGTGGTCAGTACGTGGCCATGATATGGCGCCAACTGCGACGACTGTGCGGATTCCGTGGCTTTATTGAAGGCCAAGATGTACGATGTTGCGCCCCTAGCTGAAGCCAACCAAGCTACGTTGATGAGAATGCCCTCTCGATTTCGTTGACAATTCTTGATGCGCCGGAAGGGCGAAGGGATGCTCGCTGCTATCACAATCAGGACAACCTTGATCTTGAGGGGACACCGAAAGCAAACGATGCAATAGACCTGCGTGACAGAGAGTGGTCAGTACGGGGCCATGATATGGCGCCAACTGCGACGACTGTGCGGATTCCGTGGCTTTTTGAAGGCCAAGATGAACGATGTTGCGCCCCTAGCTGAAGCCAACCAAGCTACGTTGAGGAGAATGGCCCCCTCGATTTCGTTGACAATTCTTGATGATACCGTAGGGCGAATGGATGCACGCTGCGATCACAATCAGGACAATCTTGATCTTGGGGGGACACCGTAAACAAACGATGCAATAGACGTGCGTGACCAAGAGTGGTCAGTACGTGGTCATGATAAGCCTCCAACTGCGACGACTCTCCGGATTCCGTGCATTTTTGAAGGCTAAGATGAACGACGTTGCGCCAATAGATGTAGCCAACCAAGCTACGTTGATGAGAATTGCTCCCTCGATTTCGTTGACAATTCTTGATTCGCCGGGAGGGCGAAGGGATGCTCGCTGCGATCACAATGAGGCCAATCTTGATCTTGAGGGTCACACCGGAAACAAACGATGCAAAAGGCCTGCGTGACAAAGAGTGGTCAGTACGTGGCCATGATATGGCGCCAACTGCGACGACAGTTCAGGTTTCGTGGCATTTTAAGGCTAAGATGAACGATGTTGCGCCCCTCGCTGAAGCCAACCAAGCTACGTTGATGAGAATGGCTCCCTCGATTTCGGTGACAATTCTTGATGCGCCGGGAGGGCGAAGGAATGCTCGCTGATATCACAATCAGGACAACCTTGATCTTGAGGGGGACACCGAAAGCAAACGATGCAATAGACCTGCGTGACAGAGAGTGGTCAGTACGTGGTCATGATATGGCGCCAACTGCGACGACTGTGCGGATACAGTGGCTTTTTGAAGGCCAAGATGTACGATGTTGCGCCCCTAGCTGAAGCCAACCAAGCTACGTTGATGAGAATGGCCTCCTCGATTTCGTTGACAATTCTTGATGCGCCGGACGGGCGAAGGGATGCTCGCTGCTATCACAATCAGGACAACCTTGATCTTGAGGGGACACCGAAAGCAAACGATGCAATAGACCAGCGTGACAGAGAGTGGTCAGTACGTGGTCATGATAAGCGCCAACTGCGACGACTTTTCGGATTCCGTGGCTTTTTGAAGGCCAAGATGAACGATGTAGGGCCCCAAGCGGAAGCCTACCAAGCTACGTTGATGAGAATGGCCCTCTCGATTTCGCTGGCACTTCTTGACGATACGGTAGAGCTTATGGATGCACGCTGCGATTACAATCAGGACAATCTTAATCTTGAGGGGACACCGAAAGCAAACGATGCAATAGACCTGCGTGACGGAGAGTGGACAGTACGTGGTCATGATATGGCGCCAACTGCGACGACTGTGCGGATTCCGTGGCTTTTTGAAGGCCAAGATGTACGATGTTGCGCCCCTAGCTGAAGCCAACCAAGCTACGTTGATGAGAATGGCCCCGTCGATTTCGTTGACAATTCTTGATGCGCCGGAAGGGCGAAGGTATGCTCGCTGCTATCACAATCAGGACAACCTTGATCTTGAGGGGACACCGAAAGCAAACGATGCAATAGACCAGCGTGACAGAGAGTGGTCAGTACGTGGTCATGATATGGCGCCAACTGCGACGACTTTTCGGATTCCGTGGCTTTTTGAAGGCCAAGATGAACGATGTAGGGCCCCTAGCTGAAGCCATTCAAGCTACGTTGATGAGAATGGCCCCCTCGATTTCGTTGACAATTCTTGATGCGCTGGAAGGGCGAAGGAATGCTCGCTGCTATCACAATTAGGACAACCTTGATCTTGAGGGGACACCGAAAGCAAACGATGCAATAGACCTGCTTGACAAAGTGTGGTCAGTACGTGGTCATGATATGGTGCGAACTGCGACGACTTTTCTGATTCCGTGGCTTTTTGAAGGCCAAGATGAGCGATGTAGGGCCCCAAGCTAATGCCGACCAAGCTACGTTGATGAGAATGACCTCCTCGATTTCGTTGACAATTCTAGATGCGCCGGACGAGCGAAGGGATGCTCGCTGCTATCACAATCAGGACAACCTTGATCTTGAGGGGACACCGAAAGCAAACGATGCAATAGACCAGCGTGACAGAGAGTGGTCAGTACGTGGTCATGATATGGCGCCAACTGCGACGACTTTTCAGATTCCGTGGCTTTTTGAAGGCCAAGATGAACGATGTAGGGCCCCAAGCGGAAGCCTACCAAGCTACGTTGATGAGAATGGCCCTCTCGATTTCTCTGGCATTTCTTGACGATACGGTAGGGCTTATGGATGCCCGCTGCGATTACAATCAGGACAATCTTAATCTTGAGGGGACACCGAAAGCAAACGATGCAATAGACCTGCGTGACGGAGAGTGGTCAGTACGTGGTCATGATATGGCGCCAACTGCGACGACTGTTCGGATTTCGTGGTTTTTGAAGGCTAAGATGAACGATGTTGCGCCCCTAGCTGAATCCAACCAAGCTACGTTGATGAGAATGGCCCCCTCGATTTCGCTGACAATTCTTGACGCGCAGGGAGGGTAAAGGGATGTTTACTGCGATCACAATCAGGACGATCTTGAACTTGAGGGGATACCGTAAGCAAACGACACAATGGACTTAAGTGACAGAGTGTATTTAGTACATGACCATGATATGGCGCCAACTGCAACGACTGTCCGGATTCTGTGGCATCTTGAATGCCAAAATGATCGATGTAGCGCCCCAAGCGGAAGCCAACCAAGCGAAGGTGATGAGAATGGCCCCCTCGATTTCGCTGACACTTCTTGATGCGCCGGGAGGGCGAAGGGATGATCGCTGCGACTACAATCAGAACAATCTTGATCTTGAGAGGATGCCGGAAGCAACCGATAATATGTACCTAAGTGACAGAGTGTGGTCAGTACATGGCCATGATATGGCGCCAACTGCAACGGCTTTCCGGATTCCGTGGCTTTTTGAAGGCCAAGATGAACGATGTATCGCCCCAAGCGGAAGCATACCAATCTACGTTGATGAGAATGCCCCCTCAATTTCGCTGAAACTTCTTGTTGCACCGGGAGGGTGAAGGGATGCTCGCTGCGATCACAATCAGGACAATCTTGATCTTGAGGGGACACCGAAAGCAAACGATGCAATAGACCTGCGTGACAGAGAGTGGTCAGTACATGCCCATGATGTGGCGCCAACTCCGACGACTGTGCGGATTCCGTGGCTTTTTGATGGCCGAGATGTACGATGTTGCGCCCCTAGCTGAAGCCAACCAAGCTACGTTGATAAGAATGGCCCCCTCGATTTCGTTGACAATTCTTGACGCGCCGGAAGGGCGAAGGAATGCTCGCTGCTATAACAATCAGGACAACCTAGATCTTGAGGGGACACCGAAGTAAACGATGCAATAGACCTGCGTGACGGAGAGTGGTCAGTACGTGGTCATGATATGGCGCCAACTGCGACGACTGTTCGGATTCCGTGGTTTTTGAAGGCTAAGATGAACGATGTTGCGCCCCTAGCTGAATCCAACCAAGCTACGTTGATGAGAATGGCCCCCTCGATTTCTCTGAGAATTCTTGACGCGCAGGGAGGGTAAAGGGAAGTTTACTGCGATCACAATCAGGACGATCTTGAACTTGAGGGGATACCGTAAGCAAACGACACAATGGACTTAAGTGACAGAGTGTATTTAGTACATGACCATGATATGGCGCCAACTGCAACGACTGTCCGGATTCCGTGGCATCTTGAATGCCAAAATGAACGATGTAGCGCCCCAAGCGAAAGCCAACCAAGCGAAGGTGATGAGAATGGCCCCCTCGATTTCGCTGACACTTCTTGATGCGCCGGGAGGGCGAAGGGATGCTCGCTGCGATTACAATCAGAACAATCTTGATCTTGAGAGGACGCCGGAAGCAACCGATAATATGTACCTAAGTGACAGAGTGTGGTCAGTACATGGCCATGATATGGCGCCAACTGCAACGGCTTTCCGGATTCCGTGGCTTTTTGAAGGCCAAGATGAACGATGTATCGCCCCAAGCGGAAGCATACCAATCTACGTTGATGAGAATGCCCCCTCAATTTCGCTGACACTTCTTGTTGCGCCGGGAGGGCGAAGGATTGCTCGCTGATATCACAATCAGGACAACCTTGATGTTGAGGGGACACCGAAGCAAACGATGCAATAGACCTGCGTGACGGATAGTGGTCAGTACGTGGTCATAATATGGAGTCAACTATGACGACTGTGTGGATTCCGTGGCTTTTTGATGGCCGAGATGTACTATGTTGCGCCCCTAGCTGAAGCCAACCAAGCTACGTTGATGAGAATGGCCTCCTCGATTTCGTTGACAATTCTTGATGCGCCGGAAGGGCGAAGGGATGCTCGCTGCTATCACAATGAAGACAACCTTTGTCTTGAGGGGACACCGAAAGCAAACGATGCAATAGACCTGCGTGACAGAGAGTGGTCAGTACGTGGCCATGATATGGCGCCAACTGCGACGACTGTGCGGATTCCGTGGCTTTTTGAAGGCCAAGATGTACGATGTTGCGCCCCTAGCTGAAGCCAACCAAGCTACGTTGATGAGAATGGCCCCCTCGATTTCGTTGACAATTCTGGATGCGCCGGAAGGGCGAAGGGATGCTCGCTGCTATCACAATCAGGACAACCTTGATCTTGAGGGGACACCGAAAGCAAACGATGCATTAGACCTGCGTGACAGAGAGTGGTCAGTACGTGGCCATGATATGGCGCCAACTGCGACGACTGTGCGGATTCCGTGGCTTTTTGAAGGCCAAGATGTACGATGTTGCGCCCCTAGCTGAAGCCAACCAAGCTACGTTGATGAGAATGGCCCCCTCGATTTCGTTGACAATTCTTGATGCGCCGAAAGGGCGAAGGGATGCACGCTGCGATTACAATCAGGACAATCTTAATCTTGAGGGGACACCGAAAGCAAACGATGCAATAGACCTGCGTGACGGAGAGTGGTCAGTACGTGGTCATGATATGGCGCCAACTGCGACGACTGTTCGGATTCCGTGGTTTTTGAAGGCTAAGATGAACGATGTTGCGCCCCTAGCTGAATCCAACCAAGCTACGTTGATGAGAATGGCCCCCTCGATTTCGCTGACAATTCTTGACGCGCAGGGAGGGTAAAGGGATGTTTACTGCGATCACAATCAGGACGATCTTGAACTTGAGGGGATACCGTAAGCAAACGACACAATGGACTTAAGTGACAGAGTGTATTTAGTACATGACCATGATATGGCGCCAACTGCAACGACTGTCCGGATTCTGTGGCATCTTGAATGCCAAAATGATCGATGTAGCGCCCCAAGCGGAAGCCAACCAAGCGAAGGTGATGAGAATGGCCCCCTCGATTTCGCTGACACTTCTTGATGCGCCGGGAGGGCGAAGGGATGATCGCTGCGACTACAATCAGAACAATCTTGATCTTGAGAGGACGCCGGAAGCAACCGATAATATGTACCTAAGTGACAGAGTGTGGTCAGTACATGGCCATGATATGGCGCCAACTGCAACGGCTTTCCGGATTCCGTGGCTTTTTGAAGGCCAAGATGAACGATGTATCGCCCCAAGCGGAAGCATACCAATCTACGTTGATGAGAATGCCCCCTCAATTTCGCTGACACTTCTTGTTGCGCCGGGAGGGTGAAGGGATGCTCGCTGCGATCACAATCAGGACAATCTTGATCTTGAGGGGACACCGAAAGCAAACGATGCAATAGACCTGCGTGACAGAGAGTGGTCAGTACATGGCCATGATGTGGCGCCAACTCCGACGACTGTGCGGATTCCGTGGCTTTTTGAAGGCCAAGATGTACGATGTTGCGCCCCTAGCTGAAGCCAACCAAGCTAAGTTGACGAGAATAGCTCCCTCGATTTCGTTGACCATTTTTGATGCGCCGGGAGGGCGAATGGATGCTCGCTGCGATCACAATCAGGACAACCTTGATCTTGAGGGGACACCGAAAGCAAACGATGCAATAGACCTGCGTGACAGAGTGGTCAGTACGTGGCCATGATATGGCGCCAACTGCGACGACTGTGCGGATTCCGTGGCTTTTTGATGGCCGAGATGTACGATGTTGCGCCCCTAGCTGAAGCCAACCAAGCTACGTTGATAAGAATGGCCCCCTCGATTTCGTTGACAATTCTTGACGCGCCGGAAGGGCGAAGGAATGCTCGCTGCTATAACAATCAGGACAACCTTGATCTTGAGGGGACACCGAAGTAAACGATGCAATAGACCTGCGTGACGGAGAGTGGTCAGTACGTGGTCATGATATGGCGCCAACTGCGACGACTGTTCGGATTCCGTGGTTTTTGAAGGCTAAGATGAACGATGTTGCGCCCCTAGCTGAATCCAACCAAGCTACGTTGATGAGAATGGCCCCCTCGATTTCTCTGAGAATTCTTGACGCGCAGGGAGGGTAAAGGGATGTTTACTGCGATCACAATCAGGACGATCTTGAACTTGAGGGGATACCGTAAGCAAACGACACAATGGACTTAAGTGACAGAGTGTATTTAGTACATGACCATGATATGGCGCCAACTGCAACGACTGTCCGGATTCCGTGGCATCTTGAATGCCAAAATGAACGATGTAGCGCCCCAAGCGAAAGCCAACCAAGCGAAGGTGATGAGAATGGCCCCCTCGATTTCGCTGACAATTCTTGATGCGCCGGGAGGGCGAAGGGATGCTCGCTGCGATTACAATCAGAACAATCTTGATCTTGAGAGGACGCCGGAAGCAACCGATAATATGTACCTAAGTGACAGAGTGTGGTCAGTACATGGCCATGATATGGCGCCAACTGCAACGGCTTTCCGGATTCCGTGGCTTTTTGAAGGCCAAGATGAACGATGTATCGCCCAAGCGGAAGCATACCAATCTACGTTGATGAGAATGCCCCCTCAATTTCGCTGACACTTCTTGTTGCGCCGGGAGGGCGAAGGATTGCTCGCTGATATCACAATCAGGACAACCTTGATGTTGAGGGGACACCGAAGCAAACGATGCAATAGACCTGCGTGACGGATAGTGGTCAGTACGTGGTCATGATATGGAGTCAACTATGACGACTGTGTGGATTCCGTGGCTTTTTGACGGCCGAGATGTACTATGTTGCGCCCCTAGCTGAAGCCAACCAAGCTACGTTGATGAGAATCGCCTCCTCGATTTCGTTGACAATTCTTGATGCGCCGGAAGGGCGAAGGGATGCTCGCTGCTATCACAATGAAGACAACCTTTGTCTTGAGGGGACACCGAAAGCAAACGATGCAATAGAACTGCGTGACAGAGAGTGGTCAGTACGTGGCCATGATATGGCGCCAACTGCGACGACTGTGCGGATTCCGTGGCTTTTTGAAGGCCAAGATGTACGATGTTGCGCCCCTAGCTGAAGCCAACCAAGCTACGTTGATGAGAATGGCCCCCTCGATTTCGTTGACAATTCTGGATGCGCCGGAAGGGCGAAGGGATGCTCGCTGCTATCACAATCAGGACAACCTTGATCTTGAGGGGACACCGAAAGCAAACGATGCATTAGACCTGCGTGACAGAGAGTGGTCAGTACGTGGCCATGATATGGCGCCAACTGCGACGACTGTGCGGATTCCGTGGCTTTTTGAAGGCCAAGATGTACGATGTTGCGCCCCTAGCTGAAGCCAACCAAGCTACGTTGATGAGAATGGCCCCCTCGATTTCGTTGACAATTCTTGATGCGCCGAAAGGGCGAAGGGATGCTCGCAGCTATCACAATCAGGACAACCTTGATCTTGAGGGGACACCAAAAGCTAACGATGCAATAGACCTGCGTGACGGAGAGTGGTCAGTACGTGGTCATGATATGGCGCCAACTGCGACGACTGTTCGGATTCCGTGGTTTTTGAAGGCTAAGATGAACGATGTTGTGCCCCTAGCTGAATCCAACCAAGCTACGTTGATGAGAATGGCCCCCTCGATTTCGCTGACAATTCTTGACGCGCAGGGAGGGTAAAGGGATGTTTACTGCGATCACAATCAGGACGATCTTGAACTTGAGGGGATACCGTAAGCAAACGACACAATGGACTTAAGTGACAGAGTGTATTTAGTACATGACCATGATATGGCGCCAACTGCAACGACTGTCCGGATTCCGTGGCATCTTGAATGCCAAAATGAACGATGTAGCGCCCCAAGCGGAAGCCAACCAAGCGAAGGTGATGAGAATGGCCCCCTCGATTTCGCTGACACTTCTTGATGCGCCGGGAGGGCGAAGGGATGCTCGCTGCGATTACAATCAGAACAATCTTGATCTTGAGAGGACGCCGGAAGCAACCGATAATATGTACCTAAGTGACAGAGTGTGGTCAGTACATGGCCATGATATGGCGCCAACTGCAACGGCTTTCCGGATTCCGTGGCTTTTTGAAGGCCAAGATGAGCGATGTATCGCCCCAAGCGGAAGCGTACCAATCTACGTTGATGAGAATGCCCCCTCAGTTTCGCTTACACTTCTTGTTGCGCCGGGAGGGCGAAGGGATGCTCGCTGCGATCACAATCAGGACAATCTTGATCTTGAGGGGGACACCGAAAACAAACGATGCAATAGACCTGCGTGACAGAGAGTGGTCAGTACATGGCCATGATATGGCGCCAACTCCGACGACTGTGCGGATTCTGTGGCTTTTTGAAGGCCAAGATGTACGATGTTGCGCCCCTAGCTGAAGCCAACCAAGCTACGTTGATGAGAATGCCCTCTCAATTTCGTTGACAATTCTTGATGCGCCGGAAGGGCGAAGGGATGCTCGCTGCTATCACAATCAGGACAACCTTGATCTTGAGGGGACACCGAAAGCAAACGATGCAATAGACCTGCGTGACAGAGAGTGGTCAGTACGTGGCCATGATATGGCGCCAACTGCGACGACTGTGCGGATTCCGTGGCTTTTTGAAGGCCAAGATGTACGATGTTGCGCCCCTAGCTGAAGCCAACCAAGCTACGTTGATGAGAATGGCCCCCTCGATTTCGTTGACAATTCTGGATGCGCCGGAAGGGCGAAGGGATGCTCGCTGCTATCACAATCAGGACAACCTTGATCTTGAGGGGACACCGAAAGCAAACGATGCATTAGACCTGCGTGACAGAGAGTGGTCAGTACGTGGCCATGATATGGCGCCAACTGCGACGACTGTGCGGATTCCGTGGCTTTTTGAAGGCCAAGATGTACGATGTTGCGCCCCTAGCTGAAGCCAACCAAGCTACGTTGATGAGAATGGCCCCCTCGATTTCGTTGACAATTCTTGATGCGCCGAAAGGGCGAAGGGATGCTCGCAGCTATCACAATCAGGACAACCTTGATCTTGAGGGGACACCAAAAGCTAACGATGCAATAGACCTGCGTGACGGAGAGTGGTCAGTACGTGGTCATGATATGGCGCCAACTGCGACGACTGTTCGGATTCCGTGGTTTTTGAAGGCTAAGATGAACGATGTTGTGCCCCTAGCTGAATCCAACCAAGCTACGTTGATGAGAATGGCCCCCTCGATTTCGCTGACAATTCTTGACGCGCAGGGAGGGTAAAGGGATGTTTACTGCGATCACAATCAGGACGATCTTGAACTTGAGGGGATACCGTAAGCAAACGACACAATGGACTTAAGTGACAGAGTGTATTTAGTACATGACCATGATATGGCGCCAACTGCAACGACTGTCCGGATTCCGTGGCATCTTGAATGCCAAAATGAACGATGTAGCGCCCCAAGCGGAAGCCAACCAAGCGAAGGTGATGAGAATGGCCCCCTCGATTTCGCTGACACTTCTTGATGCGCCGGGAGTGCGAAGGGATGCTCGCTGCGATTACAATCAGAACAATCTTGATCTTGAGAGGACGCCGGAAGCAACCAATAATATGTACCTAAGGGACAGAGTGTGGTCAGTACATGGCCATGATATGGCGCCAACTGCAACGGCTATCCGGATTCCGTGGCTTTTTGAAGGCCAAGATGAGCGATGTATCGCCCCAAGCGGAAGCGTACCAATCTACGTTGATGAGAATGCCCCCTCAGTTTCGCTTACACTTCTTGTTGCGCCGGGAGGGCGAAGGGATGCTCGCTGCGATCACAATCAGGACAATCTTGATCTTGAGGGGGACACCGAAAACAAACGATGCAATAGACCTGCGTGACAGAGAGTGGTCAGTACATGGCCATGATATGGCGCCAACTCCGACGACTGTGCGGATTCTGTGGCTTTTTGAAGGCCAAGATGTACGATGTTGCGCCCCTAGCTGAAGCCAACCAAGCTACGTTGATGAGAATGCCCTCTCAATTTCGTTGACAATTCTTGATGCGCCGGAAGGGCGAAGGGATGCTCGCTGCTATCACAATCAGGACAACCTTGATCTTGAGGGGACACCGAAAGCAAACGATGCAATAGACCTGCGTGACAGAGAGTGGTCAGTACGTGGCCATGATATGGCGCCAACTGCGACGACTGTGCGGATTCCGTGGCTTTTTGAAGGCCAAGATGTACGATGTTGCGCCCCTAGCTGAAGCCAACCAAGCTACGTTGATGAGAATGGCCCCCTCGATTTCGTTGACAATTCTTGATGCGCCGGAAGGGCGAAGGGATGCTCGCAGCTATCACAATCAGGACAACCTTGATCTTGAGGGGACACCAAAAGCTAACGATGCAATAGACCTGCGTGACAGAGAGTGGCCAGTACGTGGCCATGACATGGCGCTAACTGCGACGACAGTTCAGATTCCGTGGCTTTTTGAAGGCTGAGATGAACGATGCTGCGCCCCTAGCTGAAGCCATCCAAGCTACGTTGATGAGAATGGCTCCCTCGATTTCGTTGACAATTATTGATGCGCCGAGAGGGCGAAGGGATGCTCGCTGCGATCACAATCAGGACAACCTAGATCTTGAGGGGGACACCGAAAGCAAACGATGCATTAGACCTGCGTCACAGGTTGTGGTCAGAACATGGCCATGATATGGCGCCAACTGCAACGACTGTCCGGATTCCGTGGCTTTTTGAAGGCCAGGATGAACGATGTAGCGCCCCGAGCGGAAGCCTACCAAGCTACGTTGATGCGAATGTCCACTCAATTTCGCTGACACTTCTTGTTGCGCCGGGAGGGCGAAGGGATGCTCGCTGCGATCACAATCAGGAAAATCTTCATCTTGAGGGGACACCAAAAGCAAACGATGCAATAGACCTGCGTGACAGAAGTGGTCAGTACGTGGCCATGATATGGCGCCAACTGCGACGACTGTACGGATTCCTTGGCTTTTTGAAGGCCAAGATGTACGATGTTGCGCCCCTAGCTGAAGCCAACCAAGCTACGTTGGTGAGAATGGCCCCCTCGATTTTGTTGACAATTCTTCATGCGCCGGAAGGGCGAAGGGATGCTCGCTGCTATCACAATCAGGACAACATTGATCTTGAGAGACACCGAAAGCAAACGATGCAATAGACCTGCGTGACAGAGAGTGGTCAGTACGTGGTTATGATATGGCGCCAGCTGCGACGACTGTGCGTATTCCGTGGCTTTTTGATGGCCAAGATGTACGATGTTGCGCCCCTAGCTGAAGCCAACCAAGCTACGTTGATGAGAATGGCCTCCTCGATTTTGTTGACACTTCTTCACGATACGGGAGGGCGAAGGGATGCTGGCTGCGATTACAAACATGATAATCGATCTTGAGGGGACATCGTAAGCAAACGATGCAATAGACCTGCGTGACAGAGAGTGGTCAGTACGTGGTCATGATATGGCGCCAACTGCGACGACTTTTCGGACTTCGTGGCTTTTTGAAGCCCAAGATGAACGATGTAGGGCCCCAAGCGGAAGCCTACAAAGCTACGGTGATGAGAATGGCCCCCTCGATTTCGCTGACACTTCTTGACGATACGGGAGGGCGAATGGATGCTGTCTTCGATCACAATCAGGACAATCTTGAACTTGGTGGGACACCAATAACAAACGATGCAATAGACCTGCGTGACAGAGAGTGGTCAGTACATGACCATGATATGGCGCCAACTCCGACGACTGTGCAGATTCCGTGGCTTTTTGAAGGCCAAGATGTACTATGTTGCGCCATTTGCTGAAGCCAACCAAGCTACGTTGATGAGAATGGCCCCCTCGATTTCGTTGACAATTCTTGATGCGCCGGAAGGGCGAAGCGATGCTCGCTGCTATCACAATCAGGTCAACCACAATCTTGAGGTGACACCGAAAGCAAACGATGCAATAGACCTGCGTGACAGAGAGTGGTCAGTACGTGGTCATGATATGGCGCCAACTGCGACGACTGTGTGGATTCCGTGGCTTTTTGAAGGCCAAGATGTACGATGTTGCGCCCCAAGCTGAAGCCAATCAAGCTAAATTGATGAGAATGGCCCCCTCGATTTCTTTGACAATACTTGATGCGCCGGAAGGGCGAAGGGATGCTCGCTGCTTTCACAATCAGGACAACCTTGATCTTGAGGGGACACCGAAAGCAAACGATGCATTAGACCTGCGTGACAGAGAGGGGTCAGTACGTGGCCATGATATGGCGCCAACTGCGACGACTGTGCGGATTCCGTGGCTTTTTGAAGGCCAAGATGTACGATGTTGCGCCCCTAGCTGGAGCCAACCAAGCTACGCTGATGAGAATGGCTCCCTCGATTTTGTTGACACTTCTTGACGATACGGGAGGGCGAATGGATGCTCGCTGCGATAACAATCATGATAATCTTGATCTTGAGGGGGACACCGAAAACAAACGATACAATATACCTCCTTGACAGAGAGTGGTCAGTACGTGGTCATGATATGGCGCCAACTGCGACGCCTGTTCGGATTCCGTGGCTTTTTGACGGCTAAGATGAACGAGGTGGCGCCCCTAGCTTAAGCCAACCAAGCTACGTTGATGAGAATGGCCCCCTCGATTTTGTTGACACTTCTTGACGATACGGGAGGCGAATAGATGCTGGCTGCGATAACAATCATGATAATCGATCTTGAGGGGATATCGTAAGCAAACGATGCAATAGACCTGCGTGACAGAGAGTGGTCAGTACGTGGTCATGATATGGCGCCAACTGCGACGACTTTTCGGATTCCGTGGCTTTTTGAAGCCCAAGATGAACGACGTAGGGCCCCAAGCGGAAGCCTACCAAGCTACGTTGACGAGAATGGCCCCCTCGATTTCGCTGACACTTCTTGACGATACGGGAGGGCGAATGGATGCTCGCTTCAATCACAATCAGGACAATCATGAACTTGGGGGGCCACCGTAAACAAACGATGCAATAGACCTGATTGACAGAGAGTGGTCAGTACGTGGTCACGATATGGCGCCAACTGCGACGACTGTCCGGATTTCGTGGTTTTTGAAGGCCAAGATGTACGATGTTGCGCCCCTAGCCGAAGCCAACCAAGCTACGTTGATGAGAATGGCCCCCTCGATTTCGATGACAATTCTTGATGCGCCGGGAGGGCGAAGTGATGCTCGCTGCCATTACAATCAAAACAATCTTGATCTTGAGAGGACGCCGCAAGCAACCGATAATATGTACCTAAGTGACAGAGTGTGGTCAGTACATGGCCATGATATGGCGCCAACAGCAACGACTTTCTGGATTCCGTGGCTTTTTTAAGGCCAAGATGAACGATCTAGCGCCCCTAGCGGAAGCCAAACAAGCTACGTTGATGAGAATGCCACCTCTATCTCGCTGACACTTCTTGATGCGCCGGGAGGGCGAAGGAATGCTCGCTGCGATCACAATCAGGACAACATTGACCTTGAGGGGACACCGAAAGCAAACGATGCAATAGACCTGCGTGACAGAGAGTGGTCAGTACGTGGTCATGATATGGCGCCAACTGCGACGACTGTGCGGATTCCGTGGCTTTGTGATGGCCAAGACGTACGATGTTGCGCCCGTAGCTGAAGCCAACTAAGCTACGTTGATGATTATGGCCCCCTCGATTTCGTTGACAATTCTTGATGCGCCGGAAGGGCGAAGGGATGCTCGCTGCTATCACAATCAGGACAACCTTGATCTTGAGGGGACACCGAAAGCAAACGATTCAATAGACCTGCGTGACAGAGAGTGGTCAGTACGTGGCCGTGATATGGCGCCAACTGCGACGCCTGTTCGGATTCCGTGCCTTTTTGACGGCTAAGATGAACGAGGTGGCGCCCCTAGCTTAAGCCAACCAAGCAACGTTGATGAGAACGGCCCTCTCGATTTCATTGACTCTTCTTGACGATGCGGGAGGGCGAAGGGATGCTCGCTGTGATTACAAACAGAACAATGTTCATGTTGAGAAGACACCGAAAGCAAACGATAATATGGACCTAAGTGACAGAGTGTGGTCAGTACATGGCCATGATATGGCGCCAACTGCAACGACTGTGCGGATTCCTTGGCATTTTGAAGGCCAAAATGAACGATGTAGCGCCCCTTGCAGAAGCCAACCAAGCGATGTTGATGTGAATGGCCCCCTCGATTTCGCTGACAATTCTTGATGCGCCTGGAGATCGAAGGGATGCTCGCTGCGATCACAATCAGGACAACCTTGATCTTGAGGGGGACACCGAAAACAATCGATGCTATAAACCTGCGTGACAGAGAGTGGTCTGTACGTGGCCATGATATGGCGCCAACGGCGACGACTGTTCGAATTCCGTGGCTTTTTGAAGGCCAAGATGTACGATGTTGCGCCCCTAGCTGAAGCCAACCAAGCTACGTTGATGAGAATGGCCCCCTCGATTTTGTTGACACTTCTTGACGATACGGGAGGCGAATAGATGCTGGCTGCGATAACAATCATGATAATCGATCTTGAGGGGATATCGTAAGCAAACGATGCAATAGACCTGCGTGACAGAGAGTGGTCAGTACGTGGTCATGATATGGCGCCAACTGCGACGACTTTTCGGATTCCGTGGCTTTTTGAAGCCCAAGATGAACGACGTAGGGCCCCAAGCGGAAGCCTACCAAGCTACGTTGACGAGAATGGCCCCCTCGATTTCGCTGACAATTCTTGACGATACGGGAGGGCGAATGGATGCTCGCTTCAATCACAATCAGGACAATCATGAACTTGGGGGGCCACCGTAAACAAACGATGCAATATACCTGATTGACAGAGAGTGGTCAGTACGTGGTCACGATATGGCGCCAACTGCGACGACTGTCCGGATTTCGTGGTTTTTGAAGGCCAAGATGTACGATGTTGCGCCCCTAGCCGAAGGCAACCAAGCTACGTTGATGAGAATGCCCACCTCGATTTCGTTGACAATTCTTGATGCGCCGGGAGGGCGAAGGGATGCTTGCTGCGAATACAATCAAAACAATCTTGATCTTGAGAGGACGCCGCAAGCAACCGATAATATGTACCTAAGTGACAGAGTGTGGTCAGTACATGGCCATGATATGGCGCCAACTGCAACGACTTTCTGGATTCCGTGGCTTTTTTAAGGCCAAGATGAACGATCTAGCGCCCCTAGCGGAAGCCAAACAAGCTACTTTGATGAGAATGCCACCTCTATCTCGCTGACACTTCTTGATGCGCCGGGAGGGCGAAGGAATGCTCGCTGCGATCACAATCAGGACAACATTGATCTTGAGGGGACACCGAAAGCAAACGATGCAATAGACCTGCGTGACAGAGTGGTCAGTACGTGGTCATGATATGGCGCCAACTGCGACGACTGTGCGCATTCCGTGGCTTTTTGATGGCCAAGACGTACGATGTTGCGCCCGTAGCTGAAGCCAACTAAGCTACGTTGATGATTATGGCCCCCTCGATTTCGTTGACAATTCTTGATGCGCCGGAAGGGCGAAGGGATGCTCGCTGCTATCACAATCAGGACAACCTTGATCTTTAGGGGACACCGAAAGCAAACGATGCAATAGACTTGCGTGACAGACAGTGGTCAGTACGTGGTCATGATATGGCGCCAACTGCGACGACTGTGCGGATTCCGTGGCTTTTTGAAGGCCAAGATGTGCGATGTTGCGCCCCAAGCTGAAGCCAACCAGGCTACGTTGATGGGAATGGCCCCCTCGATTTCGTTGACAAATCTTGATGCGCCGGAAGGGCGAAGGGATGCTCGCTGCTATCACAATCAGGACAACCTTGATCTTTAGGGGACACTGAAAGAAAACGATGCAATAGACCTGCGTGACAGAGAGTGGTCAGTACATGGCCATGATATGGCGCCAACTCCGACGACTGTGCGGATTCCGTGGCTTTTTGAAGGCCAAGATATACGATGTTGCGCCCCTAGCTGAAGCCAACCAAGCTACGTTGATAAGAATGGTTCCCTCGATTTCGTTGACAATTCTTGATGCGCCTGGAGGGCGAAGGGATGCTCGCTGCGATCACAATCAGGACAACCTTGATCTTGATGGGGACACCGAATACAAACGATTTTATAGGCCTGCGTGACAGAGAGTGGTCAGTACGTGGTCATGATATGGCGCCAACTGCGACGACTGTGCGGATTATGTGCCTTTTTGAAGGCCAAGATGTACGATGTTGCGCCCCTAGCTGGAGCCAACCAAGCTACGTTGATGAGAATGGCTTCCTCGATTTTGTTGACACTTCTTGACGATACGGGAGGCGAATAGATGCTGGCTGCGATAACAATCATGATAATCGATCTTGAGGGGACATCGTAAGCAAACGATGCAATAGACCTGCGTGACAGAGAGTGGTCAGTACGTGGTCATAATATGGCGCCAACTGCGACGACTTTTTGGATTCCGTGGCTTTTTGAAGCCCAAGATGAACGATGTAGGGCCCCCAGCGGAAGCCTTCCAAGCTACGTTGACGAGAATGGCCCCCTCGATTTCGCTGACACTTCTTGACGATACGGGAGGGCGAATGGATGCTCGCTTCAATCACAATCAGGACAATCATGAACATGGGGTGACACCGTAAACAAACGATGCAATAGACCTGCTTGACAGAGAGTGGTCAGTACGTGGTCAGGATATGGCGCCAACTGCGACGACTGTCCGGATTCCGTGGCTCTTTGAAGGCCAAGATGTACGATGTTGCGCCCCTAGCCGAAGCCAACCCAGCTACGTTGATGAGAATGGCCCCCTCGATTTCGTTGACAATTCTTGATGCGCCGGGAGGGCGAAGGGATGCTCGCTGCGATTACAATCAGAACAATCTTGATCTTGAGAGGACGCCGGAAGCAACCGATAATATGTACCTAAGTGACAGAGTGTGGTCAGTACATGGCCATGATATGGCGCCAACTGCAACGACTTTCTGGATTCCGTGGCTTTTTTAAGGCCAAGATGAACGATCTAGCGCCCCTAGCGGAAGCCAAACAAGCTACTTTGATGAGAATGCCACCTCTATCTCGCGGACACTTCTTGATGCGCCGGGAGGGCGAAGGAATGCTCGCTGCGATCACAATCAGGACAACATTGATCTTGAGGGGACACCGAAAGCAAACGATGCAATACACCTGCGTGACAGAGAGTGGTCAGTACGTGGTCATGATATGGCGCCAACTGCGACGACTGTGCGCATTCCGTGGCTTTTTGATGGCCAAGACGTACGATGTTGCGCCCCAAGCTGAAGCCAACCAGGCTACGTTGATGGGAATGGCCCCCTCGATTTCGTTGACAAATCTTGATGCGCCGGAAGGGCGAAGGGCTCGCTGCTATCACAATCAGGAAAACCTTGATCTTTAGGGGACACCGAAAGAAAACGATGCAATAGACTTGCGTGACAGGCAGTGGTCAGTACGTGGTCATGATATGGCGCCAACTGCGACGACTATGCGGATTCCGTGGCTTTTTGAAGGCCAAGATATACGATGTTGCGCCCCTAGCTGAAGCCAACCAAGCTACGTTGATAAGAATGGTTCCCTCGATTTCGTTGACAATTCTTGATGCGCCTGGAGGGCGAAGAGATGCTCGCTGCGATCACAATCAGGACAACCTTGATCTTGATGGGGACACCGAAAACAAACGATTTTATAGACCTGCGTGACAGAGAGTGGTCAGTACGTGGTCATGATATGGCGCCAACTGCGACGACTGTGCGGATTATGTGCCTTTTTGAAGGCCAAGATGTACGATGTTGCGCCCCTAGCTGAAGCCAACCAAGCTACGTTGATGAGAATGGCTTTCTCGATTTTGTTGACACTTCTTGACGATACGGGAGGCGAATAGATGCTGGCTGCGATAACAATCATGATAATCGATCTTGAGGGGACATCGTAAGCAAACGATGCAATAGACCTGCGTGACAGAGAGTGGTCAGTACGTGGTCATAATATGGCGCCAACTGCGACGACTTTTTGGATTCCGTGGCTTTTTGAAGCCCAAGATGAACGATGTAGGGCCCCAAGCGGAAGCCTACCAAGCTACGTTGACGAGAATGGCCCCCTCGATTTCGCTGACACTTCTTGACGATACGGGAGGGCGAATGGATGCTCGCTTCAATCACAATCAGGACAATCATGAACATGGGGTGACACCGTAAACAAACGATGCAATAGACCTGCTTGACAGAGAGTGGTCAGTACGTGGTCAGGATATGGCGCCAACTGCGACGACTGTCCGGATTCCATGGCTCTTTGAAGGCCAAGATGTACGATGTTGCGCCCCTAGCCGAAGCCAACCCAGCTACGTTGATGAGAATGGCCCCCTCGATTTCGTTGACAATTCTTGATGCGCCGGGAGGGCGAAGGGATGCTCGCTGCGATTACAATCAGAACAATCTTGATCTTGAGAGGACGCCGGAAGCAACCGATAATATGTACCTAAGTGACAGAGTGTGGTCAGAACATGGCCATGATATGGCGCCAACTGCGACGACTGTCCGGATTCTGTGGCTTTTTGAAGACCAAGATGAACGATGTAGCGCCCCAAACAGAAGCCTACCAAGCTACGTTGATGAGAATGCCCCCTCAATTTCGCTTATACTTCTTGTTGCGCCGGGAGGGCGAAGGGATGCTCGCTGCGATGACAATCAGGACAATCTTGATCTTGAGGGGGACACCGAAAAACAAACGATGCAATAGACCTGCGTGACAAAGAGTGGTCAGTACATGACCATGATATGGCGCCAACTCCGACGACTGCGCGGATTCCGTGGCTTTTTGAAGGCCAAGATGTACGATGTTGCGCCCGTAGCTGAAGCCAACCAAGCTACGTTGATGAGAATGGCTCCCTCGATTTCGTTGAAAATTCATGATTAGCCGGGAGGGCAAAAGGATGCTCGCTGCGATCACAATCAGGACAACCTTGATCTTGAGGGGGACACCGAAAACAAACGATGCTATAGACCTGCGTGACAGAGTGTGGTCAGTACGTGGTCATAATATGGCGCCAACTGCGACGACTGTTCAAATTCTGTGGCTTTTTGAAGGCCAAGATGTTCGACGTTACGCCCCTAGCTGAAGCCAACCAAGCTACGTTGATGAGAATGGTTCCCTCGATTTCGTTGACAATTCTTAATGCGCCTGGAGGGCGAAGGGATGCTCGCTGCGATCACAATCAGGACAACCTTGATCTTGAGGGGGACACCGAAAACAAACGATGCAATAGACCTGCGTGACAAAGAGTAGTCAGTACATGACCATGATATGGCGCCAACTCCGACGACTGGGCGGATTCCGTGGCTTTTTGAAGGCCAAGATGTACGATGTTGCGCCCCTAGCTGAAGCCAACCAAGCTACGTTGATGAGAATGGCTCCCTCGATTTCGTTGAAAATTCATGATTAGCCGGGAGGGCAAAAGGATGCTCGCTGCGATCACAATCAGGACAACCTTGATCTTGAGGGGGACACCGAAAACAAACGATGCTATAGACCTGCGTGACAGAGTGTGGTCAGTACGTGGTCATAATATGGCGCCAACTGCGACGACTGTTCGAATTCTGTGGCTTTTTGAAGGCCAAGATGTACGACGTTACGCCCCTAGCTGAAGCCAACCAAGCTACGTTGATGAGAATGGCCCCCTGGATTTCGTTGACAATTCTTGATTAGCCGGGAGGGCGAAGGGATGCTCGCTGCGATCACAATCAGGACAACCTTGATCTTGAGGGGGACGCCGAAAACAAACGATGCTATAGACCTGCGTGACAGAGAGTGGTCAGTACGTGGCCATGATATTGCGCGAACTGCGACGACTGTGCGGAATCCGTGGTTTTTGAAGGCCAAGATGTGCGATGTTGCGCCCCAAGCTGAAGCCAACCAGGCTACGTTGATGGGAATGGCCCCCTCGATTTCGTTGACAATTCTTGATGCGCCGGAAGGGCGAAGGGATGCTCGCTGCTATCACAATCAGGACAACCTTGATCTTTAGGGGACACCGAAAGCAAACGATGCAATAGACCTGCGTGACAGAGAGTGGTCAGTACGTGGCCATGATAAGGAGCCAACTGCGACGACTGTGCGGATTCCGTGGCTTTTTGAAGGCCAAGATATACGATGTTGCGCCCCTAGCTGAAGCCAACCAAGCTACGTTGATAAGAATGGTTCCCTCGATTTCGTTGACAATTCTTGATGCGCCTGGAGGGCGAAGGGATGCTCGCTGCGATCACAATCAGGACAACCTTGATCTTGATGGGGACACCGAAAACAAACGATTTTATAGACCTGCGTGACAGAGAGTGGTCAGTACGTGGTCATGATATGGCGCCAACTGCGACGACTGTCCGGATTCCGTGGCTTTTTGAAGGCCAAGATGTACGATGTTGCGCCCCTAGCTGAAGCCAACCAAGCTACGTTGATGAGAATGGCCCCCTCGATTTTGTTGACACTTCTTGACGATACTGGAGGCGAATAGATCCTGGCTGCGATAACAATCATGATAATCGATCTTGAGGGGACATCGTAAGCAAACGATGCAATAGACCTGCGTGACAGAGAGTGGTCAGTACGTGGTCATGATATGGCGCCAACTGCGACGACTTTTCGGATTCCGTGGCTTTTTGAAGCCCAAGATGAACGATATAGGGCCCCAAGCGGAAGTCTACCAAGCTACGTTGACGAGAATGGCCCCCTCGATTTCGTTGACAATTCTTGATGCGCCGGGAGGGCGAATGGATGCGCGCTGCGATCACAATCAGGACAATCTTGATCTTGAGAGGACGCCGGAAGCAACCGATAATATGTACTTAAGTGACAGAGTGTGGTTAGTACATGACTATGATATCGCGCCAACGGCAACGACTTTCTGGATTCCGTGGCTTTTTGAAGGCCAAGATGAACGATCTAGCGCCCCTAGCGGAAGCCAAACAAGCTACGTTGATGAGAATGCCACCTCTATCTCGCTGACACTTCTTGATGCGCCGGGAGGGCGAAGGAATGCTCGCTGCGATCACAATCAGGACAATATTGATCTTGAGGGACACCGAAGGCAAAGATTGCAATAGACCTGCGTCTCAGGTTGTGGTCAGAACATGGCCATGATATGGCGCCAACTGCAACGACTGTCCGGATTCCGTGGCTTTTTGAAGACCAAGATGAACGATGTAGCGCCCCAAACGTAAGCCTACCAAGCTACGTTGATAAGAATGCCCCCTCAATTTCGCTTACACTTCTTGTTGCGCCGGGAGGGCGAAGGGTTGCTCGCTGCGATCACGATCAGGAAGATCTTGATCTTGAGGCGAACACCGAAAACAAACGATGCAATAGACCTGCGTGACAGAGTTGTCAGTACATGGTCATGATATGGCGCCAACTTCGACGACTTTTCGGATTCCGTGGCTTTTTGAAGCCCAAGATGAACGATGTAGGGCCCCAAGCGGAAGCCTACCAAGCTACGTTGATGAGAATGGCCCCCTCGATTTCGCTGACACTTCTTGACGATACAGGAGGGCGAATGAATGCTCGCTGCTATCACAATCAGGACAACCTTGATCTTGAGGGGACACCGAAAGCAAACGATGCAATAGACTTGCGTGACAGACAGTGGTCAGTACGTGGTCATGATATGGGGCCAACTGCGACGACTGTGTGGATTCCGTGGCTTTTTGGAGGCCAAGATGTGCGATGCTGCGCCCCTAGCTGAAGCCAACCAAGCTACGTTGATGGGAATGCCCCCTCGATTTCGTTGACAATTCTTGATGCGCCGGAAGGGCGAAGGGATGCTCGCTGCTATCACAATCAGGACAACCTTGATCTTTAGGAGACACCGAAAGCAATCGATGCAATAGACCTGCGTGACAGAGAGTGGTCAATACGTGGCCATGATAAGGCGCCAACTGCGACGACTGTGCGGATTCCGTGGCTTTTTGAAGGCCAAGATGTACGATGTTGCGCCCCTAGCTGAAGCCAGCCAAGCTACGTTTATGAGAATGGCTCCCTCGATTTTGTTAACACTTCTTGGCGATACGGGAGGGCGAATGGATGCTCGCTGCGATAACAATCATGATAATCTTGATCTTGAGGGGGACATTGAAAACAAATGATGCAATAGACCTCCTTGACAGAGAGTGGTCAGTACGTGGTCATGATATGGCGCCAACTGCGACGCCTGTTCGGATTCCGTGGCTTTTTGACGGCTAAGATGAACGAGGTGGCGCCCCTAGCTTAAGCCAACCAAGCAACGTTGATGAGAACGGCCCTCTCGATTTCATTGACTCTTCTTGACGATCCGGGAGGGCGAATTGATGCTCGCTGCTATCACAATCAGGACAACCTTGTTCTTGAGGGGACACCAAAAGCAAACGATGCAATAGACCTCCGTCACAGGTTGTGGTGAGATCATGGCCATGATATGGCGCCAACTGCAACGACTGTCCGGATTCCGTGGCTTTTTGAAGGCCAAGATGAACGTTGTAGTTCCCCAAGCGGAAGCCTACCAAGCTACGTTGATGAGAATGCCCCCTCAATTTCGCTGACACTTCTTGATGCGCCTTGAGATCGAAGGGATGCTCGCTGCGATCACAATCAGGACAATCTTGATCTTGAGGGGGACACCGAAAACAAACGATGCAATAGACCTGCGTGACAAAGAGTGGTCAGTACATGACCATGATATGGCGCCAACTCCGACGACTGTGCGGATTCCGTGGATTTTTGAAGGCCAAGATGTACGATGTTGCGCCCCTAGCTGAAGCCAACCAAGCTACGTTGATGAGAATGGCTCCCTCGATTTCGTTGAAAATTCATGATTAGCCGGGAGGGCAAAAGGATGCTCGCTGCGATCACAATCAGGACAACCTTGATCTTGAGGGGGACACCGAAAACAAACGATGCTATAGACCTGCGTGACAGAGTGTGGTCAGTACGTGGTCATAATATGGCGCCAACTGCGACGACTGTTCGAATTCTGTGGCTTTTTGAAGGCCAAGATGTACGACGTTACGCCCCTAGCTGAAGCCAACCAAGGTAGGTTGATGAGAATGGCCCCCTGGATTTCGTTGACAATTCTTGATTAGCCGGGGGGGCGAAGGGATGCTCGCTGCGATCACAATCAGGACAACCTTGATCTTGAGGGGGACGCCGAAAACAAACGATGCTATAGACCTGCGTGACAGAGAGTGGTCAGTACGTGGTCATGATATGGCGCCAACTGCGACGACTGTTCGAATTCCGTGGCTTTTTGAAGGCCAAGACGTACGATGTTGCGCCCCTAGTTGAAGCCTACTAAGCTACGTTGATGAGAATAGCCCCCTCGATTTCTTTGACAATTCTTGATGCGCCGGAAGGGCGAAGGGATGCTCTCGGCTATCACAATCAGGACAACCTAGATCTTGAGGCGACACCGAAAGCAAACGATGCAATAGACCTGCGTGACAGAGAGTGGTCAGTACGTGGCCATGATATTGCGCGAACTGCGACGACTGTGTGGAATCCGTGGTTTTTGAAGGCCAAGATGTGCGATGTTGCGCCCCAAGCTGAAGCCAACCAGGCTACGTTGATGGGAATGGCCCCCTCGATTTCGTTGACAATTCTTGATGCGCCGGAAGGGCGAAGGGATGCTCGTTGCTATCACAATCAGGACTACCTTGATCTTTAGGGGACACCGAAAGCAAACGATGCAATAAACCTGCGTGACAGAGAGTGGTCAGTACGTGGCCATGATAAGGAGCCAACTGCGACGACTGTGCGGATTCCGTGGCTTTTTGAAGGCCAAGATATACGATGTTGCGCCCCTAGCTGAAGCCAACCAAGCTACGTTGATAAGAATGGTTCCCTCGATTTCGTTGACAATTCTTGATGCGCCTGGAGGGCGAAGGGATGCTCGCTGCGATCACAATCAGGACAACCTTGATCTTGATGGGGACACCGAAAACAAACGATTTTATAGACCTGCGTGACAGAGAGTGGTCAGTACGTGGTCATGATATGGCGCCAACTGCGACGACTGTCCGGATTCCGTGGCTTTTTGAAGACCAAGATTAACGATGTAGCGCCCCAAGCGGAAGCCTACCAAGCTACGTTGATGAGAATGCCCCCTCAATTTCGCTTACACTTCTTGTTGCGCCGGGAGGGCGAAGGAATGCTCGCTGCGATCACGATCAGGTAGATCTTGATCTTGAGGCGAACACCGAAAACAAACGATGCAATAGACCTGCGTGACAGAGAGTTGTCAGTACGTGGTCATGATATGGCGCCAACTGCGACGACTTTTCAGATTCCGTGGCTTTTTGAAGCTCAAGATGAACGATGTAGGGCCCCAAGCGGAAGCCTACCAAGCTACGTTGATGAGAATGGCCCCCTCGATTTCCCTGACACTTCTTGACGATACGGGAGGGCGAATGGATGCTCGCTGCTATCACAATCAGGACAACCTTGATCTTGAGGGGACACCAAAAGCAAACGATGCAATAGACCTGCGTTACTGAAGTGGTCAGTACGTGGCCATGATATGGCGCCAACTGCGACGACTGTGCGGATTCCGTGGCTTTTTGAAGGCCAAGATGTACGATGTTGCGCCCCTAGCTGAAGCCAACCAAGCTACGTTGATGAGAATGGCCCCCTCGATTTCGTTGACAATTCTTGATGCGCCGGACGGTCCAAGGGATACTCGCTGCTATCACAATCAGGACAACACTAATCTTGAGGGGACACCGAAAGCAAACGATGCAATAGACCTGCATGACAGAGCGTGGTCAGTACGTGGTCATGATATGGCACCAACTGCGACGACTGTGCGGATTCCGTGGCTTTTTGATGGCCAAGATGTATGATGTTGCGCCCCTAGCTGAAGCCAAACAAGCTACGTTGATGATAATGGCCCCCTCGATTTCGTTGACAATTCTTGAACGGCCGGAAGGGCGAAGAGATGCTCGCTGTTATCACAATCAGAACAACCTTAATCTTGAGGGGACACCGAAAGCAAACGATGCAATAGACCTGCGTGACAGAGAGTGGTCAGTACGTGGCCATGATATGGCGCCAACTGCGACGACTGTTCGAATTCCGTGGCTTTTTGAAGGCCAAGATGTACAATGTTGCACCCCTAGCTGAAGCCAACCAAGGTACGTTGATGAGAATGCCCCCCTCGATTTCGTTGACAATACTTGATGCGCCGGAATGGCGAAGGATTGCTCGCTCCTATCACAATCAGGACAACCTTGATCTTGAGGGGACATCGAAAGCAAACGATGCAATAGACCTGCGTGACAGAGAGTGGTCAGTACGTGGCCATGATATGGCGCCAACCTTCGACGACTGTGCGGATTATGTGCCTTTTTGAAGGCCAAAATGTACGATGTTGCGCCCCTAGCTGAAGCCAACCAAGCTACGTTGATGAGAATGGCCCCCTCGATTTTGTTGACACTTCTTGACGATACGGGAGGCGAATAGATCCTGGCTGCGATAACAATCATGATAATCGATCTTGAGGGGACATCGTAAGCAAACGATGCAATAGACCTGCGTGACAGAGAGTGGTCAGTACGTGGTCATGATATGGCGCCACCTGCGACGACTTTTCGGATTCCGTGGCTTTTTGAAGCCCAAGATGAACGATATAGGGCCCCAAGCGGAAGCCTACCAAGCTACGTTGACGAGAATGGCCCCCTCGAATTCGCTGACACTTCTTGACGAAACGGGAGGGCGAATGGATGCTCGCTTCGATCACAATCAGGACAATCTTGAACTTGGGGGGACACCGTAAACAAACGATGCAATAGACCTGCTTGACGGAGAGTGGTCAGTACGTGGTCATGATATGGCGCCAACTGCGACGACTGTCCGGAATCCGTGGCTTTTTGAAGGCCAAGATGTACGATGTTGCGCCCCTAGCCGAAGCCAACCAAGCTACGTTGATGAGAATGGCCCCCCCGATTTCGTTTACAATTCTTGATGCGCCGGGAGGGCGAAGGGATGCTCGCTGCGAATACAATCAGAACAATCTTGATCTTGAGAGGACGCCGGAAGCAATCGATAATATGTACTTAAGTGACAGAGTGTGGTTAGTACATGACCATGACATGGCGCCAACGGCAACGACTTTCTGGATTCCGTGGCTTTTTGAAGGCCAAGATGAACGATCTTGCGCCCCTAGCGGAAGCCAAACAAGCTACGTTGATGAGAATGCCACCTCTATCTCGCTGACATTTCTTGATGCGCCGGGAGGGCGAAGGAATGCTCGCTGCGATCACAATCAGGACAATATTGATCTTGAGGGACACCGAAGGCAAAGATTGCAATAGACCTACGTCACAGGTTGTGGTCAGAACATGGCCATGATATGGCGCCAACTGCAACGACTGTCCAGATTCCGTGGCTTTTTGAAGACCATGATGAACGATGTAGCGCCCCAAGCGTAAGCCTACCAAGCTACGTTGATAAGAATGCCCCCTCAATTTCGCTTACACTTCTTGTTGCGCCGGGAGGGCGAAGGGTTGCTCGCTGCGATCACGATCAGGACAACCTTGATCTTGAGGGGGACGCCGAAAACAAACGATGCAATAGACCTGCGTGACAGAGTTGTCAGTACGTGGTCATGATATGGCGCCAACTGCAACGACTGTCCGGATTCCGTGGCTTTTTGAAGGCCAAGATGAACGTTGTAGTTCCCCAAGCGGAAGCCTACCAAGCTACGTTGATGAGAATGCCCCCTCAATTTCGCTGACACTTCTTGATGCGCCGGGAGATCGAAGGGATGCTCGCTGCGATCACAATCAGGACAACCTTGATCTTGAGGGGGACGCCGAAAACAAACGATGCTATAGACCTGCGTGACAGAGAGTGGTCAGTACGTGGTCATGATATGGCGCCAACTGCGACGACTGTTCGAATTCCGTGGCTTTTTGAAGGCCAAGACGTACGATGTTGCGCCCCTAGTTGAAGCCTACTAAGCTACGTTGATGAGAATAGCCCCCTCGATTTCTTTGACAATTCTTGATGCGCCGGAAGGGCGAAGGGATGCTCTCGGCTATCACAATCAGGACAACCTAGATCTTGAGGCGACACCGAAAGCAAACGATGCAATAGACCTGCGTGACAGAGAGTGGTCAGTACGTGGCCATGATATTGCGCGAACTGCGACGACTGTGCGGAATCCGTGGTTTTTGAAGGCTAAGATGTGCGATGTTGCGCCCCAAGCTGAAGCCAACCAGGCTACGTTGATGGGAATGGCCCCCTCGATTTCGTTGACAATTCTTGATGCGCCGGAAGGGCGAAGGGATGCTCGCTGCTATCACAATCAGGACAACCTTGATCTTTAGGGGACACCGAAAGCAAACGATGCAATAGACCTGCGTGACAGAGAGTGGTCAGTACGTGGCCATAATAAGGAGCCAACTGCGACGACTGTCCGGATTCCGTGGCTTTTTGAAGACCAAGATGAACGATGTAGCGCCCCAAGCGGAAGCCTACCAAGCTACGTTGATGAGAATGCCCCCTCAATTTCGCTTACACTTCTTGTTGCGCCGGGAGGGCGAAGGAATGCTCGCTGCGATCACGATCAGGAAGATCTTGATCTTGAGGCGAACACCGAAAACAAACGATGCAATAGACCTGCGTGACAGAGAGTTGTCAGTACGTGGTCATGTTATGGCGCCAACTGCGACGACTTTTCGGATTCCGTGGCTTTTTGAAGCTCAAGATGAACGATGTAGGGCCCCAAGCGGAAGCCTACCAAGCTACGTTGATGAGAATGGCCCCCTCGATTTCCCTGACACTTCTTGACGATACGGGAGGGCGAATGGATGCTCGCTAATATCACAATCAGGACAACCTCGATCTTGAGGGGACACCGAAAGCAAACGATGCAATAGACCTGCATGACAGAGCGTGGTCAGTACGTGGTCATGATATGGCACCAACTGCGACGACTGTGCGGATTCCGTGGCTTTTTGATGGCCAAGATGTATGATGTTGCGCCCCTAGCTGAAGCCAAACAAGCTACGTTGATGATAATGGCCCCCTCGATTTCGTTGACAATTCTTGATCGGCCGGAAGGGCGAAGGGATGCTCGCTGTTATCACAATCAGGACAACCTTGATCTTGAGGGGACACCGTAAACAAACGATTCAATAGACCTGCTTGACAGAGAGTGGTCAGTACGTGGTCATAATATGGCGCCAACTGCGACGACTTTCCGGATTCCATGGCTTTTTGAAGGCAGAGATGTACGATGTTGCGCCCCTTGCCGAAGCCAACCAAGCTACGTTGATGAGAATGGCCCCCTCGATTTCGTTGACAATTCTTGATGCGCCGGGAGGGCGAAGGGATGCTCGCTGCGATTACAATCAGAACAATCTTGATCTTGAGAGGACGCCGGAAGCAACCGATAATATGTACCCAAGTGACAGAGTGTGGTCAGTACATGGCCATGATATGGCGCCAACTGCAACGACTTTCTGGATTCCGTGGCTTTTTGAAGGCCAAGATGAACGATCTAGCGCCCCTAGCGGAAGCCAAACAAGCTACGTTGATGAGAATGCCACCTCTATCTCGCTGACACTTCTTGATGCGCCGGGAGGGCGAAGGAATGCTCGCTGCGATCACAATCAGGACAATCTTGATCTTGAGGGACACCGAAGGCAAAGAATGCAATAGACCTGCGTCACAGGTTGTGGTCAGAACATGGCCATGATATGGCGCCAACTCGACGACTGTCCGGATTCCGTGGCTTTTTGAAGACCAAGATTAACGATGTAGCGCCCCAAGCGGAAGCCTACCAAGCTACGTTGATGAGAATGCCCCCTCAATTTCGCTTACACTTCTTGTTGCGCCGGGAGGGCGAAGGGATGCTCGCTGCGATCACGATCAGGAAGATCTTGACCTTGAGGCGAACACCGAAAACAAACGATGCAATAGACCTGCGTGACAGAGAGTTGTCAGTACGTGGTCATGATATGGCGCCAACTGCGACGACTTTTCGGATTCCGTGGCTTTTTGAAGCCCAAGATGAACGATGTAGGGCCCCAAGCGGAAGCCTACCAAGCTACGTTGATGAGAATGGCCCCCTCGATTTCGCTGACACTTCTTGACGATACGGGAGGGTGAATGGTTGCTCGCTGCTATCACAATCAGGACAACCGTGATCTCGAGGGGACACCAAAAGCAAACGATGCAATAGACCTGCGTTACAGAAGTGGTCAGTACGTGGCCATGATATGGCGCCAACTACGACGACTGTGCGGATTCCGTGGCTTTTTGAAGGCCAAGATGAACGATGTTGCGCCCCTAGCTGAAGCCAACCAAGCTACGTTGATGAGAATGGCCCCCTCGATTTCGTTGACAATTCTTGATGCGCCGGACGGTCTAAGGGATGCTCGCTGCTATCACAATCGGGACAACATTGATCTTGAGGGGACACCGAAAGCAAACGATGCAATAGACCTGCATGACAGAGCGTGGTCAGTACGTGGTCATGATATGGCACCAACTGCGACGACTGTGCGGATTCCGTGGCTTTTTGATCGCCAAGATGTACGATGTTGCGCCCCTAGCTGAAGCCAACCAAGCTACGTTGATGATAATGGCCCCCTCGGTTTCGTTGACAATTCTTGATGGGCCGGAAGGGCGAAGGGATGCTCGCTGTTATCACAATCAGGACAACCTTGATCTTGAGGGGACATCGAAAGCAAACGATGCAATAGACCTGCGTGACAGAGAGTGGTCACTACGTGGCCATGATAAGGCGCCAACCGCGACGACTGTGCGGATTCCGTGGCTTTTTGATGGCCAAGATGTACGAAGTTGCGCCCCTAGCTGAAGCCAACCGAGCTACGTTGATAAGAATGGCTCCCTCGATTTCGTTGACAATTCTTCATGCGCCGGAAGGGCGAAGGGATGCTCGCTGCTATCACAATCAGGACAACCTTGATCTTGAGGGGACACAAAAAACAAACGATTTTATAGACCTGCGTGACAGAGAGTGGTCAGTACGTGGTCATATTATGCCGCCAACTGCGACGACTGTGCGGATTATGGGCCTTTTTGAAGGCCAATATGTACGATGTTGCGCCCCTATCTGAAGCCAACCAAGCTACGTTGATGAGAATGGCTCCCTCGATTTTGTTGACACTTGACGATACGGGAGGCGAATAGATGCTGGCTGCGATAACAATCATGATAATCGATCTTGAGGGGACATCGTAAGCAAACGATGCAATAGACCTGCGTGACAGAGAGTGGTCAGTACGTGGTCATGATATGGCGCCAACTGCGACGACTTTTCGGATTCCGTGGCTTTTTGAAGCCCAAGATGAACAATGTAGGGCCCCAAGCGGAAGCCTATTAAGCTACGTTGACGAGAATGGCCCCCTCGATTTCGCTGACACTTCTTGACGATACGGGAGGGCGAATGGATGCTCGCTTCGATCACAATCAGGACAATCTTAAACTTGGGGGGACACCGTAAACAAACGATTCAATAGACCTGCTTGACAGTGAGTGGTCAGTACGTGGTCATGATATGGCGCCAACTGCGACGACTTTCCGGATTCCGTGGCTTTTTGAAGGCCAAGATGTACGATGTTGCGCCCCTTGCCGAAGCCAACCAAGCTACGTTGATGAGAATGGCCCCCTCGATTTCGTTGACAATTCTTGATGCGCCGGGAGGGCGAAGGGATGCTCGCTGCGATTACAATCAGAACAATCTTGACCTTGAGAGGACGCCGGAAGCAACCGATAATATGTACAAAAGTGACAGAGTGTGGTCAGTACATGGCCATGATATGGCGCCAATTGCAACGACTTTCTGGATTCCGTGGCTTTTTAAAGGCCAAGATGAACGATCTAGCGCCCCTAGCGGAAGCCAAACAAGCTACGTTGATGAGAATGCCACCTCTATCTCGCTGACATTTCTTGATGCGCCGGGAGGGCGAAGGAATGCTCGCTGCGATCACAATCAGGACAATCTTGATCTTGAGGGACACCGAAGGCAAAGAATGCAATAGACCTGCGTCACAGGTTGTGGTCAGAACATGGCCATGATATGGCGCCAACTGCGACGACTGTCCGGATTCCGTGGCTTTTTGAAGACCAAGATTAACGATGTAGCGCCCCAAGCGGAAGCCTACCAAGCTACGTTGATGAGAATGCCCCCTCAATTTCGCTTACACTTCTTGTTGCGCCGGGAGGGCGAAGGGATGCTCGCTGCGATCACGATCAGGAAGATCTTGATCTTGAGGCGAACACCGAAAACAAGCGATGCAATAGACCTGCGTGACAGAGAGTTGTCAGTACGTGGTCATGATATGGCGCCAACTGCGACGACTTTTCGGAGTCCGTGGCTTTTTGAAGCCCAAGATGAACCATGTAGGGCCCCAAGCGGAAGCCTACCAAGCTACGTTGATGAGAATGGCGCCCTCGATTTCGCTGACACTTCTTGACGATACGGGAGGGTGAAAGGTTGCTCGCTGCTATCACAATCAGGACAACCTTGATCTCGAGGGGACACCAAAAGCAAACGATGCAATAGACCTGCGTGACAGAGCGTGGTCAGTACGTGGTCATATTATGGCGCCAACTGCGACGACTGTGCGGATTATGTGCCTTTTTGAAGGCCAAGATGTACGATGTTGCGCCCCTAGCTGAAGCCAACCAAGCTACGTTGATGAGAATGGCTCCCTCGATTTTGTTGACACTTGACGATACGGGAGGCGAATAGATGCTGGCTGCGATAACAATCATGATAATCGATCTTGAGGGGACATCGTAAGCAAACGATGCAATAGACCTGCGTGACAGAGAGTGGTCAGTACGTGGTCATGATATGGCGCCAACTGCGACGACTTTTCGGATTCCGTGGCTTTTTGAAGCCCAAGATGAACAATGTAGGGCCCCAAGCGGAAGCCTATTAAGCTACGTTGACGAGAATGGCCCCCTCGATTTCGCTGACACTTCTTGACGATACGGGAGGGCGAATGGATGCTCGCTTCGATCACAATCAGGACAATCTTGAACTTGGGGGGACACCGTAAACAAACGATTCAATAGACCTGCTTGACAGAGAGTGGTCAGTACGTGGTCATAATATGGCGCCAACTGCGACGACTTTCCGGATTCCGTGGCTATTTGAAGGCCAAGATGTACGATGTTGCGCCCCTTGCCGAAGCCAACCAAGCTACGTTGATGAGAATGGCCCCCTCGATTTCGTTGACAATTCTTGATGCGCCGGGAGGGCGAAGGGATGCTCGCTGCGATTACAATCAGAACAAGCTTGATCTTGAGAGGACGCCGGAAGCAACCGATAATATGTACCCAAGTGACAGAGTGTGGTCAGTACATGGCCATGATATGGCGCCAACTGCAACGACTTTCTGGATTCCGTGGCTTTTTGAAGGCCAAGATGAACGATCTAGCGCCCCTAGCGGAAGCCAAACAAGCTACGTTGATGAGAATGCCACCTCTATCTCGCTGACACTTCTTGATGCGCCGGGAGGGCGAAGGAATGCTCGCTGCGATCACAATCAGGACAATCTTGATCTTGAGGGACACCGAAGGCAAAGAATGCAATAGACCTGCGTCACAGGTTGTGGTCAGAACATGGCCATGATATGGCGCCAACTGCGACGACTGTCCGGATTCCGTGGCTTTTTAAAGACCAAGATTAACGATGTAGCGCCCCAAGCGGAAGCCTACCAAGCTACGTTGATGAGAATGCCCCCTCAATTTCGCTTACACTTCTTGTTGCGCCGGGAGGGCGAAGGGATGCTCGCTGCGATCACGATCAGGAAGATCTTGATCTTGAGGCGAACACCGAAAACAAACGATGCAATAGACCTGCGTGACAGAGAGTTGTCAGTACGTGGTCATGATATGGCGCCAACTGCGACGACTTTTCGGATTCCGTGGCTTTTTGAAGCCCAAGATGAACGATGTAGGGCCCCAAGCGGAAGCCTACCAAGCTACGTTGATGAGAATGGCCCCCTCGGTTTCGCTGACACTTCTTGACGATACGGGAGGGTGAATGGTTGCTCGCTGCTATCACAATCAGGACAACCTTGATCTCGAGTGGACACCAAAAGCAAACGATGCAATAGACCTGCGTTACAGAAGTGGTCAGTACGTGGCCTTGATATGGCGCCAACTACGACGACTGTGCGGATTCCGTGGCTTTTTGAAGGCCAAGATGAACGATGTTGCGCCCCTAGCTGAAGCCAACCAAGCTACGTTGATGAGAATGGCCCCCTCAATTTCGTTGACAATTCTTGATGCGCCGGACGGTCTAAGGGATGCTCGCTGCTATCACAATCGGGACAACATTGATCTTGAGGGGACACCGAAAGCAAACGATGCAATAGACCTGCATGACAGAGCGTGGTCAGTACGTGGTCATGATATGGCACCAACTGCGACGACTGTGCGGATTCCGTGGCTTTTTGTTTGCCAAGATGTACGATGTTGCGCCCCTAGCTGAAGCCAACCAAGCTACGTTGATGATAATGGCCCCCTCGGTTTCGTTGACAATTCTTGATGGGCCGCAATGGCGAAGGGATGCTCGCTGTTATCACAATCAGGACAACCTTGATCTTGAGGGGACATCGAAAGCAAACGATGCAATAGACCTGCGTGACAGAGAGTGGTCACTACGTGGCCATGATAAGGCGCCAACCGCGACGACTGTGCGGATTCCGTGGCTTTTTGATGGCCAAGATGTACGAAGTTGCGCCCCTAGCTGAAGCCAACCGAGCTACGTTGATAAGAATGGCTCCCTCGATTTCGTTGACAATTCTTCATGCGCCGGAAGGGCGAAGGGATGCTCGCTGCTATCACAATCAGGACAACCTTGATCTTGAGGGGACACAAAAAACAAACGATTTTATAGACCTGCGTGACAGAGAGTGGTCAGTACGTGGTCATATTATGCCGCCAACTGCGACGACTGTGCGGATTATGTGCCTTTTTGAAGGCCAATATGTACGATGTTGCTCCCCTATCTGAAGCCAACCAAGCTACGTTGATGAGAATGGCTCCCTCGATTTTGTTGACACTTGACGATACGGGAGGCGAATAGATGCTGGCTGCGATAACAATCATGATAATCGATCTTGAGGGGACATCGTAAGCAAACGATGCAATAGACCTGCGTGACAGAGAGTGGTCAGTACGTGGTCATGATATGGCGCCAACTGCGACGACTTTTCGGATTCCGTGGCTTTTTGAAGCCCAAGATGAACAATGTAGGGCCCCAAGCGGAAGCCTATTAAGCTACGTTGACGAGAATGGCCCCCTCGATTTCGCTGACACTTCTTGACGATACGGGAGGGCGAATGGATGCTCGCTTCGATCACAATCAGGACAATCTTGAACTTGGGGGGACACCGTAAACAAACGATTCAATAGACCTGCTTGACAGTGAGTGGTCAGTACGTGGTCATGATATGGCGCCAACTGCGACGACTTTCCGGATTCCGTGGCTTTTTGAAGGCCAAGATGTACGATGTTGCGCCCCTTGCCGAAGCCAACCAAGCTACGTTGATGAGAATGGCCCCCTCGATTTCGTTGACAATTCTTGATGCGCCGGGAGGGCGAAGGGATGCTCGCTGCGATTACAATCAGGACAATCTTGACCTTGAGAGGACGCCGGAAGCAACCGATAATATGTACAAAAGTGACAGAGTGTGGTCAGTACATGGCCATGATATGGCGCCAATTGCAACGACTTTCTGGATTCCGTGGCTTTTTAAAGGCCAAGATGAACGATCTAGCGCCCCTAGCGGAAGCCAAACAAGCTACGTTGATGAGAATGCCACCTCTATCTCGCTGACACTTCTTGATGCGCCGGGAGGGCAAAGGAATGCTCGCTGCGATCACAATCAGGACAATCTTGATCTTGAGGGACACCGAAGGCAAAGAATGCAATAGACCTGCGTCACAGGTTGTGGTCAGAACATGGCCATGATATGGCGCCAACTGCGACGACTGTCCGGATTCCGTGGCTTTTTGAAGACCAAGATTAACGATGTAGCGCCCCAAGCGGAAGCCTACCAAGCTACGTTGATGAGAATGCCCCCTCAATTTCGCTTACACTTCTTGTGGCGCCGGGAGGGCGAAGAGATGCTCGCTGCGATCACGATCAGGAAGATCTTGATCTTGAGGCGAACACCGAAAACAAGCGATGCAATAGACCTGCGTGACAGAGAGTTGTCAGTACGTGGTCATGATATGGCGCCAACTGCGACGACTTTTCGGAGTCCGTGGCTTTTTGAAGCCCAAGATGAACGATGTAGGGCCCCAAGCGGAAGCCTACCAAGCTACGTTGATGAGAATGGCGCCCTCGATTTCGCTGACACTTCTTGACGATACGGGAGGGTGAAAGGTTGCTCGCTGCTATCACAATCAGGACAACCTTGATCTCGAGGGGACACCAAAAGCAAACGATGCAATAGACCTGCGTTACAGAAGTGGTCAGTACGTGGCCATGATATGGCGCCAACTGCGACGACTGTGCGGATTCCGTGGCTTTTTGAAGGCCAAGATGTACGATGTTGCGCCCCTAGCTGAAGCCAACCAAGCTACGTTGATGAGAATGGCCCCCTCGATTTCGTTGACAATTCTTGATGCGCCGGACGGTCTAAGGGATGCTCGCTGCTATCACAATCAGGACAACATTGATCTTGAGGGGACACCGAAAGCAAACGATGCAATAGACCCTCATGACAGAGCGTGGTCAGTACGTGGTCATGATATGGCACCAACTGCGACGAATGTGCGGATTCCGTGGCTTTTTGATGGCCAAGATGTACGATGTTGCGCCCCTAGCTGAAGCCAACCAAGCTACGTTGATGATAATGACCCCTCGATTTCGTTGACAATTCTTGATGGGCCGGAAGGGCGAAGGAATGCTCGCTGTTATCACAATCAGGACAACCTTGATCATGAGGGGACACCGAAAGCAAACGATGCAATAGACCTGCGTGACAGAGAGTGGTCAGTACGTGGCCATGATATGGCGCCAACTGCGACGACTGTTCGAATTCCGTGGCTTTTTGAAGGCCAAGATGTACAATGTTGCACCCCTAGCTGAAGCCAACCAAGGTACGTTGATGAGAATGCCCCCCTCGATTTCGTTGACAATACTTGATGCGCCGGAATGGCGAAGGATTGCTCGCTGCTATCACAATCAGGACAACCTTGATCTTGAGGGGACATCGAAAGCAAACGATGCAATAGACCTGCGTGACAGAGAGTGGTCACTACGTGGCCATGATAAGGCGCCAACCGCGACGACCGTGCGGATTCCGTGGCTTTTTGATGGCCAAGATGTACGAAGTTGCGCCCCTAGCTGAAGCCAACCGAGCTACGTTGATAAGAATGGTTCCCTCGATTTCGTTGACAATTCTTCATGCACCGGAAGGGCGAAGGGATGCTCGCTGCTATCACAATCAGGACAACCTTGATCTTTAGGGGACACCGAAAGCAAACGATGCAATAGACCTGCGTGACAGAGAGTGGTCAATACGTGGCCATGATAAGGCGCCAACTGCGACGACTGTGCGGATTCCGTGGCTTTTTGAAGGCCAAGATGTAGGATGTTGCGCCCCTACCTGAAACCAACCAAGCTACGTTGATAAGAATGGTTCCCTCGATTTCGTTGACAATTCTTGATGCGCCTGGAGGGTGAAGGGATGCTCGCTGCGATCACAATCAGGACAACCTTGATCTTGATGGGGACACCGAAAACAAACGATTTTATAGACCTGCCTGACAGAGAGTGGTCAGTACGTGGTCATGATATGGCGCCAACTGCGACGACTGTGCGGATTATGTGCCTTTTTGAAGGCCAAGATGTACGATGTTGCGCCCCTAGCTGAAGCCAACCAAGCTACGTTGATGAGAATGGCCCCCTCGATTTTGTTGACACTTCTTGACGATACGGGAGGCGAATAGATCCTGGCTGCGATCACAATCAGGACAATCTTGAACTTGGGGGGACACCGTAAACAAACGATGCAATAGACCTGCTTGACGGAGAGTGGTCAGTACGTGGTCATGATATGGCGCCAACTGCGACGACTGTCCGGATTCCGTGGCTTTTTGAAGGCCAAGATGTACGATGTTGCGCCCCTAGCCGAAGCCAACCAAGCTACGTTGATGAGAATGGCCCCCTCGATTTCGTTGACAATTCTTGATGCGCCGGGAGGGCGAAGGGATGCTCGCTGTGATTACAATCAGAACAATCTTGATCATGAGAGGACGCCGGAAGCAACCGATAATATGTACTTAAGTGACAGAGTGTGGTTAGTACATGACCATGATATGGCGCCAACGGCAACGACTTTCTGGATTCCGTGGCTTTTTGAATACCAAGATGAACGATCTTGCGCCCCTAGCGGAAGCCAAACAAGCTACGTTGATGAGAATGCCACCTCTATCTCGCTGACACTTCTTGATGCGCCGGGAGGGCGAAGGAATGCTCGCTGCGATCACAATCAGGACAATATTGATCTTGAGGGACACCGAAGGCAAAGATTGCAATAGACCTGCGTCACAGGTTGTGGTCAGAACATGGCCATGATATGGCGCCAACTGCAACGACTGTCCGGATTCCGTGGCTTTTTGAAGACCAAGATGAACGATGTAGCGCCCCAAGCGTAAGCCTACCAAGCTACGTTGATAAGAATGCCCCCTGAATTTCGCTTACACTTCTTGTTGCGCCGGGAGGGCGAAGGGTTGCTCGCTGCGATCACGATCAGGAAGATCTTGATCTTGAGGCGAACACCGAAAACAAACGATGCAATAGACCTGCGTGACAGAGTTTTCAGTACGTGGTCATGATATGGCGCCAACTTCGACGACTTTTCGGATTCCGTGGCTTTTTGAAGCCCAAGATGAACGATGTAGGGCCCCAAGCGGAAGCCTACCAAGCTACGTTGATGAGAATGGCCCCCTCGATTTCGCTGACACTTCTTGACGATACAGGAGGGCGAATGAATGCTCGCTGCTATCACAATCAGGACAACCTTGATCTTGAGGGGACACCGAAAGCAAACGATGCAATAGACTTGCGTGACAGACAGTGGTCAGTACGTGGTCATGATATGGGGCCAACTGCGACGACTGTGTGGATTCCGTGGCTTTTTGGAGGCCAAGATGTGCGATGCTGCGCCCCTAGCTGAAGCCAACCAAGCTACGTTGATGGGAATGGCCCCCTCGATTTCGTTGACAATTCTTGATGCGCCGGAAGGGCGAAGGGATGCTCGCTGCTATCACAATCAGGACAACCTTGATCTTTAGGAGACACCGAAAGCAAACGATGCAATAGACCTGCGTGACAGAGAGTGGTCAATACGTGGCCATGATAATGCGCCAACTGCAACGACTGTGCGGATTATGTGCCTTTTTGAAGGCCAATATGTACGATGTTGCGCCCCTAGCTGAAGCCAACCAAGCTACGTTGATGAGAATGGCTCCCTCGATTTTGTTGACACTTGACGATACGGGAGGCGAATAGATGCTGGCTGCGATAACAATCATGATAATCGATCTTGAGGGGACATCGTAAGCAAACGATGCAATAGACCTGCGTGACAGAGAGTGGTCAGTACGTGGTCATGATATGGCGCCAACTGCGACGACTGTGCGGATTATGTGCCTTTTTGAAGGCCAAGATGTACGATGTTGCGCCCCTAGCTGAAGCCAACCAAGCTACGTTGATGAGAATGGCCCCCTCGATTTTGTTGACACTTCTTGACAATACGGGAGGCGAATAGATCCTGGCTGCGATAACAATCATGATAATCGATCTTGAGGGGACATCGTAAGCAAACGATGCAATAGACCTGCGTGACAGAGAGTGGTCAGTACGTGGTCATGATATGGCGCCAACTGCGACGACTTTTCGGATTCCGTGGCTTTTTGAAGCCCAAGATGAACAATGTAGGGCCCCAAGCGGAAGCCTATTAAGCTACGTTGACGAGAATGGCCCCCTCGATTTCGCTGACACTTCTTGACGATACGGGAGGGCGAATGGATGCTCGCTTCGATCACAATCAGGACAATCTTGAACTTGGGGGGACACCGTAAACAAACGATTCAATAGACCTGCTTGACAGTGAGTGGTCAGTACGTGGTCATGATATGGCGCCAACTGCGACGACTTTCCGGATTCCGTGGCTTTTTGAAGGCCAAGATGTACGATGTTGCGCCCCTTGCCGAAGCCAACCAAGCTACGTTGATGAGAATGGCCCCCTCGATTTCGTTGACAATTCTTGATGCGCCGGGAGGGCGAAGGGATGCTCGCTGCGATTACAATCAGGACAATCTTGACCTTGAGAGGACGCCGGAAGCAACCGATAATATGTACAAAAGTGACAGAGTGTGGTCAGTACATGGCCATGATATGGCGCCAATTGCAACGACTTTCTGGATTCCGTGGCTTTTTAAAGGCCAAGATGAACGATCTAGCGCCCCTAGCGGAAGCCAAACAAGCTACGTTGATGAGAATGCCACCTCTATCTCGCTGACACTTCTTGATGCGCCGGGAGGGCGAAGGAATGCTCGCTGCGATCACAATCAGGACAATCTTGATCTTGAGGGACACCGAAGGCAAAGAATGCAATAGACCTGCGTCACAGGTTGTGGTCAGAACATGGCCATGATATGGCGCCAACTGCGACGACTGTCCGGATTCCGTGGCTTTTTGAAGACCAAGATTAACGATGTAGCGCCCCAAGCGGAAGCCTACCAAGCTACGTTGATGAGAATGCCCCCTCAATTTCGCTTACACTTCTTGTGGCGCCGGGAGGGCGAAGAGATGCTCGCTGCGATCACGATCAGGAAGATCTTGATCTTGAGGCGAACACCGAAAACAAGCGATGCAATAGACCTGCGTGACAGAGAGTTGTCAGTACGTGGTCATGATATGGCGCCAACTGCGACGACTTTTCGGAGTCCGTGGCTTTTTGAAGCCCAAGATGAACGATGTAGGGCCCCAAGCGGAAGCCTACCAAGCTACGTTGATGAGAATGGCGCCCTCGATTTCGCTGACACTTCTTGACGATACGGGAGGGTGAAAGGTTGCTCGCTGCTATCACAATCAGGACAACCTTGATCTCGAGGGGACACCAAAAGCAAACGATGCAATAGACCTGCGTTACAGAAGTGGTCAGTACGTGGCCATGATATGGCGCCAACTGCGACGACTGTGCGGATTCCGTGGCTTTTTGAAGGCCAAGATGTACGATGTTGCGCCCCTAGCTGAAGCCAACCAAGCTACGTTGATGAGAATGGCCCCCTCGATTTCGTTGACAATTCTTGATGCGCCGGACGGTCTAAGGGATGCTCGCTGCTATCACAATCAGGACAACATTGATCTTGAGGGGACACCGAAAGCAAACGATGCAATAGACCCTCATGACAGAGCGTGGTCAGTACGTGGTCATGATATGGCACCAACTGCGACGAATGTGCGGATTCCGTGGCTTTTTGATGGCCAAGATGTACGATGTTGCGCCCCTAGCTGAAGCCAACCAAGCTACGTTGATGATAATGACCCCTCGATTTCGTTGACAATTCTTGATGGGCCGGAAGGGCGAAGGAATGCTCGCTGTTATCACAATCAGGACAACCTTGATCATGAGGGGACACCGAAAGTAAACGATGCAATAGACCTGCGTGACAGAGAGTGGTCAGTACGTGGCCATGATAAGGCGCCAACTGCGACGACTCTGCGGATTCCGTGGCTTTTTGAAGGCCAAGATGTACGGTGTTGCGCCCCTAGCTGAAGCCAACCAAGCTACGTTGATAAGAATGGTTCCCTCGATTTCGTTGACAATTCTTGATGCGCCTGGAGGGCGAAGGGATGCTCGCTGCGATCACAATCAGGACAACCTTGATCTTGATGGGGATACCGAAAACAATCGATTTTATAGACCTGCGTGACAGAGAGTGGTCAGTACGTGGTCATGAGTTATCGCCATCTGCGACGACTGTGCGGATTATGTGCCTTTTTGAAGGCCAAGATGCACGATGTTGCGCCCCTAGCTGAAGCCAACCAAGCTACGTTGATGAGAATGGCCCCCTCGATTTTGTTGACACATGACGATACGGGAGGCGAATAGATGCTGGCTGCGATAACAATCATGATAATCGATCTTGAGGGGACATCGTAAGCAAACGATGCAATAGACCTGCTTGACAGAGAGTGGTCAGTACGTGGTCATGATATGGCGCCAACTGCGACGCTTTTCGGATTCCGTAGCTTTTTGAAGCCCAAGATGAACACTGTAGGGCCCCAAGCGGAAGCCTACAAAGCTACGTTGACGAGAATGGCCCCCTCAATTTCGCTGACACTTCTTGACGATACGGTAGGGCGAAGGGATGCTCGCTGCTATTACAATCAGGACAACCTTGATCTTGAGGGGACACCGAAAGCAAACGATGCAATAGACTTGCGTGACAGAAGTGGTCAGTACGTGGTCATGATATGGCGCCAACTACGACGACTGTGGGATTCCGTGGCTTTTTGAAGGCCAAGATGTACAATGTTGCGCCCCTAGCTGAAGCCAACCAAGCTACGTTGATGAGAATGGCCCCCTTGATTTCGATCACAATTCTTGATGCGCCGGACGGTCCAAGGGATGCTCGCTGCTATCACAATCAGGACAACATTGATCTTGAGGGGACACCGAAAGCAAACGATGCAATAGACCTGCGTGACAGAGCGTGGTCAGTACGTGGTCATGATATGGCACCAACTGCGACAACTGTGCGGATTCCGTGGCTTTTTGATGGCCAAGATGTACGATGTTGCGCCCCTAGCTGAAGCCAACCAAGGTACGTTGATGAGAATGCCCCCTTCGATTTCGTTGACAATACTTGATGCGCCTAAAGGGCGAAGGGTTGCTCGCTGCTATCACAATCAGGACAACCTTGATCTTGAGGGGACACCGAAAGCAAACGATGCAATAGACCTGCGTGACAGAGAGTGGTCAGTACGTGGCCATGATAAGGCGCCAACTGCGACGACTGTGCGGATTCCGTGGCTTTTTGATGGCCAAGATGTACGATGTTGCGCCCCTAGCTGAAGCCAACCGAGCTACGTTGATAAGAATGGCTCCCTCGATTTCGTTGACAATTCTTGATGCGCCTGGAGGGCGAAGGGATGCTCGCTGCGATCACAATCAGGACAACCTTGATCTTGAGGGGACACCGAAAGCAAACGATGCAATAGACCTGCGTGACAGAGAGTGGTCAGTACGTGGCCATGATATGGCGCCAACTGCGACGACTGTTCGAATTCCGTGGCTTTTTGAAGGCAAAGACGTACGATGTTGCGCTCGTAGCTGAAGCCAACTAAGCTACGTTGATGATAATGGCCCCCTCGATTTCGTTGACAATTCTTGATGCGCCGGAAGGGCGAAGGGATGCTCGCAGCTATCACAATCAGGACAACCTTGATCTTGAGGGGACACCGAAAGCAAACGATGCAATAGACCTGCGTGACAGAGAGTGGTCAGTACGTGGCCATGATATGGCGCCAACGGCGACGACTGTTCGAATTCCGTGGCTTTTTGAAGGCCAAGATGTACGATGTTGCGCCCCTAGCCGAAGCCAACCAAGCTACGTTGATGAGAATGGCCCCCTCGATTTCGTTGACAATTCTTGATGCGCCGGGAGGGCGAAGGGATGCTCGCTGCGATTACAATCAGAACAATCTTGATCTTGAGAGGACGCCGGAAGCAACCGATAATATGTACTTAAGTGACAGAGTGTGGTTAGTACATGACCATGATATGGCGCCAACGGCAACGACTTTCTGGATTCTGTGGCTTTTTGAAGGCCAAGATGAACGATCTAGCGCCCCTAGCGGAAGCCAAACAAGCTACGTTGATGAGAATGCCACCTCTATCTCGCTGACACTTCTTAATGCGCCGGGAGGGCGAAGGAATGCTCGCTGCGATCACAATCAGGACAATATTGATCTTGAGGGACACCGAAGGCAAAGATTGCAATAGACCTGCGTCACAGGTTGTGGTCAGAACATGGCCATGATATGGCGCCAAATGCAACGACTGTCCGGATTCCGTGGCTTTTTGAAGACCAAGATGAACGATGTAGCGCCCCAAGCGTAAGACTACCAAGCTACGTTGATAAGAATGCCCCCTCAATTTCGCTTACACTTCTTGTTGCGCCGGAAGGGCGAAGGGTTGCTCGCTGCGATCACGATCAGGAAGATCTTGATCTTGAGGCGAACACCGAAAACAAACGATGCAATAGACCTGCGTGACAGAGTTGTCAGTACGTGGTCATGATATGGCGCCAACTTCGACGACTTTTCGGATTCCGTGGCTTTTTGAAGCCCAAGATGAACGATGTAGGGCCCCAAGCGGAAGCCTACCAAGCTACGTTGATGAGAATGGCCCCCTCGATTTCGCTGACACTTCTTGACGATACAGGAGGGCGAATGAATGCTCGCTGCTATTACAATCAGGACAACCTTGATCTTGAGGGGACACCGAAAGCAAACGATGCAATAGACCTGCGTGACAGAGAGTGGTCAGTACGTGGCCATGATATGGCGCCAACAGGCGACGACTGTTCGAATTCCGTGGCTTTTTCAAGGCCAAGATGTACGATGTTGCGCCCCTAGCTGAAGCCAACCAAGGTACGTTGATGAGAGTGCCCCCCTCGATTTCGTTGACAATTCTTGATGCGCCGGAAGGGCGAAGGGATGCTCGCTGCTATCAAAATCAGGACAACCTTGATCTTGAGGGGACACCGAAAGCAAACGATGCAATAGACTTGCGTGACAGACAGTGGTCAGTACGTGGTCATGATATGGCGCCAACTGCGACGACTGTGCGGATTCCGTGGCTTTTTGAAGGCCAAGATGTGCGATGTTGCGCCCCTAGCTGAAGCCATCCAAGCTACGTTGATGGGAATGGCCCCCTCGATTTCGTTGACAATTCTTGATGCGCCGGAAGGGCGAAGGGATGCTCGCTGCTATCACAATCAGGACAACCTTGATCTTAAGGGGACACCGAAAGTAAACGATGCAATAGACCTGCGTGAAAGAGAGTGGTCAGTACGTGGCCATGATAAGGCGCCAACTGCGACGACTGTGCGGATTCCGTGGCTTTTTGAAGGCCAAGATGTACGGTGTTGCGCCCCTAGCTGAAGCCAACCAAGCTACGTTGATAAGAATGGTTACCTCGATTTCGTTGACAATTCTTGATGCGCCTGGAGGGCGAAGGGATGCTCGCTGCGATCACAATCAGGACAACCTTGATCTTGATGGGGATACCGAAAACAATCGATTTTATAGACCTGCGTGACAGAGAGTGGTCAGTACGTGGTCATAAGTTATCGCCATCTGCGACGACTGTGCGGATTATGTGCCTTTTTGAAGGCCAAGATGCACGATGTTGCGCCCCTAGCTGAAGCCAACCAAGCTACGTTGATGAGAATGGCCCCCTCGATTTTGTTGACACATGACGATACGGGAGGCGAATAGATGCTGGCTGCGATAACAATCATGATAATCGATCTTGAGGGGACATCGTAAGCAAACGATGCAATAGACCTGCTTGACAGAGAGTGGTCAGTACGTGGTCATGATATGGCGCCAACTGCGACGCTTTTCGGATTCCGTAGCTTTTTGAAGCCCAAGAATAACACTGTAGGGCCCCAAGCGGAAGCCTACAAAGCTACGTTGACGAGAATGGCCCCCTCAATTTCGCTGACACTTCTTGACGATACGGAAGAGCGAAGGGATGCTCGCTGCTATTACAATCAGGACAACCTTGATCTTGAGGGGACACCGAAAGCAAACGATGCAATAGACTTGCGTGACAGAAGTCGTCAGTACGTGGTCATGATATGGCGCCAACTGCGACGACTGTGGGATTCCGTGGCTTTTTGAAGGCCAAGATGTACAATGTTGCGCCCCTAGCTGAAGCCAACCAAGCTACGTTGATGAGAATGGCCCCCTTGATTTCGGTCCCAATTCTTGATGCGCCGGACGGTCCAAGGGATGCTCGCTGCTATCACAATCAGGACAACATTGATCTTGAGGGGACACCGAAAGCAAACGATGCAATAGACCTGCGTGACAGAGCGTGGTCAGTACGTGGTCATGATATGGCACCAACTGCGACAACTGTGCGGATTCCGTGGCTTTTTGATGGCCAAGATGTACGATGTTGCGCCCCTAGCTGAAGCCAACCAAGGTACGTTGATGAGAATGCCCCCTTCGATTTCGTTGACAATACTTGATGCGCCTAAAGGGCGAAGGGTTGCTCGCTGCTATCACAATCAGGACAACCTTGATCTTGAGGGGACACCGAAAGCAAACGATGCAATAGACCTGCGTGACAGAGAGTGGTCACTACGTGGCCATGATAAGGCGCCAACTGCGACGACTGTGCGGATTCCGTGGCTTTTTGATGGCCAAGATGTACGATGTTGCGCCCCTAGCTGAAGCCAACCGAGCTACGTTGATAAGAATGGCTCCCTCGATTTCGTTGACAATTCTTGATGCGCCTGGAGGGCGAAGGGATGCTCGCTGCGATCACAATCAGGACAACCTTGATCTTGAGGGGACACCGAAAGCAAACGATGCAATAGACCTGCGTGACAGAGAGTGGTCAGTACGTAGCCATGATATGGCGCCAACTGCGACGACTGTTCGAATTCCGTGGCTTTTTGAAGGCAAAGACGTACGATGTTGCGCTCGTAGCTGAAGCCAACTAAGCTACGTTGATGATAATGGCCCCCTCGATTTCGTTGACAATTCTTGATGCGCCGGAAGGGCGAAGGGATGCTCGCAGCTATCACAATCAGGACAACCTTGATCTTGAGGGGACACCGAAAGCAAACGATGCAATAGACCTGCGTGACAGACAGTGGTCAACACGTGGCCATGATAAGGCGCCAACAGCGACGACTGTTCGGATTCCGTGGCTTTTTGAAGGCCAAGATGTACGATGTTGCGCCCCTAGCTGAAGCCAACCAAGCTACGTTGATAAGAATGGTTCCCTCGATTTCGTTGACAATTCTTGATGCGCCTGGAGGACGAAGGGATGCTCGCTGCGATCACAATCAGGACAACCTTGATCTTGATGGGGACACCGAAAACAAACGATTTTATAGACCTGCGTGACAGAGAGTGGTCATGATATGGCGCCAACTGCGACGACTGTGCGGATTTTGTGCCTTTTTGAAGGCCAAAATGTACGATGTTGCGCCCCTAGCTGAAGCCAACCAAGCTACGTTGATGAGAATGGCCCCCTCAATTTTGTTGACACTTCTTGACGATACGGGAGGCGAATAGATGCTGGCTGCGATAAAAATCATGATAATCGATCTTGAGGGGACATCATAAGCAAACGATGCAATAGACCTGCGTGACAGAGAGTGGTCAGTACGTGGTCATGATATGGCGCCAACTGCGACGACTTATCGGATTCCGTGGCTTTTTGAAGCCCAAGATGAACGATGTAGGGCCTCAAGCGGAAGCCTACCAAGCTACGTTGACGAGAATGGAACCCTCAATTTCGCTGACACTTCTTGACGATACGGGAGGGCGAATGGATGCTCGCTTCGATCACAATCAGGACAATCTTGAACTTGGGGACACACCGTAAACAAACGATGCAATAGACCTGCTTGACAGAGAGTGGCCAGTACGTGGTCATGAAATGGCGCCAACTGCGACGACTGTCCGGATTCCGTGGCTTTTTGAAGGCCAAGATGTACGATGTTGCGCCCCTAGCCGAAGCCAACCAAGCTACGTTGATGAGAATGGCCCCCTCGATTTCGTTGACAATTCCTGATGCGCCGGGAGGGTGAAGGGATGCTCGCTGCGATTACAATCAGAACAATCTTGATCTTGAGAGGACGCCGGAAGCAACCGATAATATGTACCTAAGTGACAGAGTGTGGTCAGTACATGGCAATGATATGGCGCCAACTGCAACGACTTTCTGTATTCCGTGGCTTTTTGAAGGCCAAGATGAACGATCTAGCGCCCCTAGCGGAAGCCAAACAAGCTACGTTGATGAGAATGCCACCTCTATCTCGCTGACACTTCTTGATGTGCCTGGAGGGCGAAGGAATGCTCGCTGCGATCACAATCAGGACAACCTTGATCTTGAGGGGACACCGAAAGCAAACGATGCAATAGACTTGCGTGACAGACAGTGGTCAGTACGTGGTCATGATATGGCGCCAACTGCGACGACTGTGGGATTCCGTGGCTTTTTGAAGGCCAAGATGTGCGATGTTGCGACCCTAGCTGAAGCCAACCAAGCTACGTTGACGAGAATGGCCCCCTCGATTTCGTTGACAATTCTTGATGCGCCGGAAGGGCGAAGGGATGCTCGCTGCTATTACAATCAGGACAACCTTGATCTTGAGGGGACACCGAAAGCAAACGATGCAATAGACTTGCGTGACAGACAGTGGTCAGTACGTGGTCATGATATGGCGCCAACTGCGACGACTGTGGGATTCCGTGGCTTTTTGAAGGCCAAGATGTGCGATGTTGCGCCCCTAGCTGAAGCCAATCAAGCTACGTTGATGGGAATGACCCCCTTGATTTCGTTGACAATTCTTGATGCGCCGGAAGGGCGAAGGGATGCTCGCTGCTATTACAATCAGGACAACCTTGATCTTGAGGGGACACCGAAAGCAAACGATGCAATAGACTTGCGTGACAGACAGTGGTCAGTGCGTGGTCATGATATGGCGCCAACTGCGACGACTGTGGGATTCCGTGGCTTTTTGAAGGCCAAGATGTGCGATGTTGCGCCCCTAGCTGAAGCCAACCAAGCTACGTTGATAAGAATGGTTCCCTCGATTTCGTTGACAATTCTTGATGCGCCTGGAGGGCGAAGGAATGCTCGCTGCGATCACAATCAGGACAACCTTGATCTTGAGGGGACACCGAAAGCAAACGATGCAATAGACTTGCGTGACAGACAGTGGTCAGTACGTGGTCATGATATGGCGCCAACTGCGACGACTTTTCGGATTCCGTGGCTTTTTGAAGCCCAAGATGAACGATGTAGGGCCTCAAGCGGAAACCTACCAAGCGACGTTGACGAGAATGGCCCCCTCGATTTCGTTGACAATTCTTGATGCGCCGGAAGGGCGAAGGGATGCTCGCTGCTATTACAATCAGGACAACCTTGATCTTGAGGGGACACCGAAAGCAAACGATGCAATAGACTTGCGTGACAGACAGTGGTCAGTACGTGGTCATGATATGGCGCCAACTGCGACGACTGTGGGATTACGTGGCTTTTTGAAGGCCAAGATGTGCGATGTTGCGCCCCTAGCTGAAGCCAACCAAGCTACGTTGATGGGAATGACCCCCTTGATTTCGTTGACAATTCTTGATGCGCCGGAAGGGCGAAGGGATGCTCGCTGCTATCACAATCAGGACAACCTTGATCTTTAGGGGACACCGAAAGCAAACGATGCAATAGACCTGCGTGACAGAGAGTGGTCAGGACGTGGCCATGATAAGGCGCCAACTGCGACGACTGTGCGGATTCTGTGGCTTTTTGAAGGCCAAGATGTACGATGTTGCGCCCCTAGCTGATGCCAACCAAGCTACGTTGATAAGAATGGTTCCCTCGATTTCGTTGACAATTCTTGATGCGCCTGGAGGGCGAAGAGATGCTCGCTGCGATCACAATCAGGACAACCTTGATCTTGATGGGGACACCGAAACAAACGATTTTATAGACCTGCGTGACAGAGAGTGGTCAGTACGTGGTCATGATATGGCGCCAACTGCGACGACTGTGCGGATTATGTGCCTTTTTGAAGGCCAAGATGTACGATGTAGCGCCCCTAGCAGTAGCCAACCAAGCGATGTTGATGTGAATGGCCCCCTCGATTTCGCTGACAATTCTTGATGCGCCTGGAGATCGAAGGGATGCTCGCTGCGATCACAATCAGGACAACCTTGATCTTGAGGGGGACACCGAAAACAAACGATGCTATAGACCTGCGTGACAGAGAGTGGTCAGTACGTGGTCATGATATGGCGCCAACTGCGACGACTGTGCGGATTCCGTGGCTTTTTGAAGGCCAAGATGTACGATGTTGCGTCCCTAGCCGAAGCCAACCAAGCTACGTTGATGAGAATGGCCCCCTCGATTTCGTTGACAATTCCTGATGCGCCGGGAGGGTGAAGGGATGCTCGCTGCGATTACAATCAGAACAATCTTGACCTTGAGAGGACGCCGGAAGCAACCGATAATATGTACCTAAGTGACAGAGTGTGGTCAGTACATGGCAATGATATGGCGCCAACTGCAACGACTTTCTGTATTCCCTGGCTTTTTGAAGGCCAAGATGAACGATCTAGCGCCCCTAGCGGGAGCCAAACAAGCTACGTTGATGAGAATGCCACCTCTATCTCGCTGACACTTCTTGATGTGCCTGGAGGGCGAAGGAATGCTCGCTGCGATCACAATCAGGACAACCTTGATCTTGAGGGGACACCGAAAGCAAACGATGCAATAGACTTGCGTGACAGACAGTGGTCAGTACGTGGTCATGATATGGCGCCAACTGCGACGACTGTGGGATTCCGTGGCTTTTTGAAGGCCAAGATGTGCGATGTTGCGCCCCTAGCTGAAGCCAACCAAGCTACGTTGATGGGAATGGCCCCCTTGATTTCGTTGACAATTCTTGATGCGCCGGAAGGGCGAAGGGATGCTCGCTGCGATCACAATCAAGACAACCTTGATCTTTAGGGGACACCGAAAGCAAACGATGCAATAGACCTGCGTGACAGAGAGTGGTCAGTACGTGGCCATGATAAGGCGCCAACTGCGACGACTGTGCGGATTCAGTGGCTTTTTGAAGGCCAAGATGTACGATGTTGCGCCCCTAGCTGAAGCCAACCAAGCTACGTTGATAAGAATGGTTCCCTCGATTTCGTTGACAATTCTTGATGCGCCTGGAGGGCGAAGAGATGCTCGCTGCGATCACAATCAGGACAACCTTGATCTTGAGGGGGACACCGAAAACAAACGATGCTATAGACCTGCGTGACAGAGAGTGGTCAGTACGTGGCCATGATATGGCGCCAACTGCGGCGACTGTGTGGATTCCGTGGCTTTTTGAAGGCCAAGATGTACGATGTTGCGCCCCTAGCTGAAGCCAACCAAGCTACGTTGGTGAGAATGGCCCCCTCGATTTCGTTGACAATTCTTGATGCGACGGAAGGGCGAAGGGATGCTCGCTGCTATCACAATCAGGACAACATTGATCTTGAGGGGACACCGAAAGCAAACGATGCAATAGACCTGCGTGACAGAGAGTGGTCAGTACGTGGTTATGATATGGCGCCAACTGCGACGACTGTGCGGATTCCGTTGCTTTTTGAAGGCCAAAATGAACGATGTAGAGCCCCTAGCAGTAGCCAACCAAGCGATGTTGATGTGAATGGCCCCCTCGATTTCGCTGACAATTCTTGATGCGCCTGGAGATCGAAGGGATGCTCGCTGCGACCACAATCAGGACAACCTTGATCTTGAGGGGGACACCGAAAGCAAACGATGCAATAGACCTGCGTGACAGAGAGTGGTCAGTACGTGGTCATGATATGGCGCCAACTGCGACGACTGTGCGGATTCCGTGGCTTTTTGATGGCCAAGACGTACGATGCTGCGCCCGTAGCTGAAGCCAACTAAGCTACGTTGATGATAATGGCCCCCTCGATTTCGCTGACAATTCTTGATGCGCCTGGAGATCGAAGGGATGCTCGCTGCGATCACAATCAGGACAACCTTGATCTTGAGGGGGACACCGAAAACAAACGATGCTATAGACCTGCGTGACAGAGAGTGGTCAGTACGTGGTCATGATATGGCGCCAACTGCGACGACTGTGCGGATTCCGTGGCTTTTTGAAGGCCAAGATGTACGATGTTGCGTCCCTAGCCGAAGCCAACCAAGCTACGTTGATGAGAATGGCCCCCTCGATTTCGTTGACAATTCCTGATGCGCCGGGAGGGTGAAGGGATGCTCGCTGCGATTACAATCAGAACAATCTTGACCTTGAGAGGACGCCGGAAGCAACCGATAATATGTACCTAAGTGACAGAGTGTGGTCAGTACATGGCAATGATATGGCGCCAACTGCAACGACTTTCTGTATTCCCTGGCTTTTTGAAGGCCAAGATGAACGATCTAGCGCCCCTAGCGGGAGCCAAACAAGCTACGTTGATGAGAATGCCACCTCTATCTCGCTGACACTTCTTGATGTGCCTGGAGGGCGAAGGAATGCTCGCTGCGATCACAATCAGGACAACCTTGATCTTGAGGGGACACCGAAAGCAAACGATGCAATAGACTTGCGTGACAGACAGTGGTCAGTACGTGGTCATGATATGGCGCCAACTGCGACGACTGTGGGATTCCGTGGCTTTTTGAAGGCCAAGATGTGCGATGTTGCGCCCCTAGCTGAAGCCAACCAAGCTACGTTGATGGGAATGGCCCCCTTGATTTCGTTGACAATTCTTGATGCGCCGGAAGGGCGAAGGGATGCTCGCTGCGATCACAATCAAGACAACCTTGATCTTTAGGGGACACCGAAAGCAAACGATGCAATAGACCTGCGTGACAGAGAGTGGTCAGTACGTGGCCATGATAAAGCGCCAACTGCGACGACTGTGCGGATTCAGTGGCTTTTTGAAGGCCAAGATGTACGATGTTGCGCCCCTAGCTGAAGCCAACCAAGCTACGTTGATAAGAATGGTTCCCTCGATTTCGTTGACAATTCTTGATGCGCCTGGAGGGCGAAGAGATGCTCGCTGCGATCACAATCAGGACAACCTTGATCTTGAGGGGGACACCGAAAACAAACGATGCTATAGACCTGCGTGACAGAGAGTGGTCAGTACGTGGCCATGATATGGCGCCAACTGCGGCGACTGTGTGGATTCCGTGGCTTTTTGAAGGCCAAGATGTACGATGTTGCGCCCCTAGCTGAAGCCAACCAAGCTACGTTGGTGAGAATGGCCCCCTCGATTTCGTTGACAATTCTTGATGCGACGGAAGGGCGAAGGGATGCTCGCTGCTATCACAATCAGGACAACATTGATCTTGAGGGGACACCGAAAGCAAACGATGCAATAGACCTGCGTGACAGAGAGTGGTCAGTACGTGGTTATGATATGGCGCCAACTGCGACGACTGTGCGGATTCCGTTGCTTTTTGAAGGCCAAAATGAACGATGTAGAGCCCCTAGCAGTAGCCAACCAAGCGATGTTGATGTGAATGGCCCCCTCGATTTCGCTGACAATTCTTGATGCGCCTGGAGATCGAAGGGATGCTCGCTGCGACCACAATCAGGACAACCTTGATCTTGAGGGGGACACCGAAAGCAAACGATGCAATAGACCTGCGTGACAGAGAGTGGTCAGTACGTGGTCATGATATGGCGCCAACTGCGACGACTGTGCGGATTCCGTGGCTTTTTGATGGCCAAGACGTACGATGCTGCGCCCGTAGCTGAAGCCAACTAAGCTACGTTGATGATAATGGCCCCCTGGATTTCATTGACAATTCTTGATGCGCCGGAAGGGCGAAGGGATGCTCGCTGCTATCACAATCAGGACAACCTTGATCTTGAGGGGACACCGAAAGTAAACAATGCAATAGACTTGCGTGACAGACAGAGGTCAGTACGTGGTCATGATATGGCGCCAACTGCGACGACTGTGCGGATTCCGTGGCTTTTTGAAGGCCAAGATGTGCGATGTTGCGCCCCTAGCTGAAGCCAACCAAGCTACGTTGATGGGAATGACCTGCTTGATTTCGTTGACAATTCTTGATGCGCCGGAAGGGCGAAGGGATGCTCGCTGCTATGACAATCAGGACAACCTTGATCTTTAGGGGACACCGAAAGCAAACGATGCAATAGACCTGCGTGACAGAGAGTGGTCTGTACGTGGCCATGATAAGGCGCCAGCTGCGACGACTGTGCGGATTCCGTGGCTTTTTGAAGGCCAAGATGTACGATGTTGCGCCCCTAGCTGAAGCCAACCAAGCTACGTTGATAAGAATGGTTCCCTCGATTTCGTTGACAATTCTTGATGCGCCTGGATGGCGAAGAGATGCTCGCTGCGATCACAATCAGGACAACCTTGATCTTGATGGGGACACCGAAAACAAACGATTTTATAGACCTGCGTGACAGAGAGTGGTCAGTACGTGGTCATGATATGGCGCCAACTGCGACGACTGTGCGGATTATGTGCCTTTTTAAGGCCAAGATGTACGATGTTGCGCCCCTAGCTGAAGCCAACCAAGCTACGTTGATGAGAATGGCCCCCTCGATTTTGTTGACACTTCTTGACGATACGGGAGGCGAATAGATGCTGGCTGCGATAACAATCATGATAATCGGTCTTGAGGGGACATCGTAAGCAAACGATGCAATAGACCTGCGTGACAGAGAGTGGTCAGTACGAGGTCATGATATGGCGCCAACTGCGACGACTGTGCGGATTCCGTTGCTTTTTGAAGGCCAAAATGAACGATGTAGAGCCCCTAGCAGTAGCCAACCAAGCGATGTTGATGTGAATGGCCCCCTCGATTTCGCTGACAATTCTTGATGCGCCTGGAGATCGAAGGGATGCTCGCTGCGACCACAATCAGGACAACCTTGATCTTGAGGGGGACACCGAAAGCAAACGATGCAATAGACCTGCGTGACAGAGAGTGGTCAGTACGTGGTCATGATATGGCGCCAACTGCGACGACTGTGCGGATTCCGTGGCTTTTTGATGGCCAAGACGTACGATGCTGCGCCCGTAGCTGAAGCCAACTAAGCTACGTTGATGATAATGGCCCCCTCGATTTCGCTGACAATTCTTGATGCGCCTGGAGATCGAAGGGATGCTCGCTGCGATCACAATCAGGACAACCTTGATCTTGAGGGGGACACCGAAAACAAACGATGCTATAGACCTGCGTGACAGAGAGTGGTCAGTACGTGGTCATGATATGGCGCCAACTGCGACGACTGTGCGGATTCCGTGGCTTTTTGAAGGCCAAGATGTACGATGTTGCGTCCCTAGCCGAAGCCAACCAAGCTACGTTGATGAGAATGGCCCCCTCGATTTCGTTGACAATTCCTGATGCGCCGGGAGGGTGAAGGGATGCTCGCTGCGATTACAATCAGAACAATCTTGACCTTGAGAGGACGCCGGAAGCAACCGATAATATGTACCTAAGTGACAGAGTGTGGTCAGTACATGGCAATGATATGGCGCCAACTGCAACGACTTTCTGTATTCCCTGGCTTTTTGAAGGCCAAGATGAACGATCTAGCGCCCCTAGCGGGAGCCAAACAAGCTACGTTGATGAGAATGCCACCTCTATCTCGCTGACACTTCTTGATGTGCCTGGAGGGCGAAGGAATGCTCGCTGCGATCACAATCAGGACAACCTTGATCTTGAGGGGACACCGAAAGCAAACGATGCAATAGACTTGCGTGACAGACAGTGGTCAGTACGTGGTCATGATATGGCGCCAACTGCGACGACTGTGGGATTCCGTGGCTTTTTGAAGGCCAAGATGTGCGATGTTGCGCCCCTAGCTGAAGCCAACCAAGCTACGTTGATGGGAATGGCCCCCTTGATTTCGTTGACAATTCTTGATGCGCCGGAAGGGCGAAGGGATGCTCGCTGCGATCACAATCAAGACAACCTTGATCTTTAGGGGACACCGAAAGCAAACGATGCAATAGACCTGCGTGACAGAGAGTGGTCAGTACGTGGCCATGATAAAGCGCCAACTGCGACGACTGTGCGGATTCAGTGGCTTTTTGAAGGCCAAGATGTACGATGTTGCGCCCCTAGCTGAAGCCAACCAAGCTACGTACATAAGAATGGTTCCCTCGATTTCGTTGACAATTCTTGATGCGCCTGGAGGGCGAAGAGATGCTCGCTGCGATCACAATCAGGACAACCTTGATCTTGAGGGGGACACCGAAAACAAACGATGCTATAGACCTGCGTGACAGAGAGTGGTCAGTACGTGGCCATGATATGGCGCCAACTGCGGCGACTGTGTGGATTCCGTGGCTTTTTGAAGGCCAAGATGTACGATGTTGCGCCCCTAGCTGAAGCCAACCAAGCTACGTTGGTGAGAATGGCCCCCTCGATTTCGTTGACAATTCTTGATGCGACGGAAGGGCGAAGGGATGCACGCTGCTATCACAATCAGGACAACATTGATCTTGAGGGGACACCGAAAGCAAACGATGCAATAGACCTGCGTGACAGAGAGTGGTCAGTACGTGGTTATGATATGGCGCCAACTGCGACGACTGTGCGGATTCCGTTGCTTTTTGAAGGCCAAAATGAACGATGTAGAGCCCCTAGCAGTAGCCAACCAAGCGATGTTGATGTGAATGGCCCCCTCGATTTCGCTGACAATTCTTGATGCGCCTGGAGATCGAAGGGATGCTCGCTGCGACCACAATCAGGACAACCTTGATCTTGAGGGGGACACCGAAAGCAAACGATGCAATAGACCTGCGTGACAGAGAGTGGTCAGTACGTGGTCATGATATGGCGCCAACTGCGACGACTGTGCGGATTCCGTGGCTTTTTGATGGCCAAGACGTACGATGCTGCGCCCGTAGCTGAAGCCAACTAAGCTACGTTGATGATAATGGCCCCCTGGATTTCATTGACAATTCTTGATGCGCCGGAAGGGCGAAGGGATGCTCGCTGCTATCACAATCAGGACAACCTTGATCTTGAGGGGACACCGAAAGTAAACAATGCAATAGACTTGCGTGACAGACAGAGGTCAGTACGTGGTCATGATATGGCGCCAACTGCGACGACTGTGCGGATTCCGTGGCTTTTTGAAGGCCAAGATGTGCGATGTTGCGCCCCTAGCTGAAGCCAACCAAGCTACGTTGATGGGAATGACCTGCTTGATTTCGTTGACAATTCTTGATGCGCCGGAAGGGCGAAGGGATGCTCGCTGCTATGACAATCAGGACAACCTTGATCTTTAGGGGACACCGAAAGCAAACGATGCAATAGACCTGCGTGACAGAGAGTGGTCTGTACGTGGCCATGATAAGGCGCCAGCTGCGACGACTGTGCGGATTCCGTGGCTTTTTGAAGGCCAAGATGTACGATGTTGCGCCCCTAGCTGAAGCCAACCAAGCTACGTTGATAAGAATGGTTCCCTCGATTTCGTTGACAATTCTTGATGCGCCTGGATGGCGAAGAGATGCTCGCTGCGATCACAATCAGGACAACCTTGATCTTGATGGGGACACCGAAAACAAACGATTTTATAGACCTGCGTGACAGAGAGTGGTCAGTACGTGGTCATGATATGGCGCCAACTGCGACGACTGTGCGGATTATGTGCCTTTTTAAGGCCAAGATGTACGATGTTGCGCCCCTAGCTGAAGCCAACCAAGCTACGTTGATGAGAATGGCCCCCTCGATTTTGTTGACACTTCTTGACGATACGGGAGGCGAATAGATGCTGGCTGCGATAACAATCATGATAATCGGTCTTGAGGGGACATCGTAAGCAAACGATGCAATAGACCTGCGTGACAGAGAGTGGTCAGTACGAGGTCATGATATGGCGCCAACTGCGACGACTTTTCGGATTCCGTGGCTTTTTGAAGCCCAAGATGAACGATGTAGGGCCTCAAGCGGAAACCTACCAAGCGACGTTGACGAGAATGGCCCCCTCGATTTCGTTGACAATTCTTGATGCGCCGGAAGGGCGAAGGGATGCTCGCTGCTATTACAATCAGGACAACCTTGATCTTGAGGGGACACCGAAAGCAAACGATGCAATAGACTTGCGTGACAGACAGTGGTCAGTACGTGGTCATGATATGGCGCCAACTGCGACGACTGTGGGATTCCGTGGCTTTTTGAAGGCCAAGATGTGCGATGTTGCGCCCCTAGCTGAAGCCAACCAAGCTACGTTGATGGGAATGACCCCCTTGATTTCGTTGACAATTCTTGATGCGCCGGAAGGGCGAAGGGATGCTCGCTGCTATCACAATCAGGACAACCTTGATCTTTAGGGGACACCGAAAGCAAACGATGCAATAGACCTGCGTGACAGAGAGTGGTCAGGACGTGGCCATGATAAGGCGCCAACTGCGACGACTGTGCGGATTCTGTGGCTTTTTGAAGGCCAAGATGTACGATGTTGCGCCCCTAGCTGAAGCCAACCAAGCTACGTTGATAAGAATGGTTCCCTCGATTTCGTTGACAATTCTTGATGCGCCTGGAGGGCGAAGAGATGCTCGCTGCGATCACAATCAGGACAACCTTGATCTTGATGGGGACACCGAAAACAAACGATTTTATAGACCTGCGTGACAGAGAGTGGTCAGTACGTGGTCATGATATGGCGCCAACTGCGACGACTGTGCGGATTATGTGCCTTTTTGAAGGCCAAGATGTACGATGTAGCGCCCCTAGCAGTAGCCAACCAAGCGATGTTGATGTGAATGGCCCCCTCGATTTCGCTGACAATTCTTGATGCGCCTGGAGATCGAAGGGATGCTCGCTGCGACCACAATCAGGACAACCTTGATCTTGATGGGGACACCGAAAACAAACGATGCTATAGACCTGCGTGACAGAGAGTGGTCAGTACGTGGCCATGATATGGCGCCAACTGCGACGACTGTGTGGATTCCGTGGCTTTTTGAAGGCCAAGATGTACGATGTTGCGCCCCTAGCTGAAGCCAACCAAGCTACGTTGATGAGAATGGCCCCCTCGATTTCGTTGACAATTCTTGATGCGACGGAAGGGCGAAGGGATGCTCGCTGCTATCACAATCAGGACAACATTGATCTTGAGGGGACACCGAAAGCAAACGATGCAATAGACCTGCGTGACAGAGAGTGGTCAGTACGTGGTCATGATATGGCGCCAACTGCGACGACTGTGCGGATTCCGTGGCTTTTTGATGGCCAAGACGTACGATGCTGCGCCCGTAGCTGAAGCCAACTAAGCTACGTTGATGATAATGGCCCCCTGGATTTCATTGACAATTCTTGATGCGCCGGAAGGGCGAAGGGATGCTCGCTGCTATCACAATCAGGACAACCTTGATCTTGAGGGGACACCGAAAGTAAACAATGCAATAGACTTGCGTGACAGACAGAGGTCAGTACGTGGTCATGATATGGCGCCAACTGCGACGACTGTGGGATTCCGTGGATTTTTGAAGGCCAAGATGTGCGATGTTGCGCCCCTAGCTGAAGCCAACCAAGCTACGTTGATGGGAATGGCCCCCTTGATTTCGTTGACAATTCTTGATGCGCCGGAAGGGCGAAGGGATGCTCGCTGCGATCACAATCAAGACAACCTTGATCTTTAGGGGACACCGAAAGCAAACGATGCAATAGACCTGCGTGACAGAGAGTGGTCAGTACGTGGCCATGATAAGGCGCCAACTGCGACGACTGTGCGGATTCAGTGGCTTTTTGAAGGCCAAGATGTACGATGTTGCGCCCCTAGCTGAAGCCAACCAAGCTACGTTGATAAGAATGGTTCCCTCGATTTCGTTGACAATTCTTGATGCGCCTGGAGGGCGAAGAGATGCTCGCTGCGATCACAATCAGGGCAACCTTGATCTTGAGGGGGACACCGAAAACAAACGATGCTATAGACCTGCGTGACAGAGAGTGGTCAGTACGTGGCCATGATATGGCGCCAACTGCGGCGACTGTGTGGATTCCGTGGCTTTTTGAAGGCCAAGATGTACGATGTTGCGCCCCTAGCTGAAGCCAACCAAGCTACGTTGGTGAGAATGGCCCCCTCGATTTCGTTGACAATTCTTGATGCGACGGAAGGGCGAAGGGATGCTCGCTGCTATCACAATCAGGACAACATTGATCTTGAGGGGACACCGAAAGCAAACGATGCAATAGACCTGCGTGACAGAGAGTGGTCAGTACGTGGTTATGATATGGCGCCAACTGCGACGACTGTGCGGATTCCGTTGCTTTTTGAAGGCCAAAATGAACGATGTAGAGCCCCTAGCAGTAGCCAACCAAGCGATGTTGATGTGAATGGCCCCCTCGATTTCGCTGACAATTCTTGATGCGCCTGGAGATCGAAGGGATGCTCGCTGCGACCACAATCAGGACAACCTTGATCTTGAGGGGGACACCGAAAGCAAACGATGCAATAGACCTGCGTGACAGAGAGTGGTCAGTACGTGGTCATGATATGGCGCCAACTGCGACGACTGTGCGGATTCCGTGGCTTTTTGATGGCCAAGACGTACGATGCTGCGCCCGTAGCTGAAGCCAACTAAGCTACGTTGATGATAATGGCCCCCTGGATTTCATTGACAATTCTTGATGCGCCGGAAGGGCGAAGGGATGCTCGCTGCTATCACAATCAGGACAACCTTGATCTTGAGGGGACACCGAAAGTAAACAATGCAATAGACTTGCGTGACAGACAGAGGTCAGTACGTGGTCATGATATGGCGCCAACTGCGACGACTGTGCGGATTCCGTGGCTTTTTGAAGGCCAAGATGTGCGATGTTGCGCCCCTAGCTGAAGCCAACCAAGCTACGTTGATGGGAATGACCTGCTTGATTTCGTTGACAATTCTTGATGCGCCGGAAGGGCGAAGGGATGCTCGCTGCTATGACAATCAGGACAACCTTGATCTTTAGGGGACACCGAAAGCAAACGATGCAATAGACCTGCGTGACAGAGAGTGGTCTGTACGTGGCCATGATAAGGCGCCAGCTGCGACGACTGTGCGGATTCCGTGGCTTTTTGAAGGCCAAGATGTACGATGTTGCGCCCCTAGCTGAAGCCAACCAAGCTACGTTGATAAGAATGGTTCCCTCGATTTCGTTGACAATTCTTGATGCGCCTGGATGGCGAAGAGATGCTCGCTGCGATCACAATCAGGACAACCTTGATCTTGATGGGGACACCGAAAACAAACGATTTTATAGACCTGCGTGACAGAGAGTGGTCAGTACGTGGTCATGATATGGCGCCAACTGCGACGACTGTGCGGATTATGTGCCTTTTTAAGGCCAAGATGTACGATGTTGCGCCCCTAGCTGAAGCCAACCAAGCTACGTTGATGAGAATGGCCCCCTCGATTTTGTTGACACTTCTTGACGATACGGGAGGCGAATAGATGCTGGCTGCGATAACAATCATGATAATCGGTCTTGAGGGGACATCGTAAGCAAACGATGCAATAGACCTGCGTGACAGAGAGTGGTCAGTACGAGGTCATGATATGGCGCCAACTGCGACGACTTTTCGGATTCCGTGGCTTTTTGAAGCCCAAGATGAACGATGTAGGGCCTCAAGCGGAAACCTACCAAGCGACGTTGACGAGAATGGCCCCCTCGATTTCGTTGACAATTCTTGATGCGCCGGAAGGGCGAAGGGATGCTCGCTGCTATTACAATCAGGACAACCTTGATCTTGAGGGGACACCGAAAGCAAACGATGCAATAGACTTGCGTGACAGACAGTGGTCAGTACGTGGTCATGATATGGCGCCAACTGCGACGACTGTGGGATTCCGTGGCTTTTTGAAGGCCAAGATGTGCGATGTTGCGCCCCTAGCTGAAGCCAACCAAGCTACGTTGATGGGAATGACCCCCTTGATTTCGTTGACAATTCTTGATGCGCCGGAAGGGCGAAGGGATGCTCGCTGCTATCACAATCAGGACAACCTTGATCTTTAGGGGACACCGAAAGCAAACGATGCAATAGACCTGCGTGACAGAGAGTGGTCAGGACGTGGCCATGATAAGGCGCCAACTGCGACGACTGTGCGGATTCTGTGGCTTTTTGAAGGCCAAGATGTACGATGTTGCGCCCCTAGCTGAAGCCAACCAAGCTACGTTGATAAGAATGGTTCCCTCGATTTCGTTGACAATTCTTGATGCGCCTGGAGGGCGAAGAGATGCTCGCTGCGATCACAATCAGGACAACCTTGATCTTGATGGGGACACCGAAAACAAACGATTTTATAGACCTGCGTGACAGAGAGTGGTCAGTACGTGGTCATGATATGGCGCCAACTGCGACGACTGTGCGGATTATGTGCCTTTTTGAAGGCCAAGATGTACGATGTAGCGCCCCTAGCAGTAGCCAACCAAGCGATGTTGATGTGAATGGCCCCCTCGATTTCGCTGACAATTCTTGATGCGCCTGGAGATCGAAGGGATGCTCGCTGCGACCACAATCAGGACAACCTTGATCTTGATGGGGACACCGAAAACAAACGATGCTATAGACCTGCGTGACAGAGAGTGGTCAGTACGTGGCCATGATATGGCGCCAACTGCGACGACTGTGTGGATTCCGTGGCTTTTTGAAGGCCAAGATGTACGATGTTGCGCCCCTAGCTGAAGCCAACCAAGCTACGTTGATGAGAATGGCCCCCTCGATTTCGTTGACAATTCTTGATGCGACGGAAGAGCGAAGGGATGCTCGCTGCTATCACAATCAGGACAACATTGATCTTGAGGGGACACCGAAAGCAAACGATGCAATAGACCTGCGTGACAGAGAGTGGTCAGTACGTGGTCATGATATGGCGCCAACTGCGACGACTGTGCGGATTCCGTGGCTTTTTGATGGCCAAGACGTACGATGCTGCGCCCGTAGCTGAAGCCAACTAAGCTACGTTGATGATAATGGCCCCCTGGATTTCATTGACAATTCTTGATGCGCCGGAAGGGCGAAGGGATGCTCGCTGCTATCACAATCAGGACAACCTTGATCTTGAGGGGACACCGAAAGTAAACAATGCAATAGACTTGCGTGACAGACAGAGGTCAGTACGTGGTCATGATATGGCGCCAACTGCGACGACTGTGCGGATTCCGTGGCTTTTTGAAGGCCAAGATGTGCGATGTTGCGCCCCTAGCTGAAGCCAACCAAGCTACGTTGATGGGAATGCCCTGCTTGATTTCGTTGACAATTCTTGATGCGCCGGAAGGGCGAAGGGATGCTCGCTGCTATGACAATCAGGACAACCTTGATCTTTAGGGGACACCGAAAGCAAACGATGCAATAGACCTGCGTGACAGAGAGTGGTCAGTACGTGGCCATGATAAGGCGCCAGCTGCGACGACTGTGCGGATTCCGTGGCTTTTTGAAGGCCAAGATGTACGATGTTGCGCCCCTAGCTGAAGCCAACCAAGCTACGTTGATAAGAATGGTTCCCTCGATTTCGTTGACAATTCTTGATGCGCCTGGATGGCGAAGAGATGCTCGCTGCGATCACAATCAGGACAACCTTGATCTTGATGGGGACGCCGAAAACGAACGATTTTATAGACCTGCGTGACAGAGAGTGGTCAGTACGTGGTCATGATGTGGCGCCAACTGCGACGACTGTGCGGATTATGTGCCTTTTTAAGGCCAAGATGTACGATGTTGCGCCCCTAGCTGAAGCCAACCAAGCTACGTTGATGAGAATGGCCCCCTCGATTTTGTTGACACTTCTTGACGATACGGGAGGCGAATAGATGCTGGCTGCGATAACAATCATGATAATCGATCTTGAGGGGACATCGTAAGCAAACGATGCAATAGACCTGCGTGACAGAGAGTGGTGAGTACGTGGTCATGATATGGCGCCAACTGCGACGACTTTTCGGATTCCGTGGCTTTTTGAAGCCCAAGATGAACGATGTAGGGCCTCAAGCGGAAACCTACCAAGCGACGTTGACGAGAATGGCCCCCTCGATTTCGTTGACAATTCTTGATGCGCCGGAAGGGCGAAGGGATGCTCGCTGCTATTACAATCAGGACAACCTTGATCTTGAGGGGACACCGAAAGCAAACGATGCAATAGACTTGCGTGACTGACAGTGGTCAGTACGTGGTCATGATATGGCGCCAACTGCGACGACTGTGGGATTCCGTGGCTTTTTGAAGGCCAAGATGTGCGATGTTGCGCCCCTAGCTGAAGCCAACCAAGCTACGTTGATGGGAATGGCCCCCTTGATTTCGTTGACAATTCTTGATGCGCCGGAAGGGCGAAGGGATGCTCGCTGCTATCACAATCAGGACAACCTTGATCTTTAGGGGACACCGAAAGCAAACGATGCAATAGACCTGCGTGACAGAGAGTGGTCAGGACGTGGCCATGATAAGGCGCCAACTGCGACGACTGTGCGGATTCTGTGGCTTTTTGAAGGCCAAGATGTACGATGTTGCGCCCCTAGCTGAAGCCAACCAAGCTACGTTGATAAGAATGGTTCCCTCGATTTCGTTGACAATTCTTGATGCGCCTGGAGGGCGAAGAGATGCTCGCTGCGATCACAATCAGAACAACCTTGATCTTGATGGGGACACCGAAAACAAACGATTTTATAGACCTGCGTGACAGAGAGTGGTCAGTACGTGGTCATGATATGGCGCCAACGGCGACGACTGTGCGGATTATGTGCCTTTTTGAAGGCCGAGATGTACGATGTAGCGCCCCTAGCAGTAGCCAACCAAGCGATGTTGGTGTGAATGGCCCCCTCGATTTCGCTGACAATTCTTGATGCGCCTGGAGATCGAAGGGATGCTCGCTGCGATCACAATCAGGACAACCTTGATCTTGAGGGGGACACCGAAAACAAACGATGCTATAGACCTGCGTGACAGAGAGTGGTCAGTACGTGGTCATGATATGGCGCCAACTGCGACGACTGTGCGGATTCCGTGGCTTTTTGATGGCCAAGACGTACGATGCTGCGCCCGTAGCTGAAGCCAACTAAGCCACGTTGATGATAATGGCCCCCTCGATTTCGTTGACAATTCTTGATGCGCCGGAAGGGCGAAAAGATGCTCGCTGCTATCACAATCAGGACAACCTTGATCTTGAGGGGACACCGAAAGCAAACGATGCAATAGACTTGCGTGACAGACAGCGGTCAGTACGTGGTCATGATATGGCGCCAACTGCGACGACTGTGCGGATTCCGTGGCTTTTTGAAGGCCAAGATGTGCTATGTTGCGCCCCTAGCTGAAGCCAGCCAAGCTACGTTGATGGGAATGGCCCCCTTGATTTCGTTGACAATTCTTGATGCGCCGGAAGGGCGAAGGGATGCTCGCTGCTATCACAATCAAGACAACCTTGATCTTTAGGGGACACAGTATGCAAACGATGCAATAGACCTGCGTGACAGAGAGTGGTCAGTACGTGGCCATGATAAGGCGCCAACTGCGACGACTGTGCGGATTCCGTGGCTTTTTGAAGGCCAAGATGTACGATGTTGCACCCCTAGCTGAAGCCAACCAAGCTACGTTGATAAGAATGGTTCCCTCGATTTCGTTGACAATTCTTGATGCGCCTGGAGGGCGAAGAGATGCTCGCTGCGATCACAATCAGGACAACCTTGATCTTGATGGGGACACCGAATACAAACGATTTTATAGACCTGCGTGACAGAGAGTGGTCAGTACGTGGTCATGATATGGCGCCAACTGCGACGACTGTGCGGATTATGTGCCTTTTTGAAGGCCAAGATGTACGATGTTGCGCCCCTAGCTGAAGCCAACCAAGCTACGTTGATGGGAATGGCCCCCTCAATTTTGTTGACACCTCTTGACGATACGGGAGGCGAATAGATGCTGGCTGCGATAACAATCATGATAATCGATCTTGAGGGGACATCGTAAGCAAACGATGCAATAGACCTGCGTGACAGAGTGGTCAGTACGTGGTCATGATATGGCGCCAACTGCGACTACTTTTCGGATTCCGTGGCTTTTTGAAGCCCAAGATGAACGATGTAGGGCCTCAAGCGGAAGCCTACCAAGCTACGTTGACGAGAATGGCCCCCTCGATTTCGCTGACACTTCTTGACGATACGGGAGGGCGAATGGATGCTCGCTTCGGTCACAATCAGGACAATCTTGAACTTGGGGGGACACCGTAAACAAACGATGCAATAGACCTGCTTGACAGAGAGTGGTCAGTACGTGGCCATGATATGGGGCCAACGGCGACGACTGTTCGAATACCGTGGCTTTTTGAAGGCCAAGATGTACGATGTTGCGCCCCTAGCTGAAGCCAAACAAGGTACGTTGATGAGAATGCCCCCCTCGATTTCGTTGACAATTCTTGATGCGCCGGGAGGGCGAAGGGATGCTCTCTGCGATTACAATCAGAACAATCTTGATCTTGAGAGGACGCCGGAAGCAACCAATAATATGTACCTAAGTGACAGAGTGTGGTCAGTACATGGCCATGATATGGCGCCAACTGCAACGACTTTCTGGATTCCGTGGCTTTTTGAATGCCAAGATGAACGATCTAGCGCCCCTAGCGGAAGCCAAACAAGCTACGTTGATGAGAATGCCACCTCTATCTCGCTGACACTTCTTGATGCGCCGGGAGGGCGAAGGAATGCTCGCTGCTATCACAATCAGGACAATCTTGATCTTGAGGGACACCGAAGGCAAAGAATGCAATAGACCTGCGTCACAGGTTGTGGTTAGAACATGGCCATGATATAGCGCCAACTGCAACGACTGTCCGGATTCCGTGGCTTTTTGAAGACCAAGATGAACGATGTAGCGCCCCAAGCGGAAGCCTACCAAGCTACGTTGATGAGAATGCCCCCTCAATTTCGCTTACACTTCTTGTTGCGCCGGGAGGGCGAAGGGATGCTCGCTGCGATCACTATCAGGAAGATCTTGATCTTGAGGCGAACACCGAAAACAAACGATGCAATAGACCTGCGTGACAGAGAGTTGTCAGTACGTGGTCATAATATGGCGCCAACTGCGACGACTTTTCGGATTCCGTGGCTTTTTGAAGCCCAATATGAACGATGTAGGGCCCCAAGCGGAAGAATGGCTCCCTCGATTTTGTTGACACTTCTTGACGATACGGGAGGGCGAATGGATGCTCGCTGCGATAACAATCATGATAATCTTGATCTTGAGGGGGACACCGAAAACAAATAATACAATATACCTCCTTGACAGAGAGTGGTCAGTACGTGGTCATAATATGGCGCCAACTGCGACGCCTGTTCGGATTCCGTGGCTTATTGACGGCTAAGATGAACGAGGTGGCGCCCCTAGCTTAAGCCAACCAAGCAACGTTGATGAGAACGGCCCTCTCGATTTCATTGACTCTTCTTGACGATGCGGGAGGGCGAAGGGATGCTCGCTGTGATTACAAACAGAACAATGTTCATGTTGAGAAGACACCGAAAGCAAACGATAATATGGACCTAAGTGACAGAGTGTGGTCACTACATGGCCATGATATGGCGCCAACTGCAACGCCTGTGCGGATTCCGTGGCATTTTGAAGGCCAAAATGAACGATGTAGCGCCCCTTGCAGAAGCCAACCAAGCGATGTTGATGTGAATGGCCCCCTCGATTTCGCTGACAATTCTTGATGCACCTGGAGATCGAAGGGATGCTCGCTGCGATCAAAATCAGGACAACCTAGATCTTGAGGGGGACACCGAAAACAATTGATGCTATAGACCTGCGTGACAGAGAGTGGTCAGTACGTGGCCATGATATGGCGCCAACTGCGACGACTGTGTGGATTCCGTGGCTTTTTGAAGGCCAAGATGTACGATGTTGCGCCCCTAGCTGAAGCCAACCAAGCTACGTTGATGAGAATGGCCCCCTCGATTTCGTTGACAATTCTTGATGCGCCGGAAGGGCGAAGGGATGCTCGCTGCGATCAAAATCAGGACAACCTTGATCTTGAGGGGGACACCGAAAACAATTGATGCTATAGACCTGCGTGACAGAGAGTGGTCAGTACGTGGCCATGATATGGCGCCAACTGCGACGACTGTGTGGATTCCGTGGCTTTTTGAAGGCCAAGATGTACGATGTTGCGCCCCTAGCTGAAGCCAACCAAGCTACGTTGATGAGAATGGCCCCCTCGATTTCGTTGACAATTCTTGATGCGACGGAAGGGCGAAGGGATGCTCGCTGCTATCACAATCAGGACAACATTGATCTTGAGGGGACACTTAAAGCAAACGATGCAATAGACCTGCGTGACAGAGAGTGGTCAGTACGTGGCCATGATATGGCGCCAACGGCGACGACTGTTCGAATTCCCTGGCTTTTTGAAGGCCAAGATGTACGATGTTGCGCCCCTAGCTGAAGCCAACCAAGCTACGTAGATGAGAATGGCCCCCTCGATTGTGTTGACACTTCTTGACGATACGGGAGGCGAATAGATGCTGGCTGCGATAACAATCATGATAATCGATCTTGAGGGGATATCGTAAGCAAACGATGCAATAGACCTGCGTGACAGAGAGTGGTCAGTACGTGGTCATGATATGGCGCCAACTGCGACGACTTTTCGGATTCCGTGGCTTTTTGAAGCCCAAGATGAACGACGTAGGGCCCCAAGCGGAAGCCTACCAAGCTACGTTGACGAGAATGGCCCCCTCGATTTCGCTGACGCTTCTTGACGATACGGGAGCGCGAATGGATGCTCGCTTCAATCACAATCAGGACAATCATGAACTTGGGGGGCCACCGTAAACAAACGATGCAATAGACCTGATTGACAGAGAGTGGTCAGTACGTGGTCACGATATGGCGCCAACTGCGACGACTGTCCGGATTTCGTGGTTTTTGAAGGCCAAGATGTACGATGTTGCGCCCCTAGCCGAAGCCAACCAAGCTACGTTGATGAGAATGGCCCCCTCGATTTCGTTGACAATTCTTGATGCGCCGGGAGGGCGAAGGGATGCTCGCTGCGATTACAATCAAAACAATCTTGATCTTGAGAGGACGCCGCAAGCAACCGATAATATGTACCTAAGTGACAGAGTGTGGTCAGTACATGGCCATGATATGGCGCCAACTGCAACGACTTTCTGGATTCCGTGGCTTTTTTAAGGCCAAGATGAACGATCTAGCGCCCCTAGCGGAAGCCAAACAAGCTACGTTGATGAGAATGCCACCTCTATCTCGCTGACACTTCTTGATGCGCCGGGAGGGCGAAGGAATGCTCGCTGCGATCACAATCAGGACAACATTGATCTTGAGGGGACACCGAAAGCAAACGATGCAATAGACCTGCGTGACAGAGAGTGGTCAGTACGTGGTCATGATATGGCGCCAACTGCGACGACTGTGCGGATTCCGTGGCTTTTTGATGGCCAAGACGTACGATGTTGCGCCCGTAGCTGAAGCCAACTAAGCTACGTTGATGATTATGGCCCCCTCGATTTCGTTGACAATTCTTGATGCGCCGGAAGGGCGAAGGGATGCTCGCTGCTATCACAATCAGGACAACCTTTATCTTGAGGGGACACCGAAAGGAAACAATGCAATAGACCTGCGTGACAGAGAGTGGTCAGTACGTGGCCGTGATATGGCGCCAACGGCGACGACTGTTCGAATTCCGTGGCTTTTTGAAGGCCAAGATGTACGATGTTGCGCCCCTAGCTGAAGCCAACCAAGGTACGTTGATGAGAATGCCCCCCTCGATTTCGTTGACAATTCTTGATGCGCCGGAAGGGCGAAGGGATGCTCGCTGCTATCACAATCAGGACAACCTTGATCTTTAGGGGACACCGAAAGCAAACGATGCAATAGACTTGCGTGACAAACAGTGGTCAGTACGTGGTCATGATATGGCGCCAACTGCGACGACTGTGCGGATTCCGTGGCTTTTTGAAGGCCAAGATGTGCGATGTTGCGCCCCAAGCTGAAGCCAACCAGGCTACGTTGATGGGAATGGCCCCCTCGATTTCGTTGACAAATCTTGATGCGCCGGGAGGGCGAAGGGATGCTCGCTGCTATCACAATCAGGACAACATTGATCTTGAGGGGACACTTAAAGCAAACGATGCAATAGACCTGCGTGACAGAGAGTGGTCAGTACGTGGTCATGATATGGCGCCAACTGCGACGACTGTGCGGATTCCGTGGCTTTTTGATGGCCAAGACGTACGATGTTGCACCCGTAGCTGAAGCCAACTAAGCTACGTTGATGATTATGGCCCCCTCGATTTCGTTGACAATTCTTGATGCGCCGGAAGGGCGAAGGGATGCTCGCTGCTATCACAATCAGGACAACCTTGATCTTGAGGTGACACCGAAAGCAAATGATGCAATATACCTTCGTGACAGAGAGTGGTCAGTACGTGGCCATGATATGGCGCCAACGGCGACGACTGTTCGAATTCCGTGGCTTTTTGAAGGCCAAGATGTACGATGTTGCGCCCCTAGCTGAAGCCAACCAAGCTACGTAGATGAGAATGGCCCCCTCGATTTTGTTGACACTTCTTGACGATACGGGAGGCGAATAGATGCTGGCTGCGATAACAATCATGATAATCGATCTTGAGGGGATATCGTAAGCAAACGATGCAATAGACCTGCGTGGCAGAGAGTGGTCAGTACGTTGTCATGATATGGCGCCAACTGCGACGACTTTTCGGATTCTGTGGCTTTTTGAAGCCCAAGATGAACGACGTAGGGCCCCAAGCGGAAGCCTACCAAGCTACGTTGACGAGAATGGCCCCCTCGATTTTGCTGACACTTCTTGACGATACGGGAGCGCGAATGGATGCTCGCTTCAATCACAATCAGGACAATCATGAACTTGGGGGGCCACCGTAAACAAACGATGCAATAGACCTGATTGACAGAGAGTGGTCAGTACGTGGTCAAGATATGGCGCCAACTGCGACGACTGTCCGGATTTCGTGGTTTTTGAAGGCCAAGATGTACGATGTTGCGCCCCTAGCTGAAGCCAAACAAGGTACGTTGATGAGAATGCCCCCCTCGATTTCGTTGACAATTCTTGATGCGCCGGGAGGGCGAAGGAATGCTCGCTGCTATCACAATCACGTCAATCTTGATCTTGAGGGACACCGAAGGCAAAGAATGCAATAGACCTGCGTCACAGGTTGTGGTTAGAACATGGCCATGATATAGCGCCAACTGCAACGACTGTCCGGATTCCGTGGCTTTTTGAAGACCAAGATGAACGATGTAGCGCCCCAAGCGGAAGCCTACCAAGCTACGTTGATGAGAATGCCCCCTCAATTTTGCTTACACTTCTTGTTGCGCCGGGAGAGCGAAGGGATGCTCGCTGCGATCACTATCAGGAAGATCTTGATCTTGAGGCGAACACCGAAAACAAACGATGCAATAGACCTGCGTGACAGAGAGTTGTCAGTACGTGGTCATAATATGGCGCCAACTGCGACGACTTTTCGGATTCCGTGGCTTTTTGAAGCCCAATATGAACGATGTAGGGCCCCAAGCGGAAGAATGGCTCCCTCGATTTTGTTGACACTTCTTGACGATACGGGAGGGCGAATGGATGCTCGCTGCGATAACAATCATGATAATCTTGATCTTGAGGGGGACACCGAAAACAAATGATACAATATACCTCCTTGACAGAGAGTGGTCAGTACGTGGGCATAATATGGCGCCAACTGCGACGCCTGTTCGGATTCCGTGGCTTTTTGACGGCTAAGATGAACGAGGTGGCGCCCCTAGCTTAAGCCAACCAAGCAACGTTGATGAGAACGGCCCTCTCGATTTCATTGACTCTTCTTAACGATGCGGGAGGGCGAAGGGATGCTCGCTGTGATTACAAACAGAACAATGTTCATGTTGAGAAGACACCGAAAGCAAACGATAATATGGACCTAAGTGACAGAGTGTGGTCACTACATGGCCATGATATGGCGCCAACTGCAACGCCTGTGCGGATTCCGTGGCATTTTGAAGGCCAAAATGAACGATGTAGCGCCCCTTGCAGAAGCCAACCAAGCGATGTTGATGTGAATGGCCCCCTTGATTTCGCTGACAATTCTTGATGCACCTGGAGATCGAAGGGATGCTCGCTGCGATCAAAATCAGGACAACCTTGATCTTGAGGGGGACACCGAAAACAATTGATGCTATAGACCTGCGTGACAGAGAGTGGTCAGTACGTGGCCATGATATGGCGCCAACTGCGACGACTGTGTGGATTCCGTGGCTTTTTGAAGGCCAAGATGTACGATGTTGCGCCCCTAGCTGAAGCCAACCAAGCTACGTTGATGAGAATGGCCCCCTCGATTTCGTTGACAATTCTTGATGCGCCGGAAGGGCGAAGGGATGCTCGCTGCTATCGCAATCAGGACAACATTGATCTTGAGGGGACACCTAAAGCAAACGATGCAATAGACCTGCGTGACAGAGAGTGGTCAGTACGTGGTCATGATATGGCGCCAACTGCGACGACTGTGCGGATTCCGTGGCTTTTTGATGGCCAAGACGTACGATGTTGCGCCCGTAGCTGAAGCCAACTAAGCTACGTTGATGATTATGGCCCCCTCGATTTCGTTGACAATTCTTGATGCGCCGGAAGGGCGAAGGGATGCTCGCTGCTATCACAATCAGGACAACCTTGATCTTGAGGGGACACCGAAAGCAAACGATGCAATATACCTGCGTGACAGAGAGTGGTCAGTACGTGGCCATGATATGGCGCCAACGGCGACGACTGTTCGAATTCCGTGGCTTTTTGAAGGCCAAGATGTACGATGTTGCGCCGCTAGCTGAAGCCAACCAAGCTACGTAGATGAGAATGGCCCCCTCGATTTTGTTGACACTTCTTGACGATACGGGAGGCGAATAGATGCTGGCTGCGATAACAATCATGATAATCGATCTTGAGGGGATATCGTAAGCAAACGATGCAATAGACCTGCGTGACAGAGAGTGGTCAGTACGTGGTCATGATATGGCGCCAACTGCGACGACTTTTCGGATTCCGTGGCTTTTTGAAGCCCAAGATGAACGACGTAGGGCCCCAAGCGGAAGCCTACCAAGCTACGTTGACGAGAATGGCCCCCTCGATTTCGCTGACACTTCTTGACGATACGGGAGCGCGAATGGATGCTCGCTTCAATCACAATCAGGACAATTATGAACTTGGGGGGCCATCGTAAACAAACGATGCAATAGACCTGATTGACAGAGAGTGGTCAGTACGTGGTCACGATATGGCGCCAACTGCGACGACTGTCCGGATTTCGTGGTTTTTGAAGGCCAAGATGTACGATGTTGCGCCCCCAGCCGAAGCCAACCAAGCTACGTTGATGAGAATGGCCCCCTCGATTTCGTTGACAATTCTTGATGCGCCGGGAGGGCGAAGGGATGCTCGCTGCGATTACAATCAAAACAATCTTGATCTTGAGAGGACGACGCAAGCAACCGATAATATGTACCTCAGTGACAGAGTGTGGTCAGTACATGGCCATGATATGGCGCCAACTGCAACGACTTTCTGGATTCCGTGGCTTTTTTAAGGCCAAGATGAACAATCTAGCGCCCCTAGCGGAAGCCAAACAAGCTACGTTGATGAGAATGCCACCTCTATCTCGCTGACACTTCTTGATGCGCCGGGAGGGCGAAGGAATGCTCGCTGCGATCACAATCAGGACAACATTGATCTTGAGGGGACACCGAAAGCAAACGATGCAATAGACCTGCGTGACAGAGAGTGGTCAGTACGTGGTCACGATATGGCGCCAACTGCGACGACTGTCCGGATTTCGTGGTTTTTGAAGGCCAAGATGTACGATGTTGCGCCCCTAGCCGAAGCCAACCAAGCTACGTTGATGAGAATGGCGCCCTCGATTTCGTTGACAATTCTTGATGCGCCGGGAGGGCGAAGGGATGCTCGCTGCGATTACAATCAAAACAATCTTGATCTTGAGAGGACGCCGCAAGCAACCGATAATATGTACCTAAGTGACAGAGTGTGGTCAGTACATGGCCATGATATGGCGCCAACTGCAACGACTTTCTGGATTCCGTGGCTTTTTTAAGGCCAAGATGAACGATCTAGCGCCCCTAGCGGAAGCCAAACAAGCTACGTTGATGAGAATGCCACCTCTATCTCGCTGACACTTCTTGATGCGCCGGGAGGGCGAAGGAATGCTCGCTGCGATCACAATCAGGACAACATTGATCTTGAGGGGACACCGAAAGCAAACGATGCAATAGACCTGCGTGACAGAGAGTGGTCAGTACGTGGTCATGATATGGCGCCAACTGCGACAACTGTGCGGATTCCGTGGCTTTTTGATGGCCAAGACGTACGATGTTGCGCCCGTAGCTGAAGCAAACTAAGCTACGTTGATGATTATGGCCCCCTCGATTTCGTTGACAATTCTTGATGCGCCGGAAGGGCGAAGGGATGCTCGCTGCTATCACAATCAGGACAACCTTGATCTTCAGGGGACACCGAAAGCAAACGATGCAATAGACCTGCGTGACAGAGAGTGGTCAGTACGTGGCCGTGATATGGCGCCAACGGCGACGACTGTTCGAATTCCGTGGCTTTTTGAAGGCCAAGATGTACGATGTTGCGCCCCTAGCTGAAGCCAACCAAGGTACGTTGATGAGAATGCCCCCCTCGATTTCGTTGACAATTCTTGATGCGCCGGAAAGGCGAAGGGATGCTCGCTGCTATCACAATCAGGACAACCTTGATCTTTAGGGGACACCGAAAGCAAACGATGCAATAGACTTGCGTGACAAAGAGTGGTCAGTACGTGGTCATGATATGGCGCCAACTGCGACGACTGTGCGGATTCCGTGGCTTTTTGAAGTCCAAGATGTGCGATGTTGCGCCCCAAGCTGAAGCCAACCAGGCTACGTTGATGGGAATGGCCCCCTCGATTTCGTTGACAAATCTTGATGCGCCGGGAGGGCGAAGGGATGCTCGCTGCTATCACAATCAGGACAACATTGATCTTGAGGGGACACTTAAAGCAAACGATGACGATGCAATAGACCTGCGTGACAGAGAGTGGTCAGTACGTGTTCATGATATGGCGCCAACTGCGACGACTGTGCGGATTCCGTGGCTTTTTGATGGCCAAGACGTACGATGTTGCGCCCGTAGCTGAAGCCAACTAAGCTACGTTGATGATTATATCCCCCTCGATTTCGTTGACAATTCTTGATGCGCCGGAAGGGCGAAGGGATGCTCGCTGCTATCACAATCACGACAACCTTGATCTTGAGGGGACACCGAAAGCAAATGATGCAATATACCTGCGTGACAGAGAGTGGTCAGTACGTGGCCATGATATGGCGCCAACGGCGACGACTGTTCGAATTCCGTGGCTTTTCGAAGGCCAAGATGTACGATGTTGCGCCCCTTGCTGAAGCCAACCAAGCTACGTAGATGAGAATGGCCCCCTCGATTTTGTGGACACTTCTTGACGATACGGGAGGCGAATAGATGCTGGCTGCGATAACAATCATGATAATCGATCTTGAGGGGATATCGTAAGCAAACGATGCAATAGACCTGCGTGACAGAGAGTGGTCAGTACGTTGTCATGATATGGCGCCAACTGCGACGACTTTTCGGATTCTGTGGCTTTTTGAAGCCCAAGATGAACGACGTAGGGCCCCAAGCGGAAGCCTACCAAGCTACGTTGACGAGAATGGCCCCCTCGATTTCGCTGACACTTCTTGACGATACGGGAGCGCGAATGGATGCTCGCTTCAATCACAATCAGGACAATCATGAACTTGGGGGGCCACCGTAAACAAACGATGCAATAGACCTGATTGACAGAGAGTGGTCAGTACGTGGTCAAGATATGGCGCCAACTACGACGACTGTCCGGATTTCGTGGTTTTTGAAGGCCAAGATGTACGATGTTGCGCCCCAAGCCGAAGCCAACCAAGCTACGTTGATGAGAATGGCCCCCTCGATTTCGTTGACAATTCTTGATGCGCCGGGAGGGCGAAGGGATGCTCGCTGCGATTACAATCAAAACAATCTTGATCTTGAGAGGACGCCGCAAGCAACCGCTAATATGTACCTAAGTGACAGAGTGTGGTCAGTACATGGCCATGATATGGCGCCACCTGCAACGACTTTCTGGATTCCGTGGCTTTTTTAAGGCCAAGATGAACAATCTAGCGCCCCTAGCGGAAGCCAAACAAGCTACGTTGATGAGAATGCCACCTCTATCTCGCTGACACTTCTTGATGCGCCGGGAGGGCGAAGGAATGCTCGCCGCGATCACAATCAGGACAACATTGATCTTGAGGGGACACCGAAAGCAAACGATGCAATAGACCTGCGTGACAGAGAGTGGTCAGTACGTGGTCATGATATGGCGCCAACTGCGACGACTGTGCGGATTCCGTGGCTTTTTGATGGCCAAGACGTACGATGTTGCGCCCGTAGCTGAAGCCAACTAAGCTACGTTGATGATTATGGCCCCCTCGATTTCGTTGACAATTCTTGATGCGCCGGAAGGGCGAAGGGATGCTCGCTGCTATCACAATCAGGACAACCTTGATCTTGAGGGGACACCGAAAGCAAACGATGCAATAGACCTGCGTGACAGAGAGTGGTCAGTACGTGGCCGTGATATGGCGCCAACGGCGACGACTGTTCGAATTCCGTGGCTTTTTGAAGGCCAAGATGTACGATGTTGCGCCCCTAGCTGAAGCCAACCAAGGTACGTTGATGAGAATGCCCCCCTCGATTTCGTTGACAATTCTTGATGCGCCGGAAGGGCGAAGGGATGCTCGCTGCTATCACAATCAGGACAACCTTGATCTTTAGGGGACACCGAAAGCAAACGATGCAATAGACTTGCGTGACAAACAGTGGTCAGTACGTGGTCATGATATGGCGCCAACTGCGACGACTGTGCGGATTCCATGGCTTTTTGAAGGCCAAGATGTGCGATGTTGCGCCCCAAGCTGAAGCCAACCAGGCTACGTTGATGGGAATGGCCCCCTCGATTTCGTTGACAAATCTTGATGCGCCGGGAGGGCGAAGGGATGCTCGCTGCTATCACAATCAGGACAACCTTGATCTTTAGGGGACACCGAAAGAAAACGATGCAATAGACTTGCGTGACAGACAGTGGTCAGTACGTGGTCATGATATGGCGCAAACTCCGACGACTGTGCGGATTCCGTGGCTTTTTGAAGGCCAAGATATACGATGTTGCGCCCCTAGCTGAAGCCAACCAAGCTACGTTGATAAGAATGGTTCCCTCGATTTCGTTGACAATTCTTGATGCGCCTGGCGGGCGAAGGGATGCTCGCTGCGATCACAATCAGGACAACCTTGATCTTGATGGGGACACCGAAAACAAACGATTTTATAGACCTGCGTGACAGAGAGTGGTCAGTACGTGGTCATGATATGGCGCCAACTGCGACGACTGTGCGGATTAGGTGCCATTTTGAAGGCCAAGATGTACGATGTTGCACCCCTAGCTGAAGCCAACCAAGCTACGTTGATGAGAATGGCTTCCTCGATTTTGTTGACACTTCTTGACGATACGGGAGGCGAATAGATGCTGGCTGCGATAACAATCATGATAATCGATCTTGAGGGGACATCGTAAGCAAACGATGCAATAGACCTGCGTGACAGAGAGTGGTCAGTACGTGGTCATAATATGGCGCCAACTGCGACGACTTTTTGGATTCCGTGGCTTTTTGAAGCCCAAGATGAACGATGTAGGGCCCCAAGCGGAAGCCTACCAAGCTACGTTGACGAGAATGGCCCCCTCGATTTCGCTGACACTTCTTGACGATACGGGAGGGCGAATGGATGCTCGCTTCAATCACAATCAGGACAATCATGAACATGAGGTGACACCGTAAACAAACGATGGAATAGACCTGCTTGACCGAGAGTGGTCAGTACGTGGTCAGGATATGGCGCCAACTGCGACGACTGTCCGGATTCCGTGGCTCTTTGAAGGCCAAGATGTACGATGTTGCGCCCCTAGCCGAAGCCAACCCAGCTACGTTGATGAGAATGGCCCCCTCGATTTCGTTGACAATTCGTGATGCGCCGGGAGGGCGAAGGGATGCTCGCTGCGATTACAATCAGAACAATCTTGATCTTGAGAGGACGCCGGAAGCAACCGATAATATGTACCGAAGTGACAGAGTGTGGTCAGTACATGGCCATGATATGGCGCCAACTGCAACGACTTTCTGGATTCCGTGGCTTTTTTAAGGCCAAGATGAACGATCTAGCGCCTCTAGCGGAAGCCAAACAAGCTACGTTGATGAGAATGCCACCTCTGTCTCGCTGACACTTCTTGATGCGCCGGGAGGGCGAAGGAATGCTCGCTGCGATCACAATCAGGACAATCTTGATCCTGAGGGACACCGAAGGCAAAGAATGCAATAGACCTGAGTCACAGGTTGTGGTCAGAACATGGCCATGATATGGCGCCAACTGCGACGACTGTCCGGATTCCGTGGCTTTTTGAAGACCAAGATGAACGATGTAGCGCCCCAAGCAGAAGCCTACCAAGCTACGTTGATGAGAATGCCCCCTCAATTTCGCTTATACTTCTTGTTGCGCCGGGAGGGCGAAGGGATGCTCGCTGCGATCACGATCAGGAAGATCTTGATCTTGAGGCGAACACCGAAAACAAACGATGCAATAGACCTGCGTGACAGAGAGTTGTCAGTACGTGGTCATGATATGGCGCCAACTGCGACGACTGTTCGGATTCCGTGGCTTTTTGAAGACCAAGATGAACGATGTAGGGCCCCAAGCGGAAGCCTACCAAGCTACGTTGTTGAGAATGGCCCCCTCGATTTCGCTGACACTTCTTGACGATACGGGAGGGCGAATGGATGCTCGCTGCTATCACAATCAGGACAACCTTGTTCTTGAGGGGACACCAAATGCAAACGATGCAATAGACCTGCGTCACAGGTTGTGGTGAGATCATGGCCATGATATGGCGCCAACTGCAACGACTTTTCGGATTCCGTGGCTTTTTGAAGACCAAGATGAACGATGTAGGGCCCCAAGCGGAAGCCTACCAAGCTACGTTGATGAGAATGCCCCCTCAATTTCGCTGACACTTCTTGATGCGCCGGGAGATCGAAGGGATGCTCGCTGCGATCACAATCAGGACAATCTTGATCTTGAGGGGGACACCGAAAACAAACGATGCAATAGACCTGCGTTACAAAGAGTGGTCAGTACATGACCATGATATGGCGCCAACTCCGACGACTGTGCGGATTCCGTGGCTTTTTGAAGGCCAAGATGTACGATGTTGCGCCCCTAGCTGAAGCCAACCAAGCTACGTTGATGAGAATGGCTTCCTCGATTTCGTTGTAAAATTCATGATTAGCCGGGAGGGCAAAAGGATGCTCGCTGCGATCACAATCAGGACAACCTTGATCTTGAGGGGGACACCGAAAACAAACGACGCTATAGACCTGCGTGACAGAGTGTGGTCAGTACGTGGTCATAATATGGCGCCAACGGCGACGACTGTTCGAATTCTGTGGCTTTTTGAAGGCCAAGATGTACGACGTTACGCCCCTAGCTGAAGCCAACCAAGCTACGTTGATGAGAATGGCCCCCTAGATTTCGTTGACAATTCTTGATTAGCCGGGAGGGCGAAGGGATGCTCGCTGCGATCACAATCAGGACAACCTTGATCTTGGGGGGACGCCGAAAACAAACGATGCTATAGACCTGCGTGACAGAGAGTGGTCAGTACGTGGTCATGATATGGCGCCAACTGCGACGACTCTTCGAATTCCGTGGCTTTTTGAAGGCCAAGACGTACGATGTTGCGCCCCTAGTTGAAGCCTACTAAGCTACGTTGATGAGAATAGCCCCCTCGATTTCTTTGACAATTCTTGATGCGCCTGGAGGGCGAAGGGATGCTCGCGGCTATCACAATCAGGACAACCTAGATCTTGAGGCGACACCGAAAGCAAACGATGCAGTAGACCTGCGTGACAGAGAGTGGTCAGTACGTGGCCATGATATTGCGCGAACTGCGACGACTGTCCGGATTCCGTGGCTTTTTGAAGACCAAGATGAACGATGTAGCGCCCCAAGCGGAAGCCTACCAAGCTACGTTGATGAGAATGCCCCCTCAATTTCGCTTACACTTCTTGTTGCGCCGGGAGGGCGAAGGGATGCTCGCTGCGATCACGATCAGGAAGATCTTGATCTTGAGGCGAACACCGAAAACAAACGATGCAATAGACCTGCGTGACAGAGAGTGGTCACTACGTGGCCATGATAAGGCGCCAACCGCGACGACTGTGCGGATTCCGTGGCTTTTTGAAGGCCAAGATGTACGATGTTGCGCCCCTAGCTGAAACCAACCAAGCTACGTTGATAAGAATGGTTCCCTCGATTTCGTTGACAATTCTTGATGCGCCTGGAGGGTGAAGGGATGCTCGCTGCGATCACAATCAGGACAACCTTGATCTTGATGGGGACACCGAAAACAAACGATTTTATAGACCTGCGTGACAGAGAGTGGTCAGTACGTGGTCATGATATGGCGCCAACTGCGACGACTGTGCGGATTATGTGCCTTTTTGAAGGCCAAGATGTACGATGTTGCGCCCCTAGCTGAAGCCAACCAAGCTACGTTGATGAGAATGGCCCCCTCGATTTTGTTGACACTTCTTGATGATACGGGAGGCGAATAGATCCTGGCTGCGATAACAATCATGATAATCGATCTTGAGGGGACATCGTAAGCAAACGATGCAATAGACCTGCGTGACAGAGAGTGGTCAGTACGTGGTCATGATATGGCGCCAACTGCGACGACTTTTCGGATTCCGTGGCTTTTTGAAGCCCAAGATGAACGATATAGGGCCCCAAGCGGAAGCCTACCAAGCTGCGTTGACGAGAATGGCCTCCTCGAATTCGCTGACACTTCTTGACGATACGGGAGGGCGAATGGATGCTCGCTTCGATCACAATCAGGACAATCTTGAACTTGAGGGGACACCGTAAACAAACGATGCAATAGACCTGCTTGACGGAGAGTGGTCAGTACGTGGTCATGATATGGCGCCAACTGCGACGACTGTCCGGATTCCGTGGCTTTTTGAAGGCCAAGATGTACGATGTTGCGCCCCTAGCCGAAGCCAACCAAGCTACGTTGATGAGAATGGCCCCCTCGATTTCGTTGACAATTCTTGATGCGCCGGGAGGGCGAAGGGATGCTCGCTGCGATTACAATCAGAACAATCTTGATGTTGAGAGGACGCCGGAAGCAACCGATAATATGTACTTAAGTGACAGAGTGTGGTTAGTAAATGACCACGATATGGCGCCAACTGCAACGACTTTCTGGATTCCGTGGCTTTTTGAAGGCCAAGATGAACGATCTAGCGCCCCTAGCAGAAGCCAAACAAGCTACGTTGATGAGAATGCCACCTCTATCTCGCTGACACTTCTTGATGCGCCGGGAGGGCGAAGGAATGCTCGCTGCGATCACAATCAGGACAATATTGATCTTGAGGGACACCGAAGGCAAAGATTGCAATAGACCTGCGTCACAGGTTGGGGTCAGAACATGGCCATGATATGGCGCCAACTGCAACGACTGTCCGGATTCCGTGGCTTTTTGAAGACCAAGATGAACGATGTAGCGCCCCAAGCGTAAGCCTACAAAGCTACGTTGATAAGAATGCCCCCTCAATTTCGCTTACACTTCTTGTTGCGCCGGGAGGGCGAAGGGTTGCTCGCTGCGATCACGATCAGGAAGATCTTGATCTTGAGGCGAACACCGAAAACAAATGATGCAATAGACCTGCGTGACAGAGAGTTGTCAGTACGTGGTCATGATATGGCGCCAACTTCGACGACTTTTCGGATTCCGTGGCTTTTTGAAGCCCAAGATGAACTATGTAGGGCCCCAAGCGGAAGCCTACCAAGCTACGTTGATGAGAATGGCTCCCTCGATTTTGTTGACACTTCTTGACGATACGGGAGGGCGAATGGATGCTCGCTGCGATAACAATCATGATAATCTTGATCTTGAGGGGGACACCGAAAACAAACGATACAATAGACCTCCTTGACAGAGAGTGGTCAGTACGTGGTCATGATATGGCGCCAACTGCGACGCCTGTTCGGATTCCGTGGCTTTTTGACGGCTAAGATGAACGAGGTGGCGCCCCTAGCTTAAGCCAACCAAGCAACGTTGATGAGAACGGCCCTCTCGATTTCATTGACTCTTGACGATCCGGGAGGGCGAAGGGATGCTCGCTGCGATTACAAACAGAACAATGTTCATGTTGAGAAGACACCGAAAGCGAACGATAATATGGACCTAAGTGACAGAGTGTGGTCAGTACATGGCCATGATATGGCGCCAACTGCAACGACTGTGCGGATTGCGTGGCATTTTGAAGGCAATAATCAACGATGTAGCGCCCCTAGCAGAAGCCAACCAAGCGATGTTGATGTGAATGGCCCCCTCGATTTCGCTGACAATTCTTGATGCGCCTGGAGACCGAAGGAATGCTCGCTGCGATCACAATCAGGACAACCTTGATCTTGAGGGGGACACCGAAAACAAACGATGCTATAGACCTGCGTGACAGAGATTGGTCAGTACGTCGTCATGATATATCGCCAACTGCGACGACTGTGCGGATTATGTGCCTTTTTGAAGGCCAAGATGCACGATGTTGCGCCCCTAGCTGAAGCCAACCAAGCTACGTTGATGAGAATGGCCCCATCGATTTTGTTGACACATGACGATACAGGAGGCGAATAGATGCTGGCTGCGATAACAATCATGATAATCGATCTTGAGGGGACATCATAAGAAAACGATGCAATAGACCTGCGTGACAGAGAGTGGTCAGTACGTGGTCATGATATGGCGCCAACTGCGACGACTGTCCGGATTCTGTGGCTTTTGAAGACCAAGATGAACGAGGTAGCGCCCCAAGCGGAAGCCTACCAAGCTACGTTGATGAGAATGGCCCCCTCGATTTCGCTGACACTTCTTGACGATACGGGAGGGCGAATGGATGCTCGCTGCTATCACAATCAGGACAACCTTGATCTAGTGGAAACACCAAAAGCAAACGATGCAATAGACCTGCGTTACAGAAGTGGTCAGTACGTGGCCATGATATGGCGCCAACTGCGACGACTGTGCGGATTCCGTGGCTTTTTGAAGGCCAAGATGTACAATGTTGCGCCCCTAGCTGAAGCCAACCAAGCTACGTTGATGAGAATGGCCCCCTTGATTTCGTTCACAATTCTTGATGCGCCGGACGGTCCAAGGGATGCTCGCTGCTATCACAATCAGGACATTTTTGATCTTGAGGGGACACCGAAAGCAAACGATGCAATAGACCTGCGTGACAGAGCGTGGTCAGTACGTGGTCATGATATGGCACCAACTGCGACAACTGTGCGGATTCCGTGGCTTTTTGATGGCCAAGATGTACGATGTTGCGCCCCTAGCTGAAGCCAACCAAGCTACGTTGATGATAATAGCCCCCTCGATTTCGTTAACAATTCTTGATGGGCCGGAAGGGCGAAGGGATGCTCGCTGTTATCACAATCAGGACAACCTTGATCTTGAGGGGACACCGAAAGCAAACGATGCAATAGACCTGCGTGACAGAGAGTGGTCAGTACGTGGCCATGATATGGCGCCAACTGCGACGACTGTGCGGATTCCGTGGCTTTTTGATGGCCAAGATGTACGATGTTGCGCCCCTAGCTGAAGCCAACCGAGCTACGTTGATAAGAATGGCTCCCTCGATTTCGTTGACAATTCTTGATGCGTCTGGAGGGCGAAGGGATGCTCGCTGCGATCACAATCAGGACAACCTTGATCTTGATGAGGACACCGAAAACAAACGATGCTATAGACCTGCGTGACAGAGAGTGGTCAGTACGTGGTCATGATATGGCGCCAACTGCGACGACTGTGCGGATTCCGTGGCTTTTTGAAGGCCAAAATGAACGATGTAGCGCCCCTAGCAGACGCCAACCAAGCGATGTTGATGTGAATGGCCCCCTCGATTTCGCTGACAATTCTTGATGCGCCTAGAGATCGAAGGGATGCTCGCTGCGATCACAATCAGGACAACCTTGATCTTGAGGGGACACCGAAAGCAAACGATGCAATAGACCTGCGGGACAGAGAGTGGTCAGTACGTGGCCATGATATGGCGCCAACGGCGACGACTGTTCGAATTCCGTGGCTTTTTGAAGGCCAAGATGTACGATGTTGCGCCCCTAGCTGAAGCCAACCAAGCTACGTTGATAAGAATGGTTCCCTCGATTTCGTTGACAATTCTTGATGCGCCTGGAGGGCGAAGGGATGCTCGCTGCGATCACAATCAGGACAACCTTGATCTTGATGGGGACACCGAAAACAAACGATTTTATAGACCTGCGTGACAGAGAGTGGTCAGTACGTGGTCATGATATGGCGCCAACTGCGACGACTGTGCGAATTCCATAGCTTTTTGAAGGCCAAGATGTGCGATGTTGCGCCCATAGCTGAAGCCAATCAAGCTACGTTGATGGGAATGGCCCCCTCGATTTCGTTGACAATTCTTGATGCGCCGGAAGGGCGAAGGGATGCTCGCTGCTATCACAATCAGGACAACCTTGATCTTTAGGGGACACCGAAAGCAAACGATGCAATAGACCTGCGTGACAGAGAGTAGTCAGTACGTGGCCATGATAAGGCGCCAACTGCGACGACTGTGCGGATTCCGTGGCTTTTTGAAGGCCAAGATGTACGATGTTGCGCCCCTAGCTGAAGCCAACCAAGCTACGTTGATAAGAATTGTTCCCTCGATTTCGTTGACAATTCTTGATGCGCCTGGAGGGCGAAGGGATGCTCGCTGCGACCACAATCAGGACAACCTTGATCTTGATGGGGACACCGAAAACAAACGATTTTATAGACCTGCGTGACAGAGAGTGGTCAGTACGTGGTCATGATATGGCGCCAACTGCGACGACTGTGCGGATTATGTGCCTTTTTGAAGGCCAAGATGTACGATGTTGCGCCCCTAGCTGAAGCCAACCAAGCTACGTTGATGAGAATGGCCCCCTCAATTTTGTTGACACTTCTTGACGATACGGGAGGCGAATAGATGCTGGCTGCGATAAAAATCATGATAATCGATCTTGAGGGGACATCGTAAGCAAACGATGCAATAGACCTGCGTGACAGAGAGTGGTCAGTACGTGGTCATGATATGGCGCCAACTGCGACGACTGTCCGGATTCTGTGGCTTTTGAAGACCAAGATGAACGAGGTAGCGCCCCAAGCGGAAGCCTACCAAGCTACGTTGACGAGAATGGAACCCTCGATTTCGCTGACACTTCTTGACGATACGGGAGGGCGAATGGATGCTCGCTTCGATCACAATCAGGACAATCTTGAACTTGGGGACACACCGTAAACAAACGATGCAATAGACCTGCTTGTCAGAGAGTGGCCAGTACGTGGTCATGATATGGCGCCAACTGCGACGACTGTCCGGATTCCGTGGCTTTTTGGAGGCCAAGATGTACGATGTTGCGCCCCTAGCCGAAGCCAACCAAGCTACGTTGATGAGAATGGCCCCCTCGATTTCGTTGACAATTCTTGATGCGCCGGGAGGGTGAAGGGATGCTCGCTGCGATTACAATCAGAACAATCTTGATCTTGAGAGGACGCCGGAAGCAACCGATAATATGTACCTAAGTGACAGAGTGTGGTCAGTACATGGCCATGATATGGCGCCAACTGCAACGACTTTCTGTATTCCGTGGCTTTTTGAAGGCCAAGATGAACGATCTAGCGCCCCTAGCGGAAGCCAAACAAGCTACGTTGATGAGAACGCCACCTCTATCTCGCTGACACTTATTGATGTGCCGGGAGGGCGAAGGAATGCTCGCTGCGATCACAATCAGGACAATCTTGATCTTGAGGGACACCGAAGGCAAAGAACGCAATAGACCTGCGTCACAGGTTGTGGTCAGAACATGGCCATGATATGGCGCCAACTGCAACGACTGCCCGGATTCCGTGGCTTTTTGAAGACCAAGATGAACGATGTAGCGCCCCAAGCGGAAGCCTACCAAGCTACGTTGATGAGAATGCCCCCTCAATTTTGCTTACACTTCATGTTGCGCCGGGAGGGCGAAGGGATGCTCGCTGCGATCACGATCAGGAAGATCTTGATCTTGATGCGAACACCGAAAACAAACGATGCAATAGACCTGCGTGACGGAGAGTTGTCAGTACGTGGTCATGATATGGCGCCAACTGCGGCGACTTTTCGGATTCCGTGGCTTTTTGAAGCCCAATATGAACGATGTAAGGCCCCAAGCGGAACCCTACCAAGCTACGTTGATGAGAATGGCCCCCTCGTTTTCGCTGACACTTCTTGACGATACGGGAGGGCGAATGGATGCTCGCTGCTATCACAATCAGGACAATCTTGAACTTGGTGGGACACCGTAAACAAACGATGCAATAGACCTGCTTGACAGAGAGTGGTCAGTACGTGGCCATGATATGGGGCCAACGGCGACGACTGTTCGAATTCCGTGGCTTTTTGAAGGCCAAAATGTACGATGTTGCGCCCCTAGCTGAAGCCAAACAAGGTACGTTGATGAGAATGCCCCCCTCGATTTCGTTGACAATTCTTGATGCGCCGGAAGGGCGAAGGGATGCTCGCTGCTATCACAATCAGGACAACCTTGATCTTAAGGGGACACCGAAAGGAAACGATGCAATAGACTTGCGTGACAGACAGTGGTCAGTACGTGGTCATGATATGGCGCCAACTGCGACGACTGTGGGATTCCGTGGCTTTTTAAGGCCAAGATGTGCGATGTTGCGCCCCTAGCTGAAGCCAACCAAGCTACGTTGATGGGAATGGCCCCCTTGATTTCGTTGACAATTCTTGATGCGCCGGAAGGGCGAAAGGATGCTCGCTGCTATCACAATCAGGACAACCTTGATCTTTACGGGACACCGAAAGCAAACGATGCAATAGACCTGCGTGACAGAGAGTGGTCAGTACGTGGCCATGATAAGGCGCCAACTGCGACGACTGTGCGGATTCTGTGGCTTTTTGAAGGCCAAGATGTACGATGTTGCGCCCCTAGCTGAAGCCAACCAAGCTACGTTGATAAGAATGGTTCCCTCGATTTCGTTGAATATTCTTGATGCGCCTGGAGGGCGAAGAGATGCTCGCTGCGATCACAATCAGGACAACCTTGATCTTGATGGGGACACCGAAAACAAACGATTTTATAGACCTGCGTGACAGAGAGTGGTCAGTACGTGGTCATGATATGGCGCCAACTGCGACGACTGTGCGGATTATGTGCCTTTTTGAAGGCCAAGATGTACGATGTAGCGCCCCTAGCAGTACCAACCAAGCGATGTTGATGTGAATGGCCCCCTCGATTTCGTTGACAATTCTTGATGCGCCGGAAGGGCGAAGGGATGCTCGCTGCTATCACAATCAGGACAACCTTGATCTTGAGGGGACACCGAAAGCAAACGATGCAATAGACCTGCTTGACAGAGAGTGGTCAGTACGTGGCCATGATATGGGGCCAACGGCGACGACTGTTCGAATTCCGTGGCTTTTTGAAGGCCAAGATGTACGATGTTGCGCCCCTAGCTGAAGCCAAACAAGGTTCGTTGATGAGAATGCCCCCCTCGATTTCGTTGACAATTCTTGATGCGCCGGAAGGGCGAAGGGATGCTCGCTGCTATCACAATCAGGACAACCTTGATCTTGAGGGGACACCGAAAGCAAACGATGCAATAGACCTGCGTGACAGAGAGTGGTCAGTACGTGGTCATGATATGGCGCCAACTGCGACGACTGTGCGGATTCCGTGGCTTTTTGATGCCCAAGACGTACGATGCTGCGCCCGTAGCTGAAGCCAACTAAGCTACGTTGATGATAATGGCCCCCTGGATTTCATTGACAATTCTTGATGCGCCGGAAGGGCGAAGGGATGCTCGCTGCTATCACAATCAGGACAACCTTGATCTTGAGGGGACACCGAAAGCAAACGATGCAATAGACCTGCGTGACAGAGAGTGGTCAGTACGTGGCCATGATAAGGCGCCAACTGCGACGACTGTGCGGATTCCGTGGCTTTTTGAAGGCCAAGATGTACGATGTTGCGCCCCTAGCTGAAGCCAACCAAGCTACGTTGATAAGAATGGTTCCCTCGATTTCGTTGACAATTCTTGATGCGCCTGGAGGGCGAAGAGATGCTCGCTGCGATCACAATCAGGACAACCTTGATCTTGATGGGGACACCGAAAACAAACGATTTTTTAGACCTGCGTGACAGAGAGTGGTCAGTACGTGGTCATGATATGGCGCCAACTGCGACGACTGTGCGGATTATGTGCCTTTTTAAGGCCAAGATGTACGATGTTGCGCCCCTAGCTGAAGCCAACCAAGCTACGTTGATGAGAATGGCCCCCTCGATTTTGTTGACACTTCTTGACGATACGGGAGGCGAATAGATGCTGGCTGCGATAACAATCATGATAATCGATCTTGAGGGGACATCGTAAGCAAACGATGCAATAGACCTGCGTGACAGAGAGTGGTCAGTACGTGGTCATGATATGGCGCCAACTGCGACGACTGTGCGGATTCTGTGGCTTTTTGAAGGCCAAGATGTACGATGTTGCGCCCCTAGCTGAAGCCAACCAAGCTACGTTGATAAGAATGGTTCCCTCGATTTCGTTGAATATTCTTGATGCTCCTGGAGATCGAAGGGATGCTCGCTGCGATCACAATCAGGACAACATTGATCTTGAGGGGACACCGAAAACAAACGATGCAATAGACCTGCGTGACAGAGAGTGGTCAGTACGTGGTCATGATATGGCGCCAACTGCGACGACTGTGCGGATTCCGTGGCTTTTTGATGACCAAGACGTACGATGCTGCGGCCGTAGCTGAAGCCAACTAAGCTACGTTGATGATAATGGCCCCCTCGATTTCGTTGACAATTCTTGATGCGCCGGAAGGGCGAAGGGATGCTCGCTGCTATCACAATCAGGACAACCTTGATATTGAGGGGACACCGAAAGTAAACAATGCAATAGACTTGCGTGACAGACAGAGGTCAGTACGTGTTCATGATATGGCGCCAACTGCGACGACTGTGCGGATTCCGTGGCTTTTTGAAGGCCAAGATGTGCGATGTTGCGCCCCTAGCTGAAGCCAACCAAGCTACGTTGATGGGAATGCCCTGCTTGATTTCGTTGACAATTCTTGATGCGCCGGAAGGGCGAAGGGATGCTCGCTGCTACGACAATCACGACAACCTTGATCTTTAGGGGACACCGAAAGCAAACGATGCAATAGACCTGTGTGACAGAGAGTGGTCGGTACGTGGCCATGATAAGGCGCCAACTGCGACGACTGTGCGGATTCCGTGGCTTTTTGAAGGCCAAGATGTACGATGTTGCGCCCCTAGCTGAAGCCAACCAAGCTACGTTGATAAGAATGGTTCCCTCGATTTCGTTGACAATTCTTGATGCGCCTGGAGGGCGAAGAGGTGCTCGCTGCGATCACAATCAGGACAACCTTGATCTTGATGGGGACACCGAAAACAAACGATTTTTTAGACCTGCGTGACAGAGAGTGGTCAGTACGTGGTCATGATATGGCGCCAACTGCGACGACTGTGCGGATTATGTGCCTTTTTAAGGCCAAGATGTACGATGTTGCGCCCCTAGCTGAAGCCAACCAAGCTGCGTTGATGAGAATGGCCCCCTCGATTTTGTTGACACTTCTTGACGATACGGGAGGCGAATAGATGCTGGCTGCGATAACAATCATGATAATCGATCTTGAGGGGACATCGTAAGCAAACGATGCAACAGACCTGCGTGACAGAGAGTGGTCAGTACGTGGTCATGATATGGCGCCAACTGCGACGACTTTTCGGATTCCGTGGCTTTTTGAAGCCCAAGATGAACGATGTAGGGCCTCAAGCGGAAACCTACCAAGCTACGTTGACGAGAATGGCCCCCTCGATTTCGCTGACACTTCTTGACGATACGGGAGGGCGAATGGATGCTCGCTTTGATCACAATCAGGACAATCTTGAACTTGGGGGGACACCGTAAACAAACGATGCAATAGACCTGCTTGACAGAGAGTGGTCAGTACGTGGCCATGATATGGGGCCAACGGCGACGACTGTTCGAATTCCGTGGCTTTTTGAAGGCCAAAATGTACGATGTTGCGCCCCTAGCTGAAGCCAAACAAGGTACGTTGATGAGAATGCCCCCCTCGATTTCGTTGACAATTCTTGATGCGCCGGAAGGGCGAAGGGATGCTCGCTGCTATCACAATCAGGACAACCTTGATCTTGAGGGGACACCGAAAGGAAACGATGCAATAGACTTGCGTGACAGACAGTGGTCAGCACGTGGTCATGATATGGCGCCAACTGCGACGACTGTGGGATTCCGTGGCTTTTTGAAGGCCAAGATGTGCGATGTTGCGCCCCTAGCTGAAGCCAACCAAGCTACGTTGATGGGAATGGCCCCCTTGATTTCGTTGACAATTCTTTATGCGCCGGAAGGGCGAAGGGATGCTCGCTGCTATCACAATCAGGACAACCTTGATCTTTAGGGGACACCGAAAGCAAACGATGCAATAGACCTGCGTGACAGAGAGTGGTCAGTACGTGGCCATGATAAGGCGCCAACTGCGACGACTGTGCGGATTCTGTGGCTTTTTGAAGGCCAAGATGTACGATGTTGCGCCCCTAGCTGTAGCCAACCAAGCTACGTTGATAAGAATGGTTCCCTCGATTTCGTTGAATATTCTTGATGCGCCTGGAGGGCGAAGAGATGCTCGCTGCGATCACAATCAGGACAACCTTGATCTTGATGGGGACACCGAAAGCAAACGATGCAATAGACCTGCGTGACAGAGAGTGGTCAGTACGTGGCCATGATATGGCGCCAACTGCGACGACTGTGCGGATTCCGTGGCTTTTTGAAGGCCAAGATGTACGATGTTGCGCCCCTAGCTGAAGCCAACCAAGCTACGTTGATGAGAATGGCCCCCTCAATTTTGTTGACACTTCTTGACGATACGGGAGGCGAATAGATGCAGGCTGCGATAACAGTCATGATAATCGATCTTGAGGGGACATCGTAAGCAAACGATGCAATAGACCTGCGTGACAGAGAGTGGTCAGTACGTGGTCAAGATATGGCGCCAACTGCGACAACTTTTCGGATTCCGTGGCTTTTTGAAGCCCAAGATGAACGATGTAGGGCCTCAAGCGGAAGCCTACCAAGCTACGTTGACGAGAATGGCCCCCTCGATTTCGCTGACACTTCTTGACGATACGGGAGAGCGAATGGATGCTCGCTTCGATCACAATCAGGACAATCTTGAACTTGGAGGGACACCGTAAACAAACGATGCAATAGACCTGCTTGACAGAGAGTGGTCAGTACGTGGCCATGATATGGGGCCAACGGCGACGACTGTTCGAATACCGTGGCTTTTTGAAGGCCAAGATGTACGATGTTGCGCCCCTAGCTGAAGCCAAACAAGGTACGTTGATGAGAATGCCCCCCTCGATTTCGTTGACAATTCTTGATGCGCCGTGAGGGCGAAGGGATGCTCGCTGCGATTACAATCAGAACAATCTTGATCTTGAGAGGACGCCAGAAGCAACCGATAATATGTACCTAAGTGACAGAGTGTGGTCAGTACATGGCCATGATATGGCGCCAACTGCAACGCCTTTCTGGATTCCGTGGCTTTTTGAAGGCCAAGATGAACAATCTAGCGCCCCAAGCGGAAGCCTACCAAGCTACGTTGATGAGAATGCCCCCTCAATTTCGCTTACACTTCATGTTGCGCCGGGAGGGCGAAGGGATGCTCGCTGCGATCACGATCAGGAAGATCTTGATCTTGAGGCGAACACCGAAAACAAACGATGCAATAGACCTGCGTGACGGAGAGTTGTCAGTACGTGGTCATGATATGGCGCCAACTGCGGCGACTTTTCGGATTCCGTGGCTTTTTGAAGCCCAATATGAACGATGTAGGGCCCCAAGCGGAAGCCTACCAAGCTAAGTTGATGAGAATGGCCCCCTCGATTTCGCTGACACTTCTTGACGATACGGGAGGGCGAATGGATGCTCGCTGCTATCACAATCAGGACAACCTTGATCTTGAGGGGACACCAAAAGCAAACGATGCAATAGACCTGCGTTACAGAAGTGGTCAGTATGTGGCCATGATATGGCGCCAACTGAGACGACTGTGTGGATTCCGTGGCTTTTTGAAGGCCAAGATGTACGATGTTGCGCCCGGAGCTGAAGCCAACCGAGCTACATTGATAAGAATGGCTCCCTCGATTTCGTTGACAATTCTTGATGCGCCTGGAGGGCGAAGGGATGCTCGCTGCGATCACAATCAGGACAACCTTGATCTTGATGAGGACACCGAAAACAAACGATGCTATAGACCTGCGTGACAGAGAGTGGTCAGTACGTGGTCATGATATGGCGCCAACTGCGACGACTGTGCGGATTCCGTTGCTTTTTGAAGGCCAAAATGAACGATGTAGAGCCCCTAGCAATAGCCAACCAAGCGATGTTGATGTGAATGGCCCCCTCGATTTCGCTGACAATTCTTGATGCGCCTGGAGATCGAAGGAATGCTCGCTGCGATCACAATCAGGACAACCTTGATCTTGAGGGAGACACCGAAAACAAACGATGCTATAGACCTGCGTGACAGAGAGTGGTCAGTACGTGGCCATGATATGGCGCCAACTGCGACGACTGTGTGGATTCCGTGGCTTTTTGAAGGCCAAGATGTACGATGTTGCGCCCCTAGCGGAAGCCAACCAAGCTACGTTGATGAGAATGGCCCCGTCGATTTCGTTGACAATTCTTGATGCGACGGAAGGGCGAAGGGATGCTCGCTGCTATCACAATCAGGACAGCATTGATCTTGAGGGGACACCGAAAGCAAACGATGCAATAGACCTGCGTGACAGAGAGTGGTCAGTACGTGGTCATGATATGGCGCCAACTGCGACGACTGTGCGGATTCCGTGGCTTTTTGATGGCCAAGACGTACGATGCTGCGCCCGTAGCTGAAGCCAACTAAGCTACGTTGATGATAATGGCCCCCTCGATTTCATTGACAATTCTTGATGCGCCGGAAGGGCGAAGGGATGCTCGCTGCTATCACAATCAGGACAACCTTGATCTTGAGGGGACACCGAAAGTAAACAATGCAATAGACTTGCGTGACAGACAGAGGTCAGTACGTGGTCATGATATGGCGCCAACTGCGACGACTGTGCGGATTCCGTGGCTTTTTAAAGGCCAAGATGTGCGATGTTGCGCCCCTAGCTGAAGCCAACCAAGCTACGTTGATGAGAATGCCCTGCTTGATTTCGTTGACAATTCTTGATGCGCCGGAAGGGCGAAGGGATGCTCGCTGCTATGACAATCAGGACAACCTTGATCTTTAGGGGACACCGAAAGGAAACGATGCAATAGACCTGCGTGATAGAGAGTGGTCAGTACGTGGCCATGATAAGGCGCCAACTGCGACGACTGTGCGGATTCCGTGGCTTTTTGAAGGCCAAGATGTACGATGTTGCGCCTCTAGCTGAAGCCAACCAGGCTACGTTGATAAGAATGGTTCCCTCGATTTCGTTGACAATTCTTGATGCGCCTGGAGGGCGAAGAGAGGCTCGCTGCGATCACAATCAGGACAACCTTGATCTTGATGGGGACACCGAAAACAAACGATTTTATAGACCTGCGTGACAGAGAGTGGTCAGTACGTGGTCATGATAAGGCGCCAACTGCGACGACTGTGCGGATTATGTGCCTTTTTAAGGCCAAGATGTACGATGTTGCGCCCCTAGCTGAAGCCAACCAAGCTACGTTGATGAGAATGGCCCCCTCGATTTTGTTGACACTTCTTGACGATACAGGAGGCGAATACATGCTGGCTGCGATAACAATCATGATAATCGATCTTGAGGGGACATCGTAAGCAAACGATGCAATAGACCTGCGTGACAGAGAGTGGTCAGTACGTGGTCATGATATGGCGCCAACTGCGACGACTTTTCGGATTCCGTGGCTTTTTGAAGCCCAAGATGAACGATGTAGGGCCTCAAGCGGAAACCTACCAAGCTACGTTGACGAGAATGGCCCCCTCGATTTCGCTGACACTTCTTGACGATACGGGAGGGCGAATGGATGCTCGCTTCGATCACAATCAGGACAATCTTGAACTTGGGGGGACACCGTAAATAAACGATGCAATAGACCTGCTTGACAGAGAGTGGTCAGTACGTGGCCATGATATGGGGCCAACGGCGACGACTGTTCGAATTCCGTGGCTTTTTGAAGGCCAAAATGTACGATGTTGCGCCCCTAGCTGAAGCCAAACAAGGTACGTTGATGAGAATGCCCCCCTCGATTTCGTTGACAATTCTTTATGCGCCGGAAGGGCGAAGGGATGCTCGCTGCTATCACAATCAGGACAACCTTGATCTTTAGGGGACACCGAAAGCAAACGATGCAATAGACCTGCGTGACAGAGAGTGGTCAGTACGTGGCCAAGATAAGGCGCCAACTGCGACGACTGTGCGGATTCCGTGGCTTTTTGAAGGCCGAGATGTACGATGTTGCGCCCCTAGCTGAAGCCAACCAAGCTACGTTGATAAGAATGGTTCCCTCGATTTCGTTGACAATTCTTGATGCGCCTGGAGGGCGAAGAGATGCTCGCTGCGATCACAATCAGAACAACCTTGATCTTGATGGGGACACCGAAAACAAACGATTTTATAGACCTGCGTGACAGAGAGTGGTCAGTACGTGGTCATGATATGGCGCCAACTGCGACGACTGTGCGGATTATGTGCCTTTTTGAAGGCCAAGATGTACGATGTAGCGCCCCTAGCAGTAGCCAACCAAGCGATGTTGATGTGAATGGCCCCCTCGATTTCGCTGACAATTCTTGATGCGCCTGGAGATCGAAGGGTTGCTCGCTGCGATCAAAATCAGGACAACCTTGATCTTGAGGGGGACACCGAAAGCAAACGATGCAATAGACCTGCGTGACAGAGAGTGGTCAGTACGTGGCCATGATAAGGCGCCAACTGCGACGACTGTGCGGATTCCGTGGCTTTTTGAAGGCCAAGATGTACGATGTAGCGCCCCTAGCTGAACCCAACCAAGCTACGTTGATGAGAATGCCCCCCTCGATTTTGTTGACAATTCTTGATGCGCCTGGAGGGCGAAGAGATGCTCGCTGCGATCACAATCAGGACAACCTTGATCTTGATGGGGACACCGAAAACAAACAATTTTATAGACCTGCGTGACAGAGAGTGGTCAGTACGTGGTCATGATATGGTGCCAACTGCGACGACTGTGCGGATTATATGCCTTTTTGAAGGCCAAGATGTACGATGTTGCGCCCCTAGCTGAAGCCAACCAAGCTACGTTGATGAGAATGGCCCCCTCAATTTTGTTGACACTTCTTGATGATACGGGAGGCGAATAGATGCTGGCTGCGATAACAATCATGATAATCTATCTTGAGGGGACATCGTAAGCAAACGATGCAATAGACCTGCGTGACAGAGAGTGGTCAGTACGTGGTCATGATATGGCGCCAACTGCGACGACTTTTTGAATTCCGTGGCTTTTTGAAGCCCAAGATGAACGATGTAGGGCCTCAAGCGGAAGCCTACCAAGCTACGTTGACGAGAATGGCCCCCTCGATTTCGCTGACACTTCTTGACGATACGGGAGGGCGAATGGATGCTCGCTTCGATCACAATCAGGACAATCTTGAACTTGGGGGGACACCGTAAACAAACGATGCAATAGACCTGCTTGACAGAGAGTGGTCAGTACGTGGCCATGATATGGGGCCAACGGCGACGACTGTTCGAATACCGTGGCTTTTTGAAGGCCAAGATGTACGATGTTGCGCCCCTAGCTGAAGCCAAACAAGGTACTTTGATGAGAATGCCCCCCTCGATTTCGTTGACAATTCTTGATGCGCCGGGAGGGCGAAGGGATGCTCGCTGCGATTACAATCAGAACAATCTTGATCTTGAGAGAACGCCGGAAGCAACCGAGAATATATACCTAAGTGACAGAGTGTGGTCAGTACATGGCCATTATATGGCGCCAACGGCGACGACTGTGCGGATTCCGTGGCTTTTTGAAGGCCAAGATGTACGATGTTGCGCCCCTAGCTGAAGCCAACCAAGGTACGTTGATGAGAATGGCCCCCTCGATTTCGTTGACAATTCTTGATGCGCCGGAAGGGCGAAGGGTTGCTCGCTGCTATCACAATCAGGACAACCTTGATCTTGTGGGTACACCGAAAGCAAACGATGCAATAGACTTGCGTGACAGACAGTGGTCAGTACGTGGTCATGATATGGCGCCAACTTCGACGACTGTGCGGATTCCGTGGCTTTTTGAAGGCCAAGATGTGCGATGTTGCGCCCCTAGCTGAAGCCAACCAAGCTACGTTGATGGGAATGGCCCCCTCGATTTCGTTGACAATTCTTGATGCGCCGGAAGGGCGAAGGGATGCTCGCTGCTATCACAATCAGGACAAACTTGATCTTTAGGGGACACCGAAAGCAAACGATGCAATAGACCTGCGTGACAGAGAGTGGTCAATACGTGGCCATGATAAGGCGCCAACAGCGACGACTGTGCGGATTCCGTGGCTTTTTGAAGGCCAAGATGTACGATGTTGCGCCCCTAGCTGAAGCCAACCAAGCTACGTTGATAAGAATGGTTCCCTCGATTTCGTTGACAATTCTTGATGCGCCTGGAGGGCGAAGGGATGCTCGCTGCGATCACAATCAGGACAACCTTGATCTTGATGGGGACACCGAAAACAAACGATTTTATAGACCTGCGTGACAGAGAGTGGTCAGTACGTGGTCATGATATGGCGACAACTGCGACGACTGTGCGGATTCCGTGGCTTTTTGAAGGCCAAGATGTGCGATGTTGCGCCCCTAGCTGAAGCCAACCAAGCTACGTTGATGGGAATGGCCCCCTAGATTTCGTTGACAATTCTTGATGCGCCGTAAGGGCGAAGGGATGCTCGCTGCTATCACAATCAGGACAACCTTGATCTTGATGGGGACACCGAAAACAAACGATTTTATAGACCTGCGTGACAGAGAGTGGTCAGTACGTGGTCAAGATATGGCGCCAACTGCGACGACTGTGCGGATTATGTGCCTTTTTGAAGGCCAAGATGTACGATGTTGCGCCATTAGCTGAAGCCAACCAAGCTACGTTGATGAGAATGGCCCCCTCAATTTTGTGGACACTTATTGACGATACGGGAGGCGAATAGATGCTGGCTGCGATAACACTCATGATAATCGATCTTGAGGGGACATCGTAAGCTAACGATGCAATAGACCTGCGTGACAGATCGTGGTCATTACGTGGTCATGATATGGCGCCAACTGCGACGAATTTTCGGATTCCGTGGCTTTTTGAAGGCCAAGATGTACGATGTTGCGCCCCTAGCTGAAGCCAACCAAGCTACGTTTGATGAGAATGACCCCCTCGATTTCGTTGACAATTCTTGATGCGCCGGAAGGGCCAAGGGATGCTCGCTGCTATCACAATCAGGACAACATTGATCTTGAGGGGACACCTAAAGCAAACGATGCAATAGACCTGCGTGACATAGAGTGGTCAGTACGTGGTCATGATATGGCACCAACTGCGACGACTGTGCGGATTCCGTGGCTTTTTGATGGCCAAGATGTACGATGTTGCGCCCCTAGCTGAAGCCAACCAAGCTACGTTGATGATAATGGCCCCCTCGATTTCGTTGACAATTCTTGATGCGCCGGAAGGGCGAAGGTATGCTCGCTGTTATCACAATCAGGACAACCTTGATCTTGAGGGGACACCGAAAGCAAACGATGCAATAGACCTGCGTGACAGAGAGTGGTCAGTACGTGGTCATGATATGGCGCCAACTGCGACGACTGTGCGGATTCCGTGGCTTTGTGAAGGCCAAGATGTGCGATGTTGCGCCCCTAGCTGAAGCCAACCAAGCTACGTTGATGGGAATGGCCCCCTCGATTTCGTTGACAATTCTTGATGCGCCGGAAGGGCGAAGGGATGCTCGCTGCTATCACAATCAGGACAACCTTGATCTTGATGGGGACACCGAAAACAAACGATTTTATAGACCTGCGTGACAGAGAGTGGTCAGTACGTGGTCAAGATATGGCGCCAACTGCGACGACTGTGCGGATTATGTGCCTTTTTGAAGGCCAAGATGTACGATGTTGCGCCCCTAGCTGAAGCCAACCAAGCTACGTTGATGAGAATGGCCCCCTCAATTTTGTGGACACTTCTTGACGATACGGGAGGCGAATAGATGCTGGCTGCGATAACACTCATGATAATCGATCTTGTGGGGACATCGTAAGCTAACGATGCAATAGACCTGCGTGACAGAGAGTGGTCATTACGTGGTCATGATATGGCGCCAACTGCGACGACTTTTCGGATTCCGTGGCTTTTTGAAGCCCAAGATGAACGATGTACTGCCCCAAGCGGAAGCCTACCAAGCTACGTTGACGAGAATGGCCCCCTCGATTTCGCTGACACTTCTTGACGATACGGGAGGGCGAATGGATGCTCGCTTCGATCACAATCAGGACAATCTTAAACTTGGGGACACACCGTAAACAATCGATGCAATAGACCTGCTTGACAGAGAGTGGCCAGTATGTGGTCATGATATGGCGCCAACTGCGACGACTGTCCGGATTCCGTGGCTTTTTGAAGCCCAATATGAACGATGTAGGGCCCCAAGCGGAAGCCTACCAAGCTACGTTGATGAGAATGGCCCCCTCGATTTCGCTGACACTTCTTGATGATACGGAAGGGCGAATGGATGCTCGCTTCGATCACAATCAGGACAATCTTGAACTTGGGGGACACCGTAAACAAACGATGCAATAGACCTGCTTGACAGAGAGTGGTCAGTACGTGGCCATGATATGGGGCCAACGGCGACGACTGTTCGAATACCGTGGCTTTTTGAAGGCCAAGATGTACGATGTTGCGCCCCTAGCTGAAGCCAAACAAGGTACTTTGATGAGAATGCCCCCCTCGATTTCGTTGACAATTCTTGATGCGCCGGGAGGGCGAAGGGATGCTCGCTGCGATTACAATCAGAACAATCTTGATCTTGAGAGGACGCCGGAAGCAACCGAGAATATATACCTAAGTGACAGAGTGTGGTCAGTACATGGCCATTATATGGCGCCAACGGCGACGACTGTGCGGATTCCGTGGCTTTTTGAAGGCCAAGATGTACGATGTTGCGCCCCTAGCTGAAGCCAACCAAGGTACGTTGATGAGAATGGCCCCCTCGATTTCGTTGACAATTCTTGATGCGCCGGAAGGGCGAAGGGTTGCTCGCTGCTATCACAATCAGGACAACCTTGATCTTGTGGGTACACCGAAAGCAAACCATGCAATAGACTTGCGTGACAGACAGTGGTCAGTACGTGGTCATGATATGGCGCCAACTTCGACGACTGTGCGGATTCCGTGGCTTTTTGAAGGCCAAGATGTGCGATGTTGCGCCCCTAGCTGAAGCCAACCAAGCTACGTTGATGGGAATGGCCCCCTCGATTTCGTTGACAATTCTTGATGCGCCGGAAGGGCGAAGGGATGCTCGCTGCTATCACAATCAGGACAAACTTGATCTTTAGGGGACACCGAAAGCAAACGATGCAATAGACCTGCGTGACAGAGAGTGGTCAATACGTGGCCATGATAAGGCGCCAACAGCGACGACTGTGCGGATTCCGTGGCTTTTTGAAGGCCAAGATGTACGATGTTGCGCCCCTAGCTGAAGCCAACCAAGCTACGTTGATAAGAATGGTTCCCTCGATTTCGTTGACAATTCTTGATGCGCCTGGAGGGCGAAGGGATGCTCGCTGCGATCACAATCAGGACAACCTTGATCTTGATGGGGACACCGAAAACAAACGATTTTATAGACCTGCGTGACAGAGAGTGGTCAGTACGTGGTCATGATATGGCGACAACTGCGACGACTGTGCGGATTCCGTGGCTTTTTGAAGGCCCAGATGTACAATGTTGCATCCCTAGCTGAAGCCAACCAAGGTACGTTGATGAGAATGCCCCCCTCGATTTCTTTGACAATTCTTGATGCGCCTGGAGGGCGAAGGTATGCTCGCTGCGATCACAATCAGGACTACCTTGATCTTGATGAGGACACCGAAAACAAACGATGCTATAGACCTGCGTGACAGACAGTGGTCAGTACGTGGTCATGATATGGCGCCAACTGCGACGACTGTGCGGATTCCGTGGCTTTTTGAAGGCCAAGATGTGCGATGTTGCGCCCCTAGCTGAAGCCAACCAAGCTACGTTGATGGGAATGGCCCCCTCGATTTCGTTGACAATTCTTGATGCGCCGGAAGGGCGAAGCGATGCTCGCTGCTATCACAATCAGGACAAACTTGATCTTTAGGGGACACCGAAAGCAAACGATGCAATAGACCTGCGTGACAAAGAGTGGTCAGTACGTGGTCATGATATGGCGCCAACTGCGACGACTGTGCGGATTCCGTGGCTTTGTGAAGGCCAAGATGTGCGATGTTGCGCCCCTAGCTGAAGCCAACCAAGCTACGTTGATGGGAATGGCCCCCTCGATTTCGTTGACAATTCTTGATGCGCCGGAAGGGCGAAGGGATGCTCGCTGCTATCACAATCAGGACAACCTTGATCTTGATGGGGACACCGAAAACAAACGATTTTATAGACCTGCGTGACAGAGAGTGGTCAGTACGTGGTCAAGATATGGCGCCAACTGCGACGACTGTGCGGATTATGTGCCTTTTTGAAGGCCAAGATGTACGATGTTGCGCCCCTAGCTGAAGCCAACCAAGCTACGTTGATGAGAATGGCCCCCTCAATTTTGTGGACACTTCTTGACGATACGGGAGGCGAATAGATGCTGGCTGCGATAACACTCATGATAATCGATCTTGTGGGGACATCGTAAGCTAACGATGCAATAGACCTGCGTGACAGAGAGTGGTCATTACGTGGTCATGATATGGCGCCAACTGCGACGACTTTTCGGATTCCGTGGCTTTTTGAAGCCCAAGATGAACGATGTACTGCCCCAAGCGGAAGCCTACCAAGCTACGTTGACGAGAATGGCCCCCTCGATTTCGCTGACACTTCTTGACGATACGGGAGGGCGAATGGATGCTCGCTTCGATCACAATCAGGACAATCTTGAACTTGGGGACACACCGTAAACAATCGATGCAATAGACCTGCTTGACAGAGGGTGGCCAGTACGTGGTCATGATATGGCGCCAACTGCGACGACTGTCCGGATTCCGTGGCTTTTTGAAGCCCAATATGAACGATGTAGGGCCCCAAGCGGAAGCCTACCAAGCTACGTTGATGAGAATGGCCCCCTCGATTTCGCTGACACTTCTTGACGATACGGGAGGGCGAATGGATGCTCGCTTCGATCACAATCAGGACAATCTTGAACTTGGGGGGACACCGTAAACAAACGATGCAATAGACCTGCTTGACAGAGAGTGGTCAGTACGTGGCCATGATATGGGGCCAACGGCGACGACTGTTCGAATACCGTGGCTTTTTGAAGGCCAAGATGTACGATGTTGCGCCCCTAGCTGAAGCCAAACAAGGTACTTTGATGAGAATGCCCCCCTCGATTTCGTTGACAATTCTTGATGCGCCGGGAGGGCGAAGGGATGCTCGCTGCGATTACAATCAGAACAATCTTGATCTTAAGAGGACGCCGGAAGCAACCGAGAATATATACCTAAGTGACAGAGTGTGGTCAGTACATGGCCATTATATGGCGCCAACGGCGACGACTGTGCGGATTCCGTGGCTTTTTGAAGGCCAAGATGTACGATGTTGCGCCCCTAGCTGAAGCCAACCAAGGTACGTTGATGAGAATGGCCCCCTCGATTTCGTTGACAATTCTTGATGCGCCGGAAGGGCGAAGGGTTGCTCGCTGCTATCACAATCAGGACAACCTTGATCTTGTGGGTACACCGAAAGCAAACGATGCAATAGACTTGCGTGACAGACAGTGGTCAGTACGTGGTCATGATATGGCGCCAACTTCGACGACTGTGCGGATTCCGTGGCTTTTTGAAGGCCAAGATGTGCGATGTTGCGCCCCTAGCTGAAGCCAACCAAGCTACGTTGATGGGAATGGCCCCCTCGATTTCGTTGACAATTCTTGATGCGCCGGAAGGGCGAAGGGATGCTCGCTGCTATCACAATCAGGACAAACTTGATCTTTAGGGGACACCGAAAGCAAACGATGCAATAGACCTGCGTGACAGAGAGTGGTCAATACGTGGCCATGATAAGGCGCCAACAGCGACGACTGTGCGGATTCCGTGGCTTATTGAAGGCCAAGATGTACGATGTTGCGCCCCTAGCTGAAGCCAACCAAGCTACGTTGATAAGAATGGTTCCCTCGATTTCGTTGACAATTCTTGATGCGCCTGGAGGGCGAAGGGATGCTCGCTGCGATCACAATCAGGACAACCTTGATCTTGATGGGGACACCGAAAACAAACGATTTTATAGACCTGCGTGACAGAGAGTGGTCAGTACGTGGTCATGATATGGCGACAACTGCGACGACTGTGCGGATTCCGTGGCTTTTTGAAGGCCAAGATGTGCGATGTTGCGCCCCTAGCTGAAGCCAACCAAGCTACGTTGATGGGAATGGCCCCCTAGATTTCGTTGACAATTCTTGATGCGCCGTAAGGGCGAAGGGATGCTCGCTGCTATCACAATCAGGACAACCTTGATCTTGATGGGGACACCGAAAACAAACGATTTTATAGACCTGCGTGACAGAGAGTGGTCAGTACGTGGTCAAGATATGGCGCCAACTGCGACGACTGTGCGGATTATGTGCCTTTTTGAAGGCCAAGATGTACGATGTTGCGCCATTAGCTGAAGCCAACCAAGCTACGTTGATGAGAATGGCCCCCTCAATTTTGTGGACACTTATTGACGATACGGGAGGCGAATAGATGCTGGCTGCGATAACACTCATGATAATCGATCTTGAGGGGACATCGTAAGCTAACGATGCAATAGACCTGCGTGACAGAGAGTGGTCATTACGTGGTCATGATATGGCGCCAACTGCGACGAATTTTCGGATTCCGTGGCTTTTTGAAGGCCAAGATGTACGATGTTGCGCCCCTAGCTGAAGCCAACCAAGCTACGTTTGATGAGAATGGCCCCCTCGATTTCGTTGACAATTCTTGATGCGCCGGAAGGGCCAAGGGATGCTCGCTGCTATCACAATCAGGACAACATTGATCTTGAGGGGACACCTAAAGCAAACGATGCAATAGACCTGCGTGACATAGAGTGGTCAGTACGTGGTCATGATATGGCACCAACTGCGACGACTGTGCGGATTCCGTGGCTTTTTGATGGCCAAGATGTACGATGTTGCGCCCCTAGCTGAAGCCAACCAAGCTACGTTGATGATAATGGCCCCCTCGATTTCGTTGACAATTCTTGATGCGCCGGAAGGGCGAAGGTATGCTCGCTGTTATCACAATCAGGACAACCTTGATCTTGAGGGGACACCGAAAGCAAACGATGCAATAGACCTGCGTGACAGAGAGTGGTCAGTACGTGGCCATGATATGGCGCCAACTGCGACGACTGTTCGAATTCCGTGGCTTTTTGAAGGCCCAGATGTACAATGTTGCATCCCTAGCTGAAGCCAACCAAGGTACGTTGATGAGAATGCCCCCCTCGATTTCTTTGACAATTCTTGATGCGCCTGGAGGGCGAAGGTATGCTCGCTGCGATCACAATCAGGACTACCTTGATCTTGATGAGGACACCGAAAACAAACGATGCTATAGACCTGCGTGACAGACAGTGGTCAGTACGTGGTCATGATATGGCGCCAACTGCGACGACTGTGCGGATTCCGTGGCTTTTTGAAGGCCAAGATGTGCGATGTTGCGCCCCTAGCTGAAGCCAACCAAGCTACGTTGATGGGAATGGCCCCCTCGATTTCGTTGACAATTCTTGATGCGCCGGAAGGGCGAAGCGATGCTCGCTGCTATCACAATCAGGACAAACTTGATCTTTAGGGGACACCGAAAGCAAACGATGCAATAGACCTGCGTGACAAAGAGTGGTCAGTACGTGGTCATGATATGGCGCCAACTGCGACGACTGTGCGGATTCCGTGGCTTTGTGAAGGCCAAGATGTGCGATGTTGCGCCCCTAGCTGAAGCCAACCAAGCTACGTTGATGGGAATGGCCCCCTCGATTTCGTTGACAATTCTTGATGCGCCGGAAGGGCGAAGGGATGCTCGCTGCTATCACAATCAGGACAACCTTGATCTTGATGGGGACACCGAAAACAAACGATTTTATAGACTTGCGTGACAGAGAGTGGTCAGTACGTGGTCAAGATATGGCGCCAACTGCGACGACTGTGCGGATTATGTGCCTTTTTGAAGGCCAAGATGTACGATGTTGCGCCCCTAGCTGAAGCCAACCAAGCTACGTTGATGAGAATGGCCCCCTCAATTTTGTGGACACTTCTTGACGATACGGGAGGCGAATAGATGCTGGCTGCGATAACACTCATGATAATCGATCTTGTGGGGACATCGTAAGCTAACGATGCAATAGACCTGCGTGACAGAGAGTGGTCATTACGTGGTCATGATATGGCGCCAACTGCGACGACGTTTCGGATTCCGTGGCTTTTTGAAGCCCAAGATGAACGATGTACTGCCCCAAGCGGAAGCCTACCAAGCTACGTTGACGAGAATGGCCCCCTCGATTTCGCTGACACTTCTTGACGATACGGGAGGGCGAATGGATGCTCGCTTCGATCACAATCAGGACAATCTTGAACTTGGGGACACACCGTAAACAATCGATGCAATAGACCTGCTTGACAGAGAGTGGCCAGTACGTGGTCATGATATGGCGCCAACTGCGACGACTGTCCGGATTCCGTGGCTTTTTGAAGCCCAATATGAACGATGTAGGGCCCCAAGCGGAAGCCTACCAAGCTACGTTGATGAGAACGGCCCCCTCGATTTCGCTGACACTTCTTGACGATACGGGAGGGCGAATGGATGCTCGCTGCGATCACAATCAGGACAACCTTGATCTTGATGGGGACACCGAAAACAAACGATGCTATAGACCTGCGTGACAGAGAGTGGTCAGTACGTGGTCATGATATGGCGCCAACTGTGACGACTGTGCGGATTCCGTGGCTTTTTGAAGGCCAAGATGTACGATGTTGCACGCCTAGCTGAAGCCAACCGAGCTACGTTGATAAGAATGGCCCCCTCGATTTCGTTGACAATTCTTGATGCGCCGGAAGGGCCAAGGGATGCTCGCTGCTATCACAATCAGGACAACATTGATCTTGAGGGGACACCTAAAGCAAACGATGCAATAGACCTGCGTGACATAGAGTGGTCAGTACGTGGTCATGATATGGCACCAACTGCGACGACTGTGCGGATTCCGTGGCTTTTTGATGGCCAAGATGTACGATGTTGCGCCCCTAGCTGAAGCCAACCAAGCTACGTTGATGATAATGGCCCCCTCGATTTCGTTGACAATTCTTGATGCGCCGGAAGGGCGAAGGTATGCTCGCTGTTATCACAATCAGGACAACCTTGATCTTGAGGGGACACCGAAAGCAAACGATGCAATAGACCTGCGTGACAGAGAGTGGTCAGTACGTGGCCATGATATGGCGCCAACTGCGACGACTGTTCGAATTCCGTGGCTTTTTGAAGGCCCAGATGTACAATGTTGCATCCCTAGCTGAAGCCAACCAAGGTACGTTGATGAGAATGCCCCCCTCGATTTCTTTGACAATTCTTGATGCGCCTGGAGGGCGAAGGTATGCTCGCTGCGATCACAATCAGGACTACCTTGATCTTGATGAGGACACCGAAAACAAACGATGCTATAGACCTGCGTGACAGACAGTGGTCAGTACGTGGTCATGATATGGCGCCAACTGCGACGACTGTGCGGATTCCGTGGCTTTTTGAAGGCCAAGATGTGCGATGTTGCGCCCCTAGCTGAAGCCAACCAAGCTACGTTGATGGGAATGGCCCCCTCGATTTCGTTGACAATTCTTGATGCGCCGGAAGGGCGAAGCGATGCTCGCTGCTATCACAATCAGGACAAACTTGATCTTTAGGGGACACCGAAAGCAAACGATGCAATAGACCTGCGTGACAAAGAGTGGTCAGTACGTGGTCATGATATGGCGCCAACTGCGACGACTGTGCGGATTCCGTGGCTTTGTGAAGGCCAAGATGTGCGATGTTGCGCCCCTAGCTGAAGCCAACCAAGCTACGTTGATGGGAATGGCCCCCTCGATTTCGTTGACAATTCTTGATGCGCCGGAAGGGCGAAGGGATGCTCGCTGCTATCACAATCAGGACAACCTTGATCTTGATGGGGACACCGAAAACAAACGATTTTATAGACCTGCGTGACAGAGAGTGGTCAGTACGTGGTCAAGATATGGCGCCAACTGCGACGACTGTGCGGATTATGTGCCTTTTTGAAGGCCAAGATGTACGATGTTGCGCCATTAGCTGAAGCCAACCAAGCTACGTTGATGAGAATGGCCCCCTCAATTTTGTGGACACTTATTGACGATACGGGAGGCGAATAGATGCTGGCTGCGATAACACTCATGATAATCGATCTTGAGGGGACATCGTAAGCTAACGATGCAATAGACCTGCGTGACAGAGAGTGGTCATTACGTGGTCATGATATGGCGCCAACTGCGACGAATTTTCGGATTCCGTGGCTTTTTGAAGGCCAAGATGTACGATGTTGCGCCCCTAGCTGAAGCCAACCAAGCTACGTTTGATGAGAATGGCCCCCTCGATTTCGTTGACAATTCTTGATGCGCCGGAAGGGCCAAGGGATGCTCGCTGCTATCACAATCAGGACAACATTGATCTTGAGGGGACACCTAAAGCAAACGATGCAATAGACCTGCGTGACATAGAGTGGTCAGTACGTGGTCATGATATGGCACCAACTGCGACGACTGTGCGGATTCCGTGGCTTTTTGATGGCCAAGATGTACGATGTTGCGCCCCTAGCTGAAGCCAACCAAGCTACGTTGATGATAATGGCCCCCTCGATTTCGTTGACAATTCTTGATGCGCCGGAAGGGCGAAGGTATGCTCGCTGTTATCACAATCAGGACAACCTTGATCTTGAGGGGACACCGAAAGCAAACGATGCAATAGACCTGCGTGACAGAGAGTGGTCAGTACGTGGCCATGATATGGCGCCAACTGCGACGACTGTTCGAATTCCGTGGCTTTTTGAAGGCCCAGATGTACAATGTTGCATCCCTAGCTGAAGCCAACCAAGGTACGTTGATGAGAATGCCCCCCTCGATTTCTTTGACAATTCTTGATGCGCCTGGAGGGCGAAGGTATGCTCGCTGCGATCACAATCAGGACTACCTTGATCTTGATGAGGACACCGAAAACAAACGATGCTATAGACCTGCGTGACAGACAGTGGTCAGTACGTGGTCATGATATGGCGCCAACTGCGACGACTGTGCGGATTCCGTGGCTTTTTGAAGGCCAAGATGTGCGATGTTGCGCCCCTAGCTGAAGCCAACCAAGCTACGTTGATGGGAATGGCCCCCTCGATTTCGTTGACAATTCTTGATGCGCCGGAAGGGCGAAGCGATGCTCGCTGCTATCACAATCAGGACAAACTTGATCTTTAGGGGACACCGAAAGCAAACGATGCAATAGACCTGCGTGACAAAGAGTGGTCAGTACGTGGTCATGATATGGCGCCAACTGCGACGACTGTGCGGATTCCGTGGCTTTGTGAAGGCCAAGATGTGCGATGTTGCGCCCCTAGCTGAAGCCAACCAAGCTACGTTGATGGGAATGGCCCCCTCGATTTCGTTGACAATTCTTGATGCGCCGGAAGGGCGAAGGGATGCTCGCTGCTATCACAATCAGGACAACCTTGATCTTGATGGGGACACCGAAAACAAACGATTTTATAGACCTGCGTGACAGAGAGTGGTCAGTACGTGGTCAAGATATGGCGCCAACTGCGACGACTGTGCGGATTATGTGCCTTTTTGAAGGCCAAGATGTACGATGTTGCGCCCCTAGCTGAAGCCAACCAAGCTACGTTGATGAGAATGGCCCCCTCAATTTTGTGGACACTTCTTGACGATACGGGAGGCGAATAGATGCTGGCTGCGATAACACTCATGATAATCGATCTTGTGGGGACATCGTAAGCTAACGATGCAATAGACCTGCGTGACAGAGAGTGGTCATTACGTGGTCATGATATGGCGCCAACTGCGACGACGTTTCGGATTCCGTGGCTTTTTGAAGCCCAAGATGAACGATGTACTGCCCCAAGCGGAAGCCTACCAAGCTACGTTGACGAGAATGGCCCCCTCGATTTCGCTGACACTTCTTGACGATACGGGAGGGCGAATGGATGCTCGCTTCGATCACAATCAGGACAATCTTGAACTTGGGGACACACCGTAAACAATCGATGCAATAGACCTGCTTGACAGAGAGTGGCCAGTACGTGGTCATGATATGGCGCCAACTGCGACGACTGTCCGGATTCCGTGGCTTTTTGAAGCCCAATATGAACGATGTAGGGCCCCAAGCGGAAGCCTACCAAGCTACGTTGATGAGAACGGCCCCCTCGATTTCGCTGACACTTCTTGACGATACGGGAGGGCGAATGGATGCTCGCTGCGATCACAATCAGGACAACCTTGATCTTGATGGGGACACCGAAAACAAACGATGCTATAGACCTGCGTGACAGAGAGTGGTCAGTACGTGGTCATGATATGGCGCCAACTGTGACGACTGTGCGGATTCCGTGGCTTTTTGAAGGCCAAGATGTACGATGTTGCACGCCTAGCTGAAGCCAACCGAGCTACGTTGATAAGAATGGCCCCCTCGATTTCGTTGACAATTCTTGATGCGCCGGAAGGGCCAAGGGATGCTCGCTGCTATCACAATCAGGACAACATTGATCTTGAGGGGACACCTAAAGCAAACGATGCAATAGACCTGCGTGACATAGAGTGGTCAGTACGTGGTCATGATATGGCACCAACTGCGACGACTGTGCGGATTCCGTGGCTTTTTGATGGCCAAGATGTACGATGTTGCGCCCCTAGCTGAAGCCAACCAAGCTACGTTGATGATAATGGCCCCCTCGATTTCGTTGACAATTCTTGATGCGCCGGAAGGGCGAAGGTATGCTCGCTGTTATCACAATCAGGACAACCTTGATCTTGAGGGGACACCGAAAGCAAACGATGCAATAGACCTGCGTGACAGAGAGTGGTCAGTACGTGGCCATGATATGGCGCCAACTGCGACGACTGTTCGAATTCCGTGGCTTTTTGAAGGCCCAGATGTACAATGTTGCATCCCTAGCTGAAGCCAACCAAGGTACGTTGATGAGAATGCCCCCCTCGATTTCTTTGACAATTCTTGATGCGCCTGGAGGGCGAAGGTATGCTCGCTGCGATCACAATCAGGACTACCTTGATCTTGATGAGGACACCGAAAACAAACGATGCTATAGACCTGCGTGACAGACAGTGGTCAGTACGTGGTCATGATATGGCGCCAACTGCGACGACTGTGCGGATTCCGTGGCTTTTTGAAGGCCAAGATGTGCGATGTTGCGCCCCTAGCTGAAGCCAACCAAGCTACGTTGATGGGAATGGCCCCCTCGATTTCGTTGACAATTCTTGATGCGCCGGAAGGGCGAAGCGATGCTCGCTGCTATCACAATCAGGACAAACTTGATCTTTAGGGGACACCGAAAGCAAACGATGCAATAGACCTGCGTGACAAAGAGTGGTCAGTACGTGGTCATGATATGGCGCCAACTGCGACGACTGTGCGGATTCCGTGGCTTTGTGAAGGCCAAGATGTGCGATGTTGCGCCCCTAGCTGAAGCCAACCAAGCTACGTTGATGGGAATGGCCCCCTCGATTTCGTTGACAATTCTTGATGCGCCGGAAGGGCGAAGGGATGCTCGCTGCTATCACAATCAGGACAACCTTGATCTTGATGGGGACACCGAAAACAAACGATTTTATAGACCTGCGTGACAGAGAGTGGTCAGTACGTGGTCAAGATATGGCGCCAACTGCGACGACTGTGCGGATTATGTGCCTTTTTGAAGGCCAAGATGTACGATGTTGCGCCCCTAGCTGAAGCCAACCAAGCTACGTTGATGAGAATGGCCCCCTCAATTTTGTGGACACTTCTTGACGATACGGGAGGCGAATAGATGCTGGCTGCGATAACACTCATGATAATCGATCTTGTGGGGACATCGTAAGCTAACGATGCAATAGACCTGCGTGACAGAGAGTGGTCATTACGTGGTCATGATATGGCGCCAACTGCGACGACTTTTCGGATTCCGTGGCTTTTTGAAGCCCAAGATGAACGATGTACTGCCCCAAGCGGAAGCCTACCAAGCTACGTTGACGAGAATGGCCCCCTCGATTTCGCTGACACTTCTTGACGATACGGGAGGGCGAATGGATGCTCGCTTCGATCACAATCAGGACAATCTTGAACTTGGGGACACACCGTAAACAATCGATGCAATAGACCTGCTTGACAGAGAGTGGCCAGTACGTGGTCATGATATGGCGCCAACTGCGACGACTGTCCGGATTCCGTGGCTTTTTGAAGCCCAATATGAACGATGTAGGGCCCCAAGCGGAAGCCTACCAAGCTACGTTGATGAGAACGGCCCCCTCGATTTCGCTGACACTTCTTGACGATACGGGAGGGCGAATGGATGCTCGCTGCGATCACAATCAGGACAACCTTGATCTTGATGGGGACACCGAAAACAAACGATGCTATAGACCTGCGTGACAGAGAGTGGTCAGTACGTGGTCATGATATGGCGCCAACTGTGACGACTGTGCGGATTCCGTGGCTTTTTGAAGGCCAAGATGTACGATGTTGCACGCCTAGCTGAAGCCAACCGAGCTACGTTGATAAGAATGGCTCCCTCGATTTCGTTGACAATTCTTGATGCGCCTGGAGGGCGAAGGGATGCTCGCTGCGATCACAATCAGGACAACCTTGATCTTGATGAGGACACCGAAAACAAACGATGCTATAGACCTGCGTGACAGAGAGTGGTCAGTACATGGTCATGATAAGGCGCCAACTGCGACGACTGTTCGAATTCCGTGGCTTTTTGAAGGCCACGATGTACAAGGTTGCGCCCCTAGCTGATGCCAACCAAGGTACGTTGATGAGAATGCCCCCCCTCGATTTCGTTGACAATACTTGATGCGCCGGAAGGGCGAAGGGATGCTCGCTCCTATCAGAATCAGGACAACCTTGATCTTGAGGGGACACCGAAAGCAAACGATGCAATAGACCTGCGTGACAGAGAGTGGTCAGTACGTAGCCATTATATGGCGCCAACTGCGACGACTGTGCGGATTCCGTGGCTTTTTGAAGGCCAAGATGTACGATGTTGCGCCCCGAGCTGAAGCCAACCAAGCTACGTTGATGGGAATGGCCCCCTCGATTTCGTTGACAATTCTTGATGCGCCGGAAGGGCGAAGGGTTGCTCGCTGCTATCACAATCAGGACAACCTTGATCTTGAGGGGACACCGAAAGCAAACGATGCAATAGACCTGCGTGACATAGAGTGGTCAGTACGTGGTCATGATATGGCGCCAACTGCGACAACTGTGCGGATTCCGTGGCTTTTTGATGGCCAAGACGTACGATGTTGCACTCGTAGCTGAAGCCAACTAAGCTACGTTGATGATAATGGCCCCCTCGATTTCGTTGACAATTCTTGATGCGCCGGAAGGGCGAAGGGATGCTCGCAGCTATCACAATCAGGACAACCTTGATCTTGAGGGGACACCGAAAGCAAACGATGCAATAGACCTGCGTGACAGAGAGTGGTCAGTACGTGGCCATGATATGGCGGCAACTGCGACGACGGTTCGAATTCAGTGGCTTTTTGAAGGCCAAGTTGTACGATGGTGCACCCCTAGCTGAAGCCAACCAAGGTACGTTGATGAGAATGCCCCCCTCGATTTTGTTGACAATACTTGATGCGCCGGAAGGGCGAAGGGTTGCTCGCTGCTATCACTATCAGGACAACCTTGATCTTGAGGGGACACCGAAAGCAAACGATGCAATAGACCTGCGTGACAGTGAGTGGTCACTACGTGGCCATGATAAGGCGCCAACTGCGACGACTGTGCGGATTCCGTGGCTTTTTGATGGCCAAGATGTACGATGTTGCGCCCCTAGCAGAAGCCAACCAAGCGATGTTGATGTGAATGGCCCCCTCGATTTCGCTGACAATTCTTGATGCGCCTGGAGATCGAAGGGATGCTCGCTGCGATCACAATCAGGACAACCTTGATCTTGAGGGGACACCGAAAGCAAACGATGCAATAGACCTGCGTGACAGAGAGTGGTCAGTACGTGGCCATGATATGGCGCCAACTGCAACGACTGTTCGAATTCCGTGGCTTTTTGAAGGCCAAGATGTACGATGTTGCACCCCTAGCTGAAGCCAACCAAGGTACGTTGATGAGAATGCCCCCCTTGATTTCGTTGACAATACTTGATGCGCCGGAAGGGCGAAGGGATGCTCGCAGCAACCACAATTAGGACAACCTTGATCTTGAGGGGACACCGAAAGCAAACGATGCAATAGACCTGCGTGACAGAGAGTGGTCAGTACGTGGCCATGATATGGCGCCAACGGCGACGACTGTTCGAATTCCGTGGCTTTTTGAAGGCCAAGATGTACGATGTTGCGCCCCTAGCTGAAGCCAACCAAGGTACGTTGATGAGAATGCCCCCCTCGATTTCGTTGACAATTCTTGATGCGCCGGAAGGGCGAAGGGATGCTCGCTGCTATCACAATCAGGACAACCTTGATCTTGAGGGGACGCCGAAAGCAAACGATGCAATAGACTTGCGTGACAGAGAGTGGTCAGTACGTGGTCATGATATGGCGCCAACTGCGACGACTGTGCGGATTCCGTGGCTTTTTGAAGGCCAAGATGTACGATGTTGCGCCCTAGCTGAAGCCAACCAAGCTACGTTGATGATAATGGTCCCCTCGATTTCGTTGACAATTCTTGATGGGCCGGAAGGGCGAAGGGATGCTCGCTGTTATCACAATCAGGACAACCTTGATCTTGAAGGGACACCGAAAGCAAACGATGCAATAGACCTTCGTGACAGAGAGTGGTCAGTACGTGGCCATGATATGGCGCCAACTGCGACGACTGTTCGAATTCCGTGGCTTTTTGAAGGCCAAGTTGTACGATGTTGCACCCCTAGCTGAAGCCAACCAAGGTACGTTGATGAGAATGCCCCCCTCGATTTCGTTGACAATACATGATGCGCCGGAAGGGCGAAGGGTTGCTCGCTGCTATCACAATCAGGACAACCTTGATCTTGAGGGGACACCGAAAGCAAACGATGCAATAGACCTGCGTGACAGAGAGTGGTCACTACGTGGCCATGATAAGGCGCCAACTGAGACGACAGTGCGGATTCCGTGGCTTTTTGATGGCCAAGATGTACGATGTTGCGCCCCTAGCTCAAGCCAACCGAGCTACGTTGATAAGAATGGCTCCCTCGATTTCGTTGACAATTCTTGATGCGCCTGGAGGGCGAAGGAATGCTCGCTGCGATCACTATCAGGAAAACCTTGATCTTGATGAGGACGCCGAAAACAAACGATGCTATAGACCTGCGTGACAGAGAGTGGTCAGTACGTGGTCATGATATGGCGCCAACTGCGACGACTGTGCGGATTCCGTGGCTTTTTGAAGGCCAAAATGAACGATGTAGCGCCCCTAGCAGAAGCCAACCAAGCGATGTTGATGTGAATGGCCCCCTCGATTTCGCTGACAATTCTTGCTGCACCTGGAGATCGAAGGGATGCTCGCTGCGATCACAATCAGGACAACCTTGATCTTGAGGGGACACCGAAAGCAAACGATGCAATAGACCTGCGTGACAGAGAGTGGTCAGTACGTGGCCATGATATGGCGCCAACTGCGACGACTGTTCCAATTCCGTGGCTTTTTGAAGGCCAAGATGTACGATGTTGCACCCCTAGCTGAAGCCAACCAAGGTACGTTGATGAGAATGCCCCCCTCGATTTCGTTGACAATACTTGATGCGCCGGAAGGGCGAAGGGTTGCTCGCTGCTGTCACAATCAGGACAACCTTGATCTTGAGGGGACACCGAAAGCAAACGATGCAATAGACCTGAGTGACAGAGAGTGGTCAGTACGGGGTCATGATATGGCGCCAACTGCGACAACTGTGTGAATTCCGTGGCTTTTTGATGGCCAAGACGTACGATGTTGCGCTCGTAGCTGAAGCCAACTAACCTACGTTGATGATAATGGCCCCCTCGATTTCGTTGACAATTCTTGATGCGCCGGAAGGGCGAAGGGATGCTCGCAGCTATCACAATCAGGACAACCTTGATATTGAGAGGACACCGAAAGCAAACGATGCAATAGACCTGCGTGACAGAGGGTGGTCACTACGTGGCCATGATAAGGCGCCAACTGCGACGACTGTGCGGATTCCGTGGCTTTTTGATGGCCAAGATGTACGGTGTTGCGGCCCTAGCTGAAGCCAACCGAGCTACGTTGATAAGAATGGCTCCCTCGATTTCGTTGACAATTCTTGATGCGCCTGGAGGGCGAAGGGATGCTCGCTGCGATCACAATCAGGACAACCTTGATCTTGATGAGGACACCGAAAACAAACGATGCTATAGACCTGCGTGACAGAGAGTGGTCAGTACGTGGTCATGATATGGCGCCAACTGCGACCACTGTGCGGATTCCGTGGCTTTTTGAAGGCCAAAATGAACGATGTAGCGCCCCTAGCAGAAGCCAACCAAGCGATGTTGATGTGAATGGCCCCCTCGATTTCGCTGACAATTCTTGATGCGCCTGGAGATCGAAGGGATGCTCGCTGCGATCACAATCAGGACAACCTTGATCTTGAGGGGACACCGAAAGCAAACGATGCAATAGACCTGCGTGACAGAGAGTGGTCAGTACGTGGCCATGATATGGCGCCAACTGCAACGACTGTTCGAATTCCGTGGCTTTTTGAAGGCCAAGATGTACGATGTTGCACCCCTAGCTGAAGCCAACCAAGGTACGTTGATGAGAATGCCCCCCTTGATTTCGTTGACAATACTTGATGCGCCGGAAGGGCGAAGGGTTGCTCGCTGCTATCACAATCAGGAAAACCTTGATCTTGAGGGGACACCGAAAGCAAACGATGCAATAGACCTGCGTGACATAGAGTGGTCAGTACGTGGTCATGATATGGCGCCAACTGCGACAACTGTGCCGATTCCGTGGCTTTTTGATGGCCAAGACGTACGATGTTGCGCTCGTAGCTGAAGCCAACTAAGCTATATTGATGATAATGGCCCCCTCGATTTCGTTGACAATTCTTGATGCGCCGGAAGGGCGAAGGGATGCTCGCAGCAATCACAATCAGGACAACCTTGATCTTGAGGGGACACCGAAAGCAAACGATGCAATAGACCTGCGTGACAGAGAGTGGTCAGTACGTGGCCATGATATGGCGCCAACGGCGACGACTGTTCGAATTCCGTGGCTTTTTGAAGGCCAAGATGTACGATGTTGCGCCCCTAGCTTAAGCCAACCAAGGTACGTTGATGAGAATGCCCCCCTCAATTTCGCGGACAATTCTTGATGCGCCGGAAGGGCGAAGGGATGCTCGCTGCTATCACAATCAGGACAACCTTGATCTTGAGGGGACGCCGAAAGCAAACGATGCAATAGACTTGCGTGACAGACAGTGGTCAGTACGTGGTCATGATATGGCGCCAACTGCGACGACTGTGCGGATTCCGTGGCTTTTTGAAGGCCAAGATGTACGATGTTGCGCCCTAGCTGAAGCCAACCAAGCTACGTTGATGATAATGGTCCCCTCGATTTCGTTGACAATTCTTGATGGGCCGGAAGGGCGAAGGGATGCTCGCTGTTATCACAATCAGGACAACCTTGATCTTGAGGGGACACCGAAAGCAAACGATGCAATAGACCTGCGTGACAGAGAGTGGTCAGTACGTGGCCATGATATGGCGCCAACTTCGACGACTGTTCGAATTCCGTGGCTTTTTGAAGGCCAAGTTGTACGATGTTGCACCCCTAGCTGAAGCCAACCAAGGTACGTTGATGAGAATGCCCCCCTCGATTTCGTTGACAATACATGATGCGCCGGAAGGGCGAAGGGTTGCTCGCTGCTATCACAATCAGGACAACCTTGATCTTGAGGGGACACCGAAAGCAAACGATGCAATAGACCTGCGTGACAGAGAGTGGTCACTACGTGGCCATGATAAGGCGCCAACTGCGACGACAGTGCGGATTCCGTGGCTTTTTGATGGCCAAGATGTACGATGTTGCGCCCCTAGCTGAAGCCAACCGAGCTACGTTGATAAGAATGGCTCCCTCGATTTCGTTGACAATTCTTGATGCGCCTGGAGGGCGAAGGAATGCTCGCTGCGATCACTATCAGGAAAACCTTGATCTTGATGAGGACGCCGAAAACAAACGATGCTATAGACCTGCGTGACAGAGAGTGGTCAGTACGTGGTCATGATATGGCGCCAACTGCGACGACTGTGCCGATTCCGTGGCTTTTTGAAGGCCAAAATGAACGATGTAGCGCCCCTAGCAGAAGCCAACCAAGCGATGTTGATGTGAATGGCCCCCTCGATTTCGCTGACAATTCTTGATGCACCTGGAGATCGAAGGGATGCTCGCTGCGATCACAATCAGGACAACCTTGATCTTGAGGGGACACCGAAAGCAAACGATGCAATAGACCTGCCTGACAGAGAGTGGTCAGTACGTGGCCATGATATGGCGCCAACTGCGACGACTGTTCCAATTCCGTGGCTTTTTGAAGGCCAAGATGTACGATGTTGCACCCCTAGCTGAAGCCAACCAAGGTACGTTGATGAGAATGCCCCCCTCGATTTCGTTGACAATACTTGATGCGCCGGAAGGGCGAAGGGTTGCTCGCTGCTGTCACAATCAGGACAACCTTGATCTTGAGGGGACACCGAAAGCAAACGATGCAATAGACCTGAGTGACAGAGAGTGGTCAGTACGTGGTCATGATATGGCGCCAACTGCGACAACTGTGTGGATTCCGTGGCTTTTCGATGGCCAAGACGTACGATGTTGCGCTCGTAGCTGAAGCCAACTAACCTACGTTGATGATAATGGCCCCCTCGATTTCGTTGACAATTCTTGATGCGCCGGAAGGGCGAAGGGATGCTCGCAGCTATGACAATCAGGACAACCTTGATATTGAGGGGACACCGAAAGCAAACGATGCAATAGACCTGCGTGACAGAGAGTGGTCAGTACGTGGCCATGATATGGCGCCAACGGCGACGACTGTTCGAATTCCGTGGCTTTTTGAAGGCCAAGATGTGCGATGTTGCGCCCCTAGCTGAAGCCAACCAAGCTACGTTGATGGGAATGGCCCCCTCGATTTCGTTGACAATTCTTGATGCCCCGGAAGGGCGAAGGGATGCTCACTGCGATCACAATCAGGACAACCTTGATCTTGATGGGGACACCGAAAACAAACGATGCTATAGACCTGCGTGACAGAGAGTGGTCAGTACGTGGTCATGATAAGGCGCCAACAGCGACGACTGTGCGGATTCCGTGGCTTTTTGAAGGCCAAGATGTACGATGTTGCGCCCGTAGCTGAAGCCAACCAAGCTACGTTGATGAGAATGGCTCCCTCGATTTCGTTGACAATTCTTGATGCGCCTGGAGGGCGAAGGGATGCTCGCTGCAATCACAATCAGGAGCAACCTTGATCTTGATGGGGACACCGAAAACAAACGATGCTATAGACCTGCGTGACAGAGAGTGGTCAGTACGTGGCCATGTTATGGCGCCAACGGCGACGACTGTTCGAATTCCGTGGCTTTTTGAAGGCCAAGATGTACGATGTTGCGCCCCTAGCTGAAGCCAACCAAGGTACGTTGATGAGATTGCCCCCCTCGATTTCGTTGACAATTCTTGATGCGCCGGAAGGGCGAAGGGATGCTCGCTGCTATCACAATCAGGACAACCTTCATCTTGAGGGGACACCAAAAGTAAACGATGCAATAGACCTGCGTGACAGAAGTGGTCAGTACGTGGCCATGATATGGCGCCAACGGCGACGACTGTGCGGATTCCGTGACTTTTTTAAGGCCAAGATGTACGGTGTTGCGCCCCTAGCTGAAGCCAACCAAGGTACGTTGATGAGAATGCCCCCCTCGATTTCGTTGACAATTCTTGATGGGCCGGAAGGGCGAAGGGATGCTCGCTGTTATCACAATCAGGACAACCTTGATCTTGAGGGGACACCGAAAGCAAACGATGCAATAGACCTGCGTGACAGAGAGTGGTCAGTACGTGGCCATGATATGGCGCCAACTGCGACGACTGTTCGAATTCCGTGGCTTTTTGAAGGCCAAGTTGTACGATGTTGCACCCCTAGCTGAAGCCAACCAAGGTACGTTGATGAGAATGCCCCCCTCGATTTCGTTGACAATACATGATGCGCCGGAAGGGCGAAGGGTTGCTCGCTGCTATCACAATCAGGACAACCTTGATCTTGAGGGGACACCGAAAGCAAACGATGCAATAGACCTGCGTGACAGAGAGTGGTCACTACGTGGCCATGATAAGGCGCCAACTGCGACGACAGTGCGGATTCCGTGGCTTTTAATGGCCAAGATGTACGATGTTGCGCCCCTAGCTGAAGCCAACCGAGCTACGTTGATAAGAATGGCTCCCTCGATTACGTTGACAATTCTTGATGCGACGGAAGGGCGAAGGGTTGCTCGCTGCTATCACAATCAGGACAATCTTGAACTTAAGGGGACCCTGTAAACAAACGATGCAATAGACCTGCTTGACAGAGAGTGGTCAGTACGTGGTCATGATATGGCGCCAACTGCGACGACTTTTCGGATTCCGTGGATTTTTAAGGCCCAGATGTACGATGTTGCGCCTCTAGCGGAAGGCAACCAAGCTACTTTGATGAGAATGGCCACCTCGATTTCGTTGACAATTCTTGATGCGCGGGGGGGCGAAGGGATGCTCGCTGCGATTACAATCAGAACAATCTTGATCTTGAGAGGACGCCGGAAGCAACCGATAATATGTACCTAAGTGACAGAGTGTGGTCAGTACATGGCCATGATATGGCGCCAACTGCAACGACTGTCCGGATTTCGTGGCTTTTTGAAGGCCAAGATGATCGATGTAGCGCCCCAAGCGGAAGCCTACCAAGCTACGTTGATGAGAATGCCCCCTCAATTTCGCTTACAATTCTTGTTGCGCCGGGAGGGCGAAAGGATGCTCGCTGCGATCACAATCAGGAAAATGTTGATCTTGAGGGGAACACCGAAAACAAACGATGCTATAGACCTGCGTGACAGAGAGTTGTCAGTACGTGGTCATGATATGGCGCCAACTGCGACGACTTTTCGGATCCCGTGGCTTTTTGAAGCCCAAGATGAATGATGAAGGGCCCCAAGCGGAAGCCTACCAAGCTACGTTGATGAGAATGGCCCCCTCCATTTCGCTGACACTTCTTGACGATACGGGAGGGCGAATGGACGCGCGCTGCTATCACAATCAGGACAACCTTGATCTTGAGGGGACACCAAAAGCAAACGATGCAATAGACCTGCGTGACAGAAGTGGTCATACGTGGCCATGATATGGCGCCAACTGCGACGACTGTGCGGATTCCGTGGCTTTTTGAAGGCCAAGATGTACGATGTTGCGCCCCTAGCTGAAGCCAACCAAGGTACGTTGACGAGAATGGCCCCCTCGATTTCGTTGACAATTCTTGATGCGCCTGGAGGGCGAAGGGATGCTCACTGCGATCACAATCAGGACAACCTTGATCTTGATGGGGACACCGAAAACAAACGATGATATAGACCGCGTGACAGAGAGTGGTCAGTACGTGGTCATGATATGGCGCCAACTGCGACGACAGTGCGGATTCCGTGGCTTTTTGAAGGCCAAGATGTACGATGTTGCGCCCCTAGCTGAAGCCAACCAAACTACGTTGATAAGAATGGTTCCCTCGATTTCGTTGACAATTCTTGATGCGCCTGGAGGGCGAAGGGATGCTCGCTGCGATCACAATCAGGACAACCTTGATCTTGATGGGGACACCGAAAACAAACGATGCTATAGACCTGCGTGACAGAGAGTGGTCAGTACGTGGTCATGATATGGCGCCAACAGCGACGACTGTGCGGATTCCGTGGCTTTTTGAAGGCCAAGATGTACGATGTTGCGCCCCTAGCTGAAGCCAACCAAGCTACGTTGATAAGAATGGCTCTCTCGATTTCGTTGACAATTCTTGATGCGCCTGGAGGGCGAAGGGATGCTCGCTGCTATCACAATCAGGACAACCTTGATCTTGATGAGGACACCGAAAACAAACGATGCTATAGACCTGCGTGACAGAGAGTGGTCAGTACATGGTCATGATATGGCGCCAACTGCGACGACTGTTCGAATTCCGTGGCTTTTTGAAGGCCAAAATGTACGATGTTGCGCCCCTAGCTGAAGCCAACCAAGGTACGTTGATGAGAATGCCCCCCTCGATTTCATTGACAATACTTGATGCGCCGGAAGGGCGAAGGGATGCTCGCTCCTATCAGAATCAGGACAACCTTGATCTTGAGGGGACCCCGAAAGCAAACGATGCAATAGACCTGCGTGACAGAGAGTGGTCAGTACGTAGCCATGATATGGCGCCAACTGCGACGACTGTGCGGATTCCGTGGCTTTTTGAAGGCCAAGTTGTACGATGTTGTGCCCCGAGCTGAAGCCAACCAAGCTACGTTGATGGGAATGGCCCCCTCGATTTCGTTGACAATTCTTGATGCGCCGGAGGGCGAAGGGTTGCTCGCTGCTATCACAATCAGGACAACCTTGATCTTGAGGGGACACCGAAAGCAAACGATGCAATAGACCTGCGTGACAGATGTGGTCAGTACGTGGCCATGATATGGCGCCAACTGCGACGACTGTGCGGATTCCGTGGCTTTTTGAAGGCCAAGATGTACGATGTTGCGCCCCTAGCTGAAACCAACCAAGCTAGTTGATGAGAATGGCCCCCTCGATTACGTTGACAATTCTTGATGCGACGGAAGGGCGAAGGGTTGCTCGCTGCTATCACAATCAGGACAATCTTGAACTTAAGAGGACCCTGTAAACAAACGATGCAATAGACCTGCTTGACAGAGAGTGGTCAGTACGTGGTCATGATATGGCGCCAACTGCGACGACTTTTCGAATTCCGTGGCTTTTTAAGGCCCAGATGTACGATGTTGCGCCCCTAGCCGAAGCCAACCAAGCTACTTTGATGAGAATGGCCACCTCGATTTCGTTGACAATTCTTGATGCGCCGGGAGGGCGAAGGGATGCTCGCTGCGATTACAATCAGAACAATCTTGATCTTGAGAGGACGCCGGAAGCAACCGATAATATGTACCTAAGTGACAGAGTGTGGTCAGTACATGGCCATGATATGGCACCAACTGCAACGACTGTCCGGATTCCGTGGCTTTTTGAAGGCCAAAATGATCGATGTAGCGCCCCAAGCGGAAGCCTACCAAGCTACGTTGATGAGAATGCCCCCTCAATTTCGCTTACAATTCTTGTTGCGCCGGGAGGGCGAAAGGATGCTCGCTGCGATCACAATCAGGAAAATGTTGATCTTGAGGGGAACACCGAAAACAAACGATGCTATAGACCTGCGTGACAGAGAGTTGTCAGTACGTGGTCATGATATGGCGCCAACTGCGACGACTTTTCGGATTCCGTGGCTTTTTGAAGCCCAAGATGAATGATGAAGGGCTCCAAGCGGAAGCCTACCAAGCTACGTTGATGAGAATGGCCCCCTCGATTTCGCTGACACTTCTTGACGATACGGGAGGGCGAATGGACGCGCGCTGCTATCACAATCAGGACAACCTTGATCTTGAGGGGACACCAAAAGCAAACGATGCAATAGACCTGCGTGACAGAAGTGGTCATACGTGGCCATGATATGGCGCCAACTGCGACGACTGTGCGGATTCCGTGGCTTTTTGAAGGCCAAGATGTACGATGTTGCGCCCCTAGCTGAAGCCAACCAAGCTACGTTGATGAGAATGGCTCCCTCGATTTCGTTGACAATTCTTGATGCGCCGGAAGGGCGAAGCGATGCTCGCTGCTATCACAATCAGGACAACCTTGATCTTGAGGGGACACCGAACGCAAACGATGCAATAGACCTGCGTGACAGATGTGGTCAGTACGTAGCCATGATATGGCGCCAACTTCGACGACTGTGCGGATTCCGTGGCTTTTTGAAGGCCAAGATGTACAATGTTGCGCCCCTAGCTGGAGCCAACTAAGCTAAGTTGATGAGAATGGCCCCCTCGATTTCGATGACACTTCTTGACGATACGTGAGGGCGAAAGGATGCCCGCTGCGATCACAATCAGGACAATCTTGAACTTAGGGGGACACCGAAAACAAACGATGCAATAGAAATGCGTGACAGAGAGTGGTCAGTACATGACCATGATATGGCGCCAACTCCGAGGACTGTGCAGATTCCGTGGCTGTTTGAAGGGCAAGATGTACTATGTTGCGCCCCTAGCTGAAGCCAACCAAGCTACGTTGATGAGAATAGCCCCCTCGATTTCGTTGACAATTCTTGATCCGCCGGAAGGGCGAAGCGATGCTCGCTGCTATCACAATCAGGACAACCTTGATCTTGAGGGGACACCGAAAGCAAACGATGCAATAGACCTGCGTGACAGAGACTGGTCAGTACGTGGTCATGATATGGCGCCTACTGCAACGACTGTGTGGATTCCGTGGCTTTTTGAAGGCCAAGATGTACGATGTTGGACCCCTAGCTGAAGCCAACCAAGCTAAATTGATGAGAATGGCCCCCTCGATTTCGTTGACAATTCTTGATGCGCCGGATGGGCGAAGGGATCCTCGCTGCTATCACAATCAGGACAACATAGATCTTGAGGGGACACCGAAAGAAACGAAGCAATAGACCTGCGTGACAGAGAGTGGTCAGTACGTGGCCATGATATGGCGCCAACTGCGACGACTGTGCGGATTCCGTGGCTTTTTGAAGGCCAAGATGTACGATGTTGCGCCCGTAGCTGAAGCCAACCAAGCTACGTTGATGAGAATGGCTCCCTCGATTTCGTTGACAATTCTTGATGCGCCTGGAGGGCGAAGGGATGCTCGCTGCAATCACAATCAGGAGAAACCTTGATCTTGATGGGGACACCGAAAACAAACGATGCTATAGACCTGCGTGACAGAGAGTGGTCAGTACGTGGCCATGATATGGCGCCAACGGCGACGACTGTTCGAATTCCGTGGCTTTTTGAAGGCCAAGATGTACGATGTTGCGCCCCTAGCTGAAGCCAACCAAGGTACGTTGATGAGATTGCCCCCCTCGATTTCGTTGACAATTCTTGATGCGCCGGAAGGGCGAAGGGATGCTCGCTGCTATCACAATCAGGAGAACCTTCATCTTGAGGGGACACCAAAAGCAAACGATGCAATAGACCTGCGTTACAGAAGTGGTCAGTACGTGGCCATGATATGGCGCCAACGGCGACGACTGTGCGGATTCCGTGGCTTTTTTAAGGCCAAGATGTACGGTGTTGCGTCTCTATCTGAAGCCAACCAAGGTACGTTGATGAGAATGCCCCCCCCCCTCGATTTCGTTGACAATTCTTGATGCTCCGGAAGGGCGAAGGGATGCTCGCTGCTATCACAATCAGGACAACCTTGATCTTGAGGGGACACCGAAAGCAAACGATGCAATAGACTTGCGTGACAGACAGTGGTCAGTATGTGGTCATTATATGGCGCCAACTGCGGCGACTGTGAGGATTCCGTGGCTTTTTGAAGGCCAAGATGTACGATGTTGCGCCCCTAGCTGAAGCTAACCAAGCTACGTTGATGGGAATGGCCCCCTCGATTTCGTTGACAATTCTTGATGCGGCGGAAGGGCGAGGGGTTGCTCGCTGCTATCACAATCAGGACAACCTTGATCTTGAGGGGACACCGAAAGCAAACGATGCAATAGACCTGCGTGACAGAGAGTGGTCAGTACGTGGCCATGATATGGCGCCAACTGCGACGACTGTGCGGATTCCGTGGCTTTTTGAAGGCCAAGATGTACGATGTTGCGCCCCTAGCTGAAGCCAACCAAGCTACGTTGATGAGAATGGCCCCCTCGATTTTGTTGACACTTCTTGACGATACGGGAGGCGAATAGATGCTCGCTGCTATCACAATCAGGACAACCTTGATCATGAGGGGACACCGAAAGCAAACGATGCAATAGACCTGCGTGACAGAGAGTGGTCAGTACGTGACCATGATATGGCGCCAACTGCGACGACTGTGCGGATTCCGTGGCTTTTTGAACGCCAAGATGTACGATGTTGCGCCCCTAGCTAGAAGCCGACCAAGCTACGTTGATGAGAATGGCTCCCTCGATTTTGTTGACAATTTTTGATGCGACGGAAGGGCGAAGGGATGCTCGCTGCTATCTCAATCAGGACAATCTTAAACTTAAGGGGACCCTGTAAACAAACGATGCAATAGACATGCTTGAGAGAGAGTGGTCAGTACGTGGTCATGTAATGGCGCCAACTGCGACGACTGTGCGGATTCCGTGGCTTTTTGAAGGCCAAGATGCACGATGTTGCGCCCCTAGCTGAAGCCAAACAAGCTACGTTGATGAGAATGGCCCCCTCGATTTTGTTGAAACTTCTTGACAATACGGGAGGCGAATGGATGCTGGCTGCGATAACAATCATGATAATCGATGTTGAGGGGACATAGTAACCAAACGATGCAATAGACCTGTGTGAGAGAGAGTGGTCAGTACGTGGTCATGATATGGCGCCAACTGCGACGACTTTTCGGATTCCGTGGCTTTTTGAAGGCACAGATGTACGATGTTGCGCCCCTAGCTGAAGCCAACCAAGCTACGTTGATGAGAATGGCCCCCTCGATTTCGTTGACAATTCTTGATGCGCCGGAAGGGCGAAGGGATGCTCGCTGCTATCACAATCAGGACAACCTTCATCTTGAGGGGACACCAAAAGCAAACGATGCAATAGACCTGCGTGACAGAAGTGGTCTGTACGTGGCCATGATATGGCGCCAACTGCGACGACTGAGCGGATTCCGTGGCTTTTTGAAGGCCAAGATGTACGGTGTTGCGCCCCTAGCTGAAGCCATCCAAGCTACGTTGATGAGAATGGCCCCCTCGATTTCGTTGACAATTCTTGATGCGACGGAAGGGCGAAGGGATGCTCGCTGCTATCACAATCAGGACAACATACATCTTGAGGGGACACCGAAAGAAACGAGGCAATAGACCTGCCTGACAGAGAGTGGTCAGTACGTGGTCATGATATGGCGCCAACTGCGACGACTGTGCGGGTTCCGTGGCTATTTGATGGCCAAGGCGTACGATGTTGCGCCCGTAGCTGAAGCCAACCAAGGTACGTTGATGAGATTGCCCCCCTCGATTTCGTTGACAATTCTTGTTGCGCCGGAAGGGCGAAGGGATGCTCGCTGCTATCACAATCAGGACAACCTTGATCTTGAGGGGACACCGAAAGCAAACGATGCAATAGACTTGCGTGACAGACAGTGGTCAGTATGGGGTCATTATATGGCGTCAACTGTGGCGACTGTGCGGATTCCGTGGCTTTTTGAAGGCCCAGATTTACGATGTTGCGCCCCTAGCTGAAGCCAACCAAGCTACGTTGATGAGAGTGGCCCCCTCGATTTCGCTGGCACTTCTTGACGATACGGGAGGGCGAATTGATGCTCGCTTCGATCACAATCAGGACAATCTTGAACTTGGGGGGACACCGAAAACAAACGATGCAATAGACCTGCGTGACAGAGAGTGGTCAGTACATGACCATGATATAGCGCCAACTCCGAGGACTGTGCAGATTCCGTGGCTTTTTGAAGGGCAAGATGTACTATGTTGCGCCCCTAGCTGAAGCCAACCAAGCTACGTTTATGAGAATGGCCCCCTCAATTTCGTTGACAATTCTTGATGCGCCGGAAGGGCGAAGCGATGCTCGCTGCTATCACAATCAGGACAAACTTGATCTTGAGGGGACACCGAAAGCAAACGATGCAATAAACCTGCGTGACAGAGAGTGGTCAGTACGTGGTCATGATATGGCGCCAACTGCGACGACTGTGTTGATTCCGTGGCTTTTTGAAGGCCAAGATGTACAATGTTGGGCCCCTAGCTGAAGCCAACCAAGCTAAATTGATGAGAATGGCCCCCTCGATTTCGTTGACAATTCTTGATGCGCCGGAAGGGCGAAGGGATGCTCGCTGCTATCACAATCAGGACAACCTTCATCTTGAGGGGACACCAACAGCAAATGATGCAATAGACCTGCGTGACAGAAGTGGTCTCTACGTGGCCATGATATGGCGCCAACTGCGACGACTGTGCGGATTCCGTGGCTTTTTGAAGGCCAAGATGTACGGTGTTGCGCCCCTAGCTGAAGCCATCCAAGCTACGTTGATGAGAATGGCCCCCTCGATTTCGTTGACAATTCTTGATGCGACGGAAGGGCGAAGGGATGCTCGCTGCTATCACAATCAGGACAACATAGATCTTGAGGGGACACCGAAAGAAACGATTCAATAGACCTGCCTGACAGAGAGTGGTCAGTACGTGGTCATGATATGGCGCCAACTGCGACGACTGTGCGGGTTCCGTGGCTTTTTGATGGCCAAGGCGTACGATGTTGCGCCCGTAGCTGAAGCCAACCAAGCTACGTTGATGATAATAGCCCCCTCGATTTCGTTGACAATTCTTGATGCGCCGGGAGGGAGAAGGGATGCTCGCTCCGATTACAATCAGAACAATCTTGATCTTGAGAGGACGCCGGAAGCAACCGATAATATGTACCTAAGTGACAGAGTGTGGTCAGTACATGGCCATGATATGGCGCCAACTGCAACGACTTTCTGGATTCCGTGGCTTTTTGGAGGCCAAGATGAACGATCTAGCGCCCCTAGCGGAAGCCAAACAAGCTACGTTGATGAGAATGCCGCCTCGATCTCGCTGACACATCTTGATGCGCCAGGAGGGCGAAGGAATGCTCGCTGTGATCACAATCAGGACAATCTTGATCTTGAGGGGAACACCGAAAACAAACGATGCAATAGACCTGCGTGACATAGAGTTGTCCGTACGTGGTCATGATGTGGCGCCAACTGCGACGACGTTTCGGATTCCGTGGCTTTTTGAAGCCCAAGATGAATGATGAAGGGCCCCAAGCGGAAGCCTACCAAGCTACGTTGATGAGAATGGCCCCCTCGATTTCGCTGACACTTCTTGACGATACGGGAGGGCGAATGGATGCTCGCTGCTATCACAATCAGGACAACCTTGATCTTGAGGGGACACTAAATGCAAACGATGCTATAGACCTGCGTGACCGACAGTGGTCAGTACGCGGTCATGATATGGCGCCAACCGCGACGACTGTGCGGATTCCGTGGCTTTTTGAAGGCCAAGATGTACGATGTTGCGCCCCTAGCTGAAGCCAAGCAAGCTACGTTGATGAGAACGGCCCCCTCGATTTCGCTGGCACTTCTTGACGATACGGGAGGGCGAATTGATGCTCGCTTCAATCACAATCAGGACAATCTTGAACTTGGGGGGGACACCGAAAACAAACGATGCAATAGACCTGCGTGACAGAGAGTGGTCAGTACATGACCATGATATGGCGCCAACTCGGAGGACTGTGCAGATTCCGTGGCTTTTTGAAGGGCAAGATGTACTATGTTGCGCCCCTAGCTGAAGCCAACCAAGCTGCGTTTATGAGAATGGCCCCCTCAATTTCGTTGACAATTCTTGATGCGCCGGAAGGGCGAAGCGATGCTCGCTGCTATCACAATCAGGACAACCTTCCTCTTGAGGGGACACCAAAAGCAAACGATGCAATAGACCTGCGTGACAGAAGTGGTCTGTACGTCGCCATGATATGGGGCCAACCGCTACGACAGTGCGGATTCCGTGGCTTTTTGAAGGCCAAGATGTACGGTGTTGCGCCCCTAGCTGAAGCCAGCCAAGCTACGTTGATGAGAATGGCCCCCTCGATTTCGTTGACAATTCTTGATGCGACGGAAGGGCGAAGGGATGCTCGCTGCTATCACAATCAGGACAACATAGATCTTGAGGGGACACCGAAAGAAACGATGCAATAGACCTGCCTGACAGAGAGTGGTCAGTACGTGGTCATGATATGGCGCCAACTGCGACGACTGTGCGGATTCCGTGGCTTTTTGATGGCCAAGGCGTACGATGTTGCGCCCGTAGCTGAAGCCAACCAAGCTACGTTGATGATAATGGCCCCCTCGATCTCGTTGTCAATTCTTGATGCGCCGGAAGGGCGAAGGGATGCTCGCTGCTATCACAATCAGGACAACCTTGATCTTGAGGGGACACCGAAAGCAAACGATGCAATAGACCTGCGTGACAGAGAGTGGTCAGTACGTGGCCATGATATGGCGCCAACGGCGACGACTGTTTGAATTCCGTGGCTTTTTGAAGCCCAAGATGTACGATGTTGCGCCCCTAGCTGAAGCCAACCAAGGTACGTTGATGAGAATGCCCCCTCGAATTCGTTGACAATTCTTGATGCGCCGGAAGGGCGAAGGGATGCTCGCTGCTATCACAATCAGGACAACCTTGATCTTGAGGGGACACCGAAAGCAAACGATGCAATAGACTTGCGTGACAGACAGTGGTCAGTATGGGGTCATTATATGGCGTCAACTGTGGCAACTGTGCGGATTCCGTGGCTTTTTGAAGGCCAAGATGTACGATGTTGCGCCCCTAGCTGAAGACAACCAAGCTACGTTGATGGGAATGGCCCCCTCGATTTCGTTGCCAATTCTTGATGCGCCGGAAGGGCGAAGGGTTGCTCGCTGCTATCACAATCAGGACAACCTTGATCTTGAGGGGACACCGAAAGCAAACGATGCAATTGACCTGCGTGACAGAGAGTGGTCAGTACGTTGCCATGATATGGCGCCAACTGCGACGACTGTGCGGATTCCGTGGCTTTTTGAAGGCCAAGATGTACGATGTTGCGCCCGTAGCTGAAGCCAACCAAGCTACGTTGATGATAATGGCCCCCTCGATTTCGTTGACAATTCTTGATGCGCCGGAGGGTCGAAGGGATGCTCGCTGCTATCACAATCAGGACAACCGTGATCTTGAGGGGACACCGAAAGCAAACGATGCAATAGACCAGCGTGAAGAAGAGTGGTCAGTACGTGGCCATGATAAGGCGCCAACTGCGACGACTGTGCGGATTCCGTGGCTTTTTGATGGCCAAGGCGTACGATGTAGCGCCCGTAGCTGAAGCCAACCAAGCTACGTTGATGATAAGGGCCCCCTAGATTTCGTTGTCAATTCTTGATGCGCCGGAAGATCGAAGGGATGCTCGCTGCTATCACAATCAGGACAACCTTGATCTGGAGGGGACACCGAAAGCAAACGATGCAATAGACCTGCGTGACAGAGAGTGGTCAGTACGTGGCCATGATATGGCGCCAACGGTGACGACTGTTTGAATTCCGTGGCTTTTTGAACGCCAAGATGTACGATGTTGCGCCCCTAGCTGAAGCCAACCAAGGTACGTTGATGAGAATGCCCCCCCTCGATTTCGTTGACAATTCTTGATGCGCCGGAAGGGCGAAGGGATGCTCGCTGCTATCACAATCAGGACAACCTTGATCTTGAGGGGACACCGAAAGCAAATGATGCAATAGACTTGCTTGGCAGACAGTGGTCAGTATGTGGTCATTATATGGCGCCAATTGCGGCGACTGTGCGGATTCCGTGGCTTTTTGAAGGCCAAGATGTACTATGTTGCGCCCCTAGCTGAAGCCAACCAAGCTGCGTTTATGAGAAAGGCCCCCTCAATTTCGTTGACAATTCTTGATGCGCCGGAAGGGCGAAGCGATGCTCGCTGCTATCACAATCAGGACAACCTTCCTCTTGAGGGGACACCAAAAGCAAACGATGCAATAGACCTGCGTGACAGAAGTGGTCTGTACGTCGCCATGATATGGGGCCAACCGCTACGACAGTGCGGATTCCGTGGCTTTTTGAAGGCCAAGATGTACGGTGTTGCGCCCCTAGCTGAAGCCAGCCAAGCTACGTTGATGAGAATGGCCCCCTCGATTTCGTTGACAATTCTTGATGCGACGGAAGGGCGAAGGGATGCTCGCTGCTATCACAATCAGGACAACATAGATCTTGAGGGGACACCGAAAGAAACGATGCAATAGACCTGCCTGACAGAGAGTGGTCAGTACGTGGTCATGATATGGCGCCAACTGCGACGACTGTGCGGATTCCGTGGCTTTTTGATGGCCAAGGCGTACGATGTTGCGCCCGTAGCTGAAGCCAACCAAGCTACGTTGATGATAATGGCCCCCTCGATCTCGTTGTCAATTCTTGATGCGCCGGAAGGGCGAAGGGATGCTCGCTGCTATCACAATCAGGACAACCTTGATCTTGAGGGGACACCGAAAGCAAACGATGCAATAGACCTGCGTGACAGAGAGTGGTCAGTACGTGGCCATGATATGGCGCCAACGGCGACGACTGTTTGAATTCCGTGGCTTTTTGAAGCCCAAGATGTACGATGTTGCGCCCCTAGCTGAAGCCAACCAAGGTACGTTGATGAGAATGCCCCCTCGAATTCGTTGACAATTCTTGATGCGCCGGAAGGGCGAAGGGATGCTCGCTGCTATCACAATCAGGACAACCTTGATCTTGAGGGGACACCGAAAGCAAACGATGCAATAGACTTGCGTGACAGACAGTGGTCAGTATGGGGTCATTATATGGCGTCAACTGTGGCAACTGTGCGGATTCCGTGGCTTTTTGAAGGCCAAGATGTACGATGTTGCGCCCCTAGCTGAAGACAACCAAGCTACGTTGATGGGAATGGCCCCCTCGATTTCGTTGCCAATTCTTGATGCGCCGGAAGGGCGAAGGGTTGCTCGCTGCTATCACAATCAGGACAACCTTGATCTTGAGGGGACACCGAAAGCAAACGATGCAATTGACCTGCGTGACAGAGAGTGGTCAGTACGTTGCCATGATATGGCGCCAACTGCGACGACTGTGCGGATTCCGTGGCTTTTTGAAGGCCAAGATGTACGATGTTGCGCCCGTAGCTGAAGCCAACCAAGCTACGTTGATGATAATGGCCCCCTCGATTTCGTTGACAATTCTTGATGCGCCGGAGGGTCGAAGGGATGCTCGCTGCTATCACAATCAGGACAACTGTGATCTTGAGGGGACACCGAAAGCAAACGATGCAATAGACCTGCGTGAAGAAGAGTGGTCAGTACGTGGCCATGATAAGGCGACAACTGCGACGACTGTGCGGATTCCGTGGCTTTTTGATGGCCAAGGCGTACGATGTAGCGCCCGTAGCTGAAGCCAACCAAGCTACGTTGATGATAAGGGCCCCCTCGATTTCGTTGTCAATTCTTGATGCGCCGGAAGATCGAAGGGATGCTCGCTGCTATCACAATCAGGACAACCTTGATCTGGAGGGGACACCGAAAGCAAACGATGCAATAGACCTGCGTGACAGAGAGTGGTCAGTACGTGGCCATGATATGGCGCCAACGGTGACGACTGTTTGAATTCCGTGGCTTTTTGAACGCCAAGATGTACGATGTTGCGCCCCTAGCTGAAGCCAACCAAGGTACGTTGATGAGAATGCCCCCCCTCGATTTCGTTGACAATTCTTGATGCGCCGGAAGGGCGAAGGGATGCTCGCTGCTATCACAATCAGGACAACCTTGATCTTGAGGGGACACCGAAAGCAAATGATGCAATAGACTTGCTTGGCAGACAGTGGTCAGTATGTGGTCATTATATGGCGCCAATTGCGGCGACTGTGCGGATTCCGTGGCTTTTTGAAGGCCAAGATGTACGATGTTGCGCCCCTAGCTGAAGCCAACCAAGCTACGTAGATGAGAATGGCTCCCTCGATTTCGTTGACAATTATTGATGCGCCTGGAGGGCGAAGGGATGCTCGCTGCGATCACAATCAGCAGAAACCTTGATCTTGATGGGGACACCGAAAACAAACGATGCTATAGACCTGCATGACAGAGAGTGGTCAGTACGTAGCCATGATATTTCGCCAACTACGACGACTGTGCGGATTCCGTGGCTTTTTAAGGCCAAGATGTACGATGTTGCACCCCTAGCTGAAGCCAACCAAGCTATGTTGATGAGAATGGCATTTCGATATCGTTGACAATTCTTGATGCGACGAAAGAGCGAAGGGATGCTCGCTGCTATCTCAATCAGGACAATCTTAAACTTAATGGGACCCTGTAAACAAACGATGCAATAGACATGCTTGAGAGAGAGTGGTCAGTACGCGGTCATGTAATGGCGCCAACTGCGACGACTGTGCGGATTCCGTGGCTTTTTGAAGGCCAAGATGCACGATGTTGCGCCCCTAGCTGAAGCTAAACAAGCTACGTTGATGAGAATGGCCCCCTCGATTTTGTTGACACTTCTTGACGATACGGGAGGCGAATGGATGCTGGCTGCGATAACAATCGTGATAATCGATGTTGAGGGGACATAGTAACCAAACGATGCAATAGACCTGCGTGAGAGAGAGTGGTCAGTACGTGGTCATGATATGGCGCCAACTGCGACGACTTTTCGGACTCTGAGGCTTTTTGAATTCCCAGATGTACGATGTTGCGCCACTAGCCGAAGCCAACCAAGCTACTTTGATGAGAATGGCCCCCTCGATTTCGTTGACAATTCTTGATGCGCTGGGAGGGAGAAGGGATGCTCGCTCCGATTACAATCAGAACAATCTTGATCTTGAGAGGACGCCGGAAGCAACCGATAATATGTACCTAAGTGACAGTGTGGTCTGTACATGGCCATGATATGGCGCCAACTGCAACGACTTTCTGGATTCCGTGGCTTTTTGGAGGCCAAGATGAACGATCTAGCGCCCCTAGCGGAAGCCAAACAAGCTACGTTGATGAGAATGCCGCCTCGATCTCGCTGACACATCTTGATGCGCCAGGAGGGCGAAGGAATGCTCTCTGTGATCACAATCAGGACAATCTTGATCTTGAGGGGAACACCGAAAACAAACGATGCAATAGACCTGCGTGACAGAGAGTTGTCCGTACGTGGTCATGATGTGGCGCCAACTGCGACGCCTTTTCGGATTCCGTGGCTTTTTGAAGCCCAAGATGAATAATGAAGGGCCGCAAGCGGAAGCCTACCAAGCTACGTTGATGAGAATGGCCCCCTCGATTTCGCTGACACTTCTTGACGATACGGGAGGGCGAATGGATGCTCGCTGCTATCACAATCAGGACAACCTTGATCTTGAGGGGACACTAAATGCAAACGATGCTATAGACCTGCGTGACCGACAGTGGTCAGTACGCGGTCATGATGTGGCGCCAACTGCGACGACTGTGCGGATTCCGTGGCTTTTTGAAGGCCAAGATGTACGATATTGCGCCCCTAGCTGAAGCCAAGCAAGCTACGTTGATGAGAATGGCCCCCTCGATTTCGCTGGCACTTCTTGACGATACGGGAGGGCGAATTGATGCTCGCTTCGATCACAATCAGGACAACCTTGATCTTGAGGGGACACCGAAAGCAAACGATGCAATAGACCTGCGTGACAGAGAGTGGTCAGTACGTGGCCATGATATGGCGCCAACGGCGACGACTGTTTGAATTCCGTGGCTTTTTGAAGCCCAAGATGTACGATGTTGCGCCCCTAGCTGAAGCCAACCAAGGTACGTTGATGAGAATGCCCCCTCGAATTCGTTGACAATTCTTGATGCGCCGGGAGGGCGAAGGGATGCTCGCTGCTATCACAATCAGGACAACCTTGATCTTGAGGGGACACCGAAAGCAAACGATGCAATAGACTTGCGTGACAGACAGTGGTCAGTATGGGGTCATTATATGGCGTCAACTGTGGCAACTGCGCGGATTCCGTGGCTTTTTGAAGGCCAAGATGTACGATGTTGCGCCCCTAGCTGAAGACAACCAAGCTACGTTGATGGGAATGGCCCCCTCGATTTCGTTGCCAATTCTTGATGCGCCGGAAGGGCGAAGGGTTGCTCGCTGCTATCACAATCAGGACAACCTTGATCTTGAGGGGACACCGAAAGCAAACGATGCAATTGACCTGCGTGACAGAGAGTGGTCAGTACGTTGCCATGATATGGCGCCAACTGCGACGACTGTGCGGATTCCGTGGCTTTTTGAAGGCCAAGATGTACGATGTTGCGCCCGTAGCTGAAGCCAACCAAGCTACGTTGATGATAATGGCCCCCTCGATTTCGTTGACAATTCTTGATGCGCCGGAGGGTCGAAGGGATGCTCGCTGCTATCACAATCAGGACAACCGTGATCTTGAGGGGACACCGAAAGCAAACGATGCAATAGACCTGCGTGAAGAAGAGTGGTCAGTACGTGGCCATGATAAGGCGCCAACTGCGACGACTGTGCGGATTCCGTGGCTTTTTGATGGCCAAGGCGTACGATGTAGCGCCCGTAGCTGAAGCCAACCAAGCTACGTTGATGATAAGGGCCCCCTCGATTTCGTTGTCAATTCTTGATGCGCCGGAAGATCGAAGGGATGCTCGCTGCTATCACAATCAGGACAACCTTGATCTGGAGGGGACACCGAAAGCAAACGATGCAATAGACCTGCGTGACAGAGAGTGGTCAGTACGTGGCCATGATATGGCGCCAACGGTGACGACTGTTTGAATTCCGTGGCTTTTTGAACGCCAAGATGTACGATGTTGCGCCCCTAGCTGAAGCCAACCAAGGTACGTTGATGAGAATGCCCCCCCTCGATTTCGTTGACAATTCTTGATGCGCCGGAAGGGCGAAGGGATGCTCGCTGCTATCACAATCAGGACAACCTTGATCTTGAGGGGACACCGAAAGCAAATGATGCAATAGACTTGCTTGGCAGACAGTGGTCAGTATGTGGTCATTATATGGCGCCAATTGCGGCGACTGTGCGGATTCCGTGGCTTTTTGAAGGCCAAGATGTACGATGTTGCGCCCCTAGCTGAAGCCAACCAAGCTACGTAGATGAGAATGGCTCCCTCGATTTCGTTGACAATTATTGATGCGCCTGGAGGGCGAAGGGATGCTCGCTGCGATCACAATCAGCAGAAACCTTGATCTTGATGGGGACACCGAAAACAAACGATGCTATAGACCTGCGTGACAGAGAGTGGTCAGTACGTAGCCATGATATTTCGCCAACTACGACGACTGTGCGGATTCCGTGGCTTTTTAAGGCCAAGATGTACGATGTTGCACCCCTAGCTGAAGCCAACCAAGCTACGTTTATGAGAATGGCCCCCTCAATTTCGTTGACAATTCTTGATGCGCCGGAAGGGCGAAGCGATGCTCGCTGCTATCACAATCAGGACAACCTTCCTCTTGAGGGGACACCAAAAGCAAACGATGCAATAGACCTGCGTGAGAGAAGTGGTCTGTACGTCGCCATGATATGGGGCCAACCGCTACGACTGTGCGGATTCCGTGGCTTTTTGAAGGCCAAGATGTACGGTGTTGCGCCCCTAGCTGAAGCCAGCCAAGCTACGTTGATGAGAATGGCCCCCTCGATTTCGTTGACAATTCTTGATGCGACGGAAGGGCGAAGGGATGCTCGCTGCTATCACAATCAGGACAACATAGATCTTGAGGGGAAACCGAAAGAAACGATGCAATAGACCTGCCTGACAGAGAGTGGTCAGTACGTGGTCATGATATGGCGCCAACTGCGACGACTGTGCGGATTCCGTGGCTTTTTGATGGCCAAGGCGTACGATGTTGCGCCCGTAGCTGAAGCCAACCAAGCTACGTTGATGATAATGGCCCCCTCGATCTCGTTGTCAATTCTTGATGCGCCGGAAGGGCGAAGGGATGCTCGCTGCTATCACAATCAGGACAACCTTGATCTTGAGGGGACACCGAAAGCAAACGATGCAATAGACCTGCGTGACAGAGAGTGGTCTGTACGTGGTCATGATATGGCGCCAACTACGACGACTTTTCGGATTCCGTCGCTTTTTGAAGCCCAAGATGAACGATGTTGGGCCCCAAGCGGAAGCCTACCAAGCTACGTTGATGAGAATGGCCCCTTCGATTTCGATGACTCTTCTTGACGATACGGGAGGGCGAATGGATGCTCGCTGCGGTCACAATCAGGAGAATCTTGATCTTTAGGGAGACACCGTAAGCAAACGATGCAAAAGACCTGCGTGACGGCAGAGAGTGGTCAGTACGTGGCCATGATATGGCGCCAACTGCGACGACAGTTCTGATTTCGTGGCTTTTTGAAGGCTAAGATGAACTATGTTGCGCCCCTAGCTGAAGCCAACCAAGCTACGTTGATGAGAATGGCTCCCTCGATTTCGTTGGCAATTCTTGATGCGCCGGAAGGGCGAAGGGATGCTCGCTGCTATCACAATCAGGACAACCTTGATCTTGAGGGGACACCGAAAGCAAACGATGCAATAGACCTGCGTGACAGAGAGTGGTCAGTACGTGGCCATGATATGGAGCCAACGGCGACGACTGTTTGAATTCCGTGGCTTTTTGAAGCCCAAGATGTACGATGTTGCGCCCCTAGCTGAAGCCAACCAAGCTACGTTGATGGGAATGGCCCCCTCGATTTCGTTGTCAATTCTTGATGCGCCGGAAGGGCGAAGGGTTGCTCGCTGCTATCACAATCAGGACAACCTTGATCTTGAGGGGACACCGAAAGCAAACGATGCAATTGACCTGCGTGACAGAGAGTGGTCAGTACGTTGCCATGATATGGCGCCAACTGCGACGACTGTACGGATTCCGTGGCTTTTTGAAGGCCAAGATGTACGATGTTGCGGCCGTAGCTGAAGCCAACCAAGCTACGTTGATGATAATGGCCCCCTCGATTTCGTTGACAATTCTTGATGCGCCGGAGGGTCGAAGGGATGCTCGCTGCTATCACAATCAGGACAACCGTGATCTTGAGGGGACACCGAAAGCAAACGATGCAATAGACCTGCGTGAAGAAGAGTGGTCAGTACGTGGCCATGATAAGGCGCCAACTGCGACGACTGTGCGGATTCCGTGGCTTTTTGATGGCCAAGGCGTACGATGTAGCGCCCGTAGCTGAAGCCAACCAAGCTACGTTGATGATAAGGGCCCCCTCGATTTCGTTGTCAATTCTTGATGCGCCGGAAGGGCAAAGGGATGCTCGCTGCTATCACAATCAGGACAACCTTGATCTTGAGGGGACACCGAAAGCAAATGATGCAATAGACGTGCTTGACAGACAGTGGTCAGTATGTGGTCATTATATGGCGCCAATTGCGGCGACTCTGCGGATTCCGTGGCTTTTTGAAGGCCAAGATGTACGATGTTGCGCCCCTAGCTGAAGCCAACCAAGCTACGTTGATGAGAATGGCTCCCTCGATTTCGTTGACAATTATTGATGCGCCTGGAGGGCGAAGGGATGCTCGCTGCGATCACAATCAGCAGAAACCTTGATCTTGATGGGGACACCGAAAACAAACGATGCTATAGACCTGCGTGACAGAGAGTGGTCAGTACGTAGCCATGATATTTCGCCAACTACGACGACTGTGCGGATTCCGTGGCTTTTTAAGGCCAAGATGTACGATGTTGCACCCCTAGCTGAAGCCAACCAAGCTATGTTGATGAGAATGGCATTTCGATATCGTTGACAATTCTTGATGCGACGAAAGGGCGAAGGGATGCTCGCTGCTATCTCAATCAGGACAATCTTAAACTTAATGGGACCCTGTAAACAAACGATGCAATAGACATGCTTGAGAGAGAGTGGTCAGTACGCGGTCATGTAATGGCGCCAACTGCGACGACTGTGCGGATTCCGTGGCTTTTTGAAGGCCAAGATGCACGATGTTGCGCCCCTAGCTGAAGCTAAACAAGCTACGTTGATGAGAATGGCCCCCTCGATTTTGTTGACACTTCTTGACGATACGGGAGGCGAATGGATGCTGGCTGCGATAACAATCATGATAATCGATGTTGAGGGGACATAGTAACCAAACGATGCAATAGACCTGCGTGAGAGAGAGTGGTCAGTACGTGGTCATGATATGGCGCCAACTGCGACGACTTTTCGGATTCTGAGGCTTTTTGAAGGCCCAGATGTACGATGTTGCGCCACTAGCCGAAGGCAACCAAGCTACTTTGATGAGAATGGCCCCCTCGATTTCGTTGACAATTCTTGATGCGCCGGGAGGGAGGAGGGATGCTCGCTCCGATTACAATCAGAACAATCTTGATCTTGAGAGGACGCCGGAAGCAACCGATAATATGTACCTAAGTGACAGTGTGGTCTGTACATGGCCATGATATGGCGCCAACTGCAACGACTTTCTGGATTCCGTGGCTTTTTGGAGGCCAAGATGAACGATCTAGCGCCCCTAGCGGAAGCCAAACAAGCTACGTTGATGAGAATGGCCCCCTCGAGTTCGTTGACAATTCTTGATGCGACGGAAGGGCGAAGGGATGCTCGCTGCTATCACAATCAGGACAACATAGATCTCGAGGGGACACCGAAAGAAACGATGCAATAGACCTGCCTGACAGAGAGTGGTCAGTACGTGGTCATGATATGGCGCCAACTGCGACGACTGTGCGGATTCCGTGGCTTTTTGATGGCCAAGGCGTACGATGTAGCGCCCGTAGCTGAAGCCAACCAAGCTACGTTGATTATAATGGCCCCCTCGATTTCGTTGTCAATTCTTGATGCGCCGGAAGGGCGAAGGGATGCTCGCTGCTATCACAATCAGGACAACCTTGATCTTGAGGGGACACCGAAAGCAAACGATGCAATAGACCTGCGTGACAGAGAGTGGTCAGTACGTGGCCATGATATGGCGCCAACGGTGACGACTGTTTGAATTCCGTGGCTTTTTGAACGCCAAGATGTACGATGTTGCGCCCCTAGCTGAAGCCAACCAAGGTACGTTGATGAGAATGCCCCCCCTCGATTTCGTTGACAATTCTTGATGCGCCGGAAGGGCGAAGGGATGCTCGCTGCTATCACAATCAGGACAACCTTGATCTTGAGGGGACACCGAAAGCAAATGATGCAATAGACTTGCTTGACAGACAGTGGTCAGTATGTGGTCATTATATGGCGCCAATTGCGGCGACTGTGCGGATTCCGTGGCTTTTTGAAGGCCAAGATGTACGATGTTGCGCCCCTAGCTGAAGCCAACCAAGCTACGTTGATGAGAATGGCTCCCTCGATTTCGTTGACAATTATTGATGCGCCTGGAGGGCGAAGGGATGCTCGCTGCGATCCCAATCAGCAGAAACCTTGATCTTGATGGGGACACCGAAAACAAACGATGCTATAGACCTGCGTGACAGAGAGTGGTCAGTACGTGGCCATGATATGGCGCCAACGGCGACGACTGTTCGAATTCCGTATCTTTTTGAAGGCCAAGATGTACGATGTTGCGCCCCTAGCTGAAGCCAACCAAGGTACGTTGATGAGATTGCCCCCCTCGATTTCGTTGACACTTCTTGACGATACGGGAGGGCGAATGGATGCTCGCTTCGATCACAATCAGGACAATCTTGAACTTAAGGGGACCCCGTAAACAAACGATGCAATAGACCTGCTTGACAGAGAATGGTCAGTACGTGGTCATGATATGACGCCAACTGCGACGACTGTCCGGATTCCGTGGCTTTTTGAAGGCCAAGATGTACGATGTTGCGCCCCTAGCTGAAGCCAACCAAGCTACGTTGATGAGAATGGCTCCCTTGATTTCGTTGACAATTCTTGATGCTACTGGAGGGCGAAGGGATGCTCGCTGCGATCACAATCAGGAGAAACCTTGATCTTGATGGGGACACCGAAAACAAACGATGCTATAGACCTGCGTGACAGAGAGTGGTCAGTGCGTGGTCATGATATGGCGCCAACTAGGACGATTGTGCGGATTCCGTGGCTTTTTGAAGGCCAAGATGTACGATGTTGCGCCCCTAGCTGAAGCCAGCCAAACTACGTTGATGAGAATTGCCCCCTCGATTTTGTTGACACTTCTTGACGATACGGGAGGCGAATAGATGCTCGCTGCTATCACAATCAGGACAACCTTAATATTGAGGGGACACCGAAAGCAAACGATGCAATAGACCTGCGTGACACAGAGTGGTCAGTACGTGGCCATGATATGGCGCCAACTGCGACGACTGTGCGGATTCCGTGGCTTTTTGAACGCCAAGATGTACGATGTTGCGCCCCTAGCTGAAGCCAACCAAGCTACGTTGATGAGAATGGCTCCCTCGATTTCGTTGACAATTCTTGATGCGCCTGGAGGGCGAAGGGATGCTCGCTGCGATCACAATCAGCAGAAACCTTGATCTTTATGGGGAAACCGAAAACAAACGATGCAATAGACCTGCGTGACAGAAGTGGTCAGTACGTAGCCATGATATTTCGCCAACTGCGACGACTGTGCGGATTCCGTGGCTTTTTGAAGGCCAAGATGTACGATGTTGCGCCCCTAGCTGAAGCCAACCAAGCTACGTTGATGAGAATGGCCCCCTCGATTTCGCTGGCACTTCTTGACGATACGGGAGGGCGAATTGATGCTCGCTTCGATCACAATCAGGACAAACTTGAACTTGGGGGGACACCAAAAACAAACGATGCAATAGACCTGCGTCACAGAGAGTGGTCAGTACATGACCATGATATGGCGCCAACTCCGAGGACTGTGCAGATTCCGTGGCTTTTTGAAGGGCAAGATGTACGATGTTGCGCCCCTAGCTGAAGCCAACCAAGCTACGTTTATGAGAATGGCCCCCTCAATTTCGTTGACAATTCTTGATGCGCCGGAAGGGCGAAGCGATGCTCGCTGCTATCACAATCAGCACAAACTTGATCTTGAGGGGACACCGAAAGCAAACGATACAATAGACCTGCGTGACAGAGAGTGGTCAGTACGTGGTCATGATATGGCGCCAACTGCGACGACTGTGTTGATTCCGTGGCTTTTTGAAGGCCAAGATGTACAATGTTGGGCCCCTAGCTGAAGCCAACCAAGCTAAATTGATGAGAATGGCCCCCTCGATTTCGTTGACAATTCTTGATGCGCCGGAAGGGCGAAGGGATGCTCGCTGCTATCACAATCAGGACAACCTTCATCTTGAGGGGACACCAAAAGCAAACGATGCAATAGACCTGCGTGACAGAAGTGGTCTGTACGTGGCCATGATATGGCGCCAACTGCGCGACTGTGCGGATTCCGTGGCTTTTTGAAGGCCAAGATGTACGGTGTTGCGCCCCTAGCTGAAGCCAACCAAGCTACGTTGATGATAATGGCCCCCTCGATCTCGTTGTCAATTCTTGATGCGCCGGAAGGGCGAAGGGATGCTCGCTGCTATCACAATCAGGACAACCTTGATCTTGAGGGGACACCGAAAGCAAACGATGCAATAGACCTGCGAGACAGAGAGTGGTCAGTACGTGGCCATGATATGGCGCCAACGGCGACGACTGTGAATTCCGTGGCTTTTTGAAGGCCAAGAGGTACGATGTTGCGCCCCTAGCTGAAGCCAACCAAGGTACGTTGATGAGAATGCCCCCCTCGAATTCGTTGACAATTCTTGATGCGCCGGAAGGGCGAAGGGATGCTCGATGCTATCACAATCAGGACAACCTTGATCTTGAGGGCACACCGAAAGCAAACGATGCAATAGACTTGCGTGACAGACAGTGGTCAGTATGGCGTCATTATATGGCGTCAACTGTGGCGACTGTGCGGATTCCTTGGCTTTTTGAAGGCCAAGATGTACGATTTTGCGCCCCTAGCTGAAGACAACCAAGCTACGTTGATGGGAATGGCCCCCTCGATTTCGTTGACAATTCTTGATGCGCCGGAAGGGCGAAGGGTTGCTCGCTGCTATCACTATCAGGACAACCTTGATCTTGAGGGGACACCGAAAGCAAACGATGCAATAGACCTGCGTGAGAGAGAGTGGTCAGTACGTTGCCATGATATGGCGCCAACTGCGACGACTGTGCGGAATCCGTGGCTTTTTGAAGGCCAAGATGTACGATGTTGCGCCCGTAGCTGAAGCCAACCAAGCTACGTTGATGATAATGGCCCCCTCGATTTCGTTGACAATTCTTGATGCGCCGGAGGGTCGAAGGGATGCTCGCTGCTATCACAATCAGGACAACCGTGATCTTGAGGGGACACCAAAAGCAAACGATGCAATAGACCTGCGTGAAGAAGAGTGGTCAGTACGTGGCCATGATAAGGCGCCAACTGCGACGACTGTGCGGATTCCGTGGCTATTTGAAGGCCAAGATGTACGACGTTGCGCCCCTAGCTGAAGCCAACCAAGCTACGTTGATGAGAATGGCCCCCTCGATTTCGTTGACAGTTCTTGATGCGACGGAAGGGCGAAGGGATGCTCGCTGCTATCACAATCAGGACAACATAGATCTTGAGGGGACACCGAAAGAAACGATACAGTAGACCTGCCTGACAGAGAGTGGTCAGTACGTGGTCATGATATGGCGCCAACTGCGACGACTGTGCGGATTCCGTGGCTTTTTGATGGCCAAGGCGTACGATGTAGCGCCCGTAGCTTAAGCCAACCAAGCTACGTTGATGATAATGGCCCCCTCGATTTCGTTGTCAATTCTTGATGCGCCGGAAGGGCGAAGGGATGCTCGCTGCTATCACAATCAGGACAACCTTGATCTTGAGGGGACACCGAAAGCAAACGATGCAATAGACCTGCGTGACAGAGAGTGGTCAGTACGTGGCCATGATATGGCGCCAACGGTGACGACTGTTTGAATTCCGTGGCTTTTTTAACGCCAAGATGTACGATGTTGCGCCCCTAGCTGAAGCCAACCAAGGTACGTTGATGAGAATGCCCCCCCTCGATTTCGTTGACAATTCTTGATGCGCCGGAAGGGCGAAGGGATGCTCGCTGCTATCACAATCAGGACAACCTTGATCTTGAGGGGACACCGAAAGCAAATGATGCAATAGACTTGCTTGACAAACAGTGGTCAGTATGTGGTCATTATATGGCGCCAATTGCGGCGACTGTGCGGATTCCGTGGCTTTTTGAAGGCCAAGATGTACGATGTTGCGCCCCTAGCTGAAGCCAACCAAGCTACGTTGATGAGAATGGCTCCCTCGATTTCGTTGACAATTATTGATGCGCCTGGAGGGTGAAGGGATGCTCGCTGCGATCCCAATCAGCAGAAACCTTGATCTTGATGGGGACACCGAAAACAAACGATGCTATAGACCTGCGTGACAGAGAGTGGTCAGTACGTGGCCATGATATGGCGCCAACGGCGACGACTGTTCGAATTCCGTGGCTTTTTGAAGGCCAAGATGTACGATGTTGCGCCCCTAGCTGAAGCCAACCAAGGTACGTTGATGAGATTGCCCGCCTCGATTTCGTTGACACTTCTTGACGATACGGGAGGGCGAATGGATGCTCGCTTCGATCACAATCAGGACAATCTTGAACTTAAGGGGACCCCGTAAACAAACGATGCAATAGACCTGCTTGACAGAGAATGGTCAGTACGTGGTCATGATATGACGCCAACTGCGACGACTGTCCGGATTCCGTGGCTTTTTGAAGGCCAAGATGTACGATGTTGCGCCCCTAGCTGAAGCCAACCAAGCTACGTTGATGAGAATGGCTCCCTTGATTTCGTTGACAATTCTTGATGCGCCTGGAGGGCGAAGGGATGCTCGCTGCGATCACAATCAGGAGAAACCTTGATCTTGATGGGGACACCGAAAACAAACGATGCTATAGACCTGCGTGACAGAGAGTGGTCAGTGCGTGGTCATGATATGACGCCAACTGCGACGACTGTCCGGATTCCGTGGCTTTTTGAAGGCCAAGATGTACGATGTTGCGCCCCTAGCTGAAGCCAACCAAGCTACGTTGATGAGAATGGCCCCCTCGATTTCCCTGGCACTTCTTGACGATACGGGAGGGCGAATTGATGCTCGCTTCGATCACAATCAGGACAAACTTGAACTTGGGGGGACACCAAAAACAAACGATGCAATAGACCTGCGTCACAGAGAGTGGTCAGTACATGACCATGATATGGCGCCAACTCCGAGGACTGTGCAGATTCCGTGGCTTTTTGAAGGGCAAGATGTACGATGTTGCGCCCCTAGCTGAAGCCAACCAAGCTACGTTTATGAGAATGGCCCACTCAATTTCGTTGACAATTCTTGATGCGCCGGAAGGGCGAAGCGATGCTCGCTGCTATCACAATCAGCACAAACTTGATCTTGAGGGGACACCGAAAGCAAACGATGCAATAGACCTGCGTGACAGAGAGTGGTCAGTACGTGGTCATGATATGGCGCCAACTGCGACGACTGTGTTGATTCCGTGGCTTTTTGAAGGCCAAGATGTACAATGTTGGGCCCCTAGCTGAAGCCAACCAAGCTAAATTGATGAGAATGGCCCCCTCGATTTCGTTGACAATTCTTGATGCGCCGGAAGGGCGAAGGGATGCTCGCTGCTATCACAATCAGGACAACCTTCATCTTGAGGGGACACCAAAAGCAAACGATGCAATAGACCTGCGTGACAGAAGTGGTCTGTACGTGGCCATGATATGGCGCCAACTGCGACGACTGTGCGGATTCCGTGGCTTTTTGAAGGCCAAGATGTACGGTGTTGCGCCCCTAGCTGAAGCCAACCAAGCTACGTTGATGAGAATGGCCCCCTCGATTTCGTTGACAATTCTTGATGCGACGGAAGGGCGAAGGGATGCTCGCTGCTATCACAATCAGGACAACATAGATCTTGAGTTGACACCGAAAGAAACGATGCAATAGACCTGCCTGACAGAGAGGGGTCAGTACGTGGTCATGATATGGCGCCAACTGCGACGACTGTGCGGATTCCGTGGCTTTTTGATGGCCAAGGCGTACGATGTTGCCCCCGTAGCTGAAGCCAACCAAGCTACGTTGATGATAATGGCCCCCTCGATCTCGTTGTCAATTCTTGATGCGCCGGAAGGGCGAAGGGATGCTCGCTGCTATCATAATCAGGACAATCTTGATCTTGAGGGGACACCGAAAGCAAACGATGCAATAGACCTGCGAGACAGAGAGTGGTCAGTACGTGGCCATGATATGGCGCCAACGGCGACGACTGTGAATTCCGTGGCTTTTTGAAGGCCAAGAGTTACGATGTTGCGCCCCTAGCTGAAGCCAACCAAGGTACGTTGATGAGAATGCCCCCCTCGAATTCGTTGACAATTCTTGATGCGCCGGAAGGGCGAAGGGATGCTCGATGCTATCACAATCAGGACAACCTTGATCTTGAGGGGACACCGAAAGCAAACGATGCAATAGACTTGCGTGACAGACAGTGGTCAGTATGGCGTCATTATATGGCGTCAACTGTGGCGACTGTGCGGATTCCGTGGCTTTTTGAAGGCCAAGATGTACGATTTTGCGCCCCTAGCTGAAGACAACCAAGCTACGTTGATGGGAATGGCCCCCTCGATTTCGTTGACAATTCTTGATGCGCCGGAAGGGCGAAGGGTTGCTCGCAGCTATCACTATCAGGACAACCTTGATCTTGAGGGGACACCGAAAGCAAACGATGCAATAGACCTGCGTGAGAGAGAGTGGTCAGTACGTTGCCATGATATGGCGCCAACTGCGACGACTGTGCGGATTCCGTGGCGTTTTCAAGGCCATGATGTACGATGCTGCGCCCGTAGCTGAAGCCAACCAAGCTACGTTGATGATAATGGCCCCCTCGATTTCGTTGACAATTCTTGATGCGCCGGAGTGTCGAAGGGATGCTCGCTGCTATCACAATCAGGACAACCGTGATCTTGAGGGGACACCGAAAGCAAACGATGCAATAGACCTGCGTGAAGAAGAGTGGTCAGTACGTGGCCATGATAAGGCGCCAACTGCGACGACTGTGCGGATTCCGTGGCTATTTGAAGGCGAAGATGTACGACGTTGCGCCCCTAGCTGAAGCCAACCAAGCTACGTTGATGAGAATGGCCCCCTCGATTTCGTTGACAATTCTTGATGCGACGGAAGGGCGAAGGGATGCTCGCTGCTATCACAATCAGGACAACATAGATCTTGAGGGGACACCGAAAGAAACGATGCAATAGACCTGCGTGACAGAGAGTGGTCAGTATGTGGTCATTATATGGCGCCAATTGCGGCGACTGTTCGAATTCCGTATCTTTTTGAAGGCCAAGATGTACGATGTTGCGCCCCTAGCTGAAGCCAACCAAGGTACGTTGATGAGATTGCCCCCCTCGATTTCGTTGACACTTCTTGACGATACGGGAGGGCGAATGGATGCTCGCTTCGATCACAATCAGGACAATCTTGAACTTAAGGGGACCCCGTAAACAAACGATGCAATAGACCTGCTTGACAGAGAATGGTCAGTACGTGGTCATGATATGACGCCAACTGCGACGACTGTCCGGATTCCGTGGCTTTTTGAAGGCCAAGATGTACGATGTTGCGCCCCTAGCTGAAGCCAACCAAGCTACGTTGATGAGAATGGCTCCCTCGATTTCGTTGACAATTATTGATGCGCCTGGAGGGCGAAGGGATGCTCGCTGCGATCACAATCAGCAGAAACCTTGATCTTGATGGGGACACCGAAAACAAACGATGCTATAGACCTGCGTGACAGAGAGTGGTCAGTACGTGGCCATGATATGGCGCCAACGGCGACGACTGTTCGAATTCCGTGGCTTTTTGAAGGCCAAGATGTACGATGTTGCGCCCCTAGCTGAAGCCAACCAAGGTACGTTGATGAGATTGCCCCCCTCGATTTCTTTGACACTTCTTGACGATACGGGAGGGCGAATGGATGCTCGCTTCGATCACAATCAGGACAATCTTGAACTTAAGGGGACCCCGTAAACAAACGATGCAATAGACCTGCTTGACAGAGAATGGTCAGTACGTGATCATTATATGACGCCAACTGCGACGACTGTCTGGATTCCGAGGCTTTTTGAAGGCCAAGATGTACGATGTTGCGCCCCTAGCTGAAGCCAACCAAGCTACGTTGATGAGAATGGCTCCCTTGATTTCGTTGACAATTCTTGATGCGCCTGGAGGGCGAAGGGATCAGTACGTGGCCATGATATGGCGCCAACTGCGACGAATGTGCGGATTCCGTGGCTTTTTGAACGCCAAGATGTACGATGTTGCGCCCCTAGCTGAAGCCAACCAAGCTACGTTGATGAGAATGGCTCCCTCGATTTCGTTGACAATTCTTGATGCACCTGGAGGGCGAAGGGATGCTCGCTGCGATCACAATCAGCAGAAGCCTTGATCTTTATGGGGAAACCGAAAACAAAAGATGCAATAGACCTGCGTGACAGAAGTGGTCAGTACGTAGCCATGATATTTCGCCAACTGCGACGACTGTGCGGATTCCGTGGCTTTTTGAAGGCCAAGATGTACGATGTTGCGCCCCTAGCTGAAGCCAACCAAGCTACGTTGATGAGAATGGCCCCCTCGATTTCGCTGGCACTTCTTGACGATACGGGAGGGCGAATTGATGCTCGCTTCGATCACAATCAGGACAAACTTGAACTTGGGGGGACACCAAAAACAAACGATGCAATAGACCTGCGTCACAGAGAGTGGTCAGTACATGACCATAATATGGCGCCAACTCCGAGGACTGTGCAGATTCCGTGGCTTTTTGAAGGGCAAGATGTACGATGTTGCGCCCCTCGCTGAAGCCAACCAAGCTACGTTTATGAGAATGGCCCCCTCAATTTCGTTGACAATTCTTGATGCGCCGGAAGGGCGAAGCGATGCTCGCTGCTATCACAATCAGGACAAACTTGATCTTGAGGGGACACCGAAAGCAAACGATGCAATAGACCTGCGTGACAGAGAGTGGTCAGTACGTGGTCATGATATGGCGCCAACTGCGACGACTGTGTTAATTCCGTGGCTTTTTGAAGGCCAAGATGTACAATGTTGGGCCCCTAGCTGAAGCCAACCAAGCTAAATTGATGAGAATGGCCCCCTCGATTTCGTTGACAATTCTTGATGCGCCGGAAGGGCGAAGGGATGCTCGCTGCTATCACAATAAGGACAACCTTCATCTTGAGGGGACACCAAAAGCAAACGATGCAATAGACCTGCGTGACAGAAGTGGTCTGTACGTGGCCATGATATGGCGCCAACTGCGACGACTGTGCGGATTCCGTGGCTTTTTGAAGGCCAAGATGTACGGTGTTGCGCCCCTAGCTGAAGCCAACCAAGCTACGTTGATGAAAATGGCCCCCTCGATTTCGCTGACAATTCTTGATGCGCCGGAAGGGCGAAGGGATGCTCGCTGCTATCACAATCAGGACAACCTTGATCTTGAGGGGACACCGAAAGCAAACGATGCAATAGACCTGCGAGACAGAGAGTGGTCAGTACGTGGCCATGATATGGCGCCAACGGCGACGACTGTGAATTCCGTGGCTTTTTGAAGGCCAAGATGTACGATGTTGCGCCCCTAGCTGAAGCCAACCAAGGTACGTTGCTGAGAATGCCCCCCTCGAATTCGTTGACAATTCTTGGTGCGCCGGAAGGGCGAAGGGATGCTCGATGCTATCACAATCAGGACAACCTTGATCTTGAGGTGACACCGAAAGCAAACGATGCAATAGACTTGCCTGACAGACAGTGGTCAGTATGGCGTCATTATATGGCGTCAACTGTGGCGACTGTGCGGATTCCGTGGCTTTTTGAAGGCCAAGATGTACGATTTTGCGCCCCTAGCTGAAGACAACCAAGCTACGTTGATGGGAATGGCCCCCTCGATTTCGTTGACAATTCTTGATGCGCCGGAAGGGCGAAGGGTTGCTCGCTGCTATCACATCAGGACAACCTTGATCTTGAGGGGACACCGAAAGCAAACGATGCAATAGACCTGCGTGAGAGAGAGTGGTCAGTACGTTGCCATGATATGGCGCCAACTGCGACGACTGTGCGGATTCCGTGGCTTTTTGAAGGCCAAGATGTACGATGTTGCGCCCGTAGCTGAAGCCAACCAAGCTACGTTGATGATAATGGCCCCCTCGATTTCGTTGACAATTCTTGATGCGCCGGAGGGTCGAAGGGATGCTCGCTGCTATCACAATCAGGACAACCGTGATCTTGAGGGGACACCGAAAGCAAACGATGCAATAGACCTGCGTGAAGAAGAGTGGTCAGTACGTGGCCATGATAAGGCGCCAACTGCGACGACTGTGCGGATTCCGTGGCTATTTGAAGGCCAAGATGTACGACGTTGCGCCCCTAGCTGAAGCCAACCAAGCTACGTTGATGAGAATGGCCCCCTCGATTTCGTTGACAATTCTTGATGCGACGGAAGGGCGAAGGGATGCTCGCTGCTATCACAATCAGGACAACATAGATCTTGAGGGGACACCGAAAGAAACGATACAGTAGACCTGCCTGACAGAGAGTGGTCAGTACGTGGTCATGATATGGCGCCAACTGCGACGACTGTGCGGATTCCGTGGCTTTTTGATGGCCAAGGCGTACGATGTAGCGCCCGTAGCTTAAGCCAACCAAGCTACGTTGATGATAATGGCCCCCTCGATTTCGTTGTCAATTCTTGATGCGCCGGAAGGGCGAAGGGATGCTCGCTGCTATCACAATCAGGACAACCTTGATCTTGAGGGGACACCGAAAGCAAACGATGCAAAAGACCTGCGTGACAGAGAGTGGTCAGTACGTGGCCATGATATGGCGCCAACGGTGACGACTCTTTGAATTCCGTGGCTTTTTGAACGCCAAGATGTACGATGTTGCGCCCCTAGCTGAAGCCAACCAAGGTACGTTGATGAGAACGCCCCCCCTCGATTTCGTTGACAATTCTTGATGCGCCGGAAGGGCGAAGGGATGCTCGCTGCTATCACAATCAGGACAACCTTGATCTTGAGGGGACACCGAAAGCAAATGATGCAATAGACTTGCTTGACAGACAGTGGTCAGTATGTGGTCATTATATGGCGCCAATTGCGGCGACTGTGCGGATTCCGTGGCTTTTTGAAGGCCAAGATGTACGATGTTGTGCCCCTAGCTGAAGCCAACCAAGGTACGTTGATGAGATTGCCCCCCTCGATTTCGTTGACACTTCTTGACGATACGGGAGGGCGAATGGATGCTCGCTTCGATCACAATCAGGACAATCTTGAACTTAAGGGGACCCCGTAAACAAACGATGCAATAGACCTGCTTGACAGAGAATGGTCAGTACGTGGTCATGATATGACGCCAACTGCGACGACTGTCTGGATTCCAAGGCTTTTTGAAGGCCAAGATGTACGATGTTGCGCCCCTAGCTGAAGCCAACCAAGCTACGTTGATGAGAATGGCTCCCTTGATTTCGTTGACAATTCTTGATGCGCCTGGAGGGCGAAGGGATGCTCGCTGCGATCACAATCAGGAGAAACCTTGATCTTGATGGGGACACCGAAAACAAACGATGCTATAGACCTGCGTGACAGAGAGTGGTCAGTGCGTGGTCATGATATGGAGCCAACTACGACGATTGTGCGGATTCCGTGACTTTTTGAAGGCCAAGATGTACGATGTTGCGCCCCAAGCTGAAGCCAGCCAAGCTACGTTGATGAGAATTGCCCCCTCGATTTTGTTGACACTTCTTGACGATACGGGAGGCGAATAGATGCTCGCTGCTATCACAATCAGGACAACCTTAATCTTGAGGGGACACCGAAAGCAAACGATGCAATAGACCTGCTTGACAGAGAGTGGTCAGTACGTGGCCATGATATGGCGCCAACTGCGACGACTGTGCGGATTCCGTCGCTTTTTGAACGCCAAGATGTACGATGTTGCGCCCCTAGCTCAAGCCAACCAAGCTACGTTGATGAGAATGGCTCCCTCGATTTCGTTGACAATTCTTGATGCGAATGGAGGGCGAAGGGATGCTCGCTGCGATAACAATCAGCAGAAACCTTGATGGGGAAACCGAAAACAAACGATGCAATAGACCTGCGTGACAGAAGTGGTCAGTACGTAGCCATGATATTTCGCCAACTGCGACGACTGTGCGGATTCCGTGGCTTTTTGAAGGCTAAGATGTACGATGTTGCGCCCCTAGCTGAAGCCAACCAAGCTACGTTGATGAGAATGGCCCCCTCGATTTCGCTGGCACTTCTTGACGATACGGTAGGGCGAATTGATGCTCGCTTCGATCACAATCAGGACAATCTTGAACTTGGGGGGACACCGAAAACAAACGATGCAATAGACCTGCGTCACAGAGAGTGGTCAGTACATGACCATGATATGGCGCCAACTCCGAGGACTGTGCAGATTCCGTGGCTTTTTGAAGGGCAAGATGTACGATGTTGCGCCCCTAGCTGAAGCCAACCAAGCTACGTTTATGAGAATGGCCCCCTCAATTTCGTTGACAATTCTTGATGCGCCGGAAGGGCGAAGTGATGCTCGCTGCTATCACAATCAGGACAAACTTGATCTTGAGGGGACACCGAAAGCAAACGATGCAATAGACCTGCGTGACAGAGATTGGTCAGTACGTGGTCATGATATGGCGCCAACTGGGACGACTGTGCGGATTCCGTGGCTTTTTGAAGGCTAAGATGTACGATGTTGCGCCCCTAGCTGAAGCCAACCAAGCTACGTTGATGAGAATGGCCCCCTCGATTTCGCTGGCACTTCTTGACGATACGGTAGGGCGAATTGATGCTCGCTTCGATCACAATCAGGACAATCTTGAACTTGGGGGGACACCGAAAACAAACGATGCAATAGACCTGCGTCACAGAGAGTGGTCAGTACATGACCATGATATGGCGCCAACTCCGAGGACTGTGCAGATTCCGTGGCTTTTTGAAGGCCAAGATGTACAATGTTGGGCCCCTAGCTGAAGCCAACCAAGCTAAATTGATGAGAATGGCCCCCTCGATTTCGTTGACAATTCATGATGCGCCGGAAGGGCGAAGGGATGCTCGCTGCTATGACAAACAGGACAACCTTCATCTTGAGGGGACACCAAAAGCAAACGATGCAATAGACCTTTGTGACAGAAGTGGTCTGTACGTGGCCATGATATGGCGCCAACTGCGACGACTGTGCGGATTCCGTGGCTTTTTGAAGGCCAAGATGTACGGTTTTGCGCCCCTATCTGAAGCCAACCAAGCTACGTTGATGATAATGGCCCCCTCGATTTCGTTGTCAATTCTTGATGCGCCGGAAGGGCGAAGGGATGCTCGCTGCTATCACAATCAGGACAACCTTGATCTTGAGGGGACACCGAAAGCAAACGATGCAATAGACCTGCGTGACAGAGAGTGGTCAGTACGTGGCCATGATATGGCGCCAACGGCGACGACTGTTTGAATTCCGTGGCTTTTTGAAGGCCAAGATGTACGATGTTGCGCCCCTAGCTGAAGCCAACCAAGGTACGTTGATGAGAATGCCCCCCCTCGAATTCGTTGACAATTCTTGATGCGCCGGAAGGGCGAAGGGATGCTCGCTGCTATCAAAATCAGGACAACCTTGATCTTGAGGGGACACCGAAAGCAAACGATGCAATAGACTTGCGTGACAGACAGTGGTCAGTATGGGGTCATTATATGGCGTCAACTGTGGCGACTGTGCGGATTCCGTGGCTTTTTGAAGGCCAAGATGTACAATGTTGCGCCCCTAGCTGAAGCCAACCAAGCTACGTTGATGGGAATGGCCCCCTCGATTTCGTTGACAATTCTTGATGCGCCGGAAGGGCGAAGGGTTGCTCGCTGCTATCAAAATCAGGACAACCTTGATCTTGAGGGGACACCTAAAGCAAACAATGCAATAGACCTGCGTGACAGAGAGTGGTCAGTACGTGGCCATGATATGGCGCCAACTGCGACGACTGTGCGGATTCCGTGGCTTTTTGAATGCCAAGATGTACGATGTTGCGCCCGTAGCTGAAGCCAACCTGCTACGTTGATGATAATGGCCCCCTCGATTTCGTTGACAATTCTTGATGCGCCGGAGGGGCGAAGGGATGCTCGCTGCTATCACAATCAGGACAACCGTGATCTTGAGGGGACACCGAAAGCAAACGATGCAATAGACCTGCGTGATGAAGAGTGGTCAGTACGTGGCCATGATAAGGCGCCAACTGCGACGACTGTGCGGATTCCGTGGCTATTTGAAGGCCAAGATGTACGACGTTGCGCCCCTAGCTGAAGCCAACCAAGCTACGTTGATAAGAATGGCTCTCTCAATTTCGTTGACAATTCTTGATGCGCCTGGAGGGCGAAAGGATGCTCGCTGCGATCACAATCAGGACAACCTTGATCTTGATGGGGACACCGAAAACAAACGATGCTATAGACCTGCGTGACAGAGAGTGGTCAGTACGTGGTCATGATATGGCGCCAACTGCGACGACTGTGCGGATTCCGTGGCTTTTTGAATGTCAAGATGTACGATGTTGCGCCCCTAGCTGAAGCCAACCAAGATACGTTGATGAGAATGGCCCCCTCGATTTCGTTGACAATTCTTGATGCGACGGAAGGGCGAAGGGATGCTCGCTGCTATCACAATCAGGACAACATAGATCTTGAGGGGACACCGAAAGAAACGATGCAATAGACCTGCCTGACAGAGAGTGGTCAGTACGTGGTCATGATATGGCGCCAACTGCGACGACTGTGCGGATTCCGTGGCTTTTTGATGGCCAAGGCGTACGATGTAGCGCCCGTAGCTGAAGCCAACCAAGCTACGTTGATGATAATGGCCCCCTCGATTTCGTTGTCAATTCTTGATGCGCCGGAAGGGCGAAGGGATGCTCGCTGCTATCACAATCAGGACAACCTTGATCTTGAGGGGACACCGAAAGCAAACGATGCAATAGACCTGCGTGACAGAGAGTGGTCAGTACGTGGCCATGATATGGCGCCAACGGTGACGACTGTTTGAATTCCGTGGCTTTTTGAACGCCAAGATGTACGATGTTGCGCCCCTAGCTGAAGCCAACCAAGGTACGTTGATTAGAATGCCCCCCCTCGATTTCGTTGACAATTCTTGATGCGCCGGAAGGGCGAAGGGATGCTCGCTGCTATCACAATCAGGACAACCTTGATCTTGAGGGGACACCGAAAGAAACGATGCAATAGACCTGCCTGATAGAGAGTGGTCAGTACGTGGTCATGATATGGCGCCAACTGCGACGACTGTGCGGATTCCATGGATTTTTGATGGCCAAGGCGTACGATGTAGCGCCCGTAGCTGAAGCCAACCAAGCTACGTTGATGATAATGGCCCCCTCGATTTCGTTGTCAATTCTTGATGCGCCGGAAGGGCGAAGGGATGCTCGCTGCTATCACAATCAGGACAACCTTGATCTTGAGGGGACACCGAAAGCAAACGATGCGATAGACCTGCGTGACAGAGAGTGGTCAGTACGTGGCCATGATATGGCGCCAACGGTGACGACTGTTTGAATTCCGTGGCTTTTTGAACACCAAGATGTACGATGTTGCGCCCCTAGCTGAAGCCAACCAAGCTACGTTGATGAGAATGGCTCCCTCGATTTCGTTGACAATTATTGATGCGCCTGGAGGGCGAAGGGATGCTCGCTGCGATCACAATAAGCAGAAACCTTGATCTTGATGGGGACACCGAAAACAAACGATGCTATAGACCTGCGTGACAGAGAGTGGTCAGTACGTGGCCATGATATGGCGCCAACTACGACGATTGTGCGGATTCCGTGGCTTTTTGAAGGCCAAGATGTACGATGTTGCGCCCCTAGCTGAAGCCAGCCAAGCTACGTTGATGAGAATTGCCCCCTCGATTTTGTTGACACATCTTGACGATACAGGAGGCGAATAGATGCTCGCTGCTATCACAATCAGGACAACCTTGATCTTGAGGGGACACCGAAAGCAAACGATGCAATAGACCTGCGTGACAGAGAGTGGTCAGTACGTGGCCATGATATGGCGCCAACTGCGACGACTGTGCGGATTCCGTGGCTTTTTGAACGCCAAGATGTACGATGTTGCGCCCCTAGCTGAAGCCAACCAAGCTACGTTGATGAGAATGCCTCCCTCGATTTCGTTGACAATTCTTGATGCGCCTGGAGGGCGAAGGGATGCTCGCTGCGATCACAATCAGCAGAAACCTTGATCTTTATGGGGACACCGAAAACAAACGATGCAATAGACCTGCGTGACAGAAGTGCTCAGTACGTAGCCATGATATTTCGCCAACTGCGACGACTGTGCGGATTCCGTGGCTTTTTGAAGGCCAAGATGTACGATGTTGCACCTCTAGCTTAAGCCAACCAAGCGACGTTGATGAGAATGGCCCCTTCGATTTCGTTGACAATTCTTGATGCGACGGAAGGGCGAAGGGATGCTCGCTGCTATCACAATCAGGACAATCTTGAACTTAAGGGGACCCTGTAAACAAACGATGCAATAGACCTGCTTGACAGAGAGTGGTCAGTACGTGGTCATGATATGGCGCCAACTGCGACGACTGTGCGGATTCCGTGGCTTTTTGAAGGCCAAGATGTACGATGTTGCGCCCCTAGCTGAAGCCAACCAAGCTACGTTGATGAGAATGGCCCATTCGATTTCGCTGGCACTTCTTGACGATACGGGAGGGCGAATTGATGCTCGCTTCGATCACAATCAGGACAATTTTGGACTTGGGGGGACACCGAAAACAAACGATGCAATAGACCTGCGTGACAGAGTGGTCAGTACATGACCATGATATGGCGCCAACTCCGATTACTGTGCAGATTCCGTGGCTTTTTGAAGGGCAAGATGTACTATGTTGCGCCCCTAGCTGAAGCCAACAAAGCTACGTTTATGAGAATGGCCCCCTCAGTTTCGTTGACAATTCTTGATGCGCCGGAAGGGCGAAGCGATGCTCGCTGCTATCACAATCAGGACAAACTTGATCTTGAGGGGACAACGAAAGCAAACGATGCAATAGACCTGCGTGACAGAGAGTTGTCAGTACGTGGTCATGATATGGCGCCAACTGCGACGACTGTGTTGATTCCGTGGCTTTTTGAAGGCCAAGATGTACAATGTTGGGCCCCTACCTGAAGCCAACCAAGCTAAATTGATGAGAATGGCCCCCTCGATTTCGATGACAATTCTTGATGCGCCGGAAGGGCGAAGGGATGCTCGCTGCTATCACAATCAGGACAACCTTGATCTTGATGGGGACACCGAAAACAAACGATGCTATAGACCTGCGTGACAGAGAGTGGTCAGTACGTGGTCATGATATGGCGCCAACTGCGACGACTGTGCGGATTCCGTGGCTTTTTGAATGTCAAGATGTACGATGTTGCGCCCCTAGCTGAAGCCAACCAAGATACGTTGATGAGAATGGCCCCCTCAATTTCGTTGACAATTCTTGATGCGACGGAAGGGCGAAGGGATGCTCGCTGCTATCACAATCAGGACAACATAGATCTTGAGGGGACACCGAAAGAAACGATGCAATAGACCTGCCTGACAGAGAGTGGTCAGTACGTGGTCATGATATGGCGCCAACTGCGACGACTGTGCGGATTCCGTGGCTTTTTGATGGCCAAGGCGTACGATGTAGCGCCCGTAGCTGAAGCCAACCAAGCTACGTTGATGATAATGGCCCCCTCGATTTCGTTGTCAATTCTTGATGCGCCGGAAGGGCGAAGGGATGCTCGCTGCTATCACAATCAGGACAACCTTGATCTTGAGGGGACACCGAAAGCAAACGATGCAATAGACCTGCGTGACAGAGAGTGGTCAGTACGTGGCCATGATATGGCGCCAACGGTGACGACTGTTTGAATTCCGTGGCTTTTTGAACGCCAAGATGTACGATGTTGCGCCCCTAGCTGAAGCCAACCAAGGTACGTTGATTAGAATGCCCCCCCTCGATTTCGTTGACAATTCTTGATGCGCCGGAAGGGCGAAGGGATGCTCGCTGCTATCACAATCAGGACAACCTTGATCTTGAGGGGACACCGAAAGAAACGATGCAATAGACCTGCCTGACAGAGAGTGGTCAGTACGTGGTCATGATATGGCGCCAACTGCGACGACTGTGCGGATTCCATGGATTTTTGATGGCCAAGGCGTACGATGTAGCGCCCGTAGCTGAAGCCAACCAAGCTACGTTGATGATAATGGCCCCCTCGATTTCGTTGTCAATTCTTGATGCGCCGGAAGGGCGAAGGGATGCTCGCTGCTATCACAATCAGGACAACCTTGATCTTGAGGGGACACCGAAAGCAAACGATGCGATAGACCTGCGTGACAGAGAGTGGTCAGTACGTGGCCATGATATGGCGCCAACGGTGACGACTGTTTGAATTCCGTGGCTTTTTGAACACCAAGATGTACGATGTTGCGCCCCTAGCTGAAGCCAACCAAGGTACGTTGATGAGAATGCCCCCCCTCGATTTCGTTGACAATTCTTGATGCGCCGGAAGGGCGAAGGGATGCTCGCTGCTATCACAATCAGGACAACCTTGATCTTGAGGGGACACCGAAAACAAACGATGCTATAGACCTGCGTGACAGAGAGTGGTCAGTACGTGGCCATGATATGGCGCCAACGGCGACGACTGTTCGAATTCCGTGGCTTTTTGAAGGCCAAGATGTACGATGTTGCGACCCTAGCTGAAGCCAACCAAGGTACGTTGATGAGATTGCCCCCCTCGATTTCGTTGACACTTCTTGACGATACGGGAGGGCGAATGAATGCTCGCTTCGATCACAATCAGGACAATCTTGAACTTAAGGGGACCCCGTAAACAAACGATGCAATAGACCTGCTTGACAGAGAATGGTCAGTACGTGGTCATGATATGACGCCAACTGCGACGACTGTCCGGATTCCGTGGCTTTTTGAAGGCCAAGATGTACGATGTTGCGCCCCTAGCTGAAGCCAACCAAGCTACGTTGATGAGAATGGCTCCCTCGATTTCGTTGACAATTATTGATGCGCCTGGAGGGCGAAGGGATGCTCGCTGCGATCACAATAAGCAGAAACCTTGATCTTGATGGGGACACCGAAAACAAACGATGCTATAGACCTGCGTGACAGAGAGTGGTCAGTACGTGGCCATGATATGGCGCCAACTACGACGATTGTGCGGATTCCGTGGCTTTTTGAAGGCCAAGATGTACGATGTTGCGCCCCTAGCTGAAGCCAGCCAAGCTACGTTGATGAGAATTGCCCCCTCGATTTTGTTGACACATCTTGACGATACAGGAGGCGAATAGATGCTCGCTGCTATCACAATCAGGACAACCTTGATCTTGAGGGGACACCGAAAGCAAACGATGCAATAGACCTGCGTGACAGAGAGTGGTCAGTACGTGGCCATGATATGGCGCCAACTGCGACGACTGTGCGGATTCCGTGGCTTTTTGAACGCCAAGATGTACGATGTTGCGCCCCTAGCTGAAGCCAACCAAGCTACGTTGATGAGAATGCCTCCCTCGATTTCGTTGACAATTCTTGATGCGCCTGGAGGGCGAAGGGATGCTCGCTGCGATCACAATCAGCAGAAACCTTGATCTTTATGGGGACACCGAAAACAAACGATGCAATAGACCTGCGTGACAGAAGTGCTCAGTACGTAGCCATGATATTTCGCCAACTGCGACGACTGTGCGGATTCCGTGGCTTTTTGAAGGCCAAGATGTACGATGTTGCACCTCTAGCTTAAGCCAACCAAGCGACGTTGATGAGAATGGCCCCTTCGATTTCGTTGACAATTCTTGATGCGACGGAAGGGCGAAGGGATGCTCGCTGCTATCACAATCAGGACAATCTTGAACTTAAGGGGACCCTGTAAACAAACGATGCAATAGACCTGCTTGACAGAGAGTGGTCAGTACGTGGTCATGATATGGCGCCAACTGCGACGACTGTGCGGATTCCGTGGCTTTTTGAAGGCCAAGATGTACGATGTTGCGCCCCTAGCTGAAGCCAACCAAGCTACGTTGATGAGAATGGCCCATTCGATTTCGCTGGCACTTCTTGACGATACGGGAGGGCGAATTGATGCTCGCTTCGATCACAATCAGGACAATTTTGGACTTGGGGGGACACCGAAAACAAACGATGCAATAGACCTGCGTGACAGAGTGGTCAGTACATGACCATGATATGGCGCCAACTCCGATTACTGTGCAGATTCCGTGGCTTTTTGAAGGGCAAGATGTACTATGTTGCGCCCCTAGCTGAAGCCAACAAAGCTACGTTTATGAGAATGGCCCCCTCAGTTTCGTTGACAATTCTTGATGCGCCGGAAGGGCGAAGCGATGCTCGCTGCTATCACAATCAGGACAAACTTGATCTTGAGGGGACAACGAAAGCAAACGATGCAATAGACCTGCGTGACAGAGAGTTGTCAGTACGTGGTCATGATATGGCGCCAACTGCGACGACTGTGTTGATTCCGTGGCTTTTTGAAGGCCAAGATGTACAATGTTGGGCCCCTACCTGAAGCCAACCAAGCTAAATTGATGAGAATGGCCCCCTCGATTTCGATGACAATTCTTGATGCGCCGGAAGGGCGAAGGGATGCTCGCTGCTATCACAATCAGGACAACCTTCATCTTGAGGGGACACCAAAAGCAAACGATGCAATAGACCTGCGTGACAGAAGTGTTCTGTACGTAGCCATGATATGGCGCCAACTGCGACGACTGTGCAGATTCCGTGGCTTTTTGATGGCCAAGGCGTACGATGTTGCGCCCGTAGCTGAAGCCAACCAAGCTAGGTTGATGATAATGGCCCCCTCGATTTCGTTGTCAATTCTTGATGCGCCGGAAGGGCGAAGGGATGCTCGCTGCTATCACAATCAGGACAACCTTGATCTTGAGGGGACACCGAAAGCAAACGATGCAATAGACCTGCGTGACAGAGAGTGGTCAGTACGTGGCCATGATATGGCGCCAACGGCGACGGCTGTTTGAATTCCGTGGCTTTTTGAAGGCCAAGATGTACGATGTTGCGCCCCTAGCTGAAGCCAACCAAGGTACGTTGATGAGAATGCCCCCCCTCGAATTCGTTGACAATTCTTGATGCGCCGGAAGGGCGAAGGGATGCTCGCTGCTATCACAATCAGGACAACCTTGATCTTGAGGGGACACCGAAAGCAAACGATGCAATAGACTTGCGTGACAGACAGTGGTCAGTATGGGGTCATTATATGGCGTCAACTGTGGCGACTGTGTGGATTCCGTGGCTTTTTGAAGGCCAAGATGTACGATGTTGCGCCCCTAGCTGAAGCCAACCAAGCTACGTTGATGGGAATGGCCCCCTCGATTTCGTTGACAATTCTTGATGCGCCGGAAGGGCGAAGGGTTGCTCGCTGCTATCACAATCAGGACAACCTTGATCTTGAGGGGACACCGAAAGCAAACGATGCAATAGACCTGCGTGACAGAGATTGGTCAGTACGTGGCCATGATATGGCGCCAACTGCGACGACTGTGCGGATTCCGTGGCTTTTTGAAGGCCAAGATGTACGATGTTGCGCCCGTAGCTGAAGCCAACCTGCTACGTTGATGATAATGGCCCCCTCGATTTCATTGACAATTCTTGATGCGCCGGAGGGGCGAAGGGATGCTCGCTGCTATCACAATCAGGACAACCTTGATCTTGAGGGGACACCGAAACCAAATGATGCAATAGACTTGCTTGACAGACAGTGGTCAGTATGTGGTCACTATATGGCGCCAACTGCGACGACTGTCCGGATTCCGTGGCTTCTTGAAGGCCAAGATGTACGATGTTGCGCCCCTAGCTGAAGCCAACCAAGCTACGTTGATGAGAATGGCTCCCTTGATTTCGTTGACAATTCTTGATGCGCCTGGAGGGCGAAGGGATGCTCGCTGCAATCACAATTAGGAGAAACCTTGATCTTGATGGGGACACCGAAAACAAACGATGCTATAGACCTGCGTGACAGAGAGTGGTCAGTGCGTGGTCATGATATGGCGCCAACTACGACGATTGTGCGGATTCCGTGGCTTTTTGAAGGCCAAGATGTACGATGTTGCGCCCCTAGCTGAAGCCAGCCAAGCTACGTTGATGAGAATTGCCCCCTCGATTTTGTTGACACTTCTTGACGATACGGGAGGCGAATAGATGCTCGCTGCTATCACAATCAGGACAACCTTGATCTTGAGGGAACACCGAAAGCAAACGATGCAATAGACCTGCGTGACAGAGAGTGGTCAGTACGTGGCCATGATATGGCGCCAACTGCGACGACTGTGCGGATTCCGTGGCTTTTTGAACGCCAAGATGTACGATGTTGCGCCCCTAGCTGAAGCCAACCAAGCTACGTTGATGGGAATGGCCCCCTCGATTTCGTTGACAATTCTTGATGCGCCGGAAGGGCGAAGGGTTGCTCGCTGCTATCACAATCAGGACAACCTTGATCTTGAGGGGACACCGAAAGCAAACGATGCAATAGACCTGCGTGACAGAGAGTGGTCAGTACGTGGCCATGATATGGCGCCAACTGCGACGACTGTGCGGATTCCGTGGCTTTTTGAAGGCCAAGATGTACGATGTTGCGCCCGTAGCTGAAGCCAACCTGCTACGTTGATGATAATGGCCCCCTCGATTTCGTTGACAATTCTTGATGCGCCGGAGGGGCGAAGGGATGCTCGCTGCTATCACAATCAGGACAACCGTGATCTTGAGGGGACACCGAAAGCAAACGATGCAATAGACCTGCGTGAAGAAGAGTGGTCAGTACGTGGCCATGATAAGGCGCCAACTGCGACGACTGTGCGGATTCCGTGGCTATTTGAAGGCCAAGATGTACGACGTTGCGCCCCTAGCTGAAGCCAACCAAGCTACGTTGATAAGAATGGCTCTCTCAATTTTGTTGACAATTCTTGATGCGTCTGGAGGGCGAAAGGATGCTCGCTGCGATCACAATCAGGACAACCTTGATCTTGAGGGGACACCGAAAGAAACGACGCAATAGACCTGCCTGACAGAGAGCGGTCAGTACGTGGTCATGATATGGCGCCGACTGCGACGACTGTGCGGATTCCGTGGCTTTTTGATGGCCAAGGCGTACGATGTAGCGCCCGTACCTGAAGCCAACCAAGCTACGTTGATGATAATGGCCCCCTCGATTTCGTTGTTAATTCTTGATGCGCCGGAAGTGCGAAGGGATGCTCGCTGCTATCACAATCAGGACAACCTTGATCTTGAGGGGACACCGAAAGCAAACGATGCAATAGACCTGCTTGAGAGAGAGTGGTCAGTACGTGGCCATGATATGGCGCCAACGGTGACGACTGTTTGAATTCCGTGGCTTTTTGAACGCCAAGATGTACGATGTTGCGCCCCTAGCTGAAGCCAACCAAGGTACGTTGATGAGAATGCCCCCCCTCGATTTCGTTGACAATTCTTGATGCGCCGGAAGGGCGAAGGGATGCTCGCTGCTATCACAATCAGGACAACCTTGATCTTGAGGGGACACCGAAAGCAAATGATGCAATAGACTTGCTTGACAGACAGTGGTCAGTATGTGGTCACTATATGGCGCCAATTGCGGCGACTGTTCGGATTCCGTGGCTTTTTGAAGGCCAAGATGTACGATGTTGCGCCCCTAGCTGAAGCCAACCAAGCTACGTTGATGAGAATGGCTCCCTCGATTTCGTTGACAATTATTGATGCGCCTGGAGGGCGAAGGGATGCTCGCTGCGATCACAATCAGCAGAAACCTTGATCTTGATGGGGACACCGAAAACAAACGATGCTATAGACCTGCGTGACAGAGAGTGGTCAGTACGTGGCCATGATATGGCGCCAACGGCGACGACTGTTCAAATTCCGTGGCTTTTTGAAGGCCAAGATGTACGATGTTGCGCCCCTAGCTGAAGCCAACCAAGGTACGTTGATGAGATTGCCCCCCTCGATTTCGTTGACACTTCTTGACGATACGGGAGGGCGAATGGATGCTCGCTTCGATCACAATCAGGACAATCTTGAACTTAAGGGGACCCCGTAAACAAACGATGCAATAGACCTGCTTGACAGAGAATGGTCAGTACGTGGTCATGATATGACGCCAACTGCGACGACTGTCCGGATTCCGTGGCTTCTTGAAGGCTAAGATGTACGATGTTGCGCCCCTAGCTGAAGCCAACCAAGCTACGTTGATGAGAATGGCTCCCTTGATTTCGTTGACAATTCTTGATGCGCCTGGAGGGCGAAGGGATGCTCGCTGCAATCACAATCAGGAGAAACCTTGATCTTGATGGGGACACCGAAAACAAACGATGCTATAGACCTGCGTGACAGAGAGTGGTCAGTGCGTGGTCATGATATGGCGCCAACTACGACGATTGTGCGGATTACGTGGCTTTTTGAAGGCCAAGATGTACGATGTTGCGCCCCTAGCTGAAGCCAGCCAAGCTACGTTGATGAGAATTGCCCCATCGATTTTGTTGACACTTCTTGACGATACGGGAGGCGAATAGATGTTCGCTGCTATCACAATCAGGACAACCTTGATCTTGAGGGGACACCGAAAGCAAACGATGCAATAGACCTGCGTGACAGAGAGTGGTCAGTACGTGGCCATGATATGGCGCCAACATCGACGACTGTGCGGATTCCGTGGCTTTTTGAACGCCAAGATGTACGATGTTGCGCCCCTAGCTGAAGCCAACCAAGCTACGTTGATGAGAATGGCTCCCTCGATTTCGTTGACAATTCTTGATGCGCCTGGAGGGCGAAGGGATGCTCGCTGCGATCACAATCAGCAGAAACCTTGATCTTTATGGGGACACCGAAAACAAACGATGCAATGGGCCTGCGTGACTGAAGTGGTCAGTACGTAGCCATGATATTTCGCCAACTGCGACGACTGTGCGGATTCCGTGGCTTTTTGAAGGCCAAGATGTACGATGTTGCACCTCTAGCTTAAGCCAACCAAGCTACGTTGATGAGAATGGCCCCTTCGATTTCGTTGACCATTCTTGATGCGACGGAAGGGCGAAGGGATGCTCGCTGCTATCACAATCAGGACAATCTTGAACTTAAGGGGACCCTGTAAACAAACGATGCAATAGACCTGCTTGATAGAGAGTGGTCAGTACGTGGTCATGATATGGCGCCAACTGCGACGACTGTGCGGATTGCGTGGCTTTTTGAAGGCCAAGATGTACGATGTTGCACCTCTAGCTTAAGCCAACCAAGCTACGTTGATGAGAATGGCCCCTTCGATTTCGTTGACAATTCTTGATGCGACGGAAGGGCGAAGGGATACTCGCTGCTATCACAATCAGGACAATCTTGAACTTAAGGGGACCCTGTAAACAAACGATGCAATAGACCTGCTTGACAGAGAGTGGTCAGTACGTGGTCATGATATGGCGCCAACTCCGAGGACTGTGCAGATTCCGTGGCTTTTTGAAGGGCAAGATGTACTATGTTGCGCCCCTAGCTGAAGCCAACCAAGCTACGTTTATGAGAATGGCCCCCTCAGTTTCGTTGACAATTCTTGATGCGCCGGAAGGGCGAAGCGATGCTCGCTGCTATCACAATCAGGACAAACTTGATCTTGAGGGGACACCGAAAGCAAACGATGCAATAGACCTACCTGCGTGACAGAGAGTGGTCAGTACGTGGTCATGATATGGCGCCAACTGCGACGACTGTGTTGATTCCGTGGCGTCTTGAAGGCCAAGATGTACAATGCTGCGCCCGTAGCTGAAGCCAACCAAGCTACGTTGACGATAAGGGCCCCCTCGATTTCGTTGTCAATTCTTGATGCGCCGGAGGGGCGAAGGGATGCTCGCTGCTATCACAATCAGGACAACCGTGATCTTGAGGGGACACCGAAAGCAAACGATGCAATAGACCTGCGTGAAGAAGAGTGGTCAGTACGTGGCCATGATAAGGCGCCAACTGCGACGAGTGTGCGGATTCCGTGGCTATTTGAAGGCCAAGATGTACGACGTTGCGCCCCTAGCTGAAGCCAACCAAGCTACGTTGATAAGAATGGCTCTCTCAATTTTGTTGACAATTCTTGATGCGTCTGGAGGGCGAAAGGATGCTCGCTGCGATCACAATCAGGACAACCTTGATCTTGAGGGGACACCGAAAGAAACGACGCAATAGACCTGCCTGACAGAGAGTGGTCAGTACGTGGTCATGATATGGCGCCAACTGCGACGACTGTGCGGATTCCGTGGCTTTTTGATGGCCAAGGCGTACGATGTAGCGCCCGTAGCTGAAGCCAACCAAGCTACGTTGATGATAATGGCCCCCTCGATTTCGTTGTCAATTCTTGATGCGCCGGAAGTGCGAAGGGATGCTCGCTGCTATCACAATCAGGACAACCTTGATCTTGAGGGGACACCGAAAGCAAACGATGCAATAGACCTGCTTGACAGAGAGTGGTCAGTACGTGGCCATGATATGGCGCCAATTGCGGCGACTGTTCGGATTCCGTGGCTTTTTGAAGGCCAAGATGTACGATGTTGCGCCCCTAGCTGAAGCCAACCAAGCTACGTTGATGAGAATGGCTCCCTCGATTTCGTTGACAATTATTGACGATACGGGAGGGCGAATGGATGCTCGCTTCGATCACAATGAGGACAATCTTGAACTTAAGGGGACCCCGTAAACAAACGATGCAATAGACCTGCTTGACAGAGAATGGTCAGTACGTGGTCATGATATGACGCCAACTGCGACGACTGTCCGGATTCCGTGGCTTCTTGAAGGCCAAGATGTACGATGTTGCGCCCCTAGCTGAAGCCAACCAAGGTACGTTGATGAGAATGCCCCCCCTCGATTTCGTTGACAATTCTTGATGCGCCGGAAGGGCGAAGGGATGCTCGCTGCTATCACAATCAGGACAACCTTGATCTTGAGGGTACACCGAAAGCAAATGATGCAATAGACTTGTTTGACAGACAGTGGTCAGTATGTGGTCATTATATGGCGCCAATTGCGGCGACTGTTCGGATTCCGTGGCTTTTTGAAGGCCAAGATGTAAGATGTTGCGCCCCTAGCTGAAGCCAACCAAGCTACGTTGATGAGAATGGCTCCCTCGATTTCGTTGACAATTATTGACGATACGGGAGGGCGAATGGATGCTCGCTTCGATCACAATGAGGACAATCTTGAACTTAAGGGGACCCCGTAAACAAACGATGCAATAGACCTGCTTGACAGAGAATGGTCAGTACGTGGTCATGATATGACGCCAACTGCGACGACTGTCCGGATTCCGTGGCTTCTTGAAGGCCAAGATGTACGATGTTGCGCCCCTAGCTGAAGCCAACCAAGCTACGTTGATGAGAATGGCTCCCTTGATTTTGTTGACAATTCTTGATGCGCCTGGAGGGCGAAGGGATGCTCGCTGCAATCACAATCAGGAGAAACCTTGATCTTGATGGGGACACCGAAAACAAACGATGCTATAGACCTGCGTGACAGAGAGTGGTCAGTGCGTGGTCATGATATGGCGCCAACTACGACGATTGTGCGGATTCCGTGGCTTTTTGAAGGCCAAGATGTACGATGTTGCGCCCCTAGCTGAAGCCAGCCAAGCTACGTTGATGAGAATTGCCCCCTCGATTTTGTTGACACTTCTTGACGATACGGGAGGCGAATAGATGCTCGCTGCTATCACAATCAGGACAACCTTGATCTTGAGGGGACACCGAAAGCAAACGATGCAATAGACCTGCGTGACAGAGAGTGGTCAGTACGTGGCCATGATATGCCGCCAACTGCGACGACTGTGCGGATTCCGTGGCTTTTTGAACGGCAAGATGTACGATGTTGCGCCCCTAGCTGAAGCCAACCAAGCTACGTTGATGAGAATGGCTCCCTCGATTTCGTTGACAATTCTTGATGCGCCTGGAGGGCGAAGGGATGCTCGCTGCGATCACAATCAGCAGAAACATTGATCTTTATGGGGACACCGAAAACAAACGATGCAATAGGCCTGCGTGACTGAAGTGGTCAGTACGTAGCCATGATATTTCGCCAACTGCGACGACTGTGCGGATTCCGTGGCTTTTTGAAGGCCAAGATGTACGATGTTGCACCTCTAGCTTAAGCCAACCAAGCTACGTTGATGAGAATGGCCCCTTCGATTTCGTTGACAATTCTTGATGCGACGGAAGGGCGAAGGGATGCTCGCTGCTATCACAATCAGGACAATCTTGAACTTAAGGGGACCCTGTAAACAAACGATGCAATAGACCTGCTTGACAGAGAGTGGTCAGTACGTTGTCATGATATGGCGCCAACTGCGACGACTGTGCGGATTCCGTGGCTTTTTGAAGGCCAAGATGTACGATGTTGCGCCCCTAGCTGAAGCCAACCAAGCTACGTTGATGAGAATGGCCTTCTCGATGTTGTTGACACTTCTTGACGATACGGGAGGCGAATAAATGCTGGCTGCGATAACAATCATGATAATCGATGTTGAGGGGACATCGTAAGCAAACGATGCAATAGACCTGCGTGAGAGAGAGTGGTCAGTACGTGGTCATGATATGGCGCCAACTGCGACGACTTTTCGGATTCCGTGGCTTTTTGAAGGCCCAGATGTACGATGTTGCGCCCCTAGCCGAAGCCAACCAAGCTACTTTGATGAGAATGGCCCCCTCGATTTCGTTGACAATTCTTGATGCGCCGGGAGGGCGAATTGATGCTCGCTTCGATCACAATCAGGACAATTTTGAACTTGGGGGGACACCGAAAACAAACGATGCAATAGACCTGCGTGAGAGAGTGGTCAGTACATGACCATGATATGGCGCCAACTCCGATTACTGTGCAGATTCCGTGGCTTTTTGAAGGGCAAGATGTACTATGTTGCGCCCCTAGCTGAAGCCAACCAAGCTACGTTTATGAGAATGGCCCCCTCAGTTTCGTTGACAATTCTTGATGCGCCGGAAGGGCGAAGCGATGCTCGCTGCTATCACAATCAGGACAAACTTGATCTTGAGGGGACAACGAAAGCAAACGATGCAATAGACCTGCGTGACAGAGAGTGGTCAGTACGTGGCCATCATATGCCGCCAACTGCGACGACTGTGCGGATTCCGTGGCTTTTTGAACGCCAAGATGTACGATGTTGCGCCCCTAGCTGAAGCCAACCAAGCTACGTTGATGAGAATGGCTCCCTCGATTTCGTTGACAATTCTTGATGCGCCTGGAGGGCGAAGGGATGCTCGCTGCGATCACAATCAGCAGAAACATTGATCTTTATGGGGACACCGAAAACAAACGATGCAATAGGCCTGCGTGACTGAAGTGGTCAGTACGTAGCCATGATATTTCGCCAACTGCGACGACTGTGCGGATTCCGTGGCTTTTTGAAGGCCAAGATGTACGATGTTGCACCTCTAGCTTAAGCCAACCAAGCTACGTTGATGAGAATGGCCCCTTCGATTTCGTTGACAATTCTTGATGCGACGGAAGGGCGAAGGGATGCTCGCTGCTATCACAATCAGGACAATCTTGAACTTAAGGGGACCCTGTAAACAAACGATGCAATAGACCTGCTTGACAGAGAGTGGTCAGTACGTGGTCATGATATGGCGCCAACTGCGACGACTGTGCGGATTCCGTGGCTTTTTGAAGGCCAAGATGTACGATGTTGCGCCCCTAGCTGAAGCCAACCAAGCTACGTTGATGAGAATGGCCTTCTCGATGTTGTTGACACTTCTTGACGATACGGGAGGCGAATAAATGCTGGCTGCGATAACAATCATGATAATCGATGTTGAGGGGACATCGTAAGCAAACGATGCAATAGACCTGCGTGAGAGAGAGTGGTCAGTACGTGGTCATGATATGGCGCCAACTGCGACGACTTTTCGGATTCCGTGGCTTTTTGAAGGCCCAGATGTACGATGTTGCGCCCCTAGCCGAAGCCAACCAAGCTACTTTGATGAGAATGGCCCCCTCGATTTCGTTGACAATTCTTGATGCGCCGGGAGGGCGAATTGATGCTCGCTTCGATCACAATCAGGACAATTTTGAACTTGGGGGGACACCGAAAACAAACGATGCAATAGACCTGCGTGAGAGAGTGGTCAGTACATGACCATGATATGGCGCCAACTCCGATTACTGTGCAGATTCCGTGGCTTTTTGAAGGGCAAGATGTACTATGTTGCGCCCCTAGCTGAAGCCAACCAAGCTACGTTTATGAGAATGGCCCCCTCAGTTTCGTTGACAATTCTTGATGCGCCGGAAGGGCGAAGCGATGCTCGCTGCTATCACAATCAGGACAAACTTGATCTTGAGGGGACAACGAAAGCAAACGATGCAATAGACCTGCGTGACAGAGAGTTGTCAGTACGTGGTCATGATATGGCGCCAACTGCGACGACTGTGTTGATTCCGTGGCTTTTTGAAGGCCAAGATGTACAATGTTGGGCCCCTACCTGAAGCCAACCAAGCTAAATTGATGAGAATGGCCCCCTCGATTTCGATGACAATTCTTGATGCGCCGGAAGGGCGAAGGGATGCTCGCTGCTATCACAATCAGGACAACCTTCATCTTGAGGGGACACCAAAAGCAAACGATGCAATAGACCTGCGTGACAGAAGTGTTCTGTACGTGGCCATGATATGGCGCCAACTGCGACGACTGTGCAGATTCCGTGGCTTTTTGATGGCCAAGGCGTACGATGTTGCGCCCGTAGCTGAAGCCAACCAAGCTACGTTGATGATAATGGCCCCCTCGATTTCGTTGTCAATTCTTGATGCGCCGGAAGGGCGAAGGGATGCTCGCTGCTATCACAATCAGGACAACCTTGATCTTGAGGGGACACCGAAAGCAAACGATGCAATAGACCTGCGTGACAGAGAGTGGTCAGTACGTGGCCATGATATGGCGCCAACGGCGACGGCTGTTTGAATTCCGTGGCTTTTTGAAGGCCAAGATGTACGATGTTGCGCCCCTAGCTGAAGCCAACCAAGCTACGTTGATGGGAATGGCCCCCTCGATTTCGTTGACAATTCTTGATGCGCCGGAAGGGCGAAGGGTTGCTCGCTGCTATCACAATCAGGACAACCTTGATCTTGAGGGGACACCGAAAGCAAACGATGCAATAGACCTGCGTGACAGAGATTGGTCAGTACCTGGCCATGATATGGCGCCAACTGCGACGACTGTGCGGATTCCGTGGCTTTTTGAAGGCCAAGATGTACGATGTTGCGCCCGTAGCTGAAGCCAACCTGCTACGTTGATGATAATGGCCCCCTCGATTTCATTGACAATTCTTGATGCGCCGGAGGGGCGAAGGGATGCTCGCTGCTATCACAATCAGGACAACCTTGATCTTGAGGGGACACCGAAAGCAAATGATGCAATAGACTTGCTCGACAGACAGTGGTCAGTATGTGGTCACTATATGGCACCAACTGCGACGACTGTCCGGATTCCGTGGCTTCTTGAAGGCCAAGATGTACGATGTTGCGCCCCTAGCTGAAGCCAACCAAGCTACGTTGATGAGAATGGCTCCCTTGATTTCGTTGACAATTCTTGATGCGCCTGGAGGGCGAAGGGATGCTCGCTGCAATCACAATCAGGAGAAACCTTGATCTTGATGGGGACACCGAAAACAAACGATGCTATAGACCTGCGTGACAGAGAGTGGTCAGTGCGTGGTCATGATATGGCGCCAACTACGACGATTGTGCGGATTCCGTGGTTTTTGAAGGCCAAGATGTACGATGTTGCGCCCCTAGCTGAAGCCAGCCAAGCTACGTTGATGAGAATTGCCCCCTCGATTTTGTTGACACTTGTTGACGCTACGGGAGGCGAATAGATGCTCGCTGCTATCACAATCAGGACAACCTTGATCTTGAGGGGACACCGAAAGCAAACGATGCAATAGACCTGCGTGACAGAGAGTGGTCAGTACGTGGCCATGATATGGCGCCAACTGCGACGACTGTGCGGATTCCGTGGCTTTTTGAACGCCAAGATGTACGATGTTGCGCCCCTAGCTGAAGCCAACCAAGCTACGTTGATGGGAATGGCCCCCTCGATTTCGTTGACAATTCTTGATGCGCCGGAAGGGCGAAGGGTTGCTCGCTGCTATCACAATCAGGACAACCTTGATCTTGAGGGGACACCGAAAGCAAACGATGCAATAGACCTGCGTGACAGAGAGTGGTCAGTACGTGGCCATGATATGGCGCCAACTGCGACGACTGTGCGGATTCCGTGGCTTTTTGAAGGCCAAGATGTACGATGTTGCGCCCGTAGCTGAAGCCAACCTGCTACGTTGATGATAATGGCCCCCTCGATTTCGTTGACAATTCTTGATGCGCCGGAGGGGCGAAGGGATGCTCGCTGCTATCACAATCAGGACAACCGTGATCTTGAGGGGACACCGAAAGCAAACGATGCAATAGACCTGCGTGAAGAAGAGTGGTCAGTACGTGGCCATGATAAGGCGCCAACTGCGACGACTGTGCGGATTCCGTGGCTATTTGAAGGCCAAGATGTACGACGTTGCGCCCCTAGCTGAAGCCAACCAAGCTACGTTGATAAGAATGGCTCTCTCAATTTTGTTGACAATTCTTGATGCGTCTGGAGGGCGAAAGGATGCTCGCTGCGATCACAATCAGGACAACCTTGATCTTGAGGGGACACCGAAAGAAACGACGCAATAGACCTGCCTGACAGAGAGTGGTCAGTACGTGGTCATGATATGGCGCCAACTGCGACGACTGTGCGGATTCCGTGGCTTTTTGATGGCCAAGGCGTACGATGTAGCGCCCGTAGCTGAAGCCAACCAAGCTACGTTGATGATAATGGCCCCCTCGATTTCGTTGTTAATTCTTGATGCGCCGGAAGTGCGAAGGGATGCTCGCTGCTATCACAATCAGGACAACCTTGATCTTGAGGGGACACCGAAAGCAAACGATGCAATAGACCTGCTTGAGAGAGAGTGGTCAGTACGTGGCCATGATATGGCGCCAACGGTGACGACTGTTTGAATTCCGTGGCTTTTTGAACGCCAAGATGTACGATGTTGCGCCCCTAGCTGAAGCCAACCAAGGTACGTTGATGAGAATCCCCCCCTCGATTTCGTTGACAATTCTTGATGCGCCGGCAGGGCGAATGGATGCTCGCTTCGATCACAATCAGGACAATCTTGAACTTAAGGGGACCCCGTAAACAAACGATTCAATAGACCTGCTTGACAGAGAATGGTCAGTACGTGGTCATGATATGACGCCAACTGCGACGACTGTCCGGATTCCGTGGCTTCTTGAAGGCCAAGATGTACGATGTTGCGCCCCTAGCTGAAGCCAACCAAGCTACGTTGATGAGAATGGCTCCCTTGATTTCGTTGACAATTCTTGATGCGCCTGGAGGGCGAAGGGATGCTCGCTGCAATCACAATCAGGAGAAACCTTGATCTTGATGGGGACACCGAAAAAAAACGATGCTATAGACCTGCGTGACAGAGAGTGGTCAGTGCGTGGTCATGATATGGCGCCAACTACGACGATTGTGCGGATTCCGTGGCTTTTTGAAGGCCAAGATGTACGATGTTGCGCCCCTAGCTGAAGCCAGCCAAGCTACGTTGATGAGAATTGCCCCATCGATTTTGTTGACACTTCTTGACGATACGGGAGGCGAATAGATGTTCGCTGCTATCACAATCAGGACAACCTTGATCTTGAGGGGACACCGAAAGCAAACGATGCAATAGACCTGCGTGACAGAGAGTGGTCAGTACGTGGCCATGATATGGCGCCAACATCGACGACTGTGCGGATTCCGTGGCTTTTGAACGCCAAGATGTACGATGTTGCGCCCCTAGCTGAAGCCAACCAAGCTACGTTGATGAGAATGGCTCCCTCGATTTCGTTGACAATTCTTGATGCGCCTGGAGGGCGAAGGGGTGCTCGCTGCGATCACAATCAGCAGAAACCTTGATCTTTATGGGGACACCGAAAACAAACGATGCAATAGGCCTGCGTGACTGAAGTGGTCAGTACGTAGCCATGATATTTCGCCAACTGCGACGACTGTGCGGATTCCGTGGCTTTTTGAAGGCCAAGATGTACGATGTTGCACCTCTAGCTTAAGCCAACCAAGCTACGTTGATGAGAATGGCCCCTTCGATTTCGTTGACCATTCTTGATGCGACGGAAGGGCGAAGGGATGCTCGCTGCTATCACAATCAGGACAATCTTGAACTTAAGGGGACCCTGTAAACAAACGATGCAATAGACCTGCTTGATAGAGAGTGGTCAGTACGTGGTCATGATATGGCGCCAACTGCGACGACTGTGCGGATTGCGTGGCTTTTTGAAGGCCAAGATGTACGATGTTGCACCTCTAGCTTAAGCCAACCAAGCTACGTTGAAGAGAATGGCCCCTTCGATTTCGTTGACAATTCTTGATGCGACGGAAGGGCGAAGGGATACTCGCTGCTATCACAATCAGGACAATCTTGAACTTAAGGGGACCCTGTAAACAAACGATGCAATAGACCTGCTTGACAGAGAGTGGTCAGTACGTGGTCATGATATGGCGCCAACTCCGAGGACTGTGCAGATTCCGTGGCTTTTTGAAGGGCAAGATGTACTATGTTGCGCCCCTAGCTGAAGCCAACCAAGCTACGTTTATGAGAATGGCTCCCTCAGTTTCGTTGACAATTCTTGATGCGCCGGAAGGGCGAAGCGATGCTCGCTGCTATCACAATCAGGACAAACTTGATCTTGAGGGGACACCGAAAGCAAACGATGCAATAGACCTGCGTGACAGAGAGTGGTCAGTACGTGGTCATGATATGGCGCCAACTGCGACGACTGTGTTGATTCCGTGGCTTCTTGAAGGCCAAGATGTACAATGTTGCGCCCGTAGCTGAAGCCAACCAAGCTACGTTGATGATAAGGGCCCCCTCGATTTCGTTGTCAATTCTTGATGCGCCGGAGGGGCGAAGGGATGCTCGCTGCTATCACAATCAGGACAACCGTGATCTTGAGGGGACACCGAAAGCAAACGATGCAATAGACCTGCGTGAAGAAGAGTGGTCAGTACGTGGCCATGATAAGGCGCCAACTGCGACGAGTGTGCGGATTCCGTGGCTATTTGAAGGCCAAGATGTACGACGTTGCGCCCCTAGCTGAAGCCAACCAAGCTACGTTGATAAGAATGGCTCTCTCAATTTTGTTGACAATTCTTGATGCGTCTGGAGGGCGAAAGGATGCTCGCTGCGATCACAATCAGGACAACCTTGATCTTGAGGGGACACCGAAAGAAACGACGCAATAGACCTGCCTGACAGAGAGTGGTCAGTACGTGGTCATGATATGGCGCCAACTGCGACGACTGTGCGGATTCCGTGGCTTTTTGATGGCCAAGGCGTACGATGTAGCGCCCGTAGCTGAAGCCAACCAAGCTACGTTGATGATAATGGCCCCCTCGATTTCGTTGTCAATTCTTGATGCGCCGGAAGTGCGAAGGGATGCTCGCTGCTATCACAATCAGGACAACCTTGATCTTGAGGGGACACCCAAAACAAACGATGCAATAGACCTGCTTGACAGAGAGTGGTCAGTACGTGGCCATGATATGGCGCCAACGGAGACGACTGTTTGAATTCCGTGGCTTTTTGAACGCCAAGATGTACGATGTTGCGCCCCTAGCTGAAGCCAACCAAGGTACGTTGATGAGAATGCCCCCCCTCGATTTCGTTGACAATTCTTGATGCGCCGGAAGGGCGAAGGGATGCTCGCTGCTATCACAATCAGGACAACCTTGATCTTGAGGGTACACCGAAAGCAAATGATGCAATAGACTTGCTTGACAGACAGTGGTCAGTATGTGGTCATTATATGGCGCCAATTGCGGCGACTGTTCGGATTCCGTGGCTTTTTGAAGGCCAAGATGTACGATGTTGCGCCCCTAGCTGAAGCCAACCAAGCTACGTTGATGAGAATGGCTCCCTGGATTTCGTTGACAATTATTGACGATACGGGAGGGCGAATGGATGCTCGCTTCGATCACAATGAGGACAATCTTGAACTTAAGGGGACCCCGTAAACAAACGATGCAATAGACCTGCTTGACAGAGAATGGTCAGTACGTGGTCATGATATGACGCCAACTGCGACGACTGTCCGGATTCCGTGGCTTCTTGAAGGCCAAGATGTACGATGTTGCGCCCCTAGCTGAAGCCAACCAAGCTACGTTGATGAGAATGGCTCCCTTGATTTTGTTGACAATTCTTGATGCGCCTGGAGGGCGAAGGGATGCTCGCTGCAATCACAATCAGGAGAAACCTTGATCTTGATGGGGACACCGAAAACAAACGATGCTATAGACCTGCGTGACAGAGAGTGGTCAGTGCGTGGTCATGATATGGCGCCAACTACGACGATTGTGCGGATTCCGTGGCTTTTTGAAGGCCAAGATGTACGATGTTGCGCCCCTAGCTGAAGCCAGCCAAGCTACGTTGATGAGAATTGCCCCCTCGATTTTGTTGACACTTCTTGACGATACGGGAGGCGAATAGATGCTCGCTGCTATCACAATCAGGACAACCTTGATCTTGAGGGGACACCGAAAGCAAACGATGCAATAGACCTGCGTGACAGAGAGTGGTCAGTACGTGGCCATGATATGCCGCCAACTGCGACGACTGTGCGGATTCCGTGGTTTTTTGAACGCCAAGATGTACGATGTTGCGCCCCTAGCTGAAGCCAACCAAGCTACGTTGATGAGAATGGCTCCCTCGATTTCGTTGACAATTCTTGATGCGCCTGGAGGGCGAAGGGATGCTCGCTGCGATCACAATCAGCAGAAACCTTGATCTTTATGGGGACACCGAAAACAAACGATGCAATAGGCCTGCGTGACTGAAGTGGTCAGTACGTAGCCATGATATTTCGCCAACTGCGACGACTGTGCGGATTCCGTGGCTATTTGAAGGCCAAGATGTACGATGTTGCACCTCTAGCTTAAGCCAACCAAGCTACGCTGATGAGAATGGCCCCTTCGATTTCGTTGACAATTCTTGATGCGACGGAAGGGCGAAGGGATGCTCGCTGCTATCACAATCAGGACAATCTTGAACTTAAGGGGACCCTGTAAACAAACGATGCAATAGACCTGCTTGACAGAGAGTGGTCAGTACGTGGTCATGATATGGCGCCAACTGCGACGACTGTGCGGATTCCGTGGCTTTTTGAAGGCCAAGATGTACGATGTTGCGCCCCTAGCTGAAGCCAACCAAGCTACGTTGATGAGAATGGCCTTCTCGATGTTGTTGACACTTCTTGACGATACGGGAGGCGAATAAATGCTGGCTGCGATAACAATCATGATAATCGATGTTGAGGGGACATCGTAAGCAAACGATGCAATAGACCTGCGTGAGAGAGAGTGGTCAGTACGTGGTCATGATATGGCGCCAACTGCGACTTTTCGGATTCCGTGGCTTTTTGAAGGTCCAGATGTACGATGTTGCGCCCCTAGCCGAAGCCAACCAAGCTACTTTGATGAGAATGGCCCCCTCGATTTCGTTGACAATTCTTGATGCGCCGGGAGGGCGAAGGGATGCTCGCTCCGATTACAATCAGAACAATCTTGATCTTGAGAGGACGCCGGAAGCAACCGATAATATGTACCTAAGTGACAGAGTGTGGTCAGTACATGGCCATGATATGGCGAAAACTGCAACAACTTTCTTGATTTCGTGGCTTTTTGAAGGCCAAGATGAACGATCTAGCGCCACTAGCGGAAGCCAAACAAGCTACATTGATGAGAATGCCGCCTCGATCTCGCTGACACTTCTTGATGCTCCGGGAGGGCGAAGAAATGCTCGCTGTGATCACAACCAGGACAATCCTGATCTTGAGAGACACCGAAGGCAAAGAATGCAATAGACCTGCGTCACAGGTTGTGGTCAGAACATGGCTATGATATGGCGCCAACTGCAGCGACTGCCCGGATTCCGTGGTTTTTGAAGGCCAAGATGATCGATTTAGCGCCCCAAGCGGAAGCCTACCAACCTACGTTGATGAGATTGCCCCCTCAATTTCGCTTACAATTCTTGTTGCGCCGGGAGGGCGAAAGGATGCTCGCTGCGATCACAATCACGAAAATCTTGATCTTGAGTGGAACACCGAAAACAAACGATGCAATAGACCTGCGTGACAGAGAGTTGTCCGTACGTGGTCATGATATGGCGCCAACTGCAACGACTTTTCGAATTCCGTGGCTTTTTGAAGCCCAAGATGAATGATGAAGGGCCCCAAGCGGAAGCCTACCAAGCTACGTTGATGAGAATGGCCCCCTCGATTTCGCTGACACTTCTTGACGATACGGGAGGGCGAATGGATGCTCGCTGCTATCACAATCAGGACAACCTTGATCTTGAGGGGACACCAAAAGCAAACGATGCAATAGACCTGCGTGACAGAAGTGGTCATACGTGGCCATGATATGGCGCCAACTGCGACGACTGTTCGAATTCGGTGGCTTTTTGAAGGCCAAGATGTACGATGTTGCGCCCCTAGCTGAAGCCAACCAAGGTACGTTGAAAATGCCCCCCTCTATTTCGTTGACAAATCTTGATGCGCCGGAAAGGCGAAGGGATGCTCGCTGCTATCAGAATCATGACAACCTTGATCTTGAGGGGACACCGAAAGCAAACGATGCAATAGACCTGCGTGACAGTGAGTGGTCAGTACGTGGCCATGATATGGCGCCAACTGCGACGACTGTGCGGATTCCGTGGCTTTTTGAAGGCCAAGATGTACGATGTTGCGCCCCTTGCTGAAGCCAACCAAGCTACGTTGATGAGATTGCCCCCTTAATTTCGCTTACAATTCTTGTTGCGCCGGGAGGGCGAAAGGATGCTCGCTGCGATCACAATCAGGAAAATCTTGATCTTGAGGGGAACACCGAAAACAAACGATGCAATAGACCTGCGTGACAGAGAGTTGTCCGTACGTGGTCATGATATGGCGCCAACTGCGACGACTTTTCGGATTCCGTGGGTTTTTGAAGCCCAAGATGAATGATGAAGGGCCCCAAGTGGAAGCCTACCAAGCTACGTTGATGAGAATGGCCCCCTCGATTTCGCTGACACTTCTTGACGATACGGGAGGGCGAATGGATGCTCGCTGCTATCACAATCAGGACAACCTTGATCTTTAGGAGACACCGAAAGCAAACGATGCAATAGACCTGCGTGACAGAGAGTGGTCAATACGTGGCCATGATAAGGCGCCAACGGCGACGACTGTGTGGATTCCGTGGCTTTTTGGAGGCCAAGATGTGCGATGTTGCACCCCTAGCTGAAGCCAACCAAGCTACGTTGATGGGAATGGCCCCCTTGATTTCGTTGACAATTCTTGATGCGCCGGAAGGGCGAAGGGATGCTCGCTGCTATCACAATCAGGACAACCTTGATCTTTAGGAGACACCGAAAGCAAACGGTGCAATAGACCTGCGTGATAGAGAGTGGTCAATACGTGGCCATCATAAGGCGCCAACTGCGACGACTGTGCGGATTCCGTGGCTTATTGAAGGCCAAGATGTACGATGTTGCGACTTTAGCTGAAGCCAGCCAAGCTACGTTGATGAGAATGGCTCCCTCGATTTTGTTGACACTTCTTGACGATACGGGAGGGCGAATGGATGCTCGCTGCGATAACAATCATGATAATCTTGTTCTTGAGGGGGACACCGAAAACAAACGATACAATAGACCTCCTTGACAGAGAGTGGTCAGTACGTGGTCATGATATGGCGCCAACTGCGACGCCTGTTCGGATTCCGTGGCTTTTTGACGGCTAAGATGAACGAGGTGGCGCCCCTAGCTTAAGCCAACCAAGCAACGTTGATGAGAACGGCCCTCTCGATTTCATTGACTCTTCTTGACGATCCGGGAGGGCGAAGGGATGCTCGCTGCGATTACAAACAGAACAATGTTCATGTTGAGAAGACACCGAAAGCGAACGATAATATGGACCTAAGTGACAGAGTGTGGTCAGTACATGGCCATGATATGGCGCCAACTGCAACGACTGTGCGGATTGCGTGGCATTTTGAAGGCCAAAATCAACGATGTAGCGCCCCTAGCGGAAGCCAACCAAGCGATGTTGATGTGAATGGCCCCCTCGATTTCGCTGACAATTCTTGATGCGCATGGAGACCGATGGTATGCTCGCTGCGATCACAATCAGGACAACCTTGATCTTGAGGGGACACCGAAAGCAAACGATGCAATAGACCTGCGTGACAGAGAGTGGTCAGTACGTGGTCATGATATGGCGCCACCTGCGACGACTGTGCGGATTCCGTGGCTTTTTGAAGGCCAAGATGTGCGATGTTGCGCCCCTAGCTGAAGCCAACCAAGCTACGTTGATGGGAATGGCCCCCTCGATTTCGTTGACAATTCTTGATGCGCCGGAAGGGCGAAGGGATGCTCGCTGCTATCACAATCAGGACAAGCTTGATCTTGATGGGGACACCGAAAACAATCGATTTTATAGACCCGCGTGACAGAGAGTGGTCAGTACGTGGTCATGATATATCGCCAACTGCGACGACTGTGCGGATTATGTGCCTTTTTGAAGGCCAAGATGTACGATGTTGCGCCCCTAGCTGAAGCCAACCAAGCTACGTTGATGAGAATGGCCCCCTCGATTTTGTTGACACATGACGATACGGGAGGCGAATAGATGCTGGCTGCGATAACAATCATGATAATCGATCTTGAGGGGACATCGTAAGCAAACGATGCAATAGACCTGCGTGACAGAGAGTGGTCAGTACGTGGTCATGATATGGCGCCAACTGCGACGACTGTCCGGATTCTGTGGCTTTTGAAGACCAAGATGAACGAGGTAGCGCCCCAAGCGGAAGCCTACCAAGCTACGTTGATGAGAATGGCCCCCTCGATTTCGCTGACACTTCTTGACGATACGGGAGGGCGAATGGATGCTCGCTGCTATCACAATCAGGACAACCTTGATCTAGTGGAAACACCAAAAGCAAACGATGCAATAGACCTGCGTTACAGAAGTGGTCAGTACGTGGCCATGATATGGCGCCAACTGCGACGACTGTGCGGATTCCGTGACTTTTTGAAGGCCAAGATGTACAATGTTGCACCCCTAGCTGAAGCCAACCAAGGTACGTTGATGAGAATGCCCCCCTCGATTTCGATGACAATACTTGATGCGCCGGAAGGGCGAAGGGTTGCTCGCTGTTATCACAATCAGGAAGACCTTGATCTTGAGGGGACACCGAAAGCAAACGATGCAATATACCTGCGTGACAGAGAGTGGTCACTACGTGGCCATGATAAGGCGCCAACTGCGACAACTGTGCGGATTCCGTGGCTTTTTGATGGCCAAGATGTACGATGTTGCGCCCCTAGCTGAAGCCAACCGAGCTACGTTGATAAGAATGGCTCCCTCGATTTCGTGACAATTCTTGATGCGCCTGGAGGGCGAAGGGATGCTCGCTGCGATCACAACCAGGACCACCTTGATCTTGATGAGGACACCGAAAACAAACGATGCTATAGACCTGCGTGACAGAGAGTGGTCAGTACGTGGTCATGATATGGCGCCAACTGCGACGACTGTGCGGATTCCGTGGCTTTTTGAAGGCCAAAATGAACGATGTAGCGCCCCTAGCAGAAGCCAACTAAGCGATGTTGATGTGAATGGCCCCCTCGATTTCGCTGACAATTCTTGATGCGCCTGGAGATCGAAGGGATGCTCGCTGCTATCACAATCAGGACAACCTTGATCTTGAGGGGACACCGAAAGCAAACGATGCAATAGACCTGCGTGACAGAGAGTGGTCAGTACGTGGCCATGATATGGCGCCAACTGCGACGACTGTTCGAATTCCGTGGCTTTTTGAAGGCCAAGATGTACGATTTTGCACCCCTAGCTGAAGACAACCAAGGTACGTTGATGAGAATGCCCCCCTCGATTTCCTTGACAACACTTGATGCGCCGGAAGGGCGAAGGGTTGCTCGCTGCTATCACAATCAGGACAACCTTGATCTTGAGGGGACACCGAGGGCAAACGATGCAATAGACCTGCGTGACAGAGAGTGGTCAGTACGTGGTCATGATATGGCGCCAACTGCGACGACTGCAGGAATTCCATGGCTTTTTGAAGGCCAAGATGTGCGATGTTGCGCCCCTAGCTGAAGCCAATCAAGCTACGTAGATGGGAATGGCCCCCTCGATTTCGTTGACAATTCTTGATGCGCCGGAAGGGCGAAGGGATGCTCGCTGCTATCACAATCAGGACAACCTTGATCTTTAGGGGACACCGAAAGCAAACGATGCAATAGACCTGCGTGACAGAGAGTGGTCAGTACGTGGCCATGATAAGGCGCCAACTGCGACGACTATGCGGATTCCGTGTCTTTTTGAAGGCCAAGATGTACGATGTTGCGCCCCTGGCTGAAGCCAACCAATCTACGTTGATAAGAATGGTTCCCTCGATTTCGTTGACAATTCTTGATGCGCCTGGAGGGCGAAGGGATGCTCGCTGCGACCACAATCAGGACAACCTTGATCTTGATGGGGACACCGAAAACAAACGATTTTATAGACCTGCGTGACAGAGAGTGGTCAGTACGTGGTCATGATATGGCGCCAACTGCGACGACTGTGCGGATTATGTGCCTTTTTGAAGGCCAAGATGTACGATGTTGCGCCCCTAGCTGAAGCCAACCAAGCTACGTTGATGAGAATGGCCCCCTCAATTTTGTTGACACTTCTTGACGATACGGGAGGCGAATAGATGCTGGCTGCGATAAAAATCATGATAATCGATCTTGAGGGGACATCGTAAGCAAACGATGCAATAGACCTGCGTGACAGAGAGTGGTCAGTACGTGGTCATGATATGGCGCCAACTGCGACGACTTTTCGGATTCCTTGGCTTTTTGAAGCCCAAGATGAACGATGTAGGGCCTCAAGCGGAAGCCTACCAAGCTACGTTGACGAGAATGGAACCCTCGATTTCGCTGACACTTCTTGACGATACGGGAGGGCGAATGGATGCTCGCTTCGATCACAATCAGGACAATCTTGAACTTGGGGACACACCGTAAACAAACGATGCAATAGACCTGCTTGACAGAGAGTGGCCAGTACGTGGTCATGATATGGCGAAACTGCGACGACTGTCCGGATTCCGTGGCTTTTTGAAGGCCAAGATGTACGATGTTGCGCCCCTAGCCGAAGCCAACCAAGCTACGTTGATGAGAATGGCCCCCTCGATTTCGTTGACAATTCTTGATGCGCCGGGAGGGCGAAGGGATGCTCGCTGCGATTACAATCAGAACAATCTTGATCTTGAGAGGACGCCGGAAGCAACCGATAATATGTACCTAAGTGACAGAGTGTGGTCAGTACATGGCCATGATATGGCGCCAACTGCAACGACTTTCTGGATTCCGTGGCTTTTTGAAGGCCAAGATGAACGATCTAGCGCCCCTAGCGGAAGCCAAACAAGCTACGTTGATGAGAATGCCACCTCTATCTCGCTGACACTTCTTGATGCGCCGGGAGGGCGAAGGAATGCTCGCTGCTATCACAATCAGGACAATCTTGATCTTGAGGGACACCGAAGGCAAAGAATGCAATAGACCTGCGTCACAGGTTGTGGTCAGAACATGGCCATAATATGGCGCCAACTGCAACGACTGTCCGGATTCCGTGGCTTTTTGAAGACCAAGATGAACGATGTAGCGCCCCAAGCGGAAGCCTACCAAGCTACGTTGATGAGAATGCCCCCTCAATTTCGCTTACACTTCTTGTTGCGCCGGGAGGGCGAAGGGATGCTCGCTGCGATCACTATCAGGAATATCTTGATCTTGAGGCGAACACCAAAAACAAACGATGCAATAGACCTGCGTGACAGAGAGTTGTCAGTACGTGGTCATGATATGGCGCCAACTGCGACGACTTTTCGGATTCCGTGGCTTTTTGATTGCCAAGATGTACGATGTTGCGCCATTAGCTGAAGCCAACCAAGCTACGTTGATGATAATGGCCCCCTCGATTTCGTTGACAATTCTTGATGCGCCGGAAGGGCGAAGGTATGCTCGCTGTTATCACAATCAGGACAACCTTGATCTTGAGGGGACACCGAAAGCAAACGATGCAATAGACCTGCGTGACAGAGAGTGGTCAGTACGTGGCCATGATATAGCGCCAACTGCGACGACTGTGCGGATTCCGTGGCTTTTTGAAGGCCCAGATGTACAATGTTGCACCCCTAGATGAAGCCAACCAAGGTACGTTGATGAGAATGCCCCCCTCGATTTCGTTGACAATACTTGATGCGCCGGAAGGGCGAAGGGTTGCTCGCTGCTATCACAATCAGGACAACCTTGATCTTGAGGGGATACCAAAAGCAAACGATGCAATAGACCTGCGTGACAGAGAGTGGTCAGTACGTGGTCATGATATGGCGCCAACTGCGACAACTGTGCGGATTCCGTGGCTTTTTGATGGCCAAGACGTACGATGTTGCGCTCGTAGCTGAAGCCAACTAAGCTACGTTGATGATAATGGCCCCCTCGATTTCGTTGACAATTCTTGATGCGCCGGAAGGGCGAAGGGATGCTCGCAGCTATCACAATCAGGACAACCTTGATCTTGAGGGGACACCGAAAGCAAATGATGCAATAGACAATCGTGACAGAGAGTGGTCAGTACGTGGCCAATATATGGCGCCAACGGCGACGACTGTTCGAATTCCGTGGCTTTTTGAAGGCCTAGATGTACGATGTTGCGCCCCTAGCTGAAGCCAACCAAGGTACGTTGATGAGAATGCCCCCCTCGATTTCGTTGACAATTCTTGATGCGCCGGAAGGGCGAAGGGATGCTGGCTGCTATCACAATCAGGACAACCTTGATCTTGAGGGGACACCGAAAGCAAACGATGCAATAGACTTGCGTGACAGACAGTGGTCAGTACGTGGTCATGATATGGCGCCAACTGCGACGACTGTGCGGATTCCGTGGCTTTTTGAAGGCCAAGATGTGCGATGTTGCGCCCCTAGCTGAAGCCAACCAAGCTACATTGATGGGAATGGCCCCCTCGATTTCGTTGACAATTCTTGATGCGCCGGAAGGGCGAAGGGATGCTCGCTGCTATCACAATCAGGACAAACTTGATCTTTAGGGGACACCGAAAGCAAACGATGCAATAGACCTGCGTGACAGAGAGTGGTCAATACGTGGCCATGATAAGGCGCCAACAGCGACGACTGTGCGGATTCCGTGGCTTTTTGAAGGCCAAGATGTGCGATGTTGCGCCCCTAGCTGAAGCCAACCAAGCTACGTTGATGGGAATGGCCCCCTCGATTTCGTTGACAATTCTTGCAGCGCCGGGAGGGCGAAGGGATGCTCTCTGCGATTACAATCAGAACAATCTTGATCTTGAGAGGACGCCGGAAGCAACCGATAATATGTACCTAAGTGACAGAGTGTGGTCAGTACATGGCCATGATATGGCGCCAACTGCAACGACTTTCTGTATTCCGTGGCTTTTTGAAGGCCAAGATGAACGATCTAGCGCCCCTAGCGGAAGCCAAACAAGCTACGTTGATGAGAATGCCACCTCTATCTCGCTGACACTTCTTGATGCGCCGGGAGGGCGAAGGAATGCTCGCTGCGATCACAATCAGGACAATCTTGATCTTGAGGGACACCGAAGGCAAAGAATGCAATAGACCTGCGTCACAGGTTGTGGTCAGAACATGGCCATGATATGGCGCCAGCTGCAACGACTGTCCGGATTCTGTGGCTTTTTGAAGACCAAGATTAACGATGTAGCGCCCCAAGCGGAAGCCTACCAAGCTACGTTGATGAGAATGTCCCCTCAATTTCGCTTACACTTCATGTTGCCCCGGGAGGGCGAAGGGATGCTCGCTGCGATCACGATCAGGAAGATCTTGATCTTGAGGCGAACACCGAAAACAAACGATGCAATAGACCTGCGTGACAGAGAGTTGTCAGTACGTGGTCATGATATGGCGCCAACTGCGACGACTTTTCGGATTCCGTGGCTTTTTGAAGCCCAATATGAACGATGTAGGGCCCCAAGCGGAAGCCTACCAAGCTACGTTGATGAGAATGGCCCCCTCGATTTCGCTGACACTTCTTGATGCGCCTGGAGGGCGAAGGGATGCTCACTGCGATCACAATCAGGACAACCTTGATCTTGATGGGGACACCGAAAACAAACGATGCTATAGACCTGCGTGACAGAGAGTGGTCAGTACGTGGTCATGATATGGCGCCAACTGTGACGACTGTGCGGATTCCGTGGCTTTTTGAAGGCCAAGATGTACGATGTTGCGCCCTTAGCTGAAGCCAACCGAGCTACGTTGATAAGAATGGCTCCCTCGATTTCGTTGACAATTCTTGATGCGCCTGGAGGGCGAAGGGATGCTCGCTGCGATCAGAATCAGGACAACCTTGATCTTGAGGGGACACCGAAAGCAAACGGTGCAATAGACCTGCGTGACAGAGAGTGGTCAGTACGTGGCCATGATATGGCGCCAACTGCGACCACTGTGCGGATTCCGTGGCTTTTTGAAGGCCAAGATATACGATGTTGCGCCCCGAGCTGAAGCCAACCAAGCTACGTTGATGGGAATGGCCCCCTCGATTTCGTTGACAATTCTTGATGCGCCGGAAGGGCGAAGGGTTGCTCGCTGCTATCACAACCAGGACAACCTTGATCTTGAGGGGACACCGAAAGCAAGTGATGCAATGGACCTGCGTGACAGAGAGTGGTCACTACGTGGCCATGACAAGGCGCCAACTGCGACGTCTGTGCGGATTCCGTGGCTTTTTGATGGCCAAGATGTACGACGTTGCGCCCCTAGCTGAAGCCAACCAAGCTACGTTGATGAGAATGGCTCCCTCGATTTCATTGACAATTCTTGATGCGCCGGAAGGGCGAAGCAATGCTCGCTGCTATCACAATCAGGACACCCTTGATCTTGAGGGGACACCGAAAGCAAACGATGCAATAGACCTGCGTGACAGATGTGGTCAGTACGTAGCCATGATATGGCGCCAACTGCGACGACTGTGCGGATTCCGTGGCTTTTTGAAGGCCAAGATGTACGATGTTGCGCCCCTAGCTGAAACCAACCAAGCTAGTTGATGAAAATGGCCCCCTCGATTTCGTTGACAATTCTTGATGCGACGGAAGGGCGAAGGAATGCTCGCTGCTATCACAATCAGGACAATCTTGAACTTAAGGGGACCCTGTAAACAAACGATGCAATAGACCTGCTTGACAGAGAGTGGTCAGTACGTGGTCATGATATGGCGCCAACTGCGACGACTTTTCGGATTCCGTGGCTTTTTAAGGCCCAGATGTACGATGTTGCGCCCCTAGCCGAAGCCAACCAAGCTACTTTGATGAGAATGGCCACCTCGATTTCGTTGACAATTCTTGATGCGCCGGGAGGGCGAAGGGATGCTCGCTGCGATTACAATCAGAACAATCTTGATCTTGAGAGGACGCCGGAAGCAACCGATAATATGTGCCTAAGTGACAGAGTGTGGTCAGTACATGGCCATGATATGGCGCCAACTGCGACGAATTTTCGGATTCCATGGCTTTTTGAAGCCCAAGATGAATGATGAAGGGCCCCAAGCGGAAGCCTACCAATCTACGTTGATGAGAATGGCCCCCTCGATTTCGTTGACAATTCTTGATGGGCCGGAAGGGCGAAGGGATGCTCGCTGTTATCACAATCAGGACAACCTTGATCTTGAGGGGACACCGAAAGCAAACGATGCAATAGACCTGCGTGACAGAGAGTGGTCAGTACGTGGCCATGATATGGCGTCAACTGCGACGACTGTTCGAATTCCTTCTCTTTTTGAAGGCCAAGTTGTACGATGTTGCACCCCTAGCTGAAGCCAACGAAGGTACGTTGATGAGAATGCCCCCCTCGATTTCGTTGACAATACTTGATGCGCCGGAAGGGCGAAGGGTTGCTCGCTGCTATCACAATCAGGACGACCTTGATCTTGAGGGGACACTGAAAGCAAACGATGCAATAGACCTGCGTGACAGAGAGTGTTCACTACGTGGCCATGTTAAGGCGCCAACTGCGAGGACTGTGCGGATTCCGTGGCTTTTTGATGGCCAAGATGTACGATGTTGCGCCCCTAGCTGAAGCCAACCGAGCTACGTTGATAAGAATGGCTCCCTCGATTTCGTTGACAATTCTTGATGCGCCTGGAGGGCGAAGAGATGCTCGCTGCGATCACAATCAGGACAACCTTGATCTTGATGAGGACACCGAAAACAAACGATGCTATAGACCTGCGTGACAGAGAGTGGTCAGTACGTGGTCATGATATGGCGCCAACTGCGAAGACTGTGCGGATTCCGTGGCTTTTTGAAGGCCAAGATGTGCGATGTTGCGCCCCTAGCTGAAGCCAACCAAGCTACGTTGATGGGAATGGCCCCCTCGATTTCGTTGACAATTCTTGATGCGCCGGAAGGGCGAAGGGGTGCTCGCTGCTATCACAATCAGGACAACCTTGATCTTGATGGGGACATCGAAAACAAACGATTTTATAGACCTGCCTGACAGAGAGTGGTCAGTACGTGGTCAAGATATGGCGCCAACTGCGACGACTGTGCGGATTATGTGCCTTTTTGAAGGCCAAGATGTACGATGTTGCGCCCCTAGCTGAAGCCAACCAAGCTACGTTGATGAGAATGCCCCCCTCAATTTTGTTGACACTTCTTGATGCGCCGGGAGGGCGAAGGAATGCTCGCTGCGATCACAATCAGGACAATCTTGATCTTGAGGGACACCGAAGGCAAAGAATGCAATAGACCTGCGTCACAGGTTGTGGTCAGAACATGGCCATGATATGGCGCCAACTGCAACGACTGTCCGGATTCTGTGGCTTTTTGAAGACCAAGATGAACGATGTAGCGCCCCAAGCGGAAGCCTACCAAGCAACGTTGATGAGAATGTCCCCTCAATTTCGCTTACACTTCATGACGATACGGGAGGGCGAATGGATGCTCGCTTCGATCACAATCAGGACAATCTTGAACTTGGGGACACACCGTAAACAATCGATGCAATAGACCTGCTTGACAGAGAGTGGCCAGTACGTGGTCATGATATGGCGCCAACTGCGACGACTGTCCGGATTCCGTGGCTTTTTGAAGGCCAAGATGTACGATGTTGCGCCCCTAGCCGAAGCCAACCAAGCTACGTTGATGAGAATAGCCCCCCCCCCCCGATTTCGTTGACAATTCTTGCAGCGCCGGGAGGGCGAAGGGATGCTCTCTGCGATTACAATCGGAACAGTCTTGATCTTGAGAGGACGCCGGAAGCAACCGATAATATGTACCTAAGTGACAGAGTGTGGTCAGTACACGGCCATGATATGGCGCCAACTGCAACGACTGTCCGGATTCTGTGGCTTTTTGAAGACCAAGATGAACGATGTAGCGCCCCAAGCGGAAGCCTACCAAGCTACGTTGATGAGAATGTCCCCTCAATTTCGCTTACACTTCATGTTGCCCCGGGAGGGCGAAGGGATGCTCGCTGCGATCACGATCAGGAAGATCTTGATCTTGAGGCGAACACCGAAAACAAACGATGCAATAGACCTGCGTGACAGAGAGTTGTCAGTACGTGGTCATGATATGGCGCCAACTGCGACGACTTTTTGGATTCCGTGGCTTTTTGAAGCCCAATATGAACGATGTAGGGCCCCAAGCGGAAGCCTACCAAGCTACGTTGATGAGAATGGCCCCCTCCATTTCGCTGACACTTCTTGACGATACGGGAGGGCGAAAGGATGCTCGCTGCTATCACAATCAGGACAACCTTGATCTTGAGGGGACACCAAAAGCAAACGATGCAATAGACCTGCGTTACAGAAGTGGTCAGTACGTTGCCATGATATGGCGCCAACTGCGACGACTGTGCGGATTCCGTGGCTTTTTGAAGGCCAACATGTACGATGTTGCGCCCCGAGCTGAAGCCAACCAAGCTACGTTGATGAGAATGGCCCCCTCGATTTCGTTGACAATTCTTGATGCGCCTGGAGGGCGAAGGGATGCTCACTGCGATCACAATCAGGACAACCTTGATCTTGATGGGGACACCGAAAACAAACGATGCTATAGACCAGCGTGACAGAGAGTGGTCAGTACGTGGTCATGATATGGCGCCAACTGTGACGACTGTGCGGATTCCGTGGCTTTTTGAAGGCCAATATGTACGATGTTGCGCCTCTAGCTGAAGCCAACCGAGTTACGTTCATAAGAATGGCTCCCTCGATTTCGTTGACAATTCTTGATGCGCCTGAAGATCGAAGGCATGCTCGCTGCGATCACAATCAGGACAACCTTGATCTTGATGAGGACACCGAAAGCAAACGATGCAATAGACCTGCGTGACATAGAGTGGTCAGTACGTGGTCATGATATGGCGCCAACTGCGACAACTGTGCGGATTCCGTGGCTTTTTGATGGCCAAGACGTACGATGTTGCGCTCGTAGCTGAAGCCAACTAAGCTACGTTGATGATAATGGCCCCCTCGATTTCGTTGACAATTCTTGATGCGCCGGAAGGGCGAAGGGATGCTCGCAGCTATCACAATCAGGACAACCTTGATCTTCAGGGGACACCGAAAGCAAACGATGCTATAGACCTGCGTGACAGAGAGTGGTCAGTACGTGGCCATGATATGGCGCCAACTGCGACGACTGTTCGAATTCCGTGGCTTTTTGAAGGCCAAGATGTACGATGTTGCGCACCTAGCTGAAGCCAACCAAGGTACGTTGATGAGAATGGCCCCCTCGATTTCGTTGACAATTCTTGATGCGCCGGAAGGGCGAAGGGATGCTCGCTGCTATCACAATCAGGACAACCTTGATCTTGAGGGGACGCCGAAAGCAAACGATGCAATAGACTTGCGTGACAGACAGTGGTCAGTACGTGGTCATGATATGGCGCCAACTGCGACGACTGTGCGGATTCCGTGGCTTTTTGAAGGCCAAGATGTACGATGTTGCGCCCTAGCTGAAGCCAACCAAGCTACGTTGATGATAATTGTCCCCTCGATTTCGTTGACAATTCTTGATGGGCCGGAAGGGCGAAGGGATGCTCGCTGTTATCACAATCAGGACAACCTTGATCTTTAGAGGACACCGAAAGCAAACGATGCAATAGACCTGCGTGACAGAGAGTGGTCAGTACGTGGCCATGATATGGCGCCAACTGCGACGACTGTTCGAATTCCGTGGCTTTTTGAAGGCCAAGTTGTACGATGTTGCACCCCTAGCTGAAGCCAACGAAGGTACGTTGATGAGAATGCCCCCCTCGATTTCGTTGACAATACTTGATGCGCCGGAAGGGCGAAGGGTTGCTCGCTGCTATCACAATCAGGACAACCTTGATCTTGAGGGGACACCGAAAGCAAACGATGCAATAGACGTGCGTGACAGAGAGTGGTCACTACGTGGCCATGATAAGGCGCCAACTGCGACGACTGTGCGGATTCCGTGGCTTTTTGATGGCCAAGATGTACGATGTTGCGCCCCTAGCTGAAGCCAACCAAGCTACGTTGATGGGTATGGCCCCCTCGATTTCGTTGACAATTCTTGATGCGCCGGAAGGGCGAAGGGTTGCTCGCTGCTATCACAATCAGAACAGCCTTGATCTTGAGGGGACACCCAAAGCAAACGATGCAATAGACCTGCGTGACAGAGAGTGGTCAGTACGTGGCCATGATATGGCGCCAACTGCGACGACTGTGCGGATTCCGTGGCTTTTTGAAGGCCAAGATGTACGATGCTGCACAACTAGCTGAAGCCAACCAAGGTACGTTGATGAGAATGCCCCCCTCGATTTCGTTGACAATACTTGATGCGCCGGAAGGGCGAAGGGTTGCTCGCTGCTGTCACAATCAGGACAACCTTGATCTTGAGGGGACATCGAAAGCAAACGATGCAATAGACCTGCGTGACAGAGAGTGGTCAGTACGTGGTCATGATATGGCGCCAACTGCGACAACTGTGCGGATTCCGTGGATTTTTGATGGCCAAGACGTACGATGTTGCGCTCGTTGCTGAAGCCAACTAAGCTACGTTGATGATAATGGCCCCCTCGATTTCGTTGACAATTCTTGATGCGTCGGAAGGGCGAAGGGATGCTCGCAGCTATCACAATCAGGACAACCTTGATATTGAGGGGACACCAAAAGCAAACGATGCAATAGACCTGCGTGACAGAGAGTGGTCAGTACGTGGCCATGATATGGCGCCAACGGCGACGACTGTTCGAATTCCGTGGCTTTTTGAAGGCCAAGATGTGCGATGTTGCGCCCCTAGCTGAAGCCAACCAAGCTACGTTGATGGGAATGGCCCCCTCGATTTCGTTGACAATTCTTGATGCGCCGGAAGGGCGAAGGGATGCTCGCTGCTATCACAATCAGGACAACCTTGATCTTTAGGGGACACCGAAAGCAAACTATGCAATAGACCTGCCTGACAGAGAGTGGTCAATACGTGGCCATGATAAGGCGCCAGCAGCGACGACTGTGCGGATTCCGTGGCTTTTTGAAGGCCAAGATGTACGATGTTGCGCCCCTAGCTGAAGCCAACCAAGCTACGTTGATAAGCATGGTTCCCTCGATTTCGTTGACAATTCTTGTTGCGCCTGGAGGGCGAAGGGATGCTCGCTGCGATCACAATCAGGACAACCTTGATCTTGATGGGGACACCCAAAGAAACGATGCAATAGACCTTCCTGACAGAGAGTGGTCAGTACGTGGTCATGATATGGCGCCAACTGCGACGACTGTGCGGATTCCGTGGCTTTTTGAGGGCCAAGGAGTACGATATTGCTCCCGTAGCTGAAGCCAACCAAGGTACGTTGATGATAATGGCCCCCTCGATTTGGTTGACAATTCTTGATGCGCCGGAAGGGCGAAGGGATGCTCGCTGCTATCACAATCAGGACAACCTTGATCTTGAGTGGACACCGAAAGCACACGATGCAATAGACCTGCGTGACAGAGCGTGGTCAGTATGTGGCCATGATATGGCGCCAACGGCGACGACTGTTTGAATTCCGTGGCTTTTTGAAGGCCAAGATGTACGATGTTGCGCCCCTAGCTGAAGCCAACCAAGGTACGTTGATGAGAATGCCCCCCCCCCCTCGATTTCGTTGACAATTCTTCATGCGCCGGAAGGGCGAAGGGATGCTCGCTGCTATCACAATCAGGACAACCTTGATCTTGAGGGGACACCGAAAGCAAACGATGCAATAGACTTGCGTGACAGACAGTGGTCAGTATGTGGTCATTATATGGCGCCAACTGCGGCGACTGTGCGGATTCCGTGGCTTTTTGAAGGCCAAGATGTACGATGTTGCGCCCTAGCTGAAGCCAACCAAGCTACGTTGATGATAATTGTCCCCTCGATTTCGTTGACAATTCTTGATGGGCCGGAAGGGCGAAGGGATGCTCGCTGTTATCACAATCAGGACAACCTTGATCTTTAGAGGACACCGAAAGCAAACGATGCAATAGACCTGCGTGACAGAGAGTGGTCAGTACGTGGCCATGATATGGCGCCAACTGCGACGACTGTGCGGATTCTGTGGCTTTTTGAAGGCCAAAATGAACGATGTAGCGCCCCTAGCAGAAGCCAACCAAGCGATGTTGATGTGAATGGCCCCCTCGATTTCGCTGACAATTCTTGATTCACCTGGAGATCGAAGGGATGCTCGCTGCGATCACAATCAGGACAACCTTGATCTTGAGGGGACACCGAAAGCAAACGATGCAATAGACCTGCGTGACAGAGAGTGGTCAGTACGTGGCCATGATATGGCGCCAACTCCGACGACTGTTCGAATTCCGTGGCTTTTTGAAGGCCAAGATGTACGATGCTGCACAACTAGCTGAAGCCAACCAAGGTACGTTGATGAGAATGCCCCCCTCGATTTCGTTGACAATACTTGATGCGCCGGAAGGGCGAAGGGTTGCTCGCTGCTGTCACAATCAGGACAACCTTGATCTTGAGGGGACATCGAAAGCAAACGATGCAATAGACCTGCGTGACAGAGAGTGGTCAGTACGTGGTCATGATATGGCGCCAACTGCGACAACTGTGCGGATTCCGTGGATTTTTGATGGCCAAGACGTACGATGTTGCGCTCGTTGCTGAAGCCAACTAAGCTACGTTGATGATAATGGCCCCCTCGATTTCGTTGACAATTCTTGATGCGTCGGAAGGGCGAAGGGATGCTCGCAGCTATCACAATCAGGACAACCTTGATATTGAGGGGACACCAAAAGCAAACGATGCAATAGACCTGCGTGACAGAGAGTGGTCAGTACGTGGCCATGATATGGCGCCAACGGCGACGACTGTTCGAATTCCGTGGCTTTTTGAAGGCCAAGTTGTGCGATGTTGCGCCCCTAGCTGAAGCCAACCAAGCTACGTTGATGGGAATGGCCCCCTCGATTTCGTTGACAATTCTTGATGCGCCGGAAGGGCGAAGGGATGCTCGCTGCTATCACAATCAGGACAACCTTGATCTTTAGGGGACACCGAAAGCAAACTATGCAATAGACCTGCGTGACAGAGAGTGGTCAATACGTGGCCATGATAAGGCGCCAGCAGCGACGACTGTGCGGATTCCGTGGCTTTTTGAAGGCCAAGATGTACGATGTTGCGCCCCTAGCTGAAGCCAACCAAGCTACGTTGATAAGCATGGTTCCCTCGATTTCGTTGACAATTCTTGTTGCGCCTGGAGGGCGAAGGGATGCTCGCTGCGATCACAATCAGGACAACCTTGATCTTGATGGGGACACCCAAAGAAACGATGCAATCGACCTTCCTGACAGAGAGTGGTCAGTACGTGGTCATGATATGGCGCCAACTGCGACGACTGTGCGGATTCCGTGGCTTTTTGAGGGCCAAGGAGTACGATATTGCTCCCGTAGCTGAAGCCAACCAAGGTACGTTGATGATAATGGCCCCCTCGATTTGGTTGACAATTCTTGATGCGCCGGAAGGGCGAAGGGATGCTCGCTGCTATCACAATCAGGACAACCTTGATCTTGAGTGGACACCGAAAGCACACGATGCAATAGACCTGCGTGACAGAGCGTGGTCAGTATGTGGCCATGATATGGCGCCAACGGCGACGACTGTTTGAATTCCGTGGCTTTTTGAAGGCCAAGATGTACGATGTTGCGCCCCTAGCTGAAGCCAACCAAGGTACGTTGATGAGAATGCCCCCCCCTCGATTTCGTTGACAATTCTTCATGCGCCGGAAGGGCGAAGGGATGCTCGCTGCTATCACAATCAGGACAACCTTGATCTTGAGGGGACACCGAAAGCAAACGATGCAATAGACTTGCGTGACAGACAGTGGTCAGTATGTGGTCATTATATGGCGCCAACTGCGGCGACTGTGCGGATTCCGTGGCTTTTTGAAGGCCAAGATGTACGATGTTGAAGCCCTAGCTGAAGCTAACCAAGCTACGTTGATGGGAATGGCCCCCTCGATTTCGTTGACAATTCTTGATGCGGCGGAAGGGCGAGGGGTTGCTCGCTGCTATCACAATCAGGACAACCTTGATCTTGAGGGGACACCGAAAGCAAACGATGCAATAGACCTGCGTGACAGAGAGTGGTCAGTACGTGGCCATGATATGGCGCCAACTGCGACGACTGTGCGGATTCCGTGGCTTTTTGAAGGCCAAGATGTACGATGTTGCGCCCCTAGCTGAAGCCAACCAAGCTACGTTGATGAGAATGGCCCCCTCGATTTGGTTGACACTTCTTGACGATACGGGAGGCGAATAGATGCTCGCTGCTATCACAATCAGGACAACCTTGATCTTGAGGGGACACCGAAAGCAAACGATGCAATAGACCTGCGTGACAGAGAGTGGTCAGTACGTGGCCATGATAAGGCGCCAACTGCGACGACTGTGCGGATTATGTGCCTTTTTGAAGGCCAAGATGTACGATGTTGCGCCCCTAGCTGAAGCCAACCAAGCTACGTTGATGAGAATGGCCCCCTCGATTTTGTTGACACTTCTTGATGATACGGGAGGCGAATAGATCCTGGCTGCGATAACAATCATGATAACCGATCTTGAGGGGACATCGTAAGCAAACGATGCAATAGACCTGCGTGACAGAGAGTGGTCAGTACGTGGTCATGATATGGCGCCAACTTCGACGACTTTTCGGATTCCGTGGCTTTTTGAAGCCCAAGATGTACTATGTAGGGCCCCAAGCGGAAGCCTACCAAGCTACGTTGATGAGAATGGCTCCCTCGATTTTGTTGACACTTCTTGACGATACGGGAGGGCCAATGGATGCTCGCTGCGATAACAATCATGATAATCTTGATCTTGAGGGGGACACCGAAAACAAACGATACAATAGACCTCCTTGACAGAGAGTGGTCAGCACGTGGTCATGATATGGCGCCAACTGTGACGCCTGTTCGGATTCCGTGGCTTTTTGACGGCTAAGATGAACGAGGTGGCGCCCCTAGCTTAAGCCAACCAAGCAACGTTGATGAGAACGGCCCTGTCGATTTCATTGACTCTTCTTGACGATCCGGGAGGGCGAAGGGATGCTCGCTGCGATTAAAAACAGAACAATGTTCATGTTGAGAAGACACCGAAAGCGAACGATAATATGGACCTAAGTGACAGAGTGTGGTCAGTACATGGCCATGATATGGCGCCAACTGCAACGACTGTGCGGATTGCGTGGCATTTTGAAGGCCAAAATCAACGATGTAGCGCCCCTAGCAGAAGCCAACCAAGCGATGTTGATGTGAATGGCCCCCTCGATTTCGCTGACAATTCTTGATGCGCCTGGAGACCGAAGGGATGCTCGCTGCGATCACAATCAGGACAACCTTGATCTTGAGGGGGACACCGAAAACAAACGATGCTATAGACCTGCGTGACAGAGATTGGTCAGTACGTGGCCATGATATGTCGCCAACTGCGACGACTGTGTGGATTCCGTGGCTTTTTGAAGGCCAAGATGTACGATGTTGCGCCCCTAGCTGAAGCCAACTAAGCTACGTTGATGAGAATGGCCCCCTCGATTTCGTTGACAATTCTTGATGCGCCGGAAGGGCGAAGGGATGCTCGCTGCTATCGCAATCAGGACAACCTTGATCTTGAGGGGACACCGAAAGCAAACGATGCAATAGACCTGCGTGACAGAGAGTGGTCAGTACGTGGCCATGATATGGCGCCAACGGCGACGACTGTTCGAATTCCGTGGCTTTTTCAAGGCCAAGATGTACGATGTTGCGCCCCTAGCTGAAGCCAACCAAGGTACGTTGATGAGAATGCCCCCCTCGATTTCGTTGACAATTCTTGATGCGCCGGAAGGGCGAAGGGATGCTCGCTGCTATCACAATCAGGACAACCTTGATCTTGAGGGGACACCGAAAGCAAACGATGCAATAGACCTGCGTGACAGAGAGTGGTCAGTACGTGGCCATGATATGGCGCCAACTGCGACGACTGTGCGGATTCCGTGGCTTTTTGAAGGCCAAAATGAACGATGTAGCGCCCCTAGCAGAAGCCAACCAAGCGATGTTGATGTGAATGGCCCCCTCGATTTCGCTGACAATTCTTGATGCACCTGGAGATCGAAGGGATGCTGGCTGCGATCACAATCAGGACAACCTTGATCTTGAGGGGACACCGAAAGTAAACCATGCAATAGACCTGCGTGACAGAGAGTGGTCATTACGTGGCCATAATATGGCGCCAACTGCGACGACTGTTCGAATTCCGTGGCTTTTTGAAGGCCAAGATGTACGATGCTGCACAACTAGCTGAAGCCAACCAAGGTACGTTGATGAGAATGCCCCCCTCGATTTCGTTGACAATACTTGATGCGCCGGAAGGGCGAAGGGTTGCTCGCTGCTGTCACAATCAGGACAACCTTGATCTTGAGGGGACATCGAAAGCAAACGATGCAATAGACCTGCGTGACAGAGAGTGGTCAGTACGTGGTCATGATATGGCGCCAACTGCGACAACTGTGCGGATTCCGTGGATTTTTGATGGCCAAGACGTACGATGTTGCGCTCGTAGCTGAAGCCAACTAAGCTACGTTGATGATAATGGCCCCCCCGATTTCGTTGACAATTCTTGATGCGTCGGAAGGGCGAAGGGATGCTCGCAGCTATCACAATCAGGACAACCTTGATATTGAGGGGACACCAAAAGCAAACGATGCAATAGACCTGCGTGACAGAGAGTGGTCAGTACGTGGCCATGATATGCAGCCAACGGCGACGACTGTTCGAATTCCGTGGCTTTTTGAAGGCCAAGATGTGCGATGCTGCGCCCCTAGCTGAAGCCAACCAAGCTACGTTGATGGGAATGGCCCCCTCGATTTCGTTGACAATTCTTGATGCGCCGGAAGGGCGAAGGGATGCTCGCTGCTATCACAATCAGGACAACCTTGATCTTTAGGGGACACCGAAAGCAAACTATGCAATAGACCTGCGTGACAGAGAGTGGTCAATACGTGGCCATGATAAGGCGCCAGCAGCGACGACTGTGCGGATTCCGTGGCTTTTTGAAGGCCAAGATGTACGATGTTGCGCCCCTAGCTGAAGCCAACCAAGCTACGTTGATAAGAATGGTTCCATCGATTTCGTTGACAATTCTTGTTGCGCCTGGAGGGCGAAGGGATGCTCGCTGCGATCACAATCAGGACAACCTTGATCTTGATGGGGACACCGAAAGAAACGATGCAATAGACCTTCCTGACAGAGAGTGGTCAGTACGTGGTCATGATATGGCGCCAACTGCGACGACTGTGCGGATTCCGTGGCTTTTTGAGGGCCAAGGAGTACGATATTGCTCCCGTAGCTGAAGCCAACCAAGGTACGTTGATGATAATGGCCCCCTCGATTTCGTTGACAATTCTTGATGCGCCGGAAGGGCGAAGGGATGCTCGCTGCTATCACAATCAGGACAACCTTGATCTTGAGTGGACACCGAAAGCAAACGATGCAATAGACCTGCGTGACAGAGAGTGGTCAGTATGTGGCCATGATATGGCGCCAACGGCGACGACTGTTTGAATTTCGTGGCTTTTTGAAGGCCAAGATGTACGATGTTGCGCCCCTAGCTGAAGCCAACCAAGGTACGTTGATGAGAATGCCCCCCTCCCTCGATTTCGTTGACAATTCTTGATGCGCCGGAAGTGCGAAGGGATGCTCGCTGCTATCACAATCAGGACAACCTTGATCTTGAGGGGACACCGAAAGCAAACGATGCAATAGACTTGCGTGACAGACAGTGGTCAGTATGTGGTGATTATATGGCGCCAACTGCGGCGACTGTGCGGATTCCGTGGCTTTTTGAAGGCCAAGATGTACTATGTTGAAGCCCTAGCTGAAGCTAACCAAGCTACGTTGATGGGAATGGCCCCCTCGATTTCGTTGACAATTCTTGATGCGGCTGAAGGGCGAGGGTTTGCTCGCTGCTATCACAATCAGGACAACCTTGATCTTGAGGGGACACCGAAAGCAAACGATGCAATAGACCTGCGTGACAGAGAGTGGTCAGTACGTGGCCATGATATGGCGCCAACTGCGACGACTGCGCGGATTCCGTGGCTTTTTGAAGGCCAAGATGTACGATGTTGCGCCCCTAGCTGAAGCCAACCAAGCTACGTTGATGAGAATGGCCCCCTCGATTTCGTTGACACTTCTTGACGATACGGGAGGCGAATAGATGCTCGCTGCTATCACAATCAGGACAACCTTGATCTTGAGGGGACACCGAAAGCAAACGATGCAATAGACCTGCGTGACAGATAGTGGTCAGTACGTGGCCATGATATGGCGCCAACTGCGACGACTGTGCGGATTATGTGCCTTTTTGAAGGCCAATATGTACGATGTTGCGCCCCTAGCTGAAGCCAACCAAGCTACGTTGATGAGAATGGCCCCCTCGATTTTGTTGACACTTCTTGATGATACGGGAGGCGAATAGATCCTGGCTGCGATAACAATCATGATAATCGATCTTGAGGGGACATCGTAAGCAAACGATGCAATAGACCTGCGTGACAGAGAGTGGTCAGTACGTGGTCATGATATGGCGCCAACTTCGACGACTTTTCGGATTCCGTGGCTTTTTGAAGCCCAAGATGAACTATGTAGGGCCCCAAGCTTAAGCCTACCAAGCTACGTTGATGAGAATGGCTCCCTCGATTTTGTTGACACTTCTTGACGATACGGGAGAGCGAATGGATGCTCGCTGCGATAACAATCATGATAATCTTGATCTTGAGGGGGACACCGAAAACAAACGATACAATAGACCTCCTTGACAGAGAGTGGTCAGTACGTGGTCATGATATGGCGCCAACTGCGACGCCTGTTCGGATTCCGTGGCTTTTTGACGGCTAAGATGAACGAGGTGGCGCCCCTAGCTTAAGCCAACCAAGCAACGTTGATGAGAACGGCCCTGTCGATTTCATTGACTCTTCTTGACGATCCGGGAGGGCGAAGGGATGCTCGCTGCGATTACAAACAGAACAATGTTCATGTTGAGAAGACACCGAAAGCGAACGATAATATGGACCTAAGTGACAGAGTGTGGTCAGTACATGGCCATGATATGGCGCCAACTGCAACGACTGTGCGGATTGCGTGGCATTTTGAAGGCCAAAATCAACGATTTAGCGCCCCTAGCAGAAGCCAACCAAGCGATGTTGATGTGAATGGCCCCCTCGATTTCGCTGACAATTCTTGATGCGCCTGGAGACCGAAGGGATGCTCGCTGCGATCACAATCAGGACAACCTTGATCTTGAGGGGGACACCGAAAACAAACGATGCTATAGACCTGCGTGACAGAGATTGGTCAGTACGTGGCCATGATATGTCGCCAACTGCGACGACTGTGTGGATTCCGTGGCTTTTTGAAGGCCAAGATGTACGATGTTGCGCCCCTAGCTGAAGCACACCAAGCTACGTTGATGAGAATGGCCCCCTCGATTTCGTTGACAATTCTTGATGCGCCGGAAGGGCGAAGGGATGCTCGCTGCTATCGCAATCAGGACAACCTTGATCTTGAGGGGACACCGAAAGCAAACGATGCAATAGACCTGCGTGACAGAGAGTGGTCAGTACGTGGCCATGATATGGCGCCAACGGCGACGACTGTTCGAATTCCGTGGCTTTTTCAAGGCCAAGATGTACGATGTTGCGCCCCTAGCTGAAGCCAACCAAGGTACGTTGATGAGAATGCCCCCCTCGATTTCGTTGACAATTCTTGATGCGCCGGAAGGGCGAAGGGATGCTCGCTGCTATCACAATCAGGACAACCTTGATCTTGAGGGGACACCGAAAGCAAACGATGCAATAGACTTGCGTGACAGACAGTGGTCAGTACGTGGTCATGATATGGCGCCAAGTGCGACGACTGAGCGGATTCCGTGGCTTTTTGAAGGCCAGTATGTGCGATGTTGCGCCCCTAGCTGAAGCCAACCAAGCTACGTTGATGGGAATGGCCCCCTCGATTTCGTTGACAATTCTTGATGATACGGGAGGCGAATAGATCCTGGCTGCGATAACAATCATGATAATCGATCTTGAGGGGACATCGTAAGCAAACGATGCAATAGACCTGCGTGACAGAGAGTGGTCAGTACGTGGTCATGATATGGCGCCAACTTCGACGACTTTTCGGATTCCGTGGCTTTTTGAAGCCCAAGATGAACTATGTAGGGCCCCAAGCTTAAGCCTACCAAGCTACGTTGATGAGAATGGCTCCCTCGATTTTGTTGACACTTCTTGACGATACGGGAGAGCGAATGGATGCTCGCTGCGATAACAATCATGATAATCTTGATCTTGAGGGGGACACCGAAAACAAACGATACAATAGACCTCCTTGACAGAGAGTGGTCAGTACGTGGTCATGATATGGCGCCAACTGCGACGCCTGTTCGGATTCCGTGGCTTTTTGACGGCTAAGATGAACGAGGTGGCGCCCCTAGCTTAAGCCAACCAAGCAACGTTGATGAGAACGGCCCTGTCGATTTCATTGACTCTTCTTGACGATCCGGGAGGGCGAAGGGATGCTCGCTGCGATTACAAACAGAACAATGTTCATGTTGAGAAGACACCGAAAGCGAACGATAATATGGACTTAACTGACAGAGTGTGGTCAGTACATGGCCATGATATGGCGCCAACTGCAACGACTGTGCGGATTGCGTGGCATTTTGAAGGCCAAGATGAACGATCTAGCGCCCCTAGCGGAAGCCAAACAAGCTACGTTGATGAGAACGCCACCTCTATCTCGCTGACACTTATTGATGTGCCGGGAGGGCGAAGGAAGGCTCGCTGCGATCACAATCAGGACAATCTTGATCTTGAGGGACACCGAAGGCAAAGAATGCAATAGACCTGCGTCACAGGTTGTGGTCAGAACATGGCCATGATATGGCGCCAACTGCAACGACTGCCCGGATTCCGTGGCTTTTTGAAGACCAAGATGAACGATGTAGCGCCCCAAGCGGAAGCCTACCAAGCTACGTTGATGAGAATGCCCCCTCAATTTTGCTTACACTTCATGTTGCGCCGGGAGGGCGAAGGGATGCTCGCTGCGATCACGATCAGGAAGATCTTGATCTTCAGGCGAACACCGAAAACAAACGATGCAATAGACCTGCGTGACGGAGAGTTGTCAATACGTGGTCATGATATGGCGCCAACTGCGGCGACTTTTCGGATTCCGTGGCTTTTTGAAGCCCAATATGAACGATGTAGGGCCCCAAGCGGAAGCCTACCAAGCTACGTTGATGAGAATGGCCCCCTCGTTTTCGCTGACACTTCTTGACGATACGGTAGGGCGAATGGATGCTCGCTGCTATCACAATCAGGACAACATTGATCTTGAGGGGACACCGAAAGCAAACGATGCAATAGACCTGCGTGACAGAGAGTGGTCAGTACGTGGTCATGATATGGCGCCAACTGCGACGACTGTGCGGATTCCGTGGCTTTTTGATGGCCAAGACGTACGATGCTGCGCCCGTAGCTGAAGCCAACTAAGCTACGTTGATGATAATGGCCCCCTGGATTTCATTGACAATTCTTGATGCGCCGGAAGGGCGAAGGGATGCTCGCTGCTATCACAATCAGGACAACCTTGATCTTGAGGGGACACCGAAAGTAAACAATGCAATAGACTTGCGTGACAGACAGAGGTCAGTACGTGTTCATGATATGGCGCCAACTGCGACGACTGTGCGGATTCCGTGGCTTTTTGAAGGCCAAGTTGTACGATGTTGCACCCCTAGCTGAAGCCAACCAAGGTACGTTGATGAGAATGCCCCCCTCGATTTCGTTGACAATACTTGATGAGCCGGAAGGGCGAAGGGTTGCTCGTTGCTATCACAATCAGGACAACCTTGATCTTGAGGGGACACCGAAAGCAAACGATGCAATAGACCTGCGTGACAGAGAGTGGTCACTACGTGGCCATGATAAGGCGCCAACTGCGACGACTGTGCGGATTCCGTGGCTTTTTGATGGCCAAGATGTACGATGTTGCGCCCCTAGCTGAAGCCAACCGAGCTACGTTGATAAGAATGGCTCCCTCGATTTCGTTGACAATTCTTGATGCGTCTGGAGGGCGAAGGGATGCTCGCTGCGATCACAATCAGGACAACCTTGATCTTGATGAGGACACCGAAAACAAACGATGCTATAGACCTGCGTGACAGAGAGTGGTCAGTACCTGGTCATGATATGGCGCCAACTGCGACGACTGTGCGGATTCCGTGGCTTTTTGAAGGCCAAAATGAACGATGTAGCGCCCCTAGCAGACGCCAACCAAGCGATGTTGATGTGAATGGCCCCCTCGATTTCGCTGACAATTCTTGATGCGCCTAGAGATCGAAGGGATGCTCGCTGCGATCACAATCAGGACAACCTTGATCTTGAGGGGACACCGAAAGCAAACGATGCAATAGACCTGCGGGCCAGAGAGTGGTCAGTACGTGGCCATGATATGGCGCCAACGGCGACGACTGTTCGAATTCCGTGGCTTTTTGAAGGCCAAGATGTACGATGTTGCGCCCCTAGCTGGAGCCAACCAAGGTACGTTGATGAGAATGCCACCCTCGATTTCGTTGACAATTCTTGATGCGCCGGAAGGGCGAAGGGATGCTCGCTGCTATCACAATCAGGACAACCTTGATCTTGAGGGGACGCCGAAAGCAAACGATGCAATAGACTTGCGTGACAGACAGTGGTCAGTACGTGGTCATGATATGGCGCCAACTGCGACGACTGTGCGGATTCCGTGGCTTTTTGAAGGCCAAGATGTGCGATGTTACGCCCCTAGCTGAAGCCAACCAAGCTACGTTGATGGGAATGGCCCCCTCCATATCGTTGACAATTCTTGATGCGCCGGAAGGGCGAAGGGATGCTCGCTGCTATCACAATCAGGACAACCTTGATCTTTAGGGGACACCGAAAGCAAACGATGCAATAGACCTGCGTGACAGAGAGTGGTCAATACGTGGCCATGATAAGGCGCCAACAGCGACGACTGTGCGGATTCCGTGGCTTTTTGAAGGCCAAGATGTACGATGTTGCGCCCCTAGCTGAAGCCAACCAAGCTACGTTGATAAGAATGGTTCCCTCGATTTCGTTGACAATTCTTGATGCGCCGGAAGGGCGAAGGGATGCTCGCTGCTATCACAATCAGGACAACCTTGATCTTTAGGGGACACCAAAAGCAAACGATGCAATAGACCTGCGTGACAGAGAGTGGTCAGTACGTGGCCATGATAAGGCGCCAACTGCGACGACTGTGCGGATTCCGTGGCTTTTTGAAGGCCAAGATGTGCGATGTTGCGCCCCTAGCTGAAGCCAATCAAGCTACGTTGATGGGAATGGCCCCCTAGATTTCGTTGACAATTCTTGATGCGCCGGAAGGGCGAAGGGATGCTCGCTGGTATCACAATCAGGACAACCTTGATCTTTAGGGGACACCGAAAGCAAACGATGCAATAGACCTGCGTGACAGAGAGTGGTCAGTACGTGGCCATGATAAGGCGCCAACTGCGACGACTGTGCGGATTCCGTGGCTTTTTGAAGGCCAAGATGTACGATGTTGCGCCCCTAGCTGAAGCCAACCAAGCTACGTTGATAAGAATTGTTCCCTCGATTTCGTTGACAATTCTTGATGCGCCTGGAGGGCGAAGGGATGCTCGCTGCGACCACAATCAGGACAACCTTGATCTTGATGGGGACACCGAAAACAAACGATTTTATAGACCTGGCTGACAGAGAGTGGTCAGTACGTGGTCATGATATGGCGCCAACTGCGACGACTGTGCGGATTATGGGCCTTTTTGAAGGCCAAGATGTACGATGTTGCGCCCCTAGCTGAAGCCAACCAAGCTACGTTGATGAGAATGGCCCCCTCAATTTTGTTGACACTTCTTGACGATACGGGAGGCGAATAGATGCTGGCTGCGATAAAAATCATGATAATCGATCTTGAGGGGACATCGTAAGCAAACGATGCAATAGACCTGCGTGACAGAGAGTGGTCAGTACGTGGTCATGATATGGCGCCAACTGCGACGACTGTCCGGATTCTGTGGCTTTTGAAGACCAAGATGAACGAGGTAGCGCCCCAAGCGGAAGCCTACCAAGCTACGTTGACGTGAATGGAACCCTCGATTTCGCTGACACTTCTTGACAATACGGGAGGGCGAATGGATGCTCGCTTCGATCACAATCAGGACAATCTTGAACTTGGGGACACACCGTAAACAAACGATGCAATAGACCTGCTTGACAGAGAGTGGCCAGTACGTGGTCAAGATATGGCGCCAACTGCGACGACTGTCCGGATTCCGTGGCTTTTTGAAGGCCAAGATGTACGATGTTGCGCCCCTAGCCGAAGCCAACCAAGCTACGTTGATGAGAATGGCCCCCTCGATTTCGTTGACAATTCTTGATGCGCCGGGAGGGTGAAGGGATGCTCGCTGCGATTACAATCAGAACAATCTTGATCTTGAGAGGACGCCGGAAGCAACCGATAATATGTACCTAAGTGACAGAGTGTGGTCAGTAAATGGCCATGATATGGCGCCAACTGCAACGACTTTCTGTATTCCGTGGCTTTTTGAAGGCCAAGATGAACGATCTAGCGCCCCTAGCGGAAGCCAAACAAGCTACGTTGATAAGAACGCCACCTCTATCTCGCTGACACTTATTGATGTGCCGGGAGGGCGAAGGAATGCTCGCTGCGATCACAATCAGGACAATCTTGATCTTGAGGGACACCGAAGGCAAAGAATGCAATAGACCTGCGTCACAGGTTGTGGTCAGAACATGGCCATGATATGGCGCCAACTGCAACGACTGCCCGGATTCCGTGGCTTTTTGAAGACCAAGATGAACGATGTAGCGCCCCAAGCGGAAGCCTACCAAGCTACGTTGATGAGAATGCCCCCTCAATTTTGCTTACACTTCATGTTGCGCCGGGAGGGCGAAGGGATGCTCGCTGCGATCACGATCAGGAAGATGTTGATCTTGAGGCGAACACCGAAAACAAACGATGCAATAGACCTGCGTGACGGAGAGTTGTCAGTACGTGGTCATGATATGGCGCCAACTGCGGCGACTTTTCGGATTCCGTGGCTTTTTGAAGCCCAATATGAACGATGTAGGGCCCCAAGCGGAAGCCTACCAAGCTACGTTGATGAGAATGGCCCCCTCGTTTTCGCTGACACTTCTTGACGATACGGGAGGGCGAATGGATGCTCGCTGCTATCACAATCAGGACAACATTGATCTTGAGGGGACACCGAAAGCAAACGATGCAATAGACCTGCGTGACAGAGAGTGGTCAGTACGTGGTCATGATATGGCGCCAACTGCGACGACTGTGCGGATTCCGTGGCTTTTTGATGGCCAAGACGTACGATGCTGCGCCCGTAGCTGAAGCCAACTAAGCTACGTTGATGATAATGGCCCCCTGGATTTCATTGACAATTCTTGATGCGCCGGAAGGGCGAAGGTATGCTCGCTGCTATCACAATCAGGACAACCTTGATCTTGAGGGGACACCGAAAGTAAACAATGCAATAGACTTGCGTGACAGACAGAGGTCAGTACGTGTTCATGATATGGCGCCAACTGCGACGACTGTGCGGATTCCGTGGCTTTTTGAAGGCCAAGATGTGCGATGTTGCGCCCCTAGCTGAAGCCAACCAAGCTACGTTGATGGGAATGCCCTCCTTGATTTCGTTGACAATTCTTGATGCGCCGGAAGGGCGAAGGGATGCTCGCTGCTATGACAATAACGACAACCTTGATCTTTAGGGGACACCGTAAGCAAACGATGCAATAGACCTGCGTGACAGAGAGTGGTCAGTACGTGGCCATGATAAGGCGCCAACTGCGACGACTGTGCGGATTCCGTGGCTTTTTGAAGGCCAAGATGTACGATGTTGCGCCCCTAGCTGAAGCCAACCAAGCTACGTTGATAAGAATGGTTCCCTCGATTTCGTTGACAATTCTTGATGCGCCTGGAGGGCGAAGAGATGCTCGCTGCGATCACAATCAGGACAACCTTGATCTTGATGGGGACACCGAAAATAAACGATTTTTTAGACCTGCGTGACAGAGAGTGGTCAGTACGTGGTCATGATATGGCGCCAACTGCGACGACTGAGCGGATTCCGTGGCTTTTTGAAGGCCAGTATGTGCGATGTTGCGCCCCTAGCTGAAGCCAACCAAGCTACGTTGATGGGAATGGCCCCCTCGATTTCGTTGACAATTCTTGATGATACGGGAGGCGAATAGATCCTGGCTGCGATAACAATCATGATAATCGATCTTGAGGGGACATCGTAAGCAAACGATGCAATAGACCTGCGTGACAGAGAGTGGTCAGTACGTGGTCATGATATGGCGCCAACTTCGACGACTTTTCGGATTCCGTGGTTTTTGAAGCCCAAGATGAACTATGTAGGGCCCCAAGCTTAAGCCTACCAAGCTACGTTGATGAGAATGGCTCCCTCGATTTTGTTGACACTTCTTGACGATACGGGAGAGCGAATGGATGCTCGCTGCGATAACAATCATGATAATCTTGATCTTGAGGGGGACACCGAAAACAAACGATACAATAGACCTCCTTGACAGAGAGTGGACAGTACGTGGTCATAATATGGCGCCAACTGCGACGCCTGTTCGGATTCCGTGGCTTTTTGACGGCTAAGATGAACGAGGTGGCGCCCCTAGCTTAAGCCAACCAAGCAACGTTGATGAGAACGGCCCTGTCGATTTCATTGACTCTTCTTGACGATCCGGGAGGGCGAAGGGATGCTCGCTGCGATTACAAACAGAACAATGTTCATGTTGAGAAGACACCGAAAGCGAACGATAATATGGACTTAACTGACAGAGTGTGGTCAGTACATGGCCATGATATGGCGCCAACTGCAACGACGGTGCGGATTGCGTGGCATTTTGAAGGCCAAGATGAACGATCTAGCGCCCCTAGCGGAAGCCAAACAAGCTACGTTGATGAGAACGCCACCTCTATCTCGCTGACACTTATTGATGTGCCGGGAGGGCGAAGGAATGCTCGCTGCGATCACAATCAGGACAATCTTGATCTTGAGGGACACCGAAGGCAAAGAATGCAATAGACCTGCGTCACAGGTTGTGGTCAGAACATGGCCATGATATGGCGCCAACTGCAACGACTGCCCGGATTCCGTGGCTTTTTGAAGACCAAGATGAACGATGTAGCGCCCCAAGCGGAAGCCTACCAAGCTACGTTGATGAGAATGCCCCCTCAATTTTGCTTACACTTCATGTTGCGCCGGGAGGGCGAAGGGATGCTCGCTGCGATCACGATCAGGAAGATCTTGATCTTGAGGCGAACACCGAAAACAAACGATGCAATAGACCTGCGTGACGGAGAGTTGTCAGTACGTGGTCATGATATGGCGCCAACTGCGGCGACCTTTCGGATTCCGTGGCTTTTTGAAGCCCAATATGAACGATGTAGGGCCCCAAGCGGAAGCCTACCAAGCTACGTTGATGAGAATGGCCCCCTCGTTTTCGCTGACACTTCTTGACGATACGGTAGGGCGAATGGATGCTCGCTGCTATCACAATCAGGACAACATTGATCTTGAGGGGACACCGAAAGCAAACGATGCAATAGACCTGCGTGACAGAGAGTGGTCAGTACGTGGTCATGATATGGCGCCAACTGCGACGACTGTGCGGATTCCGTGGCTTTTTGATGGCCAAGACGTACGATGCTGCGCCCGTAGCTGAAGCCAACTAAGCTACGTTGATGATAATGGCCCCCTGGATTTCATTGACAATTCTTGATGCGCCGGAAGGGCGAAGGGATGCTCGCTGCTATCACAATCAGGACAACCTTGATCTTGAGGGGACACCGAAAGTAAACAATGCAATAGACTTGCGTGACAGACAGAGGTCAGTACGTGTTCATGATATGGCGCCAACTGCGACGACTGTGCGGATTCCGTGGCTTTTTGAAGGCCAAGTTGTACGATGTTGCACCCCTAGCTGAAGCCAACCAAGGTACGTTGATAAGAATGGCTCCCTCGATTTCGTTGACAATTCTTGATGCGTCTGGAGGGCGAAGGGATGCTCGCTGCGATCACAATCAGGACAACATTGATCTTGATGAGGACACCGAAAACAAACGATGCTATAGACCTGCGTGACAGAGAGTGGTCAGTACGTGGTCATGATATGGCGCCAACTGCGACGACTGTGCGGATTCCGTGGCTTTTTGAAGGCCAAAATGAACGATGTAGCGCCCCTAGCAGACGCCAACCAAGCGATGTTGATGTGAATGGCCCCCTCGATTTCGCTGACAATTCTTGATGCGCCTAGAGATCGAAGGGATGCTCGCTGCGATCACAATCAGGACAACCTTGATCTTGAGGGGACACCGAAAGCAAACGATGCAATAGACCTGCGGGCCAGAGAGTGGTCAGTACGTGGCCATGATATGGCGCCAACGGCGACGACTGTTCGAATTCCGTGGCTTTTTGAAGGCCAAGATGTACGATGTTGCGCCCCTAGCTGGAGCCAACCAAGGTACGTTGATGAGAATGCCACCCTCGATTTCGTTGACAATTCTTGATGCGCCGGAAGGGCGAAGGGATGCTCGCTGCTATCACAATCAGGACAACCTTGATCTTTAGGGGACACCGAAAGCAAACGATGCAATAGACCTGCGTGACAGAGAGTGGTCAATACGTGGCCATGATAAGGCGCCAACAGCGACGACTGTGCGGATTCCGTGGCTTTTTGAAGGCCAAGATGTACGATGTTGCGCCCCTAGCTGAAGCCAACCAAGCTACGTTGATAAGAATGGTTCCCTCGATTTCGTTGACAATTCTTGATGCGCCGGAAGGGCGAAGGGATGCTCGCTGCTATCACAATCAGGACAACCTTGATCTTTAGGGGACACCGAAAGCAAACGATGCAATAGACCTGCGTGACAGAGAGTGGTCAGTACGTGGCCATGATAAGGCGCCAACTGCGACGACTGTGCGGATTCCGTGGCTTTTTGAAGGCCAAGATGTGCGATGTTGCGCCCCTAGCTGAAGCCAATCAAGCTACGTTGATGGGAATGGCCCCCTCGATTTCGTTGACAATTCTTGATGCGCCGGAAGGGCGAAGGGATGCTCGCTGGTATCACAATCAGGACAACCTTGATCTTTAGGGGACACCGAAAGCAAACGATGCAATAGACCTGCGTGACAGAGAGTGGTCAGTACGTGGCCATGATAAGGCGCCAACTGCGACGACTGTGCGGATTCCGTGGCTTTTTGAAGGCCAAGATGTACGATGTTGCGCCCCTAGCTGAAGCCAACCAAGCTACGTTGATAAGAATTGTTCCCTCGATTTCGTTGACAATTCTTGATGCGCCTGGAGGGCGAAGGGATGCTCGCTGCGACCACAATCAGGACAACCTTGATCTTGATGGGGACACCGAAAACAAACGATTTTATAGACCTGCCTGACAGAGAGTGGTCAGTACGTGGTCATGATATGGCGCCAACTGCGACGACTGTGCGGATTATGTGCCTTTTTGAAGGCCAAAATGTACGATGTTGCGCCCCTAGCTGAAGCCAACCAAGCTACGTTGATGAGAATGGCCCCCTCAATTTTGTTGACACTTCTTGACGATACGGGAGGCGAATAGATGCTGGCTGCGATAAAAATCATGATAATCGATATTGAGGGGACATCGTAAGCAAACGATGCAATAGACCTGCGTGACAGACAGAGGTCAGTACGTGTTCATGATATGGCGCCAACTGCGACGACTGTGCGGATTCCGTGGCTTTTTGAAGGCCAAGATGTGCGATGTTGCGCCCCTAGCTGAAGCCAACCAAGCTACGTTGATGGGAATGCCCTCCTTGATTTCGTTGACAATTCTTGATGCGCCGGAAGGGCGAAGGGATGCTCGCTGCTATGACAATCACGACAACCTTGATCTTTAGGGGACACCGTAAGCAAACGATGCAATAGACCTGCGTGACAGAGAGTGGTCAGTACGTGGCCATGATAAGGCGCCAACTGCGACGACTGTGCGGATTCCGTGGCTTTTTGAAGGCCAAGATGTACGATGTTGCGCCCCTAGCTGAAGCCAACCAAGCTACGTTGATAAGAATGGTTCCCTCGATTTCGTTGACAATTCTTGATGCGCCTGGAGGGCGAAGAGATGCTCGCTGCGATCACAATCAGGACAACCTTGATCTTGATGGGGACACCGAAAATAAACGATTTTTTAGACCTGCGTGACAGAGAGTGGTCAGTACGTGGTCATGATATGGCGCCAACTGCGACGACTGTGCGGATTATGTGCCTTTTTAAGGCCAAGATGTACGATGTTGCGCCCCTAGCTGAAGCCAACCAAGCTACGTTGATGAGAATGGCCCCCTCGATTTTGTTGACACTTCTTGACGATACAGGAGGCGAATAGATGCTGGCTGCGATAACAATCATGATAATCGATCTTGAGGGGACATCGTAAGCAAACGATGCAATAGACCTGCGTGACAGAGAGTGGTCAGTACGTGGTCATGATATGGCGCCAACTGCGACGACTTTTCGGATTCCGTGGCTTTTTGAAGCCCAAGATGAACGATGTAGGGCCTCAAGCGGAAACCTACCAAGCTACGTTGACGAGAATGGCCCCCTCGATTTCGCTGACACTTCTTGACGATACGGGAGGGCGAATGGATGCTCGCTTCGATCTCAATCAGGACAATCTTGAACTTGGGGGGACACCGTAAACAAACGATGCAATAGACCTGCTTGACAGAGAGTGGTCAGTACGTGGCCATGATATGGGGCCAACGGCGACGACTGTTCGAATTCCGTGGCTTTTTGAAGGCCAAGATGTACGATGTTGCGCCCCTAGCTGAAGCCAAACAAGGTACGTTGATGAGAATGCCCCCCTTGATTTCGTTGACAATTCTTGACGCGCCGGAAGGGCGAAGGGATGCTCGCTGCTATCACAATCAGGACAACCTTGATCTTTACGGACACCAAAAGCAAACGATGCAATAGACCTGCGTGACAGAGAGTGGTCAGTACGTGGCCATGATAAGGCGCCAACTGCGACGACTGTGCGGATTCTGTGGCTTTTTGAAGGCCAAGATGTACGATGTTGCGCCCCTAGCTGAAGCCAACCAAGCTACGTTGATAAGAATGGTTCCCTCGATTTCGTTGAATATTCTTGATGCGCCTGGAGGGCGAAGAGATGCTCGCTGCGATCACAATCAGGACAACCTTGATCTTGATGGGGACACCGAAAACACGATTTTATAGACCTGCGTGACAGAGAGTGGTCAGTACGTGGTCATGATATGGCGCCAACTGCGACGACTGTGCGGATTATGTACCTTTTTGAAGGCCAAGATGTACGATGTAGCGCCCCTGGCAGTAGCCAACCAAGCGATGTTGATGTGAATGGCCCCCTCGATTTCGCTGACAATTCTTGATGCGCCTGGAGATCGAAGGGAAGCTCGCTGCGATCACAATCAGGACAACATTGATCTTGAGGGGACACCGAAAGCAAACGATGCAATAGACCTGCGTGACAGAGAGTGGTCAGTACGTGGTCATGATATGGCGCCAACTGCGACGACTGTGCGGATTCCGTGGCTTTTTGATGGCCAAGACGTACGATGCTGCGCCCGTAGCTGAAGCCAACTAAGCTACGTTGATGATAATGGCCCCCTCGATTTCGTTGACAATTCTTGATGCGCCGGAAGGGCGAAGGGATGCTCGCTGCTATCACAATCAGGACAACCTTGATCTTGAGGGGACACCGAAAGTAAACAATGCAATAGACTTGCGTGACAGACAGAGGTCAGTACGTGTTCATGATATGGCGCCAACTGCGACGACTGTGCGGATTCCGTGGCTTTTTGAAGGCCAAGATGTGCGATGTTGCGCCCCTAGCTGAAGCCAACCAAGCTACGTTGATGGGAATGCCCTGCTTGATTTCGTTGACAATTCTTGATGCGCCGGAAGGGCGAAGGGATGCTCGCTGCTACGACAATCACGACAACCTTGATCTTTAGGGGACACCGAAAGCAAACGATGCAATAGACCTGCGTGACAGAGAGTGGTCAGTACGTGGCCATGATAAGACGCCAAATGCGACGACTGTGCGGATTCCGTGGCTTTTTGAAGGCCAAGATGTACGATGTTGCGCCCCTAGCTGAAGCCAACCAAGCTACGTTGATAAGAATGGTTCCCTCGATTTCGTTGACAATTCTTGATGCGCCTGGAGGGCGAAGAGATGCTCGCTGCGATCACAATCAGGACAACCTTGATCTTGATGGGGACACCGAAAACAAACGATTTTTTAGACCTGCGTGACAGAGAGTGGTCAGTACGTGGTCATGATATGGCGCCAACTGCGACGACTGTGCGGATTATGTGCCTTTTTGAAGGCCAAGATGTACGATGTAGCGCCCCTAGCAGTAGCCAACCAAGCGATGTTGATGTGAATGGCCCCCTCGATTTCGCTGACAATTCTTGATGCGCCTGGAGATCGAAGGGATGCTCGCTGCGATCACAATCAGGACAACATTGATCTTGAGGGGACACCGAAAGCAAACGATGCAATAGACCTGCGTGACAAAGAGTGGTCAGTACGTGGTCATGATATGGCGCCAACTGCGACGACTGTGCGGATTCCGTGGCTTTTTGATGGCCAAGACGTTCGATGCTGCGCCCGTAGCTGAAGCCAACTAAGCTACGTTGATGATAATGGCCACCTCGATTTCGTTGACAATTCTTGATGCGCCGGAAGGGCGAAGGGATGCTCGCTGCTATCACAATCAGGACAACCTTGATCTTGAGGGGACACCGAAAGCAAACGATGCAATAGACCTGCTTGACAGAGAGTGGTCAGTACGTGGCCATGATATGGGGCCAACGGCGACGACTGTTCGAATTCCGTGGCTTTTTGAAGGCCAAGATGTACGATGTTGCGCCCCTAGCTGAAGTCAAACAAGGTACGTTGATGAGAATGCCCCCCTCGATTTCGTTGACAATTCTTGATGCGCCGGAAGGGCGAAGGGATGCTCGCTGCTATCACAATCAGGACAACCTTGATCTTGAGGGGACACCGAAAGCAAACGATGCAATAGACTTGCGTGACAGACAGTGGTCAGTACGTGGTCATGATATGGCGCCAACTGCGACGGCTGTGCGGATTCCGTGGCTTTTTGAAGGCCAAGATGTGCGATGTTGTGCCCCTAGCTGAAGCCAGCCAAGCTACGTTGATGGGAATGGCCCCCTTGATTTCGTTGACAATTCTTGATGCGCCGGAAGGGCGAAGGGATGCTCGCTGCTATCACAATCAAGACAACCTTGATCTTTAGGGGACACCGAAAGCAAACGATGCAATAGACCTGCGTGACAGAAAGTGGTCAGTACGTGGCCACGATAAGGCGCCAACTGCGACGACTGTGCGGATTCCGTGGCTTTTTGAAGGCCAAGATATACGATGTTGCGCCCCTAGCTGAAGCCAACCAAGCTACGTTGATAAGAATGGTTCCCTCGATTTCGTTGACAATTCTTGATGCGCCTGGAGGGCGAAGAGATGCTCGCTGCGATCACAATCAGGACAACCTTGATCTTGATGGGGACACCGAAAACAAATGATTTTATAGACCTGCGTGACAGAGAGTGGTCAGTACGGGGTCATGATATGGCGCCAACTGCGACGACTGTGCGGATCATGCGCCTTTTTGAAGGCCAAGATGTACAATGTAGCGCCCCTAGCAGTAGCCAACCAAGCGATGTTGATGTGAATGGCCCCCTCGATTTCGCTGACAATTCTTGATGCGCCTGGAGATCGAAGGGATGCTCGCTGCGATCACAATCAGGACAACATTGATCTTGAGGGGACACCGAAAGCAAACGATGCAATAGACCTGCGTGACAAAGAGTGGTCAGTACGTGGTCATGATATGGCGCCAACTGCGACGACTGTGCGGATTCCGTGGCTTTTTGATGGCCAAGACGTTCGATGCTGCGCCCGTAGCTGAAGCCAACTAAGCTACGTTGATGATAATGGCCCCCTCGAGTTCGTTGACAATTCTTGATGCGCCGGAAGGGCGAAGGGATGCTCGCTGCTATCACAATCAGGACAACCTTGATCTTGAGGGGACACCGAAAGCAAACGATGCAATAGACTTGCGTGACAGACAGTGGTCAGTACGTGGTCATGATATGGCGCCAACTGTGACGACTGTGCGGATTCCGTGGCTTTTTGAAGGCCAAGATGTGCGATGTTGTGCCCCTAGCTGAAGCCAGCCAAGCTACGTTGATGGGAATGGCCCCCTTGATTTCGTTGACAATTCTTGATGCGCCGGAAGGGCGAAGGGATGCTCGCTGCTATCACAATCAAGACAACCTTGATCTTTAGGGGACACCGAAAGCAAACGATGCAATAGACCTGCGTGACAGAAAGTGGTCAGTACGTGGCCACGATAAGGCGCCAACTGCGACGACTGTGCGGATTCCGTGGCTTTTTGAAGGCCAAGATGTACGATGTTGCGCCCCTAGCTGAAGCCAACCAAGCTACGTTGATAAGAATGGTTCCCTCGATTTCGTTGACAATTCTTGATGCGCCTGGAGGGCGAAGAGATGCTCGCTGCGATCACAATCAGGACAACCTTGATCTTGATGGGGACACCGAAAACAAACGATTTTATAGACCTGCGTGACAGAGAGTGGTCAGTACGGGGTCATGATATGGCGCCAACTGCGACGACTGTGCGGATTATGTGCCTTTTTGAAGGCTAAGATGTACGATGTTGCGCCCCTAGCTGAAGCCAACCAAGCTACGTTGATGAGAATGGCCCCCTCAATTTTGTTGACACTTCTTGACGATACGGGAGGCGAATAGATGCTGGCTGCGATAACAGTCATGATAATCGATCTTGAGGGGACATCGTAAGCAAACGATGCAATAGACCTGCGTGACAGAGAGTGGTCAGTACGTGGTCATGATATGGCGCCAACTGCGACGACTTTTCGGATTCCGTGGCTTTTTGAAGCCCAAGATGAACGATGTAGGGCCTCAAGCGGAAGCCTACCAAGCTACGTTGACGAGAATGGCCCCCTCGATTTCGCTGACACTTCTTGACGATACGGGAGAGCGAATGGATGCTCGCTTCGATCACAATCAGGACAATCTTGAACTTGGGGGGACACCGTAAACAAACGATGCAATAGACCTGCTTGACAGAGAGTGGTCAGTACGTGGCCATGATATGGGGCCAACGGCGACGACTGTTCGAATACCGTGGCTTTTTGAAGGCCAAGATGTACGATGTTGCGCCCCTAGCTGAAGCCAAACAAGGTACGTTGATGAGAATGCCCCCCTCGATTTCGTTGACAATTCTTGATGCGCCGTGAGGGCGAAGGGATGCTCGCTGCGATTACAATCAGAACAATCTTGAACTTGAGAGGACGCCGGAAGCAACCGATAATATGTACCTAAGTGACAGAGTGTGGTCAGTACATGGCCATGATATGGCGCCAATTGCAACGCCTTTCTGGATTCCGTGGCTTTTTGAAGGCCAAGATGAACGATCTAGCGCCCCTAGCGGAAGCCAAACAAGCTACGTTGATGAGAATGCCACCTCTATCTCGCTGACACTTCTTGACGCGCCGGGAGGGCGAAGGAATGCTCGCTGCTATCACAATCAGGACAATCTTGATCTTGAGGGACACCGAAGGCAAAGAATGCAATAGACCTGCGTCACAGGTTGTGGTCAGAACATGGCCATGATATGGCGCCAACTGCAACGACTGTCCGGATTCCGTGGCTTTTTGAAAACCAAGATGAACGAGGTAGCGCCCCAAGCGGAAGCCTACCAAGCTACGTTGATGAGAATGGCCCCCTCGATTTCGCTGACACTTCTTGACGATACGGGAGGGCGAATGGATGCTCGCTGCTATCACAATCAGGACAACCTTGATCTTGAGGGGACACCGAAAGCAAACGATGCAATAGACCTGCGTGACAGAGAGTGGTCAGTACGTGGCCATGATATGGCGCCAACTGCGACGACTGTTCGAATTCCGTGGCTTTTTGAAGGCCAAGTTGTACGATGTTGCACCCCTAGCTGAAGCCAACCAAGGTACGTTGATGAGAATGCCCCCCTCGATTTCGTTGACAATACTTGATGCGCCGGAAGGGCGAAGGGTTGCTCGCTGCTATCACAATCAAGACAACCTTGATCTTGAGGGGACACCGAAAGCAAACGATGCAATAGACCTGCGTGACAGAGAGTGGTCACTACGTGGCCATGGTAAGGCGCCAACTGCGACGACTGTGCGGATTCCGTGGCTTTTTGATGGCCAAGATGTACGATGTTGCGCCCCTAGCTGAAGCCAACCAAGCTACGTTGATGATAATGGCCCCCTCGATTTCGTTGACAATTCTTGATGGGCCGGAAGGGCGAAGGGATGCTCGCTGTTATCACAATCAGGACAACCTTGATCTTGAGGGGACACCGAAAGCAAACGATGCAATAGACCTGCGTGACAGAGAGTGGTCAGTACGTGGCCATGATATGGCGCCAACTGCGACGACTGTTCGAATTCCGTGGCTTTTTGAAGGCCAAGTTGTACGATGTTGCACCCCTAGCTGAAGCCAACCAAGGTACGTTGACGAGAATGCCCCCCTCGATTTCGTTGACAATACTTGATGCGCCGGAAGGGCGAAGGGTTGCTCGCTGCTATCACAATAAAGACAACCTTGATCTTGAGGGGACACCGAAAGCAAACGATGCAATAGACCTGCGTGACAGAGAGTGGTCAGTACGTGGTCATGATATGGCGCCAACTGCGACGACTTTTCGGATTCCGTGGCTTTTTGAAGCCCAAGATGAACGATGTAGGGCCTCAAGCGGAAGCCTACCAAGCTACGTTGACGAGAATGGAACCCTCGATTTCGCTGACACTTCTTGACGATACGGGAGGGCGAATGGATGCTCGCTTCGATCACAATCAGGACAATCTTGAACTTGGGGACACACCGTAAACAAACGATGCAATAGACCTGCTTGACAGAGAGTGGCCAGTACGTGGTCATGGTATGGCGCCAACTGCGACGACTGTCCGGATTCCGTGGCTATTTGAAGGCCAAGATGTACGATGTTGCGCCCCTAGCCGAAGCCAAACAAGCTACGTTGATGAGAATGCCACCTCTATCTCGCTGACACTTCTTGATGTGCCGGGAGGGCGAAGGAATGCTCGCTGCGATCACAATCAGGACAATCTTGATCTTGAGGCGAACACCGAAAACAAACGATGCAATAGACCTGCGTGACGGAGAGTTGTCAGTACGTGGTCATCATATGGCGCCAACTGCGGCGACTTTTCGGATTCCGTGGCTTTTTGAAGCCCAATATGAACGATGTAGGGCCCCAAGCGGAAGCCTACCAAGCTAAGTTGATGAGAATGGCCCCCTCGATTTCGCTGACACTTCTTGACGAAACGGGAGGGCGAATGGATGCTCGCTGCTATCACAATCAGGACAACCTTGATCTTGAGGGGACACCAAAAGCAAACGATGCAATAGACCTGCGTTACAGAAGTGGTCAGTATGTGGCCATGATATGGCGCCAACTGCGACGACTGTGCGGATTCCGTGGCTTTTTGAAGGCCAAGATGTACGATGTTGCGCCCCGAGCTGAAGCCAACCGAGCTACATTGATAAGAATGGCTCCCTCGATTTCGTTGACAATTCTTGATGCGCCTGGAGGGCGAAGGGATGCTCGCTGCGATCACAATCAGGACAACCTTGATCTTGATGAGGACACCGAAAACAAACGATGCTATAGACCTGCGTGACAGAGAGTGGTCAGTACGTGGTCATGATATGGCGCCAACTGCGACGACTGTGCGGATTCCGTTGCTTTTTGAAGGCCAAAATGAACGATGTAGCGCCCCTAGCAATAGCCAACCAAGCGATGTTGATGTGAATGGCCCCCTCGATTTCGCTGACAATTCTTGATGCGCCTGGAGATCGAATGGATGCTCGCTGCGATCACAATCAGGACAACCTTGATCTTGAGGGAGACACCGAAAACAAACGATGCTATAGACCTGCGTGACAGAGAGTGGTCAGTACGTGGCCATGATATGGCGCCAACTGCGACGACTGTGTGGATTCCGTGGCTTTTTGAAGGCCAAGATGTACGATGTTGCGCCCCTAGCGGAAGCCAACCAAGCTACGTTGATGAGAATGGCCCCCTCGATTTCGTTGACAATTCTTGATGCGACGGAAGGGCGAAGGGATGCTCGCTGCTATCACAATCAGGACAGCATTGATCTTGAGGGGACACCGAAAGCAAACGATGCATTAGACCTGCGTGACAGAGAGTGGTCAGTACGTGGTCATGATATGGCGCCAACTGCGACGACTGTGCGGATTCCGTGGCTTTTTGATGGCCAACACGTACGATGCTGCGCCCGTAGCTGAAGCCGAATAAGCTACGTTGATGATAATGGCCCCCTCGATTTCATTGACAATTCTTGATGCGCCGGAAGGGCGAAGGGATGCTCGCTGCTATCACAATCAGGACAACCTTGATCTTGAGGGGACACCGAAAGTAAACAATGCAATAGACGTGCGTGACAGACAGAGGTCAGTACGTGGTCATGATATGGCGCCAACTGCGACGACTGTGCGGATTCCGTGGCTTTTTGAAGGCCAAGATGTGCGATGTTGCGCCCCTAGCTGAAGCCAAACAAGCTACGTTGATGGGAATGCCCTGCTTGATTTCGTTGACAATTCTTGATGCGCCGGAAGGGCGAAGGGATGCTCGCTGCTATGACAATCAGGACAACCTTGATCTTTAGGGGACACCGAAAGGAAACGATGCAATAGACCTGCGTGACAGAGAGTGGTCAGTACGTGGCCATGATAAGGCGCCAACTGCGACGACTGTGCGGATTCCGTGGCTTTTTGAAGGCCAAGATGTACGATGTTGCGCCTCTAGCTGAAGCCAACCAGGCTACGTTGATAAGAATGGTTCCCTCGATTTCGTTGACAATTCTTGATGCGCCTGGAGGGCGAAGAGATGCTAGCTGCGATCACAATCAGGACAACCTTGATCTTGATGGGGACACCGAAAACAAACGATTTTATAGACCTGCGTGACAGAGAGTGGTCAGTACGTGGTCATGATATGGCGCCAACTGCGACGACTGTGCGGATTATGTGCCTTTTTAAGGCCAAGATGTACGATGTTGCGCCCCTAGCTGAAGCCAACCAAGCTACGTTGATGAGAATGGCCCCCTCGATTTTGTTGACACTTCTTGACGATACGAGAGGCGAATACATGCTGGCTGCGATAACAATCATGATAATCGATCTTGAGGGGACATCGTAAGCAAACGATGCAATAGACCTGCGTGACAGAGAGTGGTCAGTACGTGGTCATGATATGGCGCCAACTGCGACGACTTTTCGGATTCCGTGGCTTTTTGAAGCCCAAGATGAACGATGTAGGGCCTCAAGCGGAAACCTACCAAGCTACGTTGACGAGAATGGCCCCCTCGATTTCGCTGACACTTCTTGACGATACGGGAGGGCGAATGGATGCTCGCTTCGATCACAATCAGGACAATCTTGAACTTGGGGGGACACCGTAAACAAACGATGCAGTAGACCTGCTTGACAGAGAGTGGTCAGTACGTGGCCATGATATGGGGCCAACGGCGACGACTGTTCGAATTCCGTGGCTTTTTGAAGGCCAAAATCTACGATGTTGCGCCCCTAGCTGAAGCCAAACAAGGTACGTTGATGAGAATGCCCCCCTCGATTTCGTTGACAATTCTTTATGCGCCGGAAGGGCGAAGGGATGCTCGCTGCTATCACAATCAGGACAACCTTGATCTTTAGGGGACACCGAAAGCAAACGATGCAATAGACCTGCGTGACAGAGAGTGGTCAGTACGTGGCCAAGATAAGGCGCCAACTGCGACAACTGTGCGGATTCCGTGGCTTTTTGAAGGCCGAGATGTACGATGTTGCGCCCCTAGCTGAAGCCAACCAAGCTACGTTGATAAGAATGGTTCCCTCGATTTCGTTGACAATTCTTGATGCGCCTGGAGGGCGAAGAGATGCTCGCTGCGATCACAATCAGGACAACCTTGATCTTGATGGGGACACCGAAAACAAACGATTTTATAGACCTGCGTGACAGAGAGTGGTCAGTACGTGGCCATGATATGGCGCCAACTGCGACGACTGTGTGGATTCCGTGGCTTTTTGAAGGCCAAGATGTACGATGTTGCGCCCCTAGCGGAAGCCAACCAAGCTACGTTGATGAGAATGGCCCCCTCGATTTCGTTGACAATTCTTGATGCGACGGAAGGGCGAAGGGATGCTCGCTGCTATCACAATCAGGACAGCATTGATCTTGAGGGGACACCGAAAGCAAACGATGCAATAGACCTGCGTGACAGAGAGTGGTCAGTACGTGGTCATGATATGGCGCCAACTGCGACGACTGTGCGGATTCCGTGGCTTTTTGATGGCCAAAGCGTACGATGCTGCGCCCGTAGCTGAAGCCGAATAAGCCACGTTGATGATAATGGCCCCCTCGATTTCATTGACAATTCTTGATGCGCCGGAAGGGCGAAGGGATGCTCGCTGCTATCACAATCAGGACAACCTTGATCTTGAGGGGACACCGAAAGTAAACAATGCAATAGACTTGCGTGACAGACAGAGGTCAGTACGTGGTCATGATATGGCGCCAACTGCGACGACTGTGCGGATTCCGTGGCTTTTTGAAGGCCAAGATGTGCGATGTTGCGCCCCTAGCTGAAGCCAACCAAGCTACGTTGATGGGAATGCCCTGCTTGATTTCGTTTACAATTCTTGATGCGCCGGAAGGGCGAAGGTATGCTCGCTGCTATGACAATCAGGACAACCCTGATCTTTAGGGGACACCGAAAGGAAACGATGCAATAGACCTGCGTGACAGAGAGTGGTCAGTACGTGGCCATGATAAGGCGCCAACTGCGACGACTGTGCGGATTCCGTGGATTTTTGAAGGCCAAGATGTACGATGTTGCGCCTCTAGCTGAAGCCAACCAGGCTACGTTGATAAGAATGGTTCCCTCGATTTCGTTGACAATTCTTGATGCGCCTGGAGGGCGAAGAGATGCTCGCTGCGATCACAATCAGGACAACCTTGATCTTGATGGGGACACCGAAAACAAACGATTTTATAGACCTGCGTGACAGAGAGTGGTCAGTACGTGGTCATGATATGGCGCCAACTGCGACGACTGTGCGGATTATGTGCCTTTTTAAGGCCAAGATGTACGATGTTGCGCCCCTAGCTGAAGCCAACCAAGCTACGTTGATGAGAATGGCCCCCTCGATTTTGTTGACACTTCTTGACGATACGGGAGGCGAATACATGCTGGCTGCGATAACAATCATGATAATCGATCTTGAGGGGACATCGTAAGCAAACGATGCAATAGACCTGCGTGACAGAGAGTGGTCAGTACGTGGTCATGATATGGCGCCAACTGCGACGACTTTTCGGATTCCGTGGCTTTTTGAAGCCCAAGATGAACGATGTAGGGCCTCAAGCGGAAACCTACCAAGCTACGTTGACGAGAATGGCCCCCTCGATTTCGCTGACACTTCTTGACGATACGGGAGGGCGAATGGATGCTCGCTTCGATCACAATCAGGACAATCTTAAACTTGGGGGGACACCGTAAACAAACGATGCAGTAGACCTGCTTGACAGAGAGTGGTCAGTACGTGGCCATGATATGGGGCCAACGGCGACGACTGTTCGAATTCCGTGGCTTTTTGAAGGCCAAAATGTACGATGTTGCGCCCCTAGCTGAAGCCAACCAAGCTACGTTGATAAGAATGGTTCCCTCGATTTCGTTGACAATTCTTGATGCGCCTGGAGGGCGAAGAGATTCTCGCTGCGATCACAATCAGGACAACCTTGATCTTGATGGGGACACCGAAAACAAACGATTTTATAGACCTGCGTGACAGAGAGTGGTCAGTACGTGGTCATGATATGGCGCCAACTGCGACGACTGTGCGGATTATGTGCCTTTTTAAAGGCCAATATGTACGATTTAGCGCCCCTAGCAGTAGCCAACCAAGCGATGTTGATGTGAATGGACCCCTCGATTTCGCTGACAATTCTTGATGCGCCTGGAGATCGAAGGGATGCTCGCTGCGATCACAATCAGGACAACCTTGATCTTGAGGGGGACACCGAAAACAAACAATGCTATAGACCTGCGTGACAGAGAGTGGTCAGTACGTGGCCATGATATGGCGCCAACTGCGACGACTGTGTGGATTCCGTGGCTTTTTGAAGGCCAAGATGTACGATGTTGCGCCCCTAGCTGAAGCCAACCAAGCTACGTTGATGAGAATGGCCCCCTCGATTTCGTTGACAATTCTTGATGCGACGGAAGGGCGAAGGGATGCTCGCTGCTATCACAATCAGGACAACATTGATCTTGAGGGGACACCGAAAGCAAACGATGCAATAGACCTGCGTGACAGAGAGTGGTCAGTACGTGGTTATGATATGGCGCCAACTGCGACGACTGTGCGGATTCCGTGGATTTTGATGGCCAAGACGTACGATGCTGCGCCCGTAGCTGAAGCGAACTAAGCTACGTTGATGATAATGGCCCCCCTCGTTTTCGTTGACAATTCTTGATGCGCCGGAAGGGCGAAGGGATGCTCGCTGCTATCACAATCAGGACAACTTGATCTTTAGGGGACACCGAAAGCAAACGATGCAATCGACCTGCGTGACAGAGAGTGGTCAGTACGTGGCCATGATAAGGCGCCAACTGCGACGACTGTGCGGATTCCGTGGCTTTTTGAAGGCCAAGATGTACGATGTCACGCCCCTAGCTGAACCCAACCAAGCTACGTTGATGAGAATGCCCCCCTTGATTTTGTTGACAATTCTTGATGCGCCTGGAGGGCGAAGAGATGCTCGCTGCGATCACAAGCAGGACAACCTTGATCTTGATGGACACCGAAGGCAAAGAATGCAATAGACCTGCGTCACAGGTTGTGGTCAGAACATGGCCATGATACGGCGCCAACTGCAACGACTGTCCGGATTCCGTGGCTTTTTGAAGACCACGATGAACGATGTAGCGCCCCTAGCTGAAGCCAAACAAGGTACGTTGATGAGAATGCCCCCCTCGATTTCGTTGACAATTCTTGATGCGCCGGGAGGGCGAAGGGATGCTCGCTGCGATTACAATCAGAACAATCTTGATCTTGAGAGGACGCCGGAAGCAACCGAGAATATGTACCTAAGTGACAGAGTGTGGTTAGTACATGGCCATGATATGGCGCCAACTGCAACGACTTTCTGGATTCCGTGGCTTTTTGAAGGCCAAGATGAACGATCTAGCGCCCCTAGCGGAAGCCAAACAAGCTACGTTGATGAGAATGCCACCTCTATCTCGCTGACACTTCTTGATGCGCCGGGAGGGCGAAGGAATGCTCGCTGCTATCACAATCAGGACAATCTTGATCTTGAGGGACACCGAAGGCAAAGAATGCAATAGACCTGCGTCACAGGTTGTGGTCAGAACATGGCCATGATATGGCGCCAACTGCAACGACTGTCCGGATTCCGTGGCTTTTTGAAGACCACGATGAACGATGTAGCGCCCCAAGCGGAAGCCTACCAAGCTACGTTGATGAGAATGCCCCCTCAATTTCGCTTACACTTCTTGTTGCGCCGGGAGGGCGAAGGGATGCTCGCTGCGATCACAATCAGGAAGATCTTGATCTTGAGGCGAACACCGAAAACAAACGATGCAATAGACCTGCGTGACAGAGAGTGGTCAGTACGTGGTCATGATATGGCGCCAACTGCGACGACTTTTCGGATTCCGTGGCTTTTTGAAGGCCAAGATGTGCGATGTTGCGCCCCTAGCTGAAGCCAACCAAGCTACGTTGGTGAGAATGGCCCCCTCGATTTCGCTGACACTTCTTGACGATACGGGAGGGCGAGTGGATGCTCGATGCTATCACAGTCAGGACAACCTTGATCTTGAGGGGACACCAAAAGCAAACGATGCAATAGACCTGCGTTGCAGAAGTGGTCAGTACGTGGCCATGATATGGCGCCAACTGCGACGACTGTGCGGATTCCGTGGCTTTTTGAAGGCCAAGATGTACGATGTTGCGCCCCTAGCTGAAGCCAACCAAGCTACGTTTGATGAGAATGGCCCCCTCGATTTCGTTGACAATTCTTGATGCGCCGGAAGGGCCAAGGGATGCTCGCTGCTATCACAATCAGGACAACATTGATCTTGAGGGGACACCTAAAGCAAACGATGCAATAGACATGCGTGACAGAGAGTGGTCAGTACGTGGCCATGATATGGCGCCAACTGCGACGACTGTTCGAATTCCGTGGCTTTTTGAAGGCCCAGATGTACAATGTTGCATCCCTAGCTGAAGCCAACCAAGGTACGTTGATGAGAATGCCCCCCTCGATTTCGTTGACAATTCTTGATGCGCCTGGAGGGCGAAGGTATGCTCGCTACGATCACAATCAGGACAACCTTGATCTTGATGAGGACACCGAAAACAAACGATGCTATAGACCTGCGTGACAGAGGGTGGTCAGTACGTGGTCATGATATGGCGCCAACTGCGACAACTGTTCGGATTCCGTGGCTTTTTGATGGCCAAGACGTATGATGTTGCGCTCGTAGCTGAAGCCAACTAAACTACGTTGATGATAATGGCCCCCTCGATTTCGTTGACAATTCTTGATGCGCCGGAAGGGCGAAGGGATGCTCGCAGCTATCACAATCAGGACAACCTTGATCTTGAGGGGACACCGAAAGCAAACGATGCAATAGACCTGCGTGACAGAGAGTGGTCAGTACGTAGCCATTATATGGCGCCAACGGCGACGACTGTGCGGATTCCGTGGCTTTTTGAAGGCCAAGATGTACGATGTTGCGCCCCTAGCTGAAGCCAACCAAGGTACGTTGATGAGAATGGCCCCCTCGATTTCGTTGACAATTCTTGATGCGCCGGAAGGGCGAAGGGTTGCTCGCTGCTATCACAATCAGGACAACCTTGATCTTGTGGGGACACCGAAAGCAAACGATGCAATAGACTTGCGTGACAGACAGTGGTCAGTACGTGGGCATGATATGGCGCCAACTGCGACGACTGTGCGGATTCCGTGGCTTTTTGAAGGCCAAGATGTGCGATGTTGCGCCCCTAGCTGAAGCCAACCAAGCTACGTTGATGGGAATGGCCCCCTCGATTTCGTTGACAATTCTTGATGCGCCGGAAGGGCGAAGGGATGCTCGCTGCTATCACAATCAGGACAAACTTGATCTTTAGGGGACACCGAAAGCAAACGATGCAATAGACCTGCGTGACAGAGAGTGGTCAATACGTGGCCATGATAAGGCGCCAACAGCGACGACTGTGCGGATTCCGTGGCTTTTTGAAGGCCAAGATGTACGATGTTGCGCCCCTAGCTGAAGCCAACCAAGCTACGTTGATGATAATGGCCCCCTCGATTTCGTTGACAATTCTTGATGCGCCGGAAGGGCGAAGGTATGCTCGCTGTTATCACAATCAGGACAACCTTGATCTTGAGGGGACACCGAAAGCAACGATGCAATAGACCTGCGTGACAGAGAGTGGTCAGTACGTGGCCATGATATGGCGCCAACTGCGACGACTGTTCGAATTCCGTGGCTTTTTGAAGGCCCAGATGTACAATGTTGCATCCCTAGCTGAAGCCAACCAAGGTACGTTGATGAGAATGGCCCCCTCGATTTCGTTGACAATTCTTGATGCGCCGGAAGGGCGAAGGGTTGCTCGCTGCTATCACAATCAGGACAACCTTGATCTTGTGGGGACACCGAAAGCAAACGATGCAATAGACTTGCGTGACAGACAGTGGTCAGTACGTGGTCATGATATGGCGCCAACTGCGACGACTGTGCGGATTCCGTGGCTTTTTGAAGGCCAAGATGTGCGATGTTGCGCCCCTAGCTGAAGCCAACCAAGCTACGTTGATGAGAATGGCCCCCTCGATTTCGTTGACAATTCTTGATGCGCCGGACGGGCCAAGGGATGCTCGCTGCTATCACAATCAGGACAACATTGATCTTGAGGGGACACCTAAAGCAAACGATGCAATAGACCTGCGTGACATAGAGTGGTCAGTACGTGGTCATGATATGGCACCAACTGCGACGACTGTGCGGATTCCGTGGCTTTTTGATGGCCAAGATGTACGATGTTGCGCCCCTAGCTGAAGCCAACCAAGCTACGTTGATGATAATGGCCCCCTCGATTTCGTTGACAATTCTTGATGCGCCGGAAGGGCGAAGGTATGCTCGCTGTTATCACAATCAGGACAACCTTGATCTTGAGGGGACACCGAAAGCAAACGATACAATAGACCTGCGTGACAGAGAGTGGTCAGTACGTGGCCATGATATGGCGCCAACTGCGACGACTGTTCGAATTCGGTGGCTTTTTGAAGGCCCAGATGTACAATGTTGCATCCCTAGCTGAAGCCAACCAAGGTACGTTGATGAGAATGCCCCCCTCGATTTCGTTGACAATTCTTGATGCGCCTGGAGGGCGAAGGTATGCTCGCTGCGATCACAATCAGGACAACCTTGATCTTGATGAGGACACCGAAAACAAACGATGCTATAGACCTGCGTGACAGAGAGTGGTCAGTACGTGGTCATGATATGGCGCCAACTGCGACAACTGTTCGGATTCCGTGGCTTTTTGATGGCCAAGACGTACGATGTTGCGCTCGTAGATGCAGCCAACTAAGCTACGTTGATGATAATGGCAACCTCGATTTCGTTGACAATTCTTGATGCGCCGGAAGGGCGAAGGGATGCTCGCAGCTATCACAATCAGGACAACCTTGATCTTGAGGGGACACCAAAAGCAAACGATGCAATAGACCTGCGTGACAGAAGTGGTCATACGTGGCCATGATATGGCGCCAACTGCGACGACTGTGCGGATTCCGTGGCTTTTTGAAGGCCAAGATGTACGATGTTGCGCCCCTAGCTGAAGCCAACCAAGCTACGTTGATGAGAATGACCCCCTTGATTTCGTTCACAATTTTTGATGCGCCGGACGGTCCAAGGGATGCTCGCTGCTATCACAATCAGGACAACATTGATCTTGAGGGGACACCGAAAGCAAACGATGCAATAGACCTGCGTGACAGAGAGTGGTCAGTACGTGGTCATGATATGGCACCAACTGCGACGACTGTGCGGATTCCGTGGCTTTTTGATGGCCAAGATGTACGATGTTGCGCCCCTAGCTGAAGCCAACCAAGCTACGTTGATGATAATGGCCCCCTCGATTTCGTTGACAATTCTTGATGGGCCGGAAGGGCGAAGGGATGCTCGCTGTTATCACAATCAGGACAACCTTGATCTTGAGGGGACACCGAAAGCAAGCGATGCAATAGACCTGCGTGACAGAGAGTGGTCAGTACGTGGCCATGATATGGCGGCAACTGCGACGACTGTTCGAATTCAGTGGCTTTTTGAAGGCCAAGTTGTACGATGGTGCACCCCTAGCTGAAGCCAACCAAGGTACGTTGATGAGAATGCCCCCCTCGATTTTGTTGACAATACTTGATGCGCCGGAAGGGCGAAGGGTTGCTCGCTGCTATCACTATCAGGACAACCTTGATCTTGAGGGGACACCGAAAGCAAACGATGCAATAGACCTGCGTGACAGAGAGTGGTCACTACGTGGCCATGATAAGGCGCCAACTGCGACGACTGTGCGGATTCCGTGGCTTTTTGATGGCCAAGATGTACGATGTTGCGCCCCTAGCTGAAGCCAACCGAGCTACGTTGATAAGAATGGCTCCCTCGATTTCGTTGACAATTCTTGATGCGCCTGGAGGGCGAAGGGATGCTCGCTGCGATCACAATCAGGACAACCTTGATCTTGATGAGGACACCGAAAACAAACGATGCTATAGGCCTGCGTGACAGAGAGTGGTCAGTACGTGGTCATGATATGGCGCCAACTGCGACCACTGTGCGGATTCCGTGCCTTTTTGAAGGCTAAAATGAACGATGTAGCGCCCCTAGCAGAAGCCAACCAAGCGATGTTGATGTGAATGGCCCCCTCGATTTCGCTGACAATTCTTGATGCGCCTGGAGATCGAAGGGATGCTCGCTGCGATCACAATCAGGACAACCTTGATCTTGAGGGGACACCGAAAGCAAACGATACAATAGACCTGCGTGACAGAGAGTGGTCAGTACGTGGTCATGATATGGCGCCAACTGCGACAACTGCTCGGATTCCGTGGCTCTTTGATGGCCAAGACGTACGATGTTGTGCTCGTAGCTGAAGCCAACTAAGCTACGTTGATGATAATGACAACCTCGATTTCGTTGACAATTCTTGATGCGCCGGAAGGGCGAAGGGAATGCTCGCAGCTATCACAATCAGGACAACCTTGATCTTGAGGGGACACCAAAAGCAAAGGATGCAATAGACCTGCGTGACAGAAGTGGTCATACGTGGCCATGATATGGCGCCAACTGCGACGACTGTGCGGATTCCGTGGCTTTTTGAAGGCCAAGATGTACGATGTTGCGCCCCTAGCTGATGCCAACCAAGCTACGTTGATGAGAATGACCCCCTTGATTTCGTTCACAATTCTTGATGCGCCGGACGGTCCAAGGGATGCTCGCTGCTATCACAATCAGGACAACATTGATCTTGAGGGGACACCGAAAGCAAACGATGCAATAGACCTGCGTGACAGAGAGTGGTCACTACGTGGTCATGATATGGCACCAACTGCGACGACTGTGCGGATTCCGTGGCTTTTTGATGGCCAAGATGTACGATGTTGCGCCCCTAGCTGAAGCCAACCAAGCTACGTTGATGATAATGGCCCCCTCGATTTCGTTGACAATTCTTGATGGGCCGGAAGGGCGAAGGGATGCTCGCTGTTATCACAATCAGGACAACCTTGATCTTGAGGGGACACCGAAAGCAAGCGATGCAATAGACCTGCGTGACAGAGAGTGGTCAGTACGTGGCCATGATATGGCGGCAACTGCGACGACTGTTCGAATTCCGTGGCTTTTTGAAGGCCAAAATGAACGATGTAGCGCCCCTAGCAGAAGCCAACCAAGCGATGTTGATGTGAATGGCCCCCTCGATTTCGCTGACAATTCCTGATGCGCCTGGAGATCGAAGGGATGCTCGCTGCTATCACAATCAGGAAAACCTTGATCATGAGGGGACGCCGAAATCAAACGATGCAATAGACCTGCGTGACAGAGAGTGGTCAGTACGTGGCCATGATATGGCGCCAACTGCGACGACTGTTCGAATTCCGTGGCTTTTTGAAGGCCAAGTTGTACGATGTTGCACCCCTAGCTGAAGCCAACCAAGGTACGTTGATGAGAATGCCCCCCTCGATTTCGTTGACAATACATGATGCGCCGGAAGGGCGAAGGGTTGCTCGCTGCTATCACAATCAGGACAACCTTGATCTTGAGGGGACACCGAAAGCAAACGATGCAATAGACCTGCGTGACAGAGAGTGGTCAGTACGTGGCCATGATATGGCGCCAACTGCAACGACTGTTCGAATTCCGTGGCTTTTTGAAGGCCAAGATGTACGATGTTGCACCCCTAGCTGAAGCCAACCAAGGTACGTTGATGAGAATGCCCCCCTTGATTTCGTTGACAATACTTGATGCGCCGGAAAGGGCGAAGGGTTGCTCGCAGCAATCACAATCAGGACAACCTTGATCTTGAGGGGACATCGAAAGCAAACGATGCAATAGACCTGCGTGACAGAGAGTGGTCAGTACGTGGCCATGATATGGCGCCAACTGCGACCACTGTGCGGATTCCGTGGTTTTTTGAAGGCCAAAATGAACGATGTAGCGCCCCTAGCAGAAGCCAACCAAGCGATGTTGATGTGAATGGCCCCCTCGATTTCGCTGACAATTCCTGATGCGCCTGGAGATCGAAGGGATGCTCGCTGCGATCACAATCAGGACAACCTTGATCTTGAGGGGACACCGAAAGCAAACGATGCAATAGACCTGCGTGACAGAGAGTGGTCAGTTCGTGGCCATGATATGTCGCCAACTGCAACGACTGTTCGAATTCCTTGGCTTTTTGAAGGCCAAGATGTACGATGTTGCACCCCTAGCTGAAGCCAACCAAGGTACGTTGATGAGAATGCCCCCCTTGATTTCGTTGACAATACTTGATGCGCCGGAAGGGCGAAGGGTTGCTCGCTGCTATCACAATCAGGAAAACCTTGATCATGAGGGGACACCGAAAGCAAACGATGCAATAGACCTGTGTGACAGAGAGTGGTCAGTACGTGGCCATGATATGGCGCCAACTGCGACGACTGTTCGAATTCCGTGGCTTTTTGAAGGCCAAGTTGTACGATGTTGCACCCCTAGCTGAAGCCAACCAAGGTACGTTGATGAGAATGCCCCCCTCGATTTCGTTGACAATACATGATGCGCCGGAAGGGCGAAGGGTTGCTCGCTGCTATCACAATCAGGACAACCTTGATCTTGAGGGGACACCGAAAGCAAACGATGCAATAGACCTGCGTGACAGAGAGTGGTCAGTACGTGGCCATGATATGGCGCCAACGGCGACGACTGTTCGAATTCCGTGGCTTTTTGAAGGCCAAGATGTACGATGTTGCGCCCCTAGCTGAAGCCAACCAAGGTACGTTGATGAGAATGCCCCCCTCGATTTCGTTGACAATTCTTGATGCGCCGGAAGGGCGAAGGGATGCTCGCTGCTATCACAATCAGGACAACCTTGATCTTGAGGGGACGCCGAAAGCAAACGATGCAATAGACTTGCGTGACAGACAGTGGTCAGTACGTGGTCATGATATGGCACCAACTGCGACGACTGTGCGGATTCCGTGGCTTTTTGAAGGCCAATATGTACGAAGTTGCGCCCCTAGCTGAAGCCAACCGAGCTACGTTGATAAGAATGGCTCCCTCGATTTCGTTGACAATTCTTGATGCGCCTGGAGGGCGAAGGGATGCTCGCTGCTATCACAATCAGGACAACCTTGATCTTGATGAGGACACCGAAAACAAACGATGCTATAGACCTGCGTGACAGAGAGTGGTCAGTACATGGTCATGATATGGCGCCAACTGCGACGACTGTTCGAATTCCTTGGCTTTTTGAAGGCCAAGATGTACGATGTTGCGCCCCTAGCTGAAGCCAACCAAGGTACGTTGATGAGAATGCCCCCCTCGATTTCGTTGACAATACTTGATGCGCCGGAAGGGCGAATGGATGCTCGCTCCTATCAGAATCAGGACAACCTTGACCTTGAGGGGACACCGAAAGCAAACGATGCAATAGACCTGCGTGACAGAGAGTGGTCAGTACGTAGCCATGATATGGCGCCAAATGCGACGACTGTGCGGATTCCGTGGCTTTTTGAAGGCCAAGTTGTACGATGTTGTGCCCCGAGCTGAAGCCAACCAAGCTACGTTGATGGGAATGGCCCCCTCGATTTCGTTGACAATTCTTGACGCGCCGGAAGGGCGAAGGGTTGCTCGCTGCTATCACAATCAGGACAACCTTGATCTTGAGGGACACCGAAAGCAAATGATGCAATGGACCTGCGTGACAGAGAGTGGTCACTACGTGGCCATGATATGGCGCCAACTGCGACGACTGTGCGGATTCTGTGGCTTTTTGAAGGCCAAGATGTACGATGTTGCGCCCCTAGCTGAAACCAACCAAGCTAGTTGATGAGAATGGCCCCCTCGATTACGTTGACAATTCTTGATGCGACGGAAGGGCGAAGGGTTGCTCGCTGCTATCACAATCAGGACAATCTTGAACTTAAGGGGACCCTGTAAACAAACGATGCAATAGACCTGCTTGACAGAGAGTGGTCAGTACGTGGTCATGATATGGCGCCAACTGCGACGACTTTTCGGATTCCGTGGATTTTTAAGGCCCAGATGTACGATGTTGCGCCCCTAGCCGAAGCCAACCAAGCTACTTTGATGAGAATGGCCACCTCGATTTCGTTGACAATTCTTGTTGCGCCGGGAGGGCGAAAGGATGCTCGCTGCGATCACAATCAGGAAAATGTTGATCTTGAGGGGAACACCGAAAACAAACGATGCTATAGACCTGCGTGACAGAGAGTTGTCAGTACGTGGTCATGATATGGCGCCAACTGCGACGACTTTTCGGATTCCGTGGCTTTTTGAAGCCCAAGATGAATGATGAAGGGCCCCAAGCGGAAGCCTACCAAGCTACGTTGATGAGAATGGCCCCCTCCATTTCGCTGACACTTCTTGATGATACGGGAGGGCGAATGGACGCGCGCTGCTATCACAATCAGGACAACCTTGATCTTGAGGGGACACCAAAAGCAAACGATGCAATAGACCTGCGTGACAGAAGTGGTCATACGTGGCCATGATATGGCGCCAACTGCGACGACTGTTCGAATTCCGTGGCTTTTTGAAGGCCAAGATGTACGATGTTGCACCCCTAGCTGAAGCCAACCAAGGTACGTTGATGAGAATGCCCCCCTTGATTTCGTTGACAATACTTGATGCGCCGGAAGGGCGAAGGGTTGCTCGCTGCTATCACAATAAGGAAAACCTTGATCTTGAGGGGACACCGAAAGCAAACGATGCAATGGACCTGCGTGACAGAGAGTGGTCAGTACGTGGCCATGATATGGCGCCAACTGCAACGACTGTTCGAATTCCGTGGCTTTTTGAAGGCCAAGATGTACGATGTTGCACCCCTAGCTGAAGCCAACCAAGGTACGTTGATGAGAATGCCCCCCTTGATTTCGTTGACAATACTTGATGCGCCGGAAGGGCGAAGGGTTGCTCGCAGCAATCACAATCAGGACAACCTTGATCTTGAGGGGACACCGAAAGCAAACGATGCAATAGACCTGCGTGACAGAGAGTGGTCAGTACGTGGCCATGATATGGCGCCAACGGCGACGACTGTTCGAATTCCGTGGCTTTTTGAAGGCCAAGATGTACGATGTTGCGCCCCTAGCTGAAGCCAACCAAGGTACGTTGATGAGAATGCCCCCCTCGATTTCGTTGACAATTCTTGATGCGCCGGAAGGGCGAAGGGATGCTCGCTGCTATCACAATCAGGACAACCTTGATCTTGAGGGGACGCCGAAAGCAAACGATGCAATAGACTTGCGTGACAGACAGTGGTCAGTACGTGGTCATGATATGGCGCCAACTGCGACGGCTGTGCGGATTCCGTGGCTTTTTGAAGGCCAAGATGTACGATGTTGCGCCCTAGCTGAAGCCAACCAAGCTACGTTGATGATAATGGTCCCCTCGATTTCGTTGACAATTCTTGATGGGCCGGAAGGGCGAAGGGATGCTCGCTGTTATCACAATCAGGACAACCTTGATCTTGAGGGGACACCGAAAGCAAACGATGCAATAGACCTGCGTGACAGAGAGTGGTCAGTACGTGGCCATGATATGGCGCCAACTGCGACGACTGTTCGAATTCCGTGGCTTTTTGAAGGCCAAGTTGTACGATGTTGCACCCCTAGCTGAAGCCAACCAAGGTACGTTGATGAGAATGCCCCCCTCGATTTCGTTGACAATACATGATGCGCCGGAAGGGCGAAGGGTTGCTCGCTGCTATCACAATCAGGACAACCTTGATCTTGAGGGGACACCGAAAGCAAACGATGCAATAGACCTGCGTGACAGAGAGTGGTCACTACGTGGCCATGATAAGGCGCCAACTGCGACGACAGTGCGGATTCCGTGGCTTTTTGATGGCCAAGATGTACGATGTTGCGCCCCTAGCTGAAGCCAACCGAGCTACGTTGATAAGAATGGCTCCCTCGATTTCGTTGACAATTCTTGATGCGCCTGGAGGGCGAAGGAATGCTCGCTGCGATCACTATCAGGACAACCTTGATCTTGATGAGGACGCCGAAAACAAACGATGCTATAGACCTGCGTGACAGAGAGTGGTCAGTACGTGGTCATGATATGGCGCCAACTGCGACGACTGTGCGGATTCCGTGGCTTTTTGAAGGCCAAAATGAACGATGTAGCGCCCCTAGCAGAAGCCAACCAAGCGATGTTGATGTGAATGGCCCCCTCGATTTCGCTGACAATTCCTGATGCACCTGGAGATCGAAGGGATGCTCGCTGCGATCACAATCAGGACAACCTTTATATTGAGGGGACACCGAAAGCAAACGATGCAATAGACCTGCGTGACAGAGAGTGGTCAGTACGTGGCCATGATATGGCGCCAACTGCGACGACTGTTCCAATTCCGTGGCTTTTTGAAGGCCAAGATGTACGATGTTGCACCCCTAGCTGAAGCCAACCAAGGTACGTTGATGAGAATGCCCCCCTCGATTTCGTTGACAATACTTGATGCGCCGGAAGGGCGAAGGGTTGCTCGCTGCAGTCACAATCAGGACAACCTTGATCTTGAGGGGACACCGAAAGCAAACGATGCAATAGACCTGCGTGACAGAGAGTGGTCAGTACGTGGCCATTATATGGCGCCAACGGCGACGACTGTTCGAATTCCGTGGCTTTTTGAAGGCCAAGATGTGCGATGTTGCGCCCCTAGCTGAAGCCAACCAAGCTACGTTGATGGGAATGGCCCCCTCGATTTCGTTGACAATTCTTGATGCCCCGGAAGGGCGAAGGGATGCTCACTGCGATCACAATCAGGACAACCTTGATCTTGACGGGGACACCGAAAACAAAAGATGCTATAGACCTGCGTGACAGAGAGTGGTCAGTACGTGGTCATGATAAGGCGCCAACAGCGACGACTGTGCGGATTTCGTGGCTTTTTGAAGGCCAATATGTACGAAGTTGCGCCCCTAGCTGAAGCCAACCGAGCTACGTTGATAAGAATGGCTCCCTCGATTTCGCTGACAATTCTTGATGCGCCTGGAGGGCGAAGGGATGCTCGCTGCTATCACAATCAGTACAACCTTGATCTTGATGAGGACACCGAAAACAAACGATGCTTTAGACCTGCGTGACAGAGAGTGGTCAGTACATGGTCATGATATGGCGCCAACTGCGACGACTGTTCGAATTCCGTGGCTTTTTGAAGGCCAAGATGTACGATGTTGCGCCCCTAGCTGAAGCCAACCAAGGTACGTTGATGAGAATGCCCTCCTCGATTTCGTTGACAATACTTGATGCGCCGGAAGGGCGAATGGATGCTCGCTCCTATCAGAATCAGGACAACCTTGATCTTGAGGGGACACCGAAAGCAAACGATGCAATAGACCTGCGTGACAGAGAGTGGTCAGTACGTAGCCATGATATGGCGCCAAATGCGACGACTGTGCGGATTCCGTGGCTTTTTGAAGGCCAAGTTGTACGATGTTGTGCCCCGAGCTGAAGCCAACCAAGCTACGTTGATGGGAATGGCCCCCTCGATTTCGTTGACAATTCTTGATGCGCCGGAAGGGCGAAGGGTTGCTCGCTGCTATCACAATCAGGACAACCTTGATCTTGAGGGGACACCGAAAGCAAATGATGCAATGGACCTGCGTGACAGAGAGTGGTCACTACGTGGCCATGATATGGCGCCAACTGCGACGACTGTGCGGATTCTGTGGCTTTTTGAAGGCCAAGATGTACGATGTTGCGCCCCTAGCTGAAACCAACCAAGCTAGTTGATGAGAATGGCCCCCTCGATTACGTTGATAATTCTTGATGCGACGGAAGGGCGAAGGGTTGCTCGCTGCTATCACAATCAGGACAATCTTGAACTTAAGGGGACCCTGTAAACAAACGATGCAATAGACCTGCTTGACAGAGAGTGGTCAGTACGTGGTCATGATATGGCGCCAACTGCGACGACTTTTCGGATTCCGTGGATTTTTAAGGCCCAGATGTACGATGTTGCGCCCCTAGCCGAAGCCAACCAAGCTACTTTGATGAGAATGGCCACCTCGATTTCGTTGACAATTCTTGATGCGCCGGGACGGCGAAGGGATGCTCGCTGCGATTACAATCAGAACAATCTTGATCTTGAGAGGACGCCGGAAGCAACCGATAATATGTACCTAAGTGACAGAGTGTGGTCAGTACATGGCCATGATATGGCGCCAACTGCAACGACTGTCCGGATTTCGTGGCTTTTTGAAGGCCAAGATGATCGATGTAGCGCCCCATGCGGAAGCCTACCAAGCTACGTTAAAGAGAATGCCCCCTCAATTTCGCTTACAATTCTTGTTGCGCCGGGAGGGCGAAAGGATGCTCGCTGCGATCAAAATCAGGAAAATGTTGATCTTGAGGGGAACACCGAAAACAAACGATGCTATAGACCTGCGTGACAGAGAGTTGTCAGTACGTGGTCATGATATGGCGCCAACTGCGACGACTTTTCGGATTCTGTGGCTTTTTGAAGCCCAAGATGAATGATGAAGGGCCCCAAGCGGAAGCCTACCAAGCTACGTTGATGAGAATGGCCCCCTCCATTTCGCTGACACTTCTTGACGATACGGGAGGGCGAATGGACGCGCGCTGCTATCACAATCAGGACAACCTTGATCTTGAGGGGACACCAAAAGCAAACGATGCAATAGACCTGCGTGACAGAAGTGGTCACACGTGGCCATGATATGGCGCCAACTGCGACGACTGTTCGAATTCCGTGGCTTTTTGAAGGCCAAGATGTACGATGTTGCACCCCTAGCTGAAGCCAACCAAGGTACGTTGATGAGAATGCCCCCCTTGATTTCGTTGACAATACTTGATGCGCCGGAAGGGCGAAGGGTTGCTCGCTGCTATCACAATCAGGAAAACCTTGATCTTGAGGGGACACCGAAAGCAAACGATGCAATAGACCTGCGTGACAGAGAGTGGTCAGTACGTGGCCATGATATGGCGCCAACTGCAACGACTGTTCGAATTCCGTGGCTTTTTGAAGGCCAAGATGTACGATGTTGCACCCCTAGCTGAAGCCAACCAAGGTACGTTGATGAGAATGCCCCCCTTGATTTCGTTGACAATACTTGATGCGCCGGAAGGGCGAAGGGTTGCTCGCAGCAATCACAATCAGGACAACCTTGATCTTGAGGGGACACCGAAAGCAAACGATGCAATAGACCTGCGTGACAGAGAGTGGTCAGTACGTGGCCATGATATGGCGCCAACGGCGACGACTGTTCGAATTCCGTGGCTTTTTGAAGGCCAGGATGTACGATGTTGCGCCCCTAGCTGAAGCCAACCAAGGTACGTTGATGAGAATGCCCCCCTCGATTTCGTTGACAATTCTTGATGCGCCGGAAGGGCGAAGGGATGCTCGCTGCTATCACAATCAGGA